>NC_090442.1:291860613-292485613 GCF_031143425.1 Pleurodeles waltl
TTATTCTTTTTTGAGTAACCTTCATTTCCCCACTGGGAAAAACGCGTTCTCCTCTTCATAAACACCATTTAGGTGGCCAAACTCTGAAATGGATCCCACCGCTTGGTGTATCTTTTGTATTCCTGGCAGCCATAATGTTCAGCAAGATGTCCAGTAGGATATTGAAAGAGTTTCAGAGCAGAAGGCGGAAACATTCTAGAGCAGTGATTTCTAACCGCTTAACATCTGTAGACCCCCCACTTAATCATTATTGGAATCGGGGAACTCCCACTGGTTCATTATTAGAATCTGGAGACCCCACCCTAAGCAGTTTTGATGAATCTAATCTCAAAACAGTACACACAAAAATGGAAACTAATCCATGAAACACATAAACAAATGATTAAATATTTAATTTAATACACTGACATAAAAAAAATAATGGCAAGGTCGGAGATTTTCTATATTTAGTTGAGGCTGTGTATCCTCCATACTACATTCTGTTTTACTGCTTCCGTGAATCACTCTGAGGGTATCAACCTAATTGTTAGATTCCAGTTTGAAATCCCTTCACATTTACAGAAAGGTTTTAATTCTTCCATTTTTGCTTCTTTATACCTTATATGTTAACTTTGCTTTTCTAAGCAGTTGCAAACTCCTTGAGTAAGCGTCACGGGCCACTCGTGGTCCCTGGACCACAAGTTAAGAACTACTGTTCTATAGCGTTTATAGTGTGTGATGCTGCTTGTTTTCATACCCCAGAAAAGCCTTGTCACTGCTGCCTCTTCCTTCACCATTTTGGACCCGTCTGAGTTGCAGTTGACGCAGAGGAGTATGCCATCACATAATCTAAGAACAGTCTTTTTATATCAGGTTGAATTGATTTTAGGTGAAACCTGATACAGGAATAGCTTTGAATGTGTAGCCATGAGCCTCTTTAGTATACCACTGTCTTCTTTTTTGAAGCACCTTGGAGAGATCATGTTATTTCATGTGTTTGATGAAAGAAATGTAACTGTTTTCCCCCCCCCCCCCCCCCCCACCTTTCTGTGAGTGATTTGCAAATGTTCATGTAACTTTATAAGTCCATCCTAAATGAAGGGGCTTTTTCTCTTACTTGGATACAACGTGAGAAGGTCCCCCTTCATAAATGTAGATATGTTAAGACATATCCTTGTTTTTGCCATCTGATTACCAATCCTAAAAATTAACGCCATCCTCGTATAACATTCCTAAGTCGCTCAATATTATGGTGTAGGCTGAAACAACTTTTAGACAGCTGTTTACTTTAAACAAGGACCACTAGAAATACCAGAAAGAAAAATATATCCACGAACGTGAATGAGTTGTGTGGCACAAACAAGTCAAAGAAACGTATGGTGACAGTCTTGATAGATATTGGTTTTCATGCATGTTGGACAGGTTCCCTTCCCTCAGTCTTTTACCCTCAGTTTAGTGTCTTTTTTTGGGGGGGGGGGGGGGGGGAGAATTTTTTGTTTTTTTAAGCCCAGATTTGCAGATTTTATATGGCACAAATGAATGGAACATGTTAGCAAGTTAAAAGCTGTATATAAAATGGTGTAGGGGAGAGAGCATCAAGATAATGTTTATATTAAGGCTTATGTTTTTTGCCTAACTTACCATTTTTTTGTTTACAGTATATCACTCAAAGCAGTGGTTTTTAACGAATTTCTAAAATGCATGAGATAAACAGGGAATAATGCTAAAGATAGACTTCGAAGACATATAGGCCCTCATTATGAGTTTGGCAGTCTTGAGACTGCCAGATTCACAGTGGTGATCGGACCGCCATATTATGACCGTGGCACCACGGTCGGACCACTGACACTGCCACCAGTCGGTGCTGCCCTCTGAATTACGAGTCCCCACAACGCCAGCATTTTCATGGCGGTTCCACTGCAGTGGAAAGGCTGGTGGAATGGTGTGTTGGGGGGGCCTGCAGTGCAGGGGCGCCCATGCACAGCCCGTCGCACATTCGGACAATGGAATGTGCGACAGATGCTGCTGTACCCGCCACATTGCCCGAAGTTAAATAAACTTGGTTAGATCTGCATTTCATTGCACAAATGTGCATACTGGTTACTATTTACATTAAATATGAGAGCTGAAATGAGGAGGCATATTTGAGCAAAAATTAACTGATCGTATTATAAGATTATCCACAAAAGCAGAATAACCATTTCTTTCTCTTATCACATTGTTCCAAAACTGATCTTTTTACCTTCATTCCCAATCTCTTAAAATTGGGAACATTAAAAAAATTAGGTTAGTTTTTGCCTTGCATTTACTGGATATTTATACCCGAAGATTCAAATTACAGCTGTGGCAAAATATTGCAAGCATTGGCAAAACTATAGGTCACACTTTTTGTTAAGGGGTGTGTTTAGTGATGGTAAGGTTAGTTGTTTCTTTTACCCCCAGTTGAATTTGAAGAAGGGACTGTGCCTGCATGTCTTTTTACTTTATGAACAAAATGCTGTATTGGGGGGAGGGAGCTTGCAGTCCAACATGGCGGACACAGTCTGAACGAGCTCCTCAGCCCCACAATGCCAGCCCAATCCATCCGTATAAAATTTGGCTAGCCCCAACCCCAGGAAGACCACACATGTAAGGGAGGAATTGCCATGCCTACTACCAAGGGGGTCCCATAACCACTCCACATACTACCTAAGCCTATGGGAGTTGCATCCGGGCTTGCAAACACTGACACGACGCCTGGGCAGAGACTGCATGCTTCGGACGGCCCACTTATATAGCCCGGGGTGAGGCCTGTCAGAGCGTAGCTGATCCAAGACCCACCAAGAAAGTAAATACCACAACGCCTGCAGGGATTCTGACGGCACGGCAATGACTAATCCTGAGAGGAGCTGAACCGGGGAACAGGAAAATGCTGCGCTGCCTGTCGGGCTTTGGTGCGGCAAGCAGGCCCTACTAACAGAATCAAAGGCAGAGATTACCGACCTCAACACCCCCGATGTCTGTTTGGCAGGCCGGGGGCCTCCTGAGAGTGCACTCCGTGGTGCAGCGGCATAGAAACGGATGGGGCGGGGGGTGACCGCCTCATGACAAAGCTGCAACAGAGCGAGGGAGTATGGGAGAGCATCCATGTGCTACTCGCAGCTACTGGCAACATTAAAGGGACATTGCACGACCCCTTTTGCCACATCCAAAGTCCGTGCCAGTTGCGAAGCCTGGAGGCACTGGGGAAACAGATGCGCTGCACATGGCTGCTGCGGGAGCGGATGGGAAGAGGGGAAATGACGCACAGCCCGTATCAGCCCAACACCTATAGCACCCAAGAGCAGACACTTGCAGGCTACAGACCACTCCACCCCTCTCCATCTCAATACCACCCATGGGGTCTGAGGGCAGAAAAGAGAGGAACCAGCTGTGAGGATCGATAGACTTGTATGGGGCAAAGAGGGCTATGAGGGAGCACTTTATAAAGCCAAGCTAGCTCGGGAGCTTCTCACGCACACCGAAACGTTAGTATCAATAAGGGAGACAACCACCTTTTCCGGTTGGAAAAATAGACTGTCTGAAATGACTCCCCTGTCTTCCAGTGATCTTATATCAGAGGTGGGCAGTCTTTAGGGCTTTGAAAAATGGAAGCTGATTGATTTCACTAAATTAGGAGATATGTGGCAGGGAGATGCCCTCAGGACCATGGCTGACATGACTGACTACTGTCAACTCACGCAAAGCTATAAATATTGTCCACTCACATATTACCTGGCAGCTCATATACCAAAATGCACTGTCCTGAAGGAGTCTTCCATATTAGAAGATCGTATCCTCTCCGAAAGGCTCTGTACCAAAGCTGTCGCTCTCATCTGTTTAAAAAAAAAAAAAAAAAAAATGATCAGCAATGCACCTGACACTCTGCAAAAGGTCAGGGCTAAATGGGAGGCAGATATTGGGGAATTTGAAGAGAGGATATGGGAAGAGGCATTGGGAGCTCCCCTGCGAAACTGATATCAAATCCAGCTTTAGACTGGTCCAATTGTGCCTGCTAGTTCGCTCCTTTTACTCCTGCACAGCTCTACATGCTATTGGAAGATGCACTGGCACGGACTCCTTAAGAAGGTATGTGTGGAAGAACACAAAACTACTGGAGAACCATTTTGGACCCCATGAAAGAAGTAACAGGATACACCATCCCAGTCACAGCCAAATGTTGTGTGATTGGCTTTTGGGGTGAAGAACAGCCAACACAGTACTGTAAAATATGGTTAGCCCTGGTCCTAGTATTGGCAAAGAGAAACCGCCCTTAGCTTGGGGGCAGGGCGTGTAGACCACAGCGATTGAGGGAATGGCAACACAATATGGACTGGTGCATGCCTGCTGAGTGAAAAATATGCCAAAGCTGTGTGTGCCCCAGAAAATGGGAGATGGTCTGGTCCACGTGGAGAACCTATAGGGAATATGGGGTTGATTAAGATGTATTCAGGGTTTAAAACATGTCTGAAGAATTAATGTGTATAGAATTAACTAAATAAAGCACTTTGTTCAAGTGTAACATTGAACTTCCATAGCTATTGAATTGCTTCACTGAATATGCCTGCCATAAACCTTGATACATGCCCATTTGTTTCATCCATGAAAACTAACAAAAATATTTTTTAAATTAAAATAAAAAAAAGCTGTAAATGCAACACCACTCAAAGAATCGTGACTACAAAGTAAAACAAATAAAAATGCAAGTGCGATAAGTAAATGCAACTCTGTTCCCACTCTTTTATTTTTTTCCTTTAAATAACCAGCCATGGTATCAAAACAGTAAATGCTACCTAAATGATAAAACCTTTAAATCAATACTTAAAATTTTATCTGGAAAGTAAATACATCAGCAGCACACACTTGTTCTAGTCTTACGAAAGGATGATTTGAATCTCATTAAGCAAACTAAATAGTAGCACACTTGCGGCAATGTAACCATCCACGAAATGCCATACCTTTGATGGACAAAGCAATGGCAGGCTATGAAAACCACACAAAAAAATAAGGTTTGAAGGGATTAACCTAAAGTTAGCTTCTAATTCCAATTTTTGAAGAACTGATAACGTTAACCATTAGAAAACTGCACAGCCTGCCGGTATGAACCATGGCGAAATTTAAAGCAGCAATACTACAACATTTTTAACCTTGTAACACCTATGCATTGATGGAGAAGACTAAAACTTAATTTCTGCATTATGGAATCTTCATTGATGGTTATAAATGTTAGAATAATTCTGAACTCCTTATGCGGATCCCAGAACACTTTAAATCCACATTTGTCCATTTACAGGGTGCCATTATCCGTACGTCTGTATGTGGTGGAGCACCCTTTAGAAGTCTATCTGAGGTTAAGACTCCATTTTACACTGCACTGCAGCATTTGAAATGGGGGGAAAAAAGGCCATCATTAAGGGACAAAATGCAACCTGATAGGCTTTTGAAGCTGTGCCAAAAGACTGCTGTTCTTTTAGGACTCAGGAGCTTTTAATGCCCGTTGTGCATGTCACTGGCTTCCGGCAGTTAATATTTTCCAGGTTGTGAGAGATTGATCCTGGAACACTTGGAGGTTCTACACTTATTTATTTCCTCAGAATTCAATTCTTTTCTGCTTTGTTCATAATTTTACATCCCATGCGAGTAAATATATTCTTTCTGAGGATCTCACATACTTTGTCTGTCAAAATACCTTATGAAGTGCCAATCCAGTGGCAGTTATAGGCAACATTAGACCCACATGAGCTCAGTGTTGGTGTGTTTACCATTTTTCTATTTAACTAAGGAATGTGAGTTTGCCTAAACATCTCCTAACGGCCAAGGTGTAGGAAGTTAGCTTTTTATATTGTGGGCCATTGTAAGGGCACATGATGCAAAAAGTCCACACAACCCCTATCTGGTTTACAGGGCTTAATTTAATGATCCCAAGTGCTCTGAGCGGTAATGTGGTCAAGCAGCTTAGGCTAATCAGAGGGGAGTGTTAAGCATTTGCTGTACACATAGTCAATAAATGGTGCACACACTCAAAAAGAAATCCTAGACCAATTTATGAAAATAACACAAATGTTTATATATTTTTAGACCGTTATCAGGTAAGTACTTTTGAAGTTAAGAATTTTACAAGAAAACAGTAAAAATGCACAGATAGCGGTTTTGAGGCAGAAGACTCGAACGCGGTAATGTTATCCTATGGGAGGGAAGATATACACTGCAAACATGTACTTGTAGTCGAAGTTTGGATGTGCCCTTTGGGACTTAAGGTGCAGGGACCAAGATCCAAGGAAACACCAGCAGTTTTAGTTCACCTGCCCTGGTGTTCCGGGTACAGAGGTGCTGAACGGGTTGGTAGCCCTCAAAGGCTACACCAGAAGAAAGCAGTGGGCACCTGTGAACCCAGGCTGCAAAGTAAGACTTGGAGAAAAGTCTAGCAGAACCAACACAGTGCTTCGGCTTGTGAAGGTCTTTAGAACACGGTAGCGCAGTCAGTTGTCATGAAATCATGCTAGGGGGCTCGGGTGCAGAGATGTAAGGCCATCTGTTCCCTTGTGTTGGAGGCTCTTGCAGTTCTTAGGGTGACCTGAAGAGGGAACGAAAACGATTCTTCTTGGAGTGACCTGTAGAAGGAAAGAAAACACAGCTGCAGGACCACTTTCAGTGTGGTCTTATCTGTTATCAAATCTTTTGTTGAGCAGGTCGACTTTTGGCAGCGGTAGTGTCAGGACTGGACACTCAACAAGCCTTGGTTGCTGCAAGTGCTCCGGCACTCCGAGTGTTGGTGCCAGGGGGCTCCTGGACATTGTGGTGTCTCAAAACTCAGTGGAGAGATGGGGTTGACCTCCTGGTGCATAGAAACCTCCTCCTGCTGTGATGCTACCTTGGTGGGTCTGATGGCCAGCAAAACGTTGTACTGGACAGAAGCGGCCAATGCCTGCAGATGAAGGGGGATAGCTCCTCCACCCCAGTGGAGATGCTAGATGGTGGTCGACATGCTGGACAGTCTCCCAAGGGCTTGGGAGGATACGCGGCTTTTGGAAGAGTCTGGTTGGTGCAACTGTCGAGGTACCAGCACCGGAACAGGGTTTGACGCCAAATTAATGTAATTGGTCAGTTCTCGCAGCGCCTGCTCCTCTTTGTCCTTCTGTTCCCAGGTAGTTAAATCTGTTGATCTGGTGTCGAGGGGTCCTCTAAATACTCAATTTAGGGGCGTTAAGGGGAGTGTAAAGTAGTAGCCAATGGGCTACTTACCTTTGGGGTGACTACACCCCCCTATATGACCACATCCTGTGAGGAGTTGGCATAACCATAACCCAAAATTCCTAGTTTCACCAAAATCAAGATGGTAAAACCTTTCTTTGACTGTCCACTTCAGGTGGCTTCCCTTAAGGGTATGCCCAGCCTTCTAAATACCTCCTCTGGTGTGAAATTTGCCTTAGTGCAGGGGGTGGCGTTCCCCAGGTCTGGGGGAAGCCATGGCCGTAAATCTAATGTGGCAGAGGATTTTGAAGCTTCTGGTCTTGATATGCTAAATTCGCAGGCCATCCTGCTGTGTGTGATCACCTTCCACCAGGCAGGCATTGTTAATGGCTTCTGAGAGCACAGCTGTCTCCTCCAGGGGGTCAGAAACTTGTATGTGGTGGTAGGCTGGACTGTAGCAGTCAGCCAGCACACTAAGTGACTTGTAGGGATACAGGGGGGAGTCTCTAAGGTGCCCTCTGGTTGCATATCTTCCTAAAGTCTGATACTGGCATTAGTACAGATTTATTAAAACCAGGTGTTTGATACCAAACACCACTGTTTTCAGTGAAGCCATCATGTTGCTGGGTAACTTGTATTGGCCAGTGCCCAGTACATGTTCACAAAATGGCTCCCTACTCATTTGCAATGTCTTGGAATGGAATTAGGCATTGCATGGACACATCTCTCATGCAGAGGTGCCCTCACATGTAGTATAATGCACCCTGCCTTAGAGCTATAAGGCCTGATGTAACGGTGACTTATCTGTAGTACATTTAGTGTGAGTTGGTATATCACACAGTGTGTGCAATGTTGTGTTTTTGAAATGGTTTGCACCATTTCGCGCATTCTGCAGTGGCAGTGAGCATGCAGTGTGTGTGTGTGTCCCTTAGGATGGCATAATACATGCTGCAGCCCTTAGGGACCCTCTTTAGTACCCACGCCCTGGGTACCAGGAGTACCATTTACTAGGAACTTACAGGGGTGCTAAAGTCTTTGCCATTTGGGTTACAATTGAACATTTTCCTTGTTTTAGGGGGAAGAGCACTGGCACTGGGGCCTGCTAGCAGGGACTCTGTAGTGCACTACCAATCAACAACATCAGTATCAGTGACCAAAAAGTAGGGGTGGCCATGTAAAAGAAAATGGGGACTTTCCTACACAAGGCATCACTTTTTAATGGAAAAGAAAGACAGACGGAAAAAGAGTGCTGAAAAATCGGGCATCTGGCTGCCTATTCAGTTGCCTACACCTCAAATACTCCCCAAGAGGAAGATCTGAGGAAAGAAGAAAGAGAGGACAGTAAACTATGTTGGAAATGTGAAGCCTCTTTCATATTTAGGCTTAGACTCAAATATATGGATATCTCCACATGTTGAATGCTTCTGTGTTAGCATCTTTTCCCTAGTTACCATAGGATGGGAGAAGTTGGTTAACCCTTTACTTCTCTGGCCTGCTGTAGTGTCATTCACAGTTTGCTTCTATCCACAGCAGTGGGAACCAAAGTGGGCCATTTACTGATCTCAACGTGAGTGATTGCGTTTGCTGTGTGCACAGTATATATATCTCTTCAACGCCAGGGACTACTTTCCTAGCGCCTGCTTTTTACTTTGTCTGTCGTAAAGACTGCTTCAGATGTCTTGCCAATCTCATGTTTAAAAAAAAACAAAAAAACATACTTATAAATGGGGCCCTCAGTCAACCTTTTCACCATTGGTCTTTTGACAAGTCACTCAAGTTATACTCCTACCCCAGCAGAAGATACAGATCAACAGAACAGCCCACTCCATCCATTGGTTGCCTTCGTTTGAGTGACTACATTTTGCACATGCACTCGTACACCTAAAAAATAGTTCCCCAGAAACAGAAATTAACTGACAGTGGTTGTAACCCTACTATGCATGGGGACTAACTTTGTATATTTCTGAGATCTTATTGGCTACCAAGCCATCAACAGTGATGTAGCTACAGCCATCTTATAAGTCAGATTCGGCTCTGATTCCTAGAACAACATAAGAGGGCAGGGTAGGAATACCCAGACTCAACCCTACGCCTGGTGGTGGGGTCTTAAAAAAATGTTAAATCTTTTTATTTTGTTGTGGATTTGTGGAGTAAAATTTAAAGAAAAGAAAAGTGGGCTTCTACATGTTCCATAGAACCCTTCCTCCCCACCCCCCACCAGTTTGCAGCACATATGTTGCATGGGGGGGAGGGAGGTTATGCCCGATGCCTAAAAAGCCCCCTGAGAGCCCATCCCTCAGGCTGATAGCTTATTAAAGTGGAGGGAGTGCTAGGCCCATCTCCCTGAGTTTAAAAAGGCCCCAGGGACCTCATCCCCCTGGATCTGTAACACAGTTTAAGGGGAGGGGAAACAGCCCTCCTTGCCGAGCCAGGGAATCCCCAGGGACCCTCCCTCTCCGATCCCGTCGGGCTGCAAATCAGTAGCTCGGGGTGGGGGCACACAGCCATGAAATGGGGCTTCTTGCAGGGGGCCATGGTGCTCCCTTGGCTGCCTTTAAAAAAAAAAAAATATTTTTTTTTAAAGTCAAAATGTGAATAATAAGTAAGCACCCAGAGACCCTCATTTTATATTTGCTGCTCCTTCAAGAAGCACACCATAATGCCCTGCGAGGGCTGCTTACATATTTTTCTGTTTTATTGATGTCCCTAAAAGGGGCAAGGACACCGCTATTTTTTGTTTTTTTTTTGTTTTGTATCATTAATGTTGTTGGGCTCTATGGATTACTCCTTGGTCTTTGAAACCATGACCACAGGAGACTGTAACAAACTTTGTTAAAGCATTTCCCAAGCTGGAGCTTTTGCTTTACAGCTGAGAGTGCAGCTGTCTCTAGGGGCTCTTACTATGGTTGCCTTTTATGTACGAGGCTCTCGTCTAGTGGTTTTTATGATTATGTATTTTAGACTGAAAATGTTAAAAAATAAAAAACAGTATCCCTCTATTTACACATTTTTCACCCACCAAATGTATTAGTAAAAAGTATGTAAAAAGATTCACGGATGTGTAGTTTAATAAAACGCTATTATTTATTTATAATATCAATAATAATAAACATTGCATTGTATATACATTTGATTAAAAGGATTGTTTTTTTGGAGAAGCATCATGCATCTATTTCGCATATATATATAATATATATATATATATATATATATATATATATATATATATATATAATAATGTGATCTATTTTCTCTTTAAAAAATGTAGTGTTGCTGGCCAGTGTAGAAGTTTAAATAAGGTAAAGTCGGGGATACCAAATGGAGTAAGCCATGTGAAGGACTGTGTCCTTACGTCCGTCTTTGAGGCAGCAATTTATTTTGAAATGGCTAGCTTTATTCAATGCAGGGGTGTGGAATTTATTAAAATATCTACTTGTCCAGGGGACAGGTTGCTTCTCAAATGTACTTGTCCTGTAAAAAGATCTACTTGTCCCTTTGGTGCCATGTAGTGTGGTGACAAATTATGGCAGCAATTAATAGCCTCTCAGGGCTACTACCATAGATGGGCTTGAATACTTGGAGTTTCAATCCCTACTGTAGCAATTTCCTTATTTTGCCACCTTTCTGCAGATCTGCATACTGGGGCTGGAGGAAGCAGTAAGCAATAGTTCCAGGGCTGGAATACCTTTGAGTCTGCAAACCTACTAACCTGCATGTTTTAAAGATTTTTACCAGCTTCTCTCTAATATTTTCCCATAATAAGAAAGGTTGGACATTTACTCCTGACAATGGTAGAATTAGAACTTCTTCCAGGGTTGGGAAGAAAGTGGCTGGAGGGAAAATGAACTTGCAAATGCTCAATAGGTTTTCACATGAGCACATCTACACATCGTATTTACCCACGCTAAAATACAGTTCACAAATATTTTATAGGGGTACGACATATACCATGGGTGCACTTTTGTGACTTTCTTTAAGAATTTGGGGCCACAAGTTCAGATTTGTGACCTGCAAATAGCGAGTCGCAAATCCGAATGTAGGATAGTGTCCTTGACACCATCTGTGATTCGCAAGGGCTTCGCAAATGCCCACATCATGAATAATCATGAGGTGGGTCGCAATTTGCGACCCCCTCACGAATGGTGGCCTGCTGGAGACAGCAGACCACCATGTCTGTGACTGCTTTTCAATAAAGCAGTTTTTTGGGTTTTTTTTTTGTAATGCAGCCAGTTTTCCTTAAAGGAAAACGAGATGCATAACAAAAACGAAAAAAGAAACGTTTTTGTTTCATTTTTTCAGAGCAGGCAGTGGTCCGCAGGACCACTGCCTGCTCTGAAAAAATGTTTACAGTGACATTCACAATGGGGAAGGGGTCCCATGGGGATCCCTTCCCTTTTGCGAAAGTGTTAGCACCCATTTGAAATGGGTGCAAACTGCGATTGGTTTGCGCCCGCGTTCGCGGTCACAAAACAATCCTACATTGCACTGCGAGTTGCAATTAGGAAGGGAACACCCCTTACTAATTGCGAGTCGCAAACCCGTTTTGTGATTCGGTAACCAGGTTACTGAATTGCAAAACTGGGTTTGTGCATCGCAATGTGCTTTTTGCACGTCGCAAACAGCGAAAGTCGCTGTTTGCGACATGCAAAAAGCTACCTACATGTGGGTCTTGGTCCCTAATTAGGTCTGGTGTTAACAAAGACATTTTGTTTTTATTAAACTTCTATTTCTCTCTCTTTCGGCTGGCTTTAGTGAGTGATCGCATTCTGCTCTTCCACAAGGAGCATATTGCCACACAAAGTAGTTTTGTTCAGTGTCAGGAACTACAGTGGCAATCAGTGACGTAACGAAACTGGAGGGTGCCCTTTTGCAAAGAACATGGAGGAGCCTCCTCTCCAGACTCACTCAGGGCAGGTGCTGTGCTGACGGGGCCCCCTGGAGGGCGGCTGCGGGGCCTTTGTTATGCCGCTGGTGGCAACGTGTGCTTTAAGAGTTAAAAAACTTTTTGGGGGGGTTTTGCCAATGTTTGTTACAATGTTGAGGGCCTGGTAGCTCCCACAACAATAAAGTGTTACAAAAGTCATGTCAAAACAAGACACGCATTGATGAAACTAAAAGACTTATAAAAGTATGTCAGATCAGTTGGCTTTGTCAGTGTTTGTTTATTTTCATGCTTCCCATAATCGTGTTGAAAATGGTTACACTGATTTTCCATTAGAAATATTTTTGGGAAATACTAGCATGCATCAACACATTTTACTAAATGACACTTCATTTGCATATAATCAGAGAGCATTCTGGGAGCATTATACTTAGCCTCTTAGCCTAAACTTTTCAAACGTGTGTACACGTTTTTTTTTTTTTTTGTACTGGAACCAACGTCAGTAGTGAAGTGTGACCTTAAAACATTTATTTACAGCACCCACCCTAATAATGAAGGCTTTCAAATAATGAACCATAAATACAAGTTCGAACAGCATTATCTTTTGGAAACACATTACCTCAACTGCAGAGAGTTCAACTCTCTGTAAACAGGCAGCCAAAGGGTTTGTGCTGCAGGGGGTTGGGCCTACTTGTCCCAAGGACAAAGTAAACATAAAAACTAGTTGCCCTTGACCCCAAACAAGATGTCCCGGGCGTCGGGCATTAGGAATTCCACATCCCTGCAATGGATCAGTCCGCTACTAGTTAGAAAATTACATACTATCAACAGATTAGGTCCCCAGCTTTTAGTAATGACTAAGTTGGGGGAGGGGCTGGGGTGGTCACCCGGATTCCAATAATGATTAGGAGGGGGAAGCGGCCCCTGGGATCCAGTAATGAGTGTCAGAAGTCAAAAGGTTGGGAACCACTGAGATATTGTATTCTTGTCTAAAAATATTAGATCAATTCAGGTATCAGTGCTCTGAAGCAGTCAAATGGGTAGCATACACCGAGATATAAATTTGATGACATTAACCTCGCCTTAAAAAATAAATTAAAAAAAAGCGGAAGATTAAGCTAATTCCTGTTTCAATCAGGGGTGGAAGCACTTTAAGGTGAACAGAGGGATCCACAAGAAGGATGCACACAAAGTTATACACTTTAAACAGCATGAATTCTCTGAGCCTCAAGTGTGATCAGATGATATCTTCTGATCTGCTGGAAGAGAAGAGGGCTCGTGAGTGCATTCTATGAGGTGAGAATGAAGTGTGAAAGTTCTGCTAAATGGTACGAAATGGGAGGAATTACCAGCGGTTAAGATATCCATTAGCAAATGTGCTTTGTCAGTGAGTTAGTCTTCAAACATCAGTCATATTGACTGCAACTGAAGAGACTTGAACTTATTCATACAGTTCGCGTCTAAAATTAGAGGCTTCTTAACATTTAAATGGGCACCTACATTGTGTTGTTTCAGAGCCATTGGCTGCAGTGGCACACAGTCTGCAGCCATGAGTTCCGGTTGTTGTCCGAAAATGTAGTTCTATGATTGCATGATTTGCAGTCTGGTCTATTCCCCGAGGGGTGGGGAGCAGGGTGCCATTCCCAAATTAGACACCACTTGCTTAATCTTATGCTTGCATGTCAGTCATTAAGATGACTTGAAGATGACTGAAATGAGCAATAATCATTACATATATTTTGAAATGTGTGTATTGCCGCACCATGATTGTTTGAGATCTCTTTGGGTTAATAGATTTTGATTTTAAGTGATTAAACATATAACAGATTCAGTGTATTTCGACCTATGAAGTATTTACAGTTTAATATTGATTTAAGCAGACTGTAGTCTTGATTTATTTAGTTTGTGATTATTAGTAAAGCTCAGTGTCCATGTTTTCTTTCTGTCAAAACATGGCTGCCTATTCTTTTTACATGTGCTGACATGTTTTGTTAACGTTTTATGTAAACCTATGTATAAACATTGTTTTATTTTTTTAAGGTACAATGAATCAAACAGAAAACAATGAAGAAGTGCCATCATATATGCGTGATGAGCCTCCAGAAGGTAAAAATTGATCAGTTTGTTCGACACACACAGAAATCATGCTACTGTAATAGTGGGGCAAAAAGATTAAGGGGGTTTGCACACAATCTGATATGAATCTAAGAAAATGCTTCTAAAGTGTATTCTGATACATATAAGAAAACCAAAATCCTTCTCTAATGTAGTATGTTAAATCTGGAACCAGACTTACATGCCCAATGCCCACCATGTATTTACTGCCTCCTTACCTACCCACATATACCTCTTTGAGCATTAGTTTGTCTTTCACAGCTGCCTGGTGCACAGCCTCCGTGACTCTAGTCCTGTTTTTCGCTTTACTGCAGCTCCTCTGCCTGTCCTCCTAGCCTCTGACTCTCCACCCCGATTTTCCTCCAAACTATCAAAGGGGGAAGTATCATGGCTTAATCATTCTTGACCTCTGAAGACTTACCAGGCACCATTTTTTTCCAACCTTTTCCTTGCTTTTTCTGTCTCTGTTGGCCTGCAGTATCTGGATTTGTTGCTCCCATGATCCTGTGAGGCTAGAGCAGCATAACAAACCAGAACTTTGCCTTTTTACCTTTCTTGTCCCAGTCCAACCCTCTGTGGATAGTCCTTCTGCCATTTATGTGTTTGACTCCTGTCTTATCATCAGTGAACTATTTGTTTTCCATTCTGTTCCCAGATGGCTCATCTTTCCTCTGATACTCTGCAGGTTGCCTGAATTTAACCCGATTCCTAAGCAACTACCTTTTGGAGAGGGACATTGTTGGGAACAAAAAAAAAATCTCACCTTGCCAGTAGTGTTTTTAAACATTTATGTAGAACAAATATGACCAGTAATTTTGTCTCAGCACTATAAAAAAGGGATGGGAAGCAATGTATCAATATGTAATTGCAGCTTAAAAATATTTCTGAGCAATAAGATCAAAAATATGCTATTTACAATGCTCATATATGAGATTAAAAATGGGGGTTCTATATAGTAGAAGATGACGACTGAACGACTAAGTATACCTGTGATGGGTAGCTTGAAAAATACAATAGTAAAATAAAAAATAAGGAGGATATTTCAGGAACCCAGTGTGGGATCTGTATGCCAAAATCAGAGCATAATTGCGTTGGTACAGTGGTGTAATTGAACTTTTTGTAGCAATGATCAGATGACAGACTGGTTGGTCCCTTTGCCGGTCAGTTCTTCTGTAGACCTGAGTGCAAGGAACTGCTGTAGGTTAGCCTAGAGAGGACTAAGGATTGATCACTACTGTAAAGTAGCCTAGTGGTAGCACATTTTTGATCTGTTTTGCTGTTATGAGCTGGAAATTGAGGCATCTGATAGAGACTCATTACCTTAGAATTTCCCCCCAGGCGTCAGACTGGATACAGAGATTTTTTTTCTTCGAGCAATACCCATGCACGTCGGTAGGTGGCGTCGGTTGACTCCGTTGGCGTCGACGTCTCCGTGATGACATCAGGAGTAGTACATAGACGCCGCCTCAGCGCTGTGATGTCAGTTCTTTTCTTTTTGTGCCACACGCTGATCCGGAGAGAGCTACCCTAGTCTCTTTTTGACTGACTTCGACCCTTTTGTCGAGTTTTTCAGTGCATCATGGATGTCCCTGAAGACCAGTTTCAAACCGTGGGAGGGCTGTCAATGCATGATGTCAGTGACTGATCCGCATCAGGCCTGTTTGTGGTGCCTGGACCTTGACCATGACCCGAAGTCATGCTCCGAGTGCCATGCACTTGAAGGCCTTGAGGGAGCGGTCAGTCAAGCTTATGGCGGCCCAGCGCTCAACTCCGCGTAGGTCCCGGTCTCGCTCAAGGGGAAGGTCTTGAGACCGCTCGCGGAGCCACCACCATTCTTCTTCCTCAAAGTCTTCGGGACAAGGTAAGAAGAAGTCTAAGAGATCCTGTCACCCATTCGACTCTACCCCGCCGCTCGGCTGATGCAAAGCAGTAGGAGCATCGACACTCAAGGCCTCAGTCTACAAAGCCTGCTTCTGGGTCCGATTTGCGCGTCTCCAGGAGCGACCCCTGCCCAGTTGAAAGAGTTTTATAAGGACATGAACCTCATTTTTGGGCACGCCGACCCCGATGCTGTGCCTTGGGGTTCAGTCAGTGGGGCCTTTGGGTTCTGCACCGGCGGCTTCGGCTCCAGCCACTGAGGTCCCCTCCTGGTATGCACCATCGCCGGTCGTACCATTGAGACCTTCCCCGGTTCTGGTTTGATTGTCGATGCTCCTGACGTCGGTGGTGCCCACCAACGGTATAGCCCAACGCCGCATCTCTTGGATGGGGCCTATTCACCCCAGGTCAGATTCTGACGCTTTTTCTTATGGGTATGAATTTGGGGAAGGATTGGAGGGGTCCCTGGACCCTTATGAATACCAGGATGACCCTAATTTGGACTGGGTACAGGAGTTGGGCAAGGCCAGTGGCATGGACACTTCTCCAGATGCTGGAATGCTGTCTCCTCCTGCCATGACTAAGGCGGAGGGAGCGATTTATTCTATGATGGTCAGTAGGGCGGCTGAGGTCCCTGGCCTTGAGCTGCCTACTGTTCAGGTCAGGTCAAATCTCTAGACAGAGTTGCTTCAGCCAGGGGCTTCCACATCTGAGCCTCTTCTGCCATTCATTGAAGCCCTCACCGTTGTCCTATTGGGTACTTAGTCCAGACCCAACACAGGGGCTCCTGTGAACAGGACTATTGCACACTGCCATCGGGCCAACCATGAGCAACCCAGATCTTGGGTGGGGTAAGGTTAAGTTTCTCAGGTAAGGAAAGCACTTATACAGTCAGTCTCCTGGGCATAGGCAGCCCACCTTTGGGGGTTCAAGGCAACCCCAAAGCCACCGCACCAGCAACACAGGGCCGGTCAGGTGCAGAGGTCAAAGGAGGGCCCAAACACATAGGTGCCAATGAAGAACAGGGTGCTCCAGTCCTAGTCTGCTTACAGGTAAGTACCTGTGTCTTCGGGGAGCAGACCACGGGGGTTTTGTAGAGCACTGGGGGGGGGGGAACAAGCCTCTAAACACACCCTCAGTGGCACAGGGGTGGCTGGGTGCAGTAGGCGTCAGGTTTGCTATTGAAAGCAATGGAGGGACCCGGGGTCACTTAGGGGATGCAGGCAGGGCACAGGGGGGCCTCTCGGGCTAGGATGAGGGCCGCCTGCTGGTCACTCCTGCACTGGTAGGCGGTTCCTCTTGGTCCTGGCGGCTGCGGGTGCAGTGCTTGGTCCAGGCGTCGGGTTCCTTTGACCAGGCAGTCGCGGTTAGGGGAGCCTCTGGATCCTCTCTGCAGGCGTTGCTGTTGGGGTGCAAGGAGGTCAAGTCAGGGTGTCCGCGTCATTGGAGTTGCCTGGGAGTCCTCTCTGTGGTGTTGGTTCTCCTGAACTCGAGCCGGGGGCGTCGAGTGCAGAGTGTGAAGTCTCACGCTTCCGGCGGGAAGAGAGAGTTCTTTAAAAGTTGCTTCTTTGTTGCAGGTTCTGAACAGTGCTGCTGTTCTCTGGAGTTTCTTGGTCTTTTAGGTTCAGGGTAGACCTCTGAGTCCTCAGAGGTTGCTGGGCCCTGTCGGATGCGTTAGTGCAGATTCTTTGAATCTGGAGACAGGCCGGTAGGGCTGGGGCAAAGTCAGTTGTCGTCTCTGCGGGGCTTTCAGGTCAGCAGTCCTTCTTTCCTCAGGTTGCAGGACTCTCATTTCCACGGTTCAGGTTCACCCCTAAATACTAAATTTAGGGGTGTGTTTAGGTCTGGGGAAAAGTAGCCAATGCTTCTGTCCTTGAGGGTGGCTACACCCTCTATGTGGCTCCTACCTGAGGGGAGGGGGGCACATACCTATTCCTGTTGGGGGAATCCTCCAAACTCAAGATGGAGGATTTCTAAAGGTAGCCTCAGCGCAGGGCACCTTGGGGGCTGTCCTGATTGGTAGGTGGTGACTCCTTGTTTTTCTCATTATCTCCTCAGGCCTTGCCACCAAAAGTGGGGGCCATGGCCGGAGGGGCGGGCATCTCCACTAGCTGGGATGCCCTGGGGTGCTGTAACAAAAGGCATGAGCCTTTGAGGCTCACCTCCAGGTGTTACAGTTCCTGCAGGGGGAGGTGAGAAGCACCTCCACCCAGTACAGGCTTTGTTCCTGGCCACAGAGTGACAAAGGCACTCACGCCATGTGGCCACAAACTGGTTGTGCCTAGCAGTAGGAGTCAGTCTGGTATTTAGGGGACATCTCTAAGATGCCCTCTGGGTGTATTTGACAATAAATTCCACACTGGCATCAGTGTGCATTTATTGTACTGAAGTTTGATAACAAACTTCCCAGATTTCAGTGTAGCCATTATGGAACTATGGAGTTCGTAATTGACAGACTCCCAGACCATATACTCTTTATGGCTACCCTTCACTTACAATGTCTAAGGTTTTGCTTAGACACTGTAGGGGCATAGTGCTCATGCAACTATGACCTCACCTGTGGTATAGTGCACCCTGCCTTAGGGCTGTAAGGCCTGCTAGAGGGATGACTTACCTATGCCACAGGCAGTGAGTTGTGGGCATGGCACTCCGAGGGGAGTGCCATGTCAACTTAGTCTTTTTCTCCCCACCAGCACACACAAGCTGTGAGGCAGTGTGCATGTGCTGAGTAAGGGGTTCCCAGGGTGGCATAATACATGCTACAGCCCTTGGAGACCTTCCCTGGCCACAGGGCCCTTGGTACTAGGGGTACTGTTTACAAGGGCCTTATCTGTGTGCCAGGGCTGTGCCAATTGTGGGAACAAAGGTACAGTTTAGGGAAAGAACACTGGTGCTGTGGCCTGGTTATCAGGGTCCCAGCACAATTTAAATCATAACTGGCATCAACAAAATGCAAAAAGTCAGGGGGTAACCATGCCAAAGAAGGCATTTCCTTACACAGATCTGTCACTTCTTGGATGGGGCAGCCACATGGGAGAGGTGGAAATCGGAGGCCTCTGGTCTCTGGCGGAGTCTGAGCTCCATGTCAGTCTTTTGGCGCTCCGGGCGATCAGGCTTACGTCGAAAGCATTTCTTTCCTATCTAAAGTAGTGCAAGTGTTCACGGACAACACTACTGCCATGTGGTACTGCAACAAACATGGCGGAGTAGGGTCCTGGACCCTTTGTCAAGAGGCACTAAGCCTCTGGACATGGCTCTAACATCAGGACATTACCCCAGTGGTTCAACATCTGGCAGGCTCTCTCAACGCCCGAGCAGACAAACTCAGCTGTCGATGCATAGCCAATCACGAATGGCGTTTCCAGCCAGAGCTGGCGCAAGGTCTCTTTTTAGCAGTGGGAAGAGCCTTGGTTAGATAGGTTTGCCTCTGCAGAGAACGCGCAATGTCAGCTGTTTTGCACGTTTGGGTTTCCAAGGAGACAGTCGATCGGAGACGCTTTTTGTCTCAAGTGGAACTCCGGCCTCCTTTACGCCTATACCACTTCTGCGCAGAGTTCTCAAGAACGACCAGGCCCAAGTTATCTTGGTGGCTCTGTACCGGGCACGGAGAGTATATTATCCCGAGCTATTGAGCATGGCCATGAATCCTTCCCTCAGACTGCCTCTTCGGAGGATCTTCTGTTGTAGCAGCAGGGGACGGTTTTCCAGCCAAACTTGTCCAATCTCTGCATTGATGTGTGGAGATTGAGTGGCGGCAGTTGACTGCTTTTGACCTTCCACCTGAAGTATGTGATTTTTTTTTTCTTGGCAGCCATGCATCCCTCCACCAAAACAGTTTATGCCTGTCGTTGGCATAAATTTTTGGCATGGTGTAACAACAAATCTGTTTGTATTCACTCCCCGTCCCTGCTCCTCTTTCTGAGGTTCTTCTGTTCATTCTTTCTTTAGCCCAGCAGGGTTCTGCTTTGGGCACCCTTAAAAGGTATTTATCGGCTACTTCGGCCTTTCTTAGGTTACCTGATCAGCCTTCACTCTTTAAGTCTCCTATTGTCAATCCCTTCCTTAGAGGTCTCACCCATTTGTTTCCTCCCACTCCATTTATCACGGCTGTGAGCCCTCAATCTTGTCCTTACTTTCTTAATGTGTACTCCATTCGAGCTGATGCACAATTGTCCATTACGGCTTCTTACTTTCAAGACTGTTTTTCTTGTTGCCATCATTTCTGCTCGCAGAGTGAGCGAGCTTCAGGCTCTTTCTTCAAAGCCCCCATACTTGTCTGTGCACCGTGACAAAGTGGTGTTGCACACTAAGGCTTTCTTTCTTCCCAAGGTTGTTATGTCTTTTCATTTAGGCTAGTCCATCACCTTGCCTACTTTTTACACCCCCCCCCCACATCCTTCTCATGAGGAGGAGAGTCTCCACCGTCTGGACCCAAAAAGAGCTTTAGAGTTCTATTATCTAAATGGTACTAAAGATTTCAGTGTCGACTATCAACTCCTTGTTTGATATTTGGGTACGAAGGAACGCAAAGCGGTGCAAAAACATACCATCTCTCGAATGGGTATTTCTTTGTATCTAGATGTGCTACTCTTTGGCAAAGAAGCAACCCCCTGAGGGCTTGCACGCTCATTCCACCAGAGCAACTGCTGCTTCCACTGCATTAGCACGCGGAGTTCCTGCCCTGGATATCTGCCAGGCAGCTACGTGGACATCCTTGCACACGTTTGCTAAACATTACTGCCTGGACGGTTGGGTCCGTCGGGGCGGCTAATTTGGTCGTTCGGTCCTGCAAGACTTTCTAGTATGATCTTGGTTCGCATCACACCTCCGAGGATGGCATTGCTTGGGTATCTATTCCGAGGTAAGGAGTCTGCAACTAGAAGTCTCTATCAGATGTACAAGTTACTTACCTTTGGTAACGAAATATCTGGTAGAGACGTATTCTAGATGTAGATTCCTTACCGACCCACCCATCACCCTGCTTGCAAACTGATTTCTAGGGACAGGGATTCCCCTTTCAGGGCCTTAGCTCTGGCACACAAATATCAGTGTTCTTGGTGGCTCTATGCTTTGGCGTGGAAAGTCGTGAAGAGAAACTGACGTCACTGCACTGAAGTGGTGTCTGTGTACTACTCCCAACGTCATCACGGTGATTGTGACGCCGGACACCACCTACTGACTCACAAGGGTATTGCTTGAGTAAAAAAATCTCTGCATCCTGTCTGACGCTTGGGGGAAAATTCTAAGGTAAGGAATCTGCAACTAGAATGTCTCTACCAGATATATCGTTACCGAAGGTAAGTAACTTGTACTTTTTGGTCGGAATGTTGTGTGATGGTGTGCTCCAGGGTGAAATGTGTCAGTTGGACAGGTGAGTTTAATGGGTTGAAGAAAAAGGGTAGGAATTCTGTCTTCTGTGTGTTCAGTTTGAGACTGCTTTAAGTTAGGTTGGAATGGTAACCGCGGCATGAGGAAGCAGAACAGTGTTGGATAATTCCTGATTCACAGAATAGTTTCTCAGGGGCTCAATGTATATACTGAAGAAGTTTGTGGCTTTAATAGAACATTGTAGCACACCAGTGAGGATTATTTACTCAATGTGAGTGGATTTTAGGATGTTATAAAAAATCATTTAGGGCTGACAACTGATTGAGGGGAATTAGTAGACAGAAATTCCCCTGGTCAGTTATGCAGAGAGAATAAACAATTGGTAGCGCAGCAGTCATTCAATGCTAAAGCCTAACTGACTTCTCTGACCCGTTTACAGACAGATTGGTGGGTAATCCCTTAATCCCTCACCTGTTTGGGTATTGGTAAGAACATTTTTGGCTAAGGGATTTTAGTCGTAGTCGGGTGGTAGGGGGAGGGGTGGGGAAGGGGCAGGTAGCACGGGGATGGAAGCACAAATAGACTAAGTCCAAGTGTCTCCTATTTAATGTCTCTACTACCTAGTGGCAAGGACTTCTTCCTTAGGACCCCAGAGCATGATTCTTTTTAAAAGGGGTAGACATCAATTTCTAAAGTGAGCCCTCACAGAAAATTTCCTTCAGATTGCAGAAGGTCACTGACCCTGAATTCTATTCCACCATTCTAGACACCGAAGGCACAAGTAGGAGACATGTCCCTTATTCCTTCCCAGTGCCCAGCCCCATTTCTGCCCTCCTAGCCCACCACTCTGTAAAGTACCTTCTACCCCATTATATCCATCTATCTGCCATGTACCAAAAGGCATTAAATTGAATTGGTCATTTTTCTAATAAATGCAAAAACGGAAACATATATTAAGATTCAGATCTTCTGATGATGAGATCTGCTGACCCCCATCTGCATTGTTTGGTTGCAATTGATTGAACAGATGTGTGGTGATACCCCCAGCATGCTGTGATTTTTGTCAGGAATGTGTAGCTAGGCATCCTGGCTCATGTTGTGCCTCTCAATGACCTCTGGCGCCTATCTGCTTTTCAGCTCATCTGGTGGTGCATATCAGAGCCGCTTACCACCATTCTGGGGAGCTGCAATGCCCCTTTAATGCTAGGAAATCAATATTGCCCAATTTATCTACACAAGGCCCAATACTGCCCAGTTGCCCAATTTCAGCTACACAAGGCCCAATACATAAAAAACATAATAAATAGCCTGTAGTTCAACTTATACAAAAATTGTTGGCATGTTTCACCCTGATTCAGAAATTACAGGGTCTTATCCGAATTTACTTTTGTAGACCTATTGAATGGAAGAGTTGGCTAACTTATAGTGAAGCTCTTTTTTCTATAAATATGCAGTGACTGAGTAAATCACATTTGTGCTATATTCAGAGACCTGCCAGTGTGGTGTAAATTCCTTGTAAGGGATTTGTAGTGTTTGATGGGAACATTAATATAACAAAATTGTACTAGTTGAGTGTATACGTAAACTGCACAAAAACCATTACTGAATACTTTTTGATTGTGATCCTTTTGCTTTGTCGTGCCTGATTTGCTAATGCTAACCAATGTCCTTCTGCATTTCAGTAGCCCACTATATGGCCTTGTACTACGTTGCCTGGTGTAGGTGGAGGACCCGTTAGCACCTCAGGAAACCCACTCTATGTTTAGGTGATCTTTAGGCACTAATATTGGTGCTTGGAAGTTGCTAAAACTCACCCATAGGGTCTCAGGGAGCTAGTGGGGGGGGGTCCTCCGAGATCAGTTGAAGAGCTAGGTCTTTTGAGGTCCTTCTTGAACTGAGGCAGCGATGGTGACTGTCTGAGTTGCAGTGGTAAGGTGTTCCAACCTTTAGCTGCCAGGTATGAGAATGATCTTCCTCGAGCCAAAGGCTTCTTTATGCAGAGTACATTGGCGAGCGACTGCTGTTAAGAGTGGAGGTGTCTGGAAAGGGAGTACCAGTTGATGCGGTGGTTGAGGTAGGTGGGTTCTCTGTCTTGGTGGGCTTTGTAGGCCTGTATGAGGAGTTTGAAGTTTATCTTCTCAATTGTGAGCCAGTCGAGGTTCTTTAGGTGTTCTGTGATGTGTTCTCAGTGGGAATGTCCAGGACGAGTCTGGCGGCAGCAATATTAATTTGTTGCAGCTTGTTCAGGTTCTTCTTGGAAGTTCCAGCGTAGAGGGCATTGCCATAGTTGAATATGTTTGTGATTTAGGGCATGTGCCATGGTTTTCTGGCATTCGGTTTTTATCCAGTTGAAGATCTTTTGGAGGAGCCGGAGGGTGTGGAGACGATGGAGTTGACCTGCCTGGTCATGGTGAGTGCTGAGTCGAGGATGGCGCTGAGGTTTCTCGCATGATCTGTAGGGGTGGGAGGCCACCAAGAGTCGTCCCAAGCCCCTGGGGAGAGTCCCGAGATGAGAATCTGTTTTTTTGGAGTTCAGCTTTAGGCAGCCATCCCTCATCCAGGTGGAGACTGCTTCCATCCTGTCAAATTCTTCATGCCTGTTGAGGGGTTTTCAGTCACGGAGAGGATCAGCTGAGTTTCATCAGTGTAGGAGACTATGCTCATGCCGTAGTTCCTGACAATGGGGGCGAGTGGGATCATGTAGACGTTGAATGGCGTGTGGCTCAGCGATGATTCTTGGGGTACTCCACAGCTGATGTCATTGGGTTCTGATAGGTCTGGCGGGAGAACGACTTTCTGTGTTTTGCCTGTCAGGAAGGAGTGTATCCATCGAAGAGCCTTACCGCGTATGCCTGCTGGATAGAGTCTGGCACATAGTGTACGGTGGGACACTGTATCGAACGTGTCTGAGCGATCCAATAGGATGAGGGCTCCTGTTTGTTCGTGGTCGAGGAGGGAGGGTTTATTCTCTACGGCTACGAGCAGGGTAGTTTCGGTACTGTGGTTGGTTCTGCATCCTCATTGGGGGACGTCCAGGATGTTGTTGTCCTCGATGTGTTGGCATAGCTGCATGTTGATTGCTTTCTCGGCGACTTTAGCTGGGAAGGGTAGCAGTGAGATGGGGCGGTAGTTCATGAGGTCCGTCGGGTTGGCTGTGGTTTTTTTTTCTCCAGAAGTGGTTGAATCTCTGCGTGCTTCCAGTCTTCGGGGTAGGTAGCTGACTTAGGGAGCAGAGTTAGGGCGCGATTGAGGTGCTGGTCTTGTTGAAGATGTAGTGTGGTCAGGGGTCGGTTGGGGCCTGCGAGTGGATGCTGCCCATGATGGAGTGGGAATCATTTGTTGGGGGGTGGGAAGGGATCCAGGCGTGCAGGAGTCGTGGGGGTTTGGCTGGTCCTGCCAGGGATGTTGGTGGGCTCGGAGAGTCTTTGAGTCCGAAACTGTCATAGACATCTTGGATCTTCCAGTGGAACGTCTGTTGGAGGGTAGTCTTGTGGGCAATGGCTATGCTGCTTCCTGGACTGGTTGGGCGGCCCTTGCGTAGCAGCTTGTAGTCTCTGGGGATGGGGTTTGCGATGTCCGGTCCGGATGTTGTTAGTCCATGTCTCAAAGAAAATCGCAATGTCCGGGAGGGTGGTTTTCTATCAGGTCCCAAATCTCCACTGAGTGTTTGTGCAGGGAGCGGATATTAAGGAGGATGTACTTGAGATGGCTTGGAAATGGTTCTGGCGCAGTTAGGGCTGACGTTTGGTGTGCGGAGAATGAGAGGTGGCAGTGGCGGCAGGAGAAAGGTCTGTGTGTGTCCTTGGGGGAGGTAGGGTGACAGTTACTCCGACGTCCTGGGTTCAGAGTGTGGAGAGTCCCGGTGTTTTATCGATTGGTGGTGCGAGATCCAGGGTCCGATGCACAGGGGGCGGTCCAGGTGCGGATGGGCGCAGGTGGGCTTCCCTTGGGCATTGGCCACCTTTTAAGAAAGGGGAGTGAGGGGGACTGGTCAGGTGGGAGGGCTGGAAGCTCTATGAGCCAGGGGGCGGGGGGTCTGTCTGCAGGGGCAGCAGTGGTAGGGAAAGCACAGGAGCAAAAAGGAGTGAAAGGAGAGTGAAAGAGGCAAAGAAAAAGAAAGAGGCAAAAAGAATGAAAGATAAAATGGCAGACAGACCTGACAGATGCAGATGTCTACTAGGCCGCCGGGTATAAGGCGCAGGCGGGTGCCTACAGGTGGAGGTAGGTCTCGAACACAGACCCGTCAGGCTCTGTGTGGAGATAGCAGCAGCAGTGACCACGCAGGGGGGAGAAAATGACGATTCTGGCCAAAAGGTCAGTTGAATTTCCCTTCACTGTGCAGTAGCCACCCTTAAGGAGGGGGTGTGGGGTTGGTCAGCTGGGAGGGCGGGAAGCACTACGTGGGTGAGGCTCCGGGGCCCGCAGTGGCAGCGAAAGCACTGGAGCAAAAAGGACTGAAAGAGAGAAAAAGATGCAAAATACAGCAAAAAGAATGAAAGAGATAAAAAGGCAGAGACCTGACAGACACAGATGGCCACTAGGGATGAGGCGGGGCCTCCAACACAGGGCTTGGCAGGCTCTATGAGGAGACAGCAGCAGCAGTGGCCACGCAGTAGGGAGAGACGGACGCTGGCCAAAAGATCAGTTCAGCAACTTTCAAAGTGGAGGTATGGTGGTTCAGTGATCCCGTCTCTGGCATTTTCCTGATGGTTCACTCAGTGTATGGCCAGGCATTGTTATTGGTGTATACATGCAGCAAACAAACTACCATCATACTTGTGGAGTGGGGCATGGCTTTTGGTCCACCGTGTCTTTTTGGAAAATAAACTTGATTGACAGAATATATCTGGTTTCCTGATACTAGTGTGTCATGCATGGTAGGAATTCCATAAAGCTTGATTTAAGCTCTTTCCAGAAAATTATTTTACTGCTTTTGAATCAGTTGAATGCTCAATACTTCGAGGATGAACACAGCAAAATAGTTTGAATTTTTGCCAGTTCTCCACAATCTTCTGATTTGGTCATTGAGTTTCAGTCCAGTGGGTGCAGTGCTGAACCTGATCATAGTATCAACAATATAGAAAGATATTCACAGGCAATTAAGCCACAAAGCTGCAGCACCGCACTTGTCTGTTTTGTTGATACTATGACTAAGTGTGGCACTGCAGTCATGATTTCCATCTACTTGCTGTTGATGGTGGATAGATATGTGAAACCACACGTAAGCCACAAAAGCAATACATTTCTGAACAGTAGAGATAATTCTGAATTGAACAATGGGTAATTTTGTGGCTACTGCAGAATGTGGCATAATTCACTTTACCGTAGAGTTAGCTCAAAAGGGCTTGGCTCTTGGAACAGTTGAGTTCACTTAAAAGAGCTTGGTTGGAGCACACCAAAAAGCATGGCCTATTTGGGACGGAAAGGCAGTGCATTCCCTGTTGAAGGGTGCACTGTCACATCTTTACATTGTGTAACCCCGTTAATTTCAGTGGCATGTTCACCTTTACCACTGAACAGTAATGACCAATATAGTTTTGGTGGTGCTTTGGAGTCTGGTGCAATGTATAATTTTAATTTGTATAAGAAAGACATCTTTGTTTTTATAAAATGAATGCCAATAGTATGCAGACAGATTTAACATGAATTTGTTTTAGATTATATAATGTGAGTGTTTTCCAGAACGTGTGATTATCAAAATTGTGTCCTGGTGCTATGATAGACAGAAAGAAGAACCGAACAAACATTATCTAGTATAAAACCAAGGTTTTAGTAGTTTGCAGAATAGAAGCAATAGCGTTTGAGAACGAATAGGAAGCCTTTCAGCTCAGGCTGCAGAGACTGGGAAAGCATGGTCTCATGATATGCAGCAATGGTACAGAGGAACAATGAGCAATCTAGCCCCGGAGGAACTCTGGTTCCTTTGTCGATTAAACCAAATGAATTTTCTCCAAAGATAAAGAGGCCTGGGTTGTGCCTGAGGGCCAATGATTGTTCTGAGAGGCCCCGAGCCGTTCTTGCAGCAGTGTTCTTTAGACATTGAAAAAGCCAGCGAACATAATCTGTGTAGCTTGAAGAAAAATATAATTTTGGGGAGATAGGGTAGAATTTCATTCAGGGCAGGGGCCTGAAGATCAAGAAATGGGCTGAGGCAAAATTACTCTTCTGGGTGATGAGTACTGTAGTGGCAGGAGTAGGAGTTGAGCTTAGGTCAGGAGAACAAAGATCAAACAAGAAAAATTGGAAGACCTCAGTAGTAATGAGAATGATGTCTGCTTTATCAGAATTTATTTCAAGAAAGTTAAGAAATCATGTAGTCTTTGAACGAGGGTAGTGGAGAGTGTGAGTCGTCAAGAGGGAGGAGGATTTGGGTGTCATCCGCATAGCTTGGGGGCTGGAGTCTGAATGAGTGAATCAATTGGGCAAGAGATCATAGGAAGATGTTGAAAAGCACTGGGCTCAGTGAACATGGGATGGTTCTCCTTTCAAGGGTTCCCTCCAGGCTGCTTTGAGTGTAGAGAGCTGCTTCTCACAGTCTCCATTCTGGAGTACCTGCA
Organism: Pleurodeles waltl; assembly: GCF_031143425.1. Taxonomy (NCBI): domain Eukaryota; kingdom Metazoa; phylum Chordata; class Amphibia; order Caudata; family Salamandridae; genus Pleurodeles; species Pleurodeles waltl. The sequence continues at coordinate 291,888,562 of NC_090442.1, forward strand.
ACAGGAACAAAGAGGTGTGTGCTTTCTGCACTTGGCTGTCATCAGCCACTGAAGAGTCATCACAGCGAAAGATAAATAACAGGTCTCACCTCTGGGGTTCCCTTTCACCTTTGACCACCGAGACTGCTGTTACAGCTTTCTGCCACCCACCTCCCCCAAAACACACCATCTAACAAATGATAATGCTACAGGAAGACAAATCAGCAGCTCCTCTCAGTAAAAGGTAAGTTTTTAATTTTCTAAAGGAGCCTTTCTCCTACTTCAGTAGCTAGGCCTCTTCCGTCCAGGTAAGGATTGTCAGCCATACGCTTTCACTGTCTGGGGAAAAAACACCTCCCCTCTATCGTGTGCAAGAGATCAGGTCAGGGACATTCCAAAACAGATCCCACAGGCTTCTGTTACTCAGGCTTACTCCTGCATGCAGTTTGTGTACAGTGCAGACACCTTCCACAAACATGCACAACTTACACTTGAGAGGTTAGCACTGTTTACCTTTCATATCTGTGGTTACTCTGCTGACTATTGGGTTATATTATTGGGTAATATGGATTGCAAATCTCCGTTTACTGAGTTCAACAATATTTTATTTCAGTGATATTAGAATAGCGAGAGAAGGTTATTAAATTAAGCTTTTACTAATGAAGGAATCTGCACCACCTCCCCTTTGTGCAGTATACAGACCCAGTTACAAGGTTGAGATACTTCTATCTTTAAAAGGCTGGGGCACAGCAGAACCAGGCTTGCTATATTTAAATGGTCTGCACACAGGCTTACACAGTCATGCAAACTGCCCTGTACATACAGCTCTATAATGTTCCTTTCTACAGCCTTACACCTTCAAATTGTATGCTGTCTCAGAGACCGCTTCCACAGTATTCCCAAAAACCCTGCTTGAAAAATACAAAATTGACTTTGAATTAAAACTCTTAATTTACTTTCTTTCTTGTGTGACCCTCTCCTTGCATTCTCCTTAGCCTTTAACAGCTATTGTGGCGAGGTAGTTGGAGCTGGCAGTAGTGGTGCATGCTTTGCTTGCACCTGCGTGTTTGCTGTTGTTGAGGGGCAGGGTGCAGCACACCAGAAGGACGTAGCTGTCCGTCACAGAATGCCCCTTCTGCAGGCCTATAATGATTGACCTGGTTTGCAAAGGAAGCTTTGTGATCGGCTGGCTAGATTCAAACTATCAAGCAGCAATAGGTGAGCAGTGAAATGCAGGCAAAAGTGTCTGCCACTTTCACAGAAACTCAAGCGATATTCCAGTCCATTGTTATTTTTTATGCCCACTGCACCTTTTAGGGACATATCAATCCTGCAGATTAAAATTAATTCTACTCTGTTAATAACGGTGCACTGGCGTTTGTTTGTCACCCTTCTGCTTTGTTTTTCCACTTACCCGAATGACTTTGTAATTTAGCGTGATTATTTTAGATCGTAATATTTGAATATCTGTTCCTACCTTCAGTTTCTCTCCTGGTGCTTGTAACCTGTCTAAACTGCCTTGTGCCCTTACTGTCTATCTTGCATCCGAATGCATTGCATTACACGACTAACTGGGCTTGTGTGTCAAATGGGAGGGGGATGGGTACATCTAGCGCCTATTACAAGTTCAGTGCTTGTGCCTTCATGTGCATATTTATTTTCACAGAAACCTTCTTTGATTTCGCCTAGCGCCACAAAGGTAGGAGGACTTGAAACGAGGTGTGGTACAAAGCCAACCTTTACAGTTTAATATTTAAAGCAAGGCCGTCGTTTCGGCTTATCAAGGGTGAGGCATTCCTTTCGCCTGGTGCCCAGGGCCGCATGTTTGGAGTCGAGGGCAACGAGTCTGCATGTGTTTTTTTTTTTTTTTTTTTGGTTGTTGTATTTAACGTTTTTAATTGGATTTTACAAACTCAAGTAACGCAGGGGCTCTCATGTCAGTACCGTGCACACACATAAGTGTTGATATCACTTTGGTTTAATCAGTCAATACAAGAAAACAGAATAATACCAATTTCTCACTTATACCGCCTCTTCCTAGTCCTAGCCACCCTCCTACTCACGTACCAATGGGGGAATAGAAGTTGAAACAAAATCTTCATACCTCCTCAAACCCCAGCCTGGACCCTTAGAAAATGCTATTGGAAGGAACAGCTTATGTCGTTCTGATACTAGAACAACTATCCGTATCGCACGTAGGCTTTCTATTCTTATCAGGGGGGAAAAAAGGTAAGCCCCAGGAGACAAGGTGTTGGTGACAAAGCTAGATGCTCCATTGACCTGCATTCCAGTAGAGGTTTCCAGACAGCGTCCGGCTTTGTGCCATATATTAGCTACTTTCCTTTCTATGGGTTAAACATTCCATCTTTCTGCATACCATTGTGAAAGAGGGGAGCTTCCCTCTTTTTTGGGGGGGGGGGTGGGAGGGCCGGGGGAGGGCAAGACAACCAAATAAGTAAGACATTCTCCCAGCACCTAGACCAGGTCCGGGAAACATCATGGGAGGGGGGTAGTACTCATTTTTCATCACATTATAATGTACTTCATATTTCCCACACAGACAGTAGTCTCTCGAGCAAATCCAATTCTTTATACTTAGTCAACCAGTTGAGGAGTCCCGTCCATTTACCATACCATGAACTCTGCCCCGAAGATCGGGAGTCAGTTGTACAAGTTGGATATGACCCCCTTCGTTACACGTCAGTGTGGAGAAAAGTTTTTCTAGAACCGTTCTTATTGCTGCCTCCTAAGTTAATGATTTACCCCAAAGTTTCATTTGACCATAGGGAAAGCACTCGGTCTCGTCTACCCCAATTTTGTTAATTTACCATTGTGTGAAGGGTTTAATCGTGCAGTTAATGAAACGTGCATAATAGTTTTGCAACCACCTTCCCTTCTCCTATCAGAGACCATAATGAAGGGAAAGTGTATAGTGCAGATTAAGATGAACTGTGGAGTATGGTGAGGGAAATGATGTGAGTTTCGACACTATGGCTACACCCTTGTTAAGTTTGCACTATACTTTAATATGTGTTTACAGGGTCTAGTGCCACACTCTATAGCTTTTTTCATTTGGAACAAATGTCCTTCTGATTTAGCACTTTCTATCAGAATACTCAGTTATGTAACCTGGTAGGTATACTAAAAAAAAAAAAAAAAAAAAGTTAGGGACTGTGAGCCGTCTGCTCGATTTTATCCTGTTGCACGATCTTAAAAGGGACTCTTTGTCCCGTAAGAATTTGGAAATTATTCTCTGCCGGCCGTTGGCACTTTAATTGGTGGAGGCTGGAGCATATATAATTCTCGCTGTATGTAGGGCGTTCGCCTTTACCGCATCAATCCTGCCCATACAGGAAATATGGAGCAGGCCAACAATTCAAATAGTAATCAGCACTTCCAATTAATACAATGTGTTCTCCACTAGAAAGGTACTGGCCTCTCGGGGAGACCACCGATACATGAGGTTCAGTATTTTGGAGTCTGGTGCGGGCTTCCAGCTTTTTGGCTTTATCCGGTTCTTGTTTTGTTGTACTTTTTTGGTACTTGTTTTTGTGGGAGCTGCTGGGCCCTCATGTAACAAAAAACAAAATTGGCATAGCAAAAAATTTTTTTTTTTTTTAGTTTTAAAGCACCAAACACCAGAGGTATGAAAGCTATTTACATAACTTGTGAATTGAAACGGGCCATATAATTGATGGTAGGTTCATCGAGATAAGGGAAAACTAAAGATGAAGACATGGTGGGAGTGAAGTGGGTAGTAGGAGATGTGGAAGAGGGAATATGGGAAAGAGACTAAGAAAGAAAGATAGGGTAGGTAGGCATGCAATGGAAGAGGATGAGGTGCAGAGAAGACATAAGAAGATGAGTAAAAGAACACAAGTGACACTAGCATTGGGAGAGACAAGGGGGCAAGGATAGAAAGAGGAGGAGATTGATGGGAGGAAGGAAATACTAGAGGGGAGCAGAGTAGGTTTGAAGTCAGATGGAGGGGGTGGGAGGAACGGGGGAGTGAAATAGTAGGTAGGCACTGAAATAGAAGCAAGAGAAGGTGGAAGAAGATTGAAAAAAGGGAAGGCAAGGAGATGGTGTGAGGAAAGAAGCTGATGGTAGGCCAGGATGTGCATGCTGTGGGCCAAGAGGTAGGCAGGGGTGAATCCAGAAAGAGTAGGGGAGGGCGCAACGGTAGGGTGAATAAATAGAAGCAGTGGTAGTAGGATGAGCAGGATGCAAAAGGAGGTAAATGGGAGGACAGGGGTAGGGGCCGAATAAAGAGATAGCAGGATGGGTGACATGTAGATGAAGTGGAGGGGAGAGAAGAAATAAAGGACTGACTGCAGATGCAGAGTAGGTAATGGGAAGGGGAGTAAGGGCATAGAGTGGTGTGAAAGAAATAGAGGAAGGGAGGAGTTGAGAAAGAGAAATGATGGAGCAAGAAGAAGGATGAGAAGGGGAGGAAGTAGTTCCTGGCACTTGTGAAAGAGCGAAATGCCAAAACTCCGAAAAGGTAGCCTATGACTGAAATGAGCGGGCCTTTTACCCTGTGATGTATAATGTAGTGGATTGAAGAAAAAATGTGCATGATGCAACATACCAGTAGATGAAGATGGTGGGCTGAAAGCCCCTGTGAGAGAAAAAATGGTACATTATTTTATTACAACAGAAGGCCCCCTTGTAGGCAGGTCTATTTAGTGTGAATGCATATTGCAGGAAACTGATTCTTATTGGTGCAAAGAAAAGCTAGTTTTTGCTCTGAATGACTGGGACACAGAGCTTAAAGAGACGAGATTGAGAAGAAAAAAAAAACTATGGATGTGGCTCTTTTTTCTCCTACTTATTTTTTTTTTTTAACATAAAACTGATAGCACACCCTTTCTTATGCATATCCACATCATACTTTCTCATACACATATACACAGTATTGCCAGACACAAACACACACCTGTGGTGGTTGTGAGGATTGTGTCGGGGTGGTGGTAGTAGTAGTAGTGATGGTGCTAGTGCTGCTTCTGGCAATGTTAGTGGTGCGGTGCTAATGCTGGGTGTCATATTGGTGGTAACTATTAATGGTGCAGTTAGTCCGGATGATGGTGCCGGTTAATAGTGCTTCTGAAAATTGGTGCTGACCGTGGTATAATTATGCCACAGGTGTTAGTGGTGATGGCAGTGATAATGGGGTGGTAATGTGATAGTGGTGGAGCAGACCATTTTTTTTTTACATTAGAATTTATAATAATTATCATTTTAGTACCAAATGCTACTGTAGAATGTCTAAAACTTGCATATTTTTGTTCTATTATTTAAGACTTGCAGCACAAAAAATGGCGAATAAAAGCAAACAATACATTTACTCTACAGCATTTGTGGCCAGACTTGCTACTTTAAAGAATAACAGCTTCACTTTTTTTTTATAAACGTTAATCTAAAATGTTCAAAGCAATGTGGAAACAGCAGTCTCTATTTAGCTGCTTTCTGCACTTTCATCCATTTTGTAGTACTTTGTAGGTTTTGCTTGCACTGTGCTTGTGAAATCTATTCAATTTAACAACATTTTTAAAAGGGGCTTACCTCTCGCCCCCTTGCTTTCCTTGCTTTTCATTTGTTTCTGTGATTGCTACTTACTTTTCCTCCATGTCTGTTGACTGGAGCATACTGTTTCCTGTTTTTCCTCGTGTGCTTCTCTTACCATGTACCACACCTGTTTACATCTGCTGTGTGGGACTTTTTGTTCGTTTTTTTTTGTTTTTTTTTAAGACTGCCCGCACAGCGCTTGGCCAGCTACAGTAGGATAATCAGACAGTAATTGATTCTGCTCATGACTTCCCTTCTTGGCGCCTCCTCCTTTCTACTCCCACTGATTTGTTGATACAGGAGTAAACATTTCCTATTTCTAGCACTTTGTGGTTCCATCATTTTCTAAAACCACAAAAATAAAGTTACGGCTCAATTTAGATACTAAAAGAGGTTGAAATACTACATGCCCACTTTGCGTCTCAATTTAGAACCAGGACGTTTCACAAAAATGTGGAGTCAAAATAAAGAACCACAACAACCAACATGTAGCCAGTTCTTGTAGACCCTCTAGCGTGAAATGCAGTAGATTGTTTGCACGGGTCTTATTTAAGCAGCACCTCGTTCACTGGCCATGGAACTCTAACTGACATAATCGCTCTTTACTCTGATTATATAAGTTTCGTTGGTATTGCCTCTCCCAGTAAACCCGGTCTGCATGTAGCTGGGGAGATAACTTCCGATATAGTCTCTTTCGTTACTGTTGGTATTTAAAGTTTCTTAGAGCTTTAAGCAAGGCAGAATCTTTTAAAAGATTTTTGACTGCCGAAGGCTAGGTAAGTCTTGCTATTGAGAACCTGCTACGGGATTCTGGAAGGGTGCCACCATTTTTAGACTAATATTTTATATTTCACGTTTGTTTTTGTTTACCAAAAAGAACACATTAAAATAATAAGTAACAGACAATTTTGTTTTATGGGACATAATATGCAATTGTTAATGTGTACATGCGCAGTAACAATGCGCTCCCCGACTCTTGGACATCTGTTTTCAGAGGAGAGCTGTGGTTTTTATAGGCCACTGTGCCTTCTCCGCCTCACACAAGAATGCTGGTCAGTCTCTTTCGTTGGTTCCTTTCTGCACCTTTGAAAACTGGACTTAGTGAATTGAAAATTATCTGCAAAGTGTGCAAATGTGAGCAGTGACTCCACTGGACCTATTGAATACATTTTGCATGTGTTTGAAGGCAATGCAGGTGCTTCTCTTTGTGCTGCATGAACACATTGATGGACTGATTTAGGGCCGTTGTTTTTCAAACTGAAAAGGTACCCCCTCAGTGAACGTGTTCCCATGCTACATTTGAGCGAGTGAAAAAGAGACTCCTGTGCATGTTCACATGCACCATCTGTTCTACAGCCCTCAAAACCTGCCAGTGAAGATCCTACTCTTTCACTCTACTTTATTTCATGCATTATTCTCTAAGCCTAAAAACTTGGTGCTATCATGTTTTTAAATTAAGCTCATGATGTCAACATGGAACAGTACAACTAAAGTTCATGTGCAGATTGTGGGTGGCTTGATTTTCAGCCAGTCAATGTGTCATTTCGTATTGGACAGCCTCTGACTTAGTCCCCTGATTCTTTGATCTTTTTTGGAGTCTCTCTGCAAGAGAAAAAACAGCGTTTTAGCTTGGCACACTTTTTTTGTCACAGGTCCACGATTGATCTTAGGGCAAACAAAATGAAACGGACAATGCTTTTAGAAGTAATTATATGAGACCTTTTCCCGGGCGCAACATAAGAAAACTAAACGCAACATATTCGCTGTATAATCTGATAAGGCCTGCTAAATAATCCTGCACTGGAATACATACAAATTTACCTTACTCTTTGTTTGGCTTCCCCTCCCAATCAGTCAATCAATCAACTCTGATTTATAGAGCACTTCTAATCACCCCAGAATAATGGTCTGCCTAACAAAATGATGACACAAGTGTACAATTATTTTATGTTGCTGAATTCAGCCCACTGTTTGAGGGTTTTAGAAGCATTAAGAACACTTAGCACCCTTCATTCATGCACCCCTCACCCTGCACAGAGCATTCAAACACTTCTCCCACACCTCCTTAATTTATTATTAATCCCATAGGCAAAACCTAATACATTTACCAGTGCTTGTTCTCTTTGGAACAGCCACAGTCTCATTGACTGCTCTGGTGCTGTAGGGCTTTTTCAGATAACAAATAATAAGAAAGAATACAAAGACTGACACCAGATAGCATAGCCTCGCAGAATACCGGTCTCTGGGTTCCTTGACCTATCAAGTTGACTAACAGTTCAATAAAGAATTACATGTATGTTTTTGTGATTTGCCACTGAATTGATTGTCTATGGTCCTTGTCCCAAACTTGTTAATGTTTAAAAAATTTCAAAACTGTGCTCCGCGTTCATATCTCAAAACTATTCCTTTAATCCATAAAGTGAGACAGGAAGGTCTTTCCTTTTTGTATGTAGCACTACAGATGTGGATTGCTCTCCCAGTGCTAGTGTGTAACTAATAACCATTTGCCCCCAAGAAATTATTAAAAGTGAATCTATTTATATATATATATATATATATATATATATATATATATATATATATATATGTGTGTGTGTGTATATATATATATATATATATATATATATATATATATATATATATATATATATATATATATAACAAAAAAGCGGTGCAACTGAATCAGACACCAAAAGGCTGCACAATATCCAAAGCTCGTGGAATGTAGAGAGTGAAGTTGAGGTTAAAAATCACTCATATGTACAAAATCGTCGGCTTCATTTTATTGAATAAGTTCATATAAAAGCTAAAAATTATGAAAAACATAGTGAATGAGTAAATAATGAGAACTTTCAAAAATAGTTCCTCAATACAAAAGTCTTAAAGGTGCCTACAACGAACAAGACAAACACGCTGTCCCAGCCAAATGTCGACGCGTTTCGGCAACAGCCTTCAACTGGACATTGGGAGACATTTTTACACCAGATCATTTATATCCTATAGTCCTTCTTTACTTTTCACATCATAGCTTAGAAGAAATGTGCAAGAGGGGCGGCCATTTTGTAACGTAACAATCTTAGATATAAAATCTCAATTTTGTGTGCCTACGTACTTGGATAAAAGTCAAAGTTGCAAACATAGCAAGATTATATATTATATGGTTCCCTAAGATCTTATTAAAACATTTTCACCAGTAAATAATCAATACTTTTACAATTATTAATTGGAAATTCTATAGAAGAAAATAACCCACATATACAAATTATTTTGCTCAAATATACTAACAATTTTAACTTAGTTGTTTCAAAAGCTTAATATATGAATGAAAGATATACATTATAATCTAAACATCTTCAATTAATAAATATCATTACTATGTTCAAGCTGTACATAATTAATTTGATAAATAAATTGGCTGACCTATAAATACAAGAGAAGATGATAGAAAAGATAATTCTAAGAGACAATTATTGGGTTAATATATATCAATAAAATGTGATCATAATTGATACAAACATTTAAATATCTCAATTCATCTTAATAATAATGCTGAATTCGTATATAAATAAATAATTAAATAATAAAATAATTCTATCAAAGGGTTAAGATTATATAGAAATAGATATTATATAACTTCAGAACATTGTTATATTCATGATAGAAAGAAGGGATCTTGGCCAATGCAAAAATTGGAATGAAAAATAAATTTGATCCAAGGACATGGACATATATATGAGGAGACTGCTAAATGTACCCCTAAGAGTGCTAATTAAGTGCAAGACAGGGAATAAAGTGTAAAAACATTAAAATACTATGTATAGTATATATGTTTCACAAAGAAACAGTGTCCTTGTCCGGAAATATTGTGGTCAATGCAAAATCCCATAAAACTTCTCATTGCAATCCAATTTATTGCTTATAGTCAAAGTAATCTCCTAGAATCTGATAAGAGACTGCAATGATATCAACATTTACAGATGTACATGAAGTTCCGCATCCAAATTATGACCCCAGGGGTTTTCAGTGCCTAATGATAAAATCATTTTTGATTCAGTTTGTCTTAAATGGGCAGTTCTATTGCCCCCTCGGGGATGAGCAGCAATGGTTTTTATACCATAAAATGTTAAGGAGCTGCAATTGCCTTCATGTACGTCCCAGAAATGTTTGGCTAAGGGGTAGGAAGGATCGTGATTCTTGATAGCTCTAAGATGTTGTAAAAATCTCACTTTCAGTTTATGAATGGTGCTGCCTACATATTTTTTATGGCAGCCATATTCAATAACATATACAACATATTCAGTTTTACAGGTAATTCGGTCAATTATTTCACAAATTTTCCCCTCAAATGTGGTATAGCACCGGGTATTTTGTGCATATAAGCAAGATTTACAATGCCCACATTTCCAAAAACCCAAACTGTTCTTTGATAGCCAGGATAAATTAGCTTTAGAACTGAACAGACTTCTGGTGAGATGATCACCCAATGACTGAGTTTTGTGATATGTTATTTGAGGATGTAAACCTATATTGTCCCTGATAGATAAATCATGTCTGAGAACATGCCAATTCTTTTGTATGATCTTATTCAATTGAGAATGTTGGTAATTAAATTCAAGAAAAAGTCTAGGCAATGATCTATCATCTTGACCCTGATTGTTAATGCCTCCAGATTTAAAAAGAAGTTTATCTCTGGACATGTTAGACACCCTCAACTGTGCATCCTTTAAAATCTTTGGAGGATAACCTCTTTCAAGAAATCTTTGTGTCATAATCGCAATCTCAGTATTGAAGCATTCATCATTAGAACAAATCCTACGAGCCTGTAAGAATTGACTATATGGAATGCTCCACTTTAAAGCTTTAGGGTGACCGCTATTACCATGCAGAATAGAATTACAGGCTGTGGGTTTGCGATAAATAGTTGTCCGTAAACTGTCTTTTTGGACTGTGATCTGAACATCAGGAAATTCTATGGTCTGTGCACTGTATTTTAGGTCCAGATGGATATTGAGCTCATTGTTATTTAATGAATTAACATATTGTGCCGGGGAATGTTCATCACCATCCCAAATAAGGAAAAGATCATCTATGTATCTGACCCATAATAGCACTTGTTCCAAATGCTTGCTGTTGCTGTTGGAATCAGACCAGGCTATTTCCCTTTCCCACCAGCCCATATAAAGGTTCGCATACGTGGGAGCAAATGAGGCTCCCATTGCTGTCCCTTGTTCTTGTAAATAGTACTGGTTATCAAATACAAAGGCATTGTGGGTAAGACAGAATCTAAGCATGCTCACAAGCATGTTAGTATGTTGAAAGAATTCAGTTTTACGGGTGCCTAAAAAGTGACTACAGGCCTGAATACCATATTCATGCATGATGGAGGTGTATAAAGCGGTCACATCCATGGTCACCAATAAATAATTGGATTGCCATGGAATGTTGTGAATCTTGGCTAGAAAGTCATTGGTATCTCGTAAATATAAAGGCAGTTCAGTTACGTAAGGACATAGAAATAGGTCCAAGTAACGGGAAGTGTTTTCCAGGAGAGAGGAATTTATACTCACAATTGGTCGACAGGGGGGATGTTTTTTTATTTTTGTGAATTTTTGGTAAAAAGTAAATACAAGGAATTTTTGGAGATGTAACTTTCAAATAAAGATACTCATTTTGCTCTATAAGACACGCGAAGTGCCAGGTATTAAGCATCTCCCTATAGATGGTTTGATATTCAATAGTGGGATTACTACTCAATTTTTGATAATGATGCTTGTTGGATAGTTGATGGTTGGCCTCCTTCACATAACTATCTATATCCATAATAACAATATTGCCTCCTTTGTCGGAGGGTTTGATGACAATAGTGTTATTGGATTTAAGTTCATTTAGATCTTTCCAATCTACAGCTGAAAAATTGGTTCTCTTAAATTTTTTCACTTTAGTACTATTCCAATTCTTGCAAAAAAGATCAATATCATCAACTACCAATTCATAAAACATATCAATCAAGTTACCAGTAGGTAACTGGGGATTGAATCTGCTCGAAGGTTTTAATGCACTTGAGATGGTCTGATCAGTTGTAAATATGTACATATATATGTATATGTGTTCGATGGCATGTGTAGCTGCACATCGACACCGAAGAAAAGAAGAGCTCTGGCAGCCCTTCGGGGCTTTCACTCCTCGGCGGGGCCTGATCGGCCCGACCGCGTGCATCTTCAAGGCTCATGAAACGGACCCCATTCCGCTTCTGCCCCAAATGCCACGCTAAGTATCCTTATACAGACCAACACTTGTTCTGTAATCTGGGTTTGTCCCCCGAACACAAAGAGGATACGTGCGAGGCCTGTCTGGCATTTCGATCCAAGAAGACACTGCGGGATCGTAGAGCTCGAAGACTTCAAATGGCGTCGACACCAGCCGGACACCCGACGTCGAAGAAGAGGAGACATTCTCCATTCCAGACTCGGACGAGCCCGAGAGCGAGCAGCCGACGAGGCAACAAACCGTGAGTAAACCAGCCCTGGCAAAGACTCACTCGAAAATCATGAAGGCCCAAGGGACGCTACCGCCAACAGGCCATGGCTTTACCCGAAAACACGGTGACCAAACATCGGCACCGAAAAAGGCCTCCCAGCAGCCGAAGACATCCGACTCCGATCGAGATACCGGCTCCGAACAGACTCCGCACCGAGATACCGGCTCCGACCAGACTCTGCACCGAGAGATCAGTACCCCGAAATCCAAAAAGGTTTCTTCGGAGCCGAAAAAGACTGCCGACAAGGTTTCGGTGCCAAGAACACAGCTCCTACACAGAAGAACAGGGCCTTTCCTCACAATTACAAGGCCACAGGTTTGAACAAGAACTGGGCATGGGAGAGCCGGACCATATCCAGAGGAGGCTCCATATACAAAAAGACACAGGGAAAATCAGAACTCTTCCTCCAATTAAGATGAAGCGGAAGCTCGCATTCCATGAGGCGGAAATTCAGCCAAAAGCAAAAGTGGCTAAGGAAAGAACACCACCACAGTTTTCTCCACAGCCATCGCCACTGCACTCGCCACATCTGTCCCCAGTAGAAACACCCCCAATGATGCAGGCACCAACGCACTCAGGGATGAGCCAAGATGACCCGGATGCATGGGATCTGTATGATGCACCGGTCTCACATAATAGTCCGGATTGCTACCCGGCAAGGCCATCACCACCAGAGGACAGTACTGCTTACATGCAGGTGGTTTCTAGGGCAGCTACTTTTCATAACGTAGCATTGCATGCAGAGCCCATAGAAGATGACTTCTTGTTCAATACCCTGTCATCTACGCACAGCCAATACCAAAGTTTGCCAATGTTACCAGGCATGTTAAAACACGCCAAACAGGTGTTTCAAGACCCAGTCAAAAGCAGAGCCATCACACCTAGGGTGGAGAAGAAATATAAACCTCTCCCTACGGACCCTGTGTACATTACACAACAGCTAACTCCTGATTCGGTGGTAGTAGGAGCAGCCCGGAAAAGGGCAAACTCCCAAACTTCTGGAGACGCACCACCACCCGACAAAGTCGGAAATTCGATGCAGCAGGCAAAAGGGTGGCACCGCAGGCAGCCAATCAATGGCGAATTGCCAATTCGCAAGCTCTACTGGCAAGATACGACTGGGCACATTGGGACGAAATGCAACATTTCATTCAACACCTTCCCAAAGAGTTCCAGAAACGTGCCCAACAGGTTGTCGAGGAGGGCCAAACTATCTCCAACAACCAAATAAGGTCGGCTATGGACTCAGCAGACAAGGCGGCCAGAACAGTAAACACGGCGGTAACCATTCGGAGACACGCATGGCTACGTACCTCCGGATTTAAGCCAGAAATCCAGCAGGCTGTGCTGAATATGCCTTTCAACGGACAACAATTGTTTTGGCCGGAGGTGGATACAGCAATAGACAAACTGAAGAAAGACACTGACACGGCGGAGGCACTTTTAGGAAGCCGCATTTTAGAGGGGGGTTTCGGGCCCAGACCACAGAGCCTTCCACCTCACAAGCCAGACCCACATACCAGGGCCAATATCGGAGAGGAGGTTTTCAGGGACAATATAGGGGTGGACAGTTCCCTAAAACAAGAGGGAAATTCCAAAGCCCAAAAACCCCACAAACTAAACAGTGACTCCAACGTCACAAACCCCCACCACACAACACCAGTGGGAGGGAGGCTCACAGATTATTACCAAAGTTGGGAACACATAACTACGGACGCGTGGGTCCTAGCCATTATCCAACATGGTTATTGCATAGAATTCCTACATTTGCCACACAACATGTCCAAACAGCACTTAGATCTGTTACAACTAGAAGTCCAAGCATTGTTACAAAAAGAAGCAATAGAGCTAGTACCCAAACATCAAAAAGGAACAGGTGTTTACTCCCTGTATTTCCTAATCCCAAAAAAGGACAAAACACTGAGACCCATATTAGACCTCAGAACGCTAAATCTTTACATCAAATCAGATCATTTTCATATGGTGACACTTCAAGACGTGATTCCCTTGCTCAAACAACAGGACTACATGTCAACATTAGATCTCAAGGATGCTTACTTCCACATACCCATACATCATTCCCACAGGAAATACTTGAGGTTTGTAATCCAAGGCGTGCATTACCAATTCAAAGTGTTAACGTTCGGGATAACAACAGCACCAAGGGTATTCACAAAATGCCTTGCAGTAGTAGCTGCTCATATCAGGAGACAGCACATGCACGTATTCCCTTACTTAGACAATTGGTTAATAAAAAACAGCACTCCGCAACAGTGTCTTCTACACACAAAATACGTCATAGAAACCCTTCACAAACTAGGGTTCTCTATAAACTACCAAAAATCACATCTACAACCGTGTCAAATACAACAATACTTAGGAGCAACAATCAACACACAAAAAGGGATTGCCACTCCAAGTCCACAAAGGGTACAAGCCTTCCAAAATGTAATACTAAACATGCACCCAAACCAACATTATCAAGTGAGGTTTGTAATGAAACTTCTAGGCATGATGTCTTCATGCATAGCCATTGTCCCAAACGCAAGACTACACATGCAGCACTTACAACAGTGCCTAGCAACACAATGGACACAAGCACAGGGTCAACTTCAAGTTCTAGTGTTGATAGACTGCCAAGCACACTCCTCGCTTCAATGGTGGAATCCTATAAATTTAAACCAAGGGCAGCCATTCCAAGACCCTGTGCCTCAATACGTGATCACAACAGATGCTTCCATGATAGGGTGGGGAGCACACCTCAACCAGCACAGTATACAGGGACAATGGGACGCTCAACAAAGGCAACTTTATTAATCATCTAGAGCTGTTAGCAGTGTTTCTAGCATTGAAAGCATTTCAACCGCTAATAGCCCACAAACACATTCTTGTCAAAACAGACAACATGGCAACAATGTATTACCTAAACAAACAGGGAGGGACACACATCACAACTGTGTCTCTTAACACAAAAAAATTGGCATTGGGCGATTCACAATCACATTCGCCTAATAGCACAGTATATCCCAGGGATTCAAAACCAGTTAGCCGACAATCTCAGTCGAGATCACCAACAAACACACAAATGGGAAATTCATCCCCAGATACTAAAAATGTACTTTCTACACTGGGGAATTCCAGAAATAGACC
Source organism: Pleurodeles waltl (assembly GCF_031143425.1). NCBI lineage: Eukaryota > Metazoa > Chordata > Amphibia > Caudata > Salamandridae > Pleurodeles > Pleurodeles waltl. Next base: position 291,903,797 of record NC_090442.1, read on the forward strand.
TAATCGAAACAAACGAAAACGCAAAATGCCAAAACTTTGCGTCCAGGTATCCACACCCACACTCCAAGGGCAATGCGTTATGGATGAGCTGGTCAGGGATATTTGCTTACGCTTTTCCCCCTCTCCCACTCCTTCCATATCTGGTAAACAAATTGAGTCAAAACAAACTCAAACTAATACTAATAGCACCAACCTGGGCTCGCCAACTGTGGTACACAACACTACTAGACCTATCAGTAGTACCTCATATCAAACTACCAAACATACCAGATCTGTTAACTCAACACAAACAACAGATCAGACACCCACATCCAGCATCGCTCAATCTATCAATCTCGCTCCTGAAGTCTTAGAATTTGGACATTTAGACCTCACACAAGAATCTATGGAGGTCATTAAACAAGCTAGAAAACCTACTACAAGACATTGTTACGCAAACAAATGGAAAAGATTTATTACTGCCTTAATAATCCAATTCAACCACTACATGCTTCCGCAAAAAACTTTGTAAGCTACTTACTACACTTCCAAAAATCTAAACTAGCTTTTTCTTTTATTAAAATACATCTCACAGCAATATCTGCCTATCTGCAGATTACACATTCAACATCACTCTTTAGAATCCCAGTCATCAAAGCATTTATGGAGGGTTTAAAAAGAATCATACCCCCTAGAACACCACCAGTTCCCTCGTGGAACCTCAATATTGTATTAACACGACTCATGGGTCCACCATTTGAACCCATGCATTCTTGTGAGATACAATACTTAACCTGGAAAGTAGCCTTCCTAATAGCTATCACATCTCTTAGAGTGAGTGAAATACAAGCATTTACTATACAAGAACCCTTTATACAAATACATAAACATAAAGTGGTTCTCCGTACAAATCCCAACTTTTTACCAAAAGTTATATCACCGTTCCACCTAAACCAAACAGTGGAACTCCCAGTCTTTTTTCCACAACCAGACTCAGTAGCTGAAAGAGCCTTACATACATTAGACATTAAAAGAGCACTAATGTACTATATTGATAGAACAAAACAATTTCGCAAAACAAAACAATTGTTTGTAGCCTTCCAAAAACCTCATGCAGGAAATCCAATATCCAAACAAGGCATTGCCAGATGGATAGTGAAATGTATTCAGACCTGTTATATTAAAGCAAAAAGAGATCTACCTATTACGCCAAAGGTGCCACAATGGCTTTTCTAGGAAATATACCTATGACAGAAATCTGTAAGGCAGCCACATGGTCTACGCCTCATACATTCACAAAACATTACTGTGTAGATGTGTTAACAACACAACAAGCCACAGTAGGACAGGCTGTATTACGAAGATTATTTCAGACAACTTCAACTCCTACAGGCTAAGCCACCGCTTTTGGGGAGATAACTGCTTACTAGTCTCTGCACAGCATGTGTAACTGCAGCTACACATGCCATCGAACAGAAAATGTCACTTACCCAGTGTACATCTGTTCGTGGCATGAGACGCTGCAGATTCACATGCGCCCTCCTGTCTCCCCGGGAGCCTGTAGCCGTTATAAGTTGATGAAAATTGTACATTATAGGCTGATGAAACTTGTACATTTGTAAATATATATCACTTTTATACACATTATGTACATACATACTTACTCCATTGCATGGGCACCTTTACTATATATACAACTCCTACCTCACCCTCTGCGGGAAAACAATCTAAGATGGAGTCGACGCCCATGCGCAATGGAGCCGAAAGGGAGGAGTCCCTCGGTCTCGTGACTCGAAAAGACTTCTTCGAAGAAAAACAACTTGTAACACTCCGAGCCCAACACTAGATGGCAGGATAATGCACAGCATGTGAATCTGCAGCGTCTCATGCCACGAACAGATGTACACTGGGTAAGTGACATTTTCCTTATATACATACTATACATAAGTACCGAATTGTGCCAGGGCACCTTATTGCGAATCACATACAATTTCTTTTATTTTTGTTGAAAAAATCCTTCACCAAAGCAGTACAAGACCGAAGCCTTGGTTAACTGTTCTGTAGACTAACATTAGCGCAAAGCCAATGGAAGTACATGGACTAACTAAAGATAATGGTGTGTGTCCGCACTCCTTTCAACATTTGAAATTATTCTGTATTATCCAGAAGCGTTTGTGTGCATTAATGACCACACTATAGGAAATAACTCAGATTTGTTTAGTTTGCAACTCAGAGACCGGCGACTGTTTAAATAGACGCAAGCGCAGAAAAAAGCGACCAATAACAATAAGCCAGGAACCTCCCACTTCGTGTTTAAAAAAAGAAAAGAAAAAAAAGATTACTTATTAGCAGAACAATATAATACAGTATAAAAGCACAACCATTCCCGGTGTTCAAAATGCACAGCTTTCAAACTTAATTCTGTGGTGAGATTGTATTAGTAATATAACTTAAATTAATTCTTTATACTCTACAAGAGTCTTTATTGAGGAACATGGCAGTTTTCCACTTGGCAGGAGGGCCACCCAAAAACCCATACTCGCCCCAAACCCTTACATTACACTTGCCACTCAGTAACCCATACCCACCCTAAAATGACCCTTGCCACATACAGGGAGTGCAGAATTATTAGGCACGTTGTATTTTTGAGGATTAATTTTATTATTGAACAACAACCATGTTCTCAATGAACCCAAAAAACTCATTAATATCAAAGCTGAATATTTTTGGAAGTAGTTTTTAGTTTGTTTTTAGTTTTAGCTATGTTAGGGGGATATCTGTGTGTGCAGGTGACTATTACTGTGCATAATTATTAGGCAACTTAACAAAAAAATATATATACCCATTTCAATTATTTATTATTACCAGTGAAACCAATATAACATCTCAACATTCACAAATATACATTTCTGACATTCAAAAACAAAACAAAAACAAATCAGTGACCAATATAGCCACCTTTCTTTGCAAGGACACTCAAAAGCCTGCCATCCATGGATTCTGTCAGTGTTTTGATCTGTTCACCATCAACATTGCGTGCAGCAGCAACCACAGCCTCCCAGACACTGTTCAGAGAGGTGTACTGTTTTCCCTCCTTGTAAATCTCACATTTGGTGATGGACCACAGGTTCTCAATGGGGTTCAGATCAGGTGAACAAGGAGGCCATGTCATTAGATTTCCTTCTTTTATACCCTTTCTTGCCAGCCACGCTGTGGAGTACTTGGACGCGTGTGATGGAGCATTGTCCTGCATGAAAATCATGTTTTTCTTGAAGGATGCAGACTTCTTCCTGTACCACTGCTTGAAGAAGGTGTCTTCCAGGAACTGGCAGTAGGACTGGGAGTTGAGCTTGACTCCATCCTCAACCCGAAAAGGCCCCACAAGCTCATCTTTGATAATACCAGCCCAAACCAGTACTCCACCTCCACCTTGCTGGCGTCTGAGTCGGACTGGAGCTCTCTGCCCTTTACCAATCCAGCCACGGGCCCATCGATCTGGCCCATCAAGACTCACTCTCATTTCATCAGTCCATAAAACTTTAGAAAAATCAGTCTTGAGATATTCCTTGGCCCAGTCTTGACGTTTCAGCTTGTGTGTCTTGTTCAGTGGTGGTCGTCTTTCAGCCTTTCTTACCTTGGCCATGTCTCTGAGTATTGCACACCTTGTGCTTTTGGGCACTCCAGTGATGTTGCAGCTCTGAAATATGGCCAAACTGGTGGCAAGTGGCATCGTGGCAGCTGCACGCTTGACTTTTCTCAGTTCATGGGCAGTTATTTTGCGCCTTGGTTTTTCCACACGCTTCTTGCGACCCTGTTGACTATTTTGAATGAAACGCTTGATTGTTCGATGATCACGCTTCAGAAGCTTTGCAATTTTAAGAGTGCTGCATCCCTCTGCAAGATATCTCACTATTTTTGACTTTTCTGAGCCTGTCAAGTCCTTCTTTTGACCCATTTTGCCAAAGGAAAGGAAGTTGCCTAATAATTATGCACACCTGATATAGGGTGTTGATGTCATTAGACCACACCCCTTCTCATTACAGAGATGCACATCACCTAATATGCTTAATTGGTAGTAGGCTTTCGAGCCTATACAGCTTGGAGTAAGACAACATGCATAAAGAGGATGATGTGGTCAAAATACTCATTTGCCTAATAATTCTGCACTCCCTGTATAAACCATACCCACCTAAACCCCCATAATTCCCCTACCACCCAGAGGTTCATACGTACCCCAAAATTACCCTTTCCACCCAGAAACCCATAACTACTGTTAAAACAAAAAAAAAACATACACACCCTAAAAATTACTTTATATATATATATATATATATATATATATATATATGTATATGTGTATATATATATATGTTCGGTGGCATGTGTAGCTGTAGATAACACTACACATGCTGTGCATTACTTCTTCCATCTAGTGTTGGGCTCGGAGTGTTACAAGTTGTTTTTCTTCGAAGAAGTGTTTTTGAGCCACGAGAACGAGTGACCCCTCCTCTTCAGTTCCATTGCACATGGGCATCGACTCCATTGTTAGATTGTTTTCTTTCCGCCGTCTGGTTCGGACGTGTTTCCTCTCGCTCCGAGATTTCGATTCGGAAAACTTTGAAAACACTTTATTTTCGTCGGTATTGTATCGATCGGGTTTACATCTTCCATCGACACATCGGTACCGTTGGAGAAAACAACTTTACTCGCCCCTCGGGGCGCGCGTGCCCAACTCTGGCCTGTTCAGGCTGACCACTTGGAAGCCTCAGGGATCGGACTCCATTCCGGTTCTGTCCTCTGTGCCACGTGAAATACCTGTATACAGACTAGCACCTGGTTTGCAATCTTTGCCTTTCCCCAGATCATCGGGAACAAAATTGTGAGGCCTGTCGATCCTTCCAATCCAAAAAGACTCTTCGAGACAGGAGGGCAAGAAGACTCGAAATGGCATTGAGAAGAAGCGAACTTCTCGACGTGGAGGAGGAATAAATCAGTCAAACAGTGGTCTCAGTTTGAGATTCCGACTCCGAACAGGAATTAGAAAAAGACAGACCGGTCACAGCAGGACAACACGTGAGTACGCCTGCCCCTGCACCCTCACAAAAACACAAGGCCTTGGGTACGCCACTGCCGGAAGGCCATGGCTCAGCCCGAAAAAGACTACTGGTGACCAACTTACCAGTTTGGCTCCGAAAAAGTCCACTCCTCCCAAAACATTGGAGGCAACAAAAGGCTCTGTGTCCGACTCCAGCACACATCATTTTTCGGAGTCGAAAAATCGCTTTTGGGGCCGAGAGCATCAACCGTGTCATCTTTTTCGATCACAAAAAAGCCTGCTTCGGAGTCCAAGAAGGCCAGCATACACAGAGGAGCATGGACTTTCAAACAGACTTGAAGACAGCCACAAACCTCTGAAGAGGAGTATCAAGTACAACCAATACTTGAAGTTAAGGATGAAAGGCAATCCAGGATTCACATCCATAAGGAAACAAGCAGAATTCTGACAGCACCTCCTTTAAAACCAAAGAGAAAGCTAGCCTTTCTTGAGGAATTGGACACTATGCAGCCTCCAGCAAAAGTTCCAAAGCAGAAGGAGATACCACCACCTCCTCAGTCTTCTACTCATCATTCTCCTCCTCACTCTCCACACCTGCCTACCTCTCCTCCTACTAGTCGTACACCAGTGCAGTCACCCACTCACTCTTTCGACTCACAACAGGACATTGTGGATCCATGGGACCTTTATGATCCAGATCCCATTCCTAGCAATGACTCAGACAGCTATCCCTCTAAACCTTCGCCTCCTGAGGATAGCACTGTGTACAATCAAGTTCTAGCTAGGGCTGCAGCATACCATGGGATCACCATGCATACCGAACCACTGGAAGAGGATTTTTTAACACCCTATCCTCAACACACTCAAAATCCCAATGCCTTCCCATGATCCCAGGCATGTTAAAACGCACCAGTCAAATATTTAGTGAGCCTGTTAAAGCACGTATAATAACGCCCAGGATAGAGAAGAAGTATAAACCTCCAACCTCTGATCCTGATTACATAACCCATCAAGTTCCTCCAGATTCTGTGGTAGTTAGTGCTGCCAGAAAAAGAGCAGTCAGTCAGTCATCAGGAGATGCACCCCCACCTCACAAAGAGCAGAAAATTTGATGCTGCAGGGAAGAGAGTTGCATCCCAGGCAGCGAATCAGTAGAGGATAGCTAACTCACAACCACTGTTAGCTCGATATGACAGGGCCCATTGGGACGAGATGCAAGGCATAATCCAGCATCTCCCCAAAGAACACCAGAAGAGGGCACAACGAGAGGTGGAAGAAGGGCAAGCGATTACTAATTATCAAATTCGATCTGCCTTAGATGCAGCAGACACCGCTGCTAGAAGTGTCAATACTGCTGTGACAATACGTAGGCATGCATGGCTCAGATTTTCGGGTTTTAAACCTGAAATACAGCAGGCTTTGTTAAATATGCCATTCAATAAAAAAAACTTTTTGGGCCAGAGGTTGACACAGCCATAGAAAAATTAAGGAAAGATTCAGACACGGCAAAGGCAATGGGTGCACTATACTCAACACATACAGGGGATCCTTTCGGAAACCTCAGTTTCGAGGTGGGTTCAGACCACAGACAACAGAGGCATCCACATCTCGGGCAAAACCAACCTACCAACCACAATACCAACGAGGTGCCTTTAGGGGCACATATAGAGGGCAGTACCACAGAAAAAAGGGAAATTTCAGACCTCTAGGCAACCTCCACAGCACCCTAAGCAGTGACTTGTCTCATTCCCTTCCACTCCACATCTCTCCTGTGGGGGGAAGACTACAACAGTTCCACACAAATTGGCAAAAAGTTACCACAGACAATTGGGTACTATCAATTATCTGCAATGGCTATTGCCTAGAATTGATACACACTACTCCATATATACCACCAAGGTCACACAAACTATCCACAGAACACATCAGTCTGTTACAGGAAGAGATCCAATCACTATTACTCAAAAAATCAATAGAATTGGTACCACAGGGACAGGAGTTTACACACTATATTTCCTAATTCCCAAAAAAGATGGCACCCTCAGACCAATATTAGATCTCAGGACCCTCAATCTTTACATCCTGTCAGAACATTTTCACATGGTAACTCTACAGCATGTTATCCCACTACTCCAAAAACACGATTTCATGACAGCATTAGACCTCAAAGATGCGTATTTTCATATACCCATCCATCCTGCACACGGAAAATATCTCAGGTTTGTCATTCAAGGAAAGCACTATCAGTTCAAAGTGCTACCCTTTGTGAATACCCTTGGAAATGTTGTTATTCCAAAGTATCTAGCGGTAGTCGCAGCCTACCTAAGAAGACAACATATACATGTCTTTCCATATCTAGACGATTTGCTAATAAAATCAAACAGACATACGCAAAATGCCAAAATCATACCAATCATGTAATACAAACCTTGCACACACTAGGGTTCTCAATAAACTACCAAAAATCACAGCTACGACCTGCACCAATACAACCGTATTTGGGTGCAATACTAAATACTCAGCAAGCGCTAGCATGTCCAAATACACAAAGGATACAAGCATTCCAAAACGTAATCACACAAATACAAATAAATCACCAGTACACTGTCAGATTTGTCATGAAGATTTTAGGGATGATGGCATCATGCATTGCAATTGTTCCACACGCAAGACTAAACATTTGGCCCTTACAACAGTGCCTTGCACAACAATGGTCACAGGCACACAGTCAACTTCAAGATCTAGTGTTGATAGACCGCCAAACATCTATGTCCCTTCAGTGGTGGAATTCTACAAATCTAAGCAAAGGGCAGCCATTTCAAGACCCTGTGCCTCAGACCATAATTACAACATATGTATAAATGATTGGTTGGGGAGCTCACCTAAACAATCACAATATTCAAGGACAATGGGATGCCAAACACAAACAGCTACACGTAAATCACTTAGAGTTGTTAGCTGTCTTTCTAGCACTCAAAGCTTTTCAGCCTCTTCTCACACAGAAGAATGTCCTGATCAAAACAGACAACATGACAACCATGTGTTACCTAAACAAACAGGGAGGGACACATTTGTCCCAACTCTCCCTGCTAGCCCCAAAAATTTGGAAATGGGCAATCCACAACAAAATTCACCTATTAGCACAATACATTCCAGGGATAGACAATCAATTGGAGGATATCCTCAGCAGAAATCACCAACAAACACACGAATGGGAGATTCATCCTCAAGTACTTCAAAAATACTTTCAACAATCGGGAACACCAAACATAGATCGGTTTGCCACAGGCGAAAACACAAAATGTTGCATCTAGACACACACATCCCCTATCCAAGGGCAATGCTCTATGGATCAATTGGTCAGGGATATTTGCTTACGCTTTTCCCCCTCTCCCGCTCATTCCGTTTCTAGTCAACAAGTTGTGTCAAACCTCACTGAAAATGATACTCATAGCACCAATGTGGGCACGTAAACCGTGGTACACAACATTGTTAGACCTGTCAGTAGTACCACACTCCAAACTCCCAAATCAACCAGATCTGTTGACACATAACAAAGACCAAATCAGGCACCCGAATCCCAAGACACTCAATCTAGCAATTTGGCTCCTGAGGTCATAGTTTGGATATTTACAACTCCCATCAGAATGTATGGGCGTTATTAAACAAGCAAGAAAACCCACTACTAGAGAGTGCTATGCAAACAAATGGAAAAGATTTGTATATTACTGTCAATCTAAACATATTGACCCTCTTACGGCATCAATACAAGACATTGTATGCTATTTACTTCATTTACAAAAATCAAATTTAGCATTCTCCTCCATAATAATTAATCTTACTGCAATTTCAGCATATTTACAAATTATACAGCACAGCTCCTTATTTAGAGTTCCTGTCATTGAAGCTTTCATGGAAGGTTTAAAACGCATCATTCCACCCAGGACACCTCCAGTCCCCTCTTGGACTCTAAACCTAGTGCTTACACGACTTATGGGCCCACCATTTGAACCCATGCACTCCTGTCAAATACAATTTTTAACATGGAAGGTTGCCTTCCTAGTGGCAATTATATCCTTAAGAAGAGTAAGTGAAAATCAAGCCTTAACTATTGAAGAGCCGTTCTTTCAGGTGCACAAGCATAAAGTGGCACTAGGAACAAACTCCAAATTTCTTCCAAAGGTCGTATCACCATTTCATATAAATCAAACAGTGGAACTACCAGTCTTTTCCCCACAGTCAGATTCTGTGGCAGAAAGAGCTCTATATACATTAGACATCGAAAGAGCTTTAATATACCATATAGACAGAACAAAACCATTCAGAAATACTAAACAACTGTTTGTAGCCTTCCAAAAACCTCATACAGGCAGCCCCATATCAAAAAAAGTTTTAGCAAGATCGATTGTAAGATGCATCCAAACATGCTAGGTTAAAGCTAAGACAACTCTTAGTTACTCCTAAAGCACGTTCTACAAGGAAAAAAGGTACTACAATGGCTTTTTTAGGCAATATACCAATGGCTGAAATATGTAAAGCAGCTACTTGGTCAACACCACATACATTGACTAAACACTACTGTGTAGATGTTTTATCAAGACAACAAGCCACAGTAGGCCAAGCTGTGCTCAGAACATTATTTCAACCAACATCAACTTCTACAGGCTGACCACCGCTATTTTTATGGGAGGACAAACTGCTTTGTAGTCTATGCACAGTATGTGTATCTGCAGCTACACATGCCACCGAACGGAAAATGTCACTTACCCAGTGTACATCTGTTCGTGGCATGTTCCGCTGCAGAATCACATGCACCCTCCCACCTCCCCGGGAGCCTGTAGTCGTTTAAGTTACAAACATTTGTACATATGTATATATATTATATATATATTGGCATTAGCATGGACATCTCTTTTCTTTTACCTATATTCTCTATCACTCCTACCTTACACTCTGCGGGAAAACAATCTAACAATGGAGTCGATGCCCATGCGCAATAGAACCGAAGAGGAGGAGTCACCCAATCGCGTGACTCAAACACTTCTTCGAAGAAAAACAACTTGTAACACTCCGAGCCCAACACTAGATGGCAGAAGTAATGCACAGCATGTGAATCTGCAGCAGAACATGCCACGAACAGATGTACACTGGGTAAGTGACATTTTTCCATGTACGTGTTTGTATAAATGTGTATATATACTTAATTAATACCTGTCAAACCTTTACAACGAATATGCCTTGACTATTCATTCCTTTACAACAAAACTAGTCATAGGACATGGACGGTAATGTTGCATGTGTGGTTAAGCCTGCATGGTAATGTCATGCAGGGTTCAGCCTTTGTTGTAAATGCTGTTTCCCCTGCAGCACTAACCATAGTTTCTCTAACAAAATGACCCCCCCTCCCATTTTGTTCCTTTCTAAAGTAAATGTTTTACGTTTTACCAGTTGGCTCAACCAAGATGACTTCAAGTGTGCCTCACTTTTGTCATAAGTAAGACTGTTGGCGTTCTAGTTGTTCTTTAGAACACTCTGGGAGGTTGCAGTTGAACACAAGAGAATCAAGTGACACCCTGTTCCTGTTGGAAGTACATGTTTTACTGAAAATGTCATGATTCATGAAATCCCAGTAGAGTAAAATCAACGTAGAACACACCACAATTCCTAAAATTAGTATGGTTCCATCATCAAATATTTTATTTTGTAACTAAAATTTGTTTTCACCTTTTATACGTTCTCCTTTTTTTGACTCACAAAGCCTGCTATTCACTACAATACATGGGCTCTGTCATGTATATCGGTGGTTCCCAACCTGTGTTCCGGGACCACTTAGGGTCTAGAAAGCCTCCTCAGGAGATCCGTGACTGAATAGAAAATTAAGTCATATTAACAGATAAAGTGGCTTAGTGTGAATTAAAAATTTTAAAATGTACTGTAAATGTCAAGGAACTTGAAATTGGAAGCTAAAAATTAAATTAGTATCCTCAAATTGTTTCATGGGAGCATTGCACATGCATCAAAGAGAATGTAGTATGGACAGTGTGTGGCTTCAATTGAATTTTGAAAAGCTCCATTCTTCGTATTAAAATTGTTGTTTTCTTTGCAAATTAAATAAAATGTAATATATGTGTACATGTCTGATGGAATGCTTGTTTCTGTGTTTTTGCGTGTATTGTTTTGCGGTCGACAGTCTTCAACCATGTATAGATCTGGGTCCCTGGCCTCCAGTATTGACTCAGTTAGGGGTAAGGGAGTTGCTGGATTTTTCAACAATGATTTAGTGGGGATCCCAAGGTTTCAGGAATGATAAAGTAGGTTTCCACAGAAGTCAAAATGTTTGGGCTCACTGATGAATACTGGTCCCAAGATGGCTGCCAGCACTTTCTGTTTGAAGTGCTGATAGTCAATCAGATATTACCAGGAGATCTGTGCTTAGGCTCCACCCAGATACGCAAATTTGGATTTCCATTAATTTCCCCTAATCTACTTAAAGGATTTACACTAAATCTAAAAAAAAAATTCAAAAAAATTTAATCTGCGGACCAAAAGCTAACTTTCTGCAAATTTTGGTGTAATTCCGTCCAGCAGTTTGGGCTGTAGTTATGTTCAAAACTCCTATGGGAATTAACATTGGAAATGCACCTTTTATTTTATTTTTTTTAACCCTTCCCGTTTTCCCCAGCCCCTGCTTGGCAGAACACCCCAAAACTTTCCACTCGCAACAAGAATCAGTCACACTTTTTTGTGTACATTTTGTGAAGATTTATCAATTGGCATCAAAGATATAGACAGGACAAAAAATGCTTTTTCTATGGCAACATGGTCCCAACTATAACTAGCTGGTGACAGTCATATATGTCCAGTTGAAGGCCTTTGCCGAAACGCATTGACAATTGGCCGGGACAGCGTGATTGAGATTTTTGTTCTGAACTCATAGATATAAATTTTTTCATTACAATAAACAGTGGACGAATGATTCCTGTTTGATATTTTTTGGGATAATCCATCTATTCTTCAGCTTAATACGATCCTTGGGACATTGTGCAGTCGTCTGGTGACTAGATTTTTCACTGGGTTTTTATAAACACTAAATGGGGCCTAAGGAAAAAAGGAACTATATGTTAGGTGAATTGTGAAGAGAGGCAGTGACTGAAGGGGACTGACCCATTCCATATGCCCTATGCTTTGTTTGGTGTAAGTAAGATGTAAATGACGCTACAACAGACCAGTGGATGAAGAGGGCTGTCCAAAAGACACTTTACCTGTATGCATATAGTTAGGTGTATATTTATGAATACATTTCTTTGAAAACTAGCCTGACGGACCGTGAAAGCTGTCTCAAAGGCCACACCTAAAAAAAGTTAGTTTTAATACGCTTCAACCCAAATAATATTTGCGACAAAACTATAGAGCACTTTCAAAAATACCTTTAAATACAGTTTCTCAAAAGCATCATCTAATTAAACGTTTGCATGCTAATAATTTTAATAAAATGCAATAGGTCTCGCATTTGTGAGATTTAGAGGTATTGTCATTGTAAATTACAATGTCTTTTACCTATGCGTTTTGGTTTGGAGTGTAGTGGATGTATGCCTTGTGCTATAGCAACCCTCACAGGCCTCTCGCTGCAGGAGAAAGGACAGAACTAGGCTGCCATCTTGGGAGTGTTTTTGCCTCATTCCTACAGACTGGCTGTGATACCCTAGAGATGCAACCCTTTCTAGTGTGTTTACCTAAACTTAAATAGCAACAGACATGCCACAAAGATGCACCTTTTTGGATTTAACCCAGAGACCGAGGGGGTCAAAAGAGTTGGGAGGAAATACAAGGAGGTAGCCATATATTTCTGTGTTAAACTTTTAAATGAATTATTCGTCAACGTTGGCCATACCAACCTAACTTTTAAAATCATTGACTGTATACAAAGAGGCAGCTTAACTGCAAATGAATTTGTTAAAAATAGCACTTGCTTTGTAGAGCTATGAAATGGCAGTACCTGTATTACCAAGCGCTATACAGGGAGTGCAGAATTATTAGGCAAATGAGTATTTTGACCACATCATCCTCTTTATGCATGTTGTCTTACTCCAAGCTGTATAGGCTCGAAAGCCTACTACCAATTAAGCATATTAGGTGATGTGCATCTCTGTAATGAGAAGGGGTGTGGTCTAATGACATCAACACCCTATATCAGGTGTGCATAATTATTAGGCAACTTCCTTTCCTTTGGCAAAATGGGTCAAAAGAAGGACTTGACAGGCTCAGAAAAGTCAAAAATAGTGAGATATCTTGCAGAGGGATGCAGCACTCTTAAAATTGCAAAGCTTCTGAAGCGTGATCATCGAACAATCAAGTGTTTCATTCAAAATAGTCAACAGGGTCGCAAGAAGCGTGTGGAAAAACCAAGGCGCAAAATAACTGCCCATGAACTGAGAAAAGTCAAGCGTGCAGCTGCCACGATGCCACTTGCCACCAGTTTGGCCATATTTCAGAGCTGCAACATCACTGGAGTGCCCAAAAGCACAAGGTGTGCAATACTCAGAGACATGGCCAAGGTAAGAAAGGCTGAAAGACGACCACCACTGAACAAGACACACAAGCTGAAACGTCAAGACTGGGCCAAGAAATATCTCAAGACTGATTTTTCTAAGGTTTTATGGACTGATGAAATGAGAGTGAGTCTTGATGGGCCAGATGGATGGGCCCGTGGCTGGATTGGTAAAGGGCAGAGAGCTCCAGTCCGACTCAGACGCCAGCAAGGTGGAGGTGGAGTACTGGTTTGGGCTGGTATCATCAAAGATGAGCTTGTGGGGCCTTTTCGGGTTGAGGATGGAGTCAAGCTCAACTCCCAGTCCTACTGCCAGTTCCTGGAAGACACCTTCTTCAAGCAGTGGTACAGGAAGAAGTCTGCATCCTTCAAGAAAAACATGATTTTCATGCAGGACAATGCTCCATCACACGCGTCCAAGTACTCCACAGCGTGGCTGGCAAGAAAGGGTATAAAAGAAGGAAATCTAATGACATGGCCTCCTTGTTCACCTGATCTGAACCCCATTGAGAACCTGTGGTCCATCATCAAATGTGAGATTTACAAGGAGGGAAAACAGTACACCTCTCTGAACAGTGTCTGGGAGGCTGTGGTTGCTGCTGCACGCAATGTTGATGGTGAACAGATCAAAACACTGACAGAATCCATGGATGGCAGGCTTTTGAGTGTCCTTGCAAAGAAAGGTGGCTATATTGGTCACTGATTTGTTTTTGTTTTGTTTTTGAATGTCAGAAATGTATATTTGTGAATGTTGAGATGTTATATTGGTTTCACTGGTAATGATAAATAATTGAAATGGGTATATATTTTTTTTTGTTAAGTTGCCTAATAATTATGCACAGTAATAGTCACCTGCACACACAGATATCCCCCTAACATAGCTAAAACTAAAAACAAACTAAAAACTACTTCCAAAAATATTCAGTTTTGATATTAATGAGTTTTTTGGGTTCATTGAGAACATGGTTGTTGTTCAATAATAAAATTAATCCTCAAAAATACAACTTGCCTAATAATTCTGCACTCCCTGTATATATATAAAAAAAAAAAAAAGTTCTTCCCAGACAGCACCAATACGCACCAGACAAAGAACTCTAGGGGAGAGGCTGTGGCATAAGGGCCAGAGTTGCCGACTTCACAGCAGGGGAACACGGTTTGAGTCTTAGCGCCGGCTCGACATCCTGTGATTCTGGGCAAATTACTTAATCTCCCCTTGTTACAAAAATGAACGTGTTCTTGTGTAATGTAACACGTGCTCATGTAAAGCACTGTAATACCTTTGTATAAAGTTTGCGCTATATAAAACTGCAAAAAAGTAAAGCGCTCCAATACCCATGTGTCAAGTTCGCGCTACATAACTGAGAAAAAATAATCTGCAGGAATCACAAAAAAACTAAATGCCCGTAACCAAGGAGGAAGAAGAAACAACATAGCTCCATGAGCGAAGCAGCAAGGCAAAAGAAACAATAATGCTGCACGCTAAGGTACATAGCTGATCGTGCAGTAATCCATGTAACAGGGTCAGTCTCCAAGGAGGTAACAAAAGGGCCTCAAGGCGGGACAAAAAAAAAGCACTTACCAATGACATTAAAGGATTTTTGAAAGACAGGCCTAAGAATGAATGAACATGTTGGGCGTTGTTAAAGCTCACAGAATAGATTACAACATGTAAAGAAGAGCAGCGCTTGCTTGTTGCCATGCTCAACCTTAAAACAAACCAGTATTGTCCTCATTCTTTAAGAAAGACGCAAATGTGCATCTGCAGGTTTAGAACCTTGCATCGATATAGATTATTGACTTTCAACAACGTTTTTACAGAAATAGGCCGGAAAAACCCATAAGAGTTACAGGTGTTTCAGGCATACTCCTTGCAGACTTTTCTGAAGTCCATTTAGGAATTAACAAATATACATGTGTATTCCTGCGTTTTACTCTTGACGTTGTGTGGGGGTGCATTTCTAATGTTTTCAAGGGTGAGAAAAGGTTGGAGAGGAGTTCGTGCATATCAATTAACTGTTAACTTTGTTGGTGTGTGCTAGTTTATGGATTATTCCAGCCCTTGAACGACCACTTAACTGTCCGATTCAGTCCCTGTCAGTAGATTTGTTCACAGTAATCTTCATGCGAATAACCTCTTTGGTGAATAAAAAAAACAAAATGTGCATGTGTAAGCCAAACTTGCATTTATAGATAGCCCATATAATTTTAACTCCGACAAGGTTTTGCAGATTTTATCTTCTTGCGACATTTAAATATCCAGGCACTGATGTAGCACTTAGTATGTGCTCATAGTTGTCAAAAATGCGAACTGTGGCACAGTGAGTTGAAGTGATTTGCCCAAGAGTAACACAATAGGGTCAACTGGAGATTGTCAGCAATGATATATGCTGACCTCAGCATGCTACAATCATAACGCTGATATAGTGGAAGTTCTGACCTATTTAAAGCCCGTACTGTGACCAGAAAATTTGCCTAAACAGCTGCATCATAAACCAAGGCTCTGCAAGTGCAGAGCCTTTGAATGTTCAGAGATTTGAGATAAATAGAACCTTGGTATATGTTTAGTTCGATATAATCAGAAAGCTGCTTGATCAGAGCTTTGGTGGAATGCTAAAATCAAATATAGACCATGGCATAATCCAAGAGGCTATTATAATAGACACAATATCAGAATGCGGCCCTAATTTTTCACCACATTGCAAGTATTTTTTTTTTCTTTCACATGACAGGTAGATTTCTGAAGCATTTAGTCCCTGAGTAGGTAATGTGTTTTATATATAATTCTAGTCCCCTAGTTTATGGTTACTCTTTCATACCTTCCAGTTCGAGATAATGTTTTTAGGGTGAAACACCATTGCAGAAGCTGCTAAGCTACATGAATAAAGGTTCTCTAGTACTACGTAACTCATCAGGCCGGTAAAATGCTTTGGTTGCACATAGTTGAACCGTGCTAAGATTAATTACCAGACATAAACCCCACAGTAACTGTAAGAAGTATGAAATTTAGTTGATGGGTGAGAACCCACCTCAAGTAGTAATCACAGTCCTTATCAGGGTGACAAAAAAAAACTGTGCTTACCCCGCTGGTAGCTTGGCATTCAGCACTCAGGCTCCATTTAAAGGCAATGTGAAAACAATTTATGCAGTACTCTCACAGTAATAAAGTAAAAACACAGCACAAGAAAAACGCCAAACCAATTTAGAAAAATACAAAGTAATTATAATGGCACCAAAACTCCAGTGAGTAGAACTGGAGATATGAATTTGTAAAGTTTGAATTGCAAATCGTTTCGAAAGGCATAAAGTGCCAACCTCAATGATCTTTTTGCTCTGCAGTGGATCAAAGTCAAACGCTTTGGAGTGGTGGTCGGATATAAGAACCAGGCTCGTCCCATTTGAACGTCTATAGTCGGACTTAAAAACTTTAATGGAGAAAAAATGGTCATTGACGAGTTGTTTCTGGGGTAAGCTGGAACCCAAAGTGGGGCTGGAGGAGCGTGAGGAAGCTGCAAATGGCCAAATTCCATGCCCGGGAAGGCCATGATTTAATGTTGCTCTTCATTGTTCCTGATGAAGTCGTCTACATTTGGACTGAGAAACATTTCTGAAAGTTAGAGCTACTTCAGTGGGAAAACTAGCAAGTTAATGTCGACCAGTCTCTGTTGGTTAGCCACACAGAAAGTTGGCAAAAAGTTTCTAACTTTCACTTCTTGCAGTTTGGGAACAGGAGTACACGAACACCAGCCAAGGGTCTTGGACCTGGGGGCACCACTTGATGGTTAGAACTCATTCCAGCAGAGGCCAGCAGCAGGGTCCATGGCAGGTCCAATGGAACTTGTCAGCTGGGAAGTTGCAGGGGAAGAGGCCTCTGGAAGCCTCATTCTGTCCATGTACCTCAAACAGGAGGTCAGCCAACTGACCCTTTGAATCTGTTCTGGGTTCTTGTGTTAAAGACAGGTCCTGTCTTCCTTCAGTTTCTTCAGACAGGTGGGTAGTCCTCATTTTTTGCAGGTCCAGTATTGTTCTGAGGAGAGGCCTGTGGAGTCCAATCTTATGCATAGTTCCGCCCTAGTTCTGATCACTTCCTATACTTGCAGTGGGTTTTACAGTGGTACTTTAATGGGAGGTGCAATGAGTGTTGCAGCCCGTCAGTATTTAATTTGGAGGCTTTGTATAGAAGTGGTACGTTATATTGGGGCTTCAAAGAAAATCAAATGCACCAACCAGGTGTCTGCCAATTTTACCATATTTAGAGAGGAGAGCAGAAGTACTTTGCTCCTGCAGCAGAAACGGGTTTAGCAGAAGGAGGACAAAGTCTGGGAAATTTCTAACAAAAACCCACCAATTGTGTATGCAGTCAGCAAATACATTACATAGATGTTTCACTGAAATTGCTTGGTCGGAAACAAGTAAGTTGAGGCTTTTCCCAAAGGCAGATAATGAACAAATACCTATTTGAATTTTGCACTGAGATGTTGTTACTGTGCCTTCCTAGCTGTAGCATATATTTTTTTTATGGAAGGGATGTCAAACTAAATATTTAGTGTTATCCCTGTAGAAATGATTGTGCCTGTGCAATGTCGGTAAAACAATTGAGTGACTTAAATTAATTCGAGTCTTTGCATTGATTTATTATGTATAGCTCGTTTGTGATGAATAAAGAACTTTTCTAGCCGTACAAATTGTTTTTGTTTTCGTAAGTACTCAATCTAACTGCATTCCACCCCATTTGATTTTAGCCTCAGTCCGTTGTCCTTAAGCCTGTTTACTATGTACGTTGTTCACGTACTTCACCTACACACCCAGTGTTTACATTTCTGTTGTTTATAGTGTTGTTCGTACTTTTTTAATGTAACAGTAGCCTTGCCTTGAGTGTTTAGCTTGAAAGCAACATAAATGTATTTCTGTTATACAAAACGAAGGTATTTTCCGCAAACCTGAAAAAGGTTACCTTGTTCGTCCCAGAAATATTTCAATCTTAAATTTAGCGTTCTTTGACAAACCTTTTGGTCTACTTTGGATATTGTTTAATTTTGTGTTTTTAAGATCAACTTTATATAGTATTTCAGGTGATTGTTGTCCTTTAAAGATTGGTTTTAACCTACCGTAACTGGAGTATTGTTTTTTCGTCAGGTACCATGAAAGATCACCCACAGCCGCAGCCTGGAATGTTTTCTCGAGTAACTGGTGGACTCTTCAGCGTTACCAAAGGGGCGGTGGGTGCTACCATTGGTGGTGTAGCCTGGATTGGAGGAAAAAGCTTTGAGGTGACAAAGAATGCTGTTACAGCAGTGCCTTCGATGGGAGTGAGCCTTGTGAAAGGAAGTGTTTCTGCAGTGGCTGGTGGCGTGTCAGCTGTTGGTTCCGCTGTTTCAAGTAAAGTTCCTTTAACAGGAAAAAAAAAAGACAAGTCTGACTGAAAGCTTGTCGGACATATTTGACCTGCTAACAGTCATATTTGTGGCTTGTAATCTGCAAAGATTTGGACTAGAACAAAGCCACACGTTTTAAGACCTGTATCTCGGAAGCCTTGTTCAAGCTGTTGAGTAATTTGTTTTCATCATACAAGCACAGGAGAGGCTAATGAGTTAATTGTATGAAGGTTCAGATAATGTAATTTCCAACTTGAAGTGCAAGTGAAATGGTATGTTACAACTCATTTGGTGAAAAATCGGGAGTTGTACTACAGTGCACAGTAAATGTTCATTTGCAGTCCTTCAAGTTTTTACTCTGACCTTCCAAGTCTTTACCCTTGTTCTTCTTTGCAGTAGTTCTATATATATGATGATCTCCAAACTACCATTCTCCATGACTTCTGTCACCATTTGCAAAGGGAAAATCTATGCAATTGTATCATGCGTGTCGTTCCAAGTATTTCCCTGGCTGTATGATGTGTTAAATTTTATTCTGTCTACAGACTGAAAAATGCTGTCGGACTGCTGTTTCGCCGAAATAACTATTTTGCTCAGTTTCACTACATTGTTTCTGTTATTGGCCATGAGAGATATAGTTGCAGAATCGTTTTAATCATGGATGCCTTAAATGTGTTACTTTTTTGAGTGATGCTGAGATGTGCTCTACCTACGTCCAAAATTTCAATGTAGTCCTTTAAATAAATGTAAGACTTATTTTTGCTATTTACGAAGTACAAGAGTGTTGTTGATTACTTTTTTCCTTCTCAAAGACCAGAAGTTTAGTAAAATGCTGGACAGGTGAGTGTGCTTTCTCCTGCAAATGTGACAGTTCTCATTATTACTTGTAAAACTTCATCGGGAATTAGGCCTGTACTTACTGGAATATTTTTCCACTGCAACCACATATTTTTTACGACTGGCAATAACAGCAATTCCTGAGTGGATTTTAATACTAAGATTATGCTTCTATGGGAGATGTTCCTCAAAGATGCTAGGTAGAACACCACAAATGTGATTAGTTTTCTTGTATATCAAACATTGCCATGGTGCTGCTTGCATTTAGGTTCTTTATTGCATTTTTATCCTTTGCAGTTTAAGCAGCACATCTTGTCTTTTTCATTTTTGTTTTTTTTTAGGAACTTCTTGTTTTCTTTTGGATGATAATAAACGAGTACATTGTTGACACCTATACAGTTCAATAGAAATGTGTAGAATGTGATGCTGAACATTGTAAGCTGATGCAGCAGACATAATTACAGTTCTGAAGTCCGTTTAAAAGCTCAGTCCATTGTGTATCAGAAAGAGTGCATGAAGTACAAGTAGGCAGTCGTTAGGGAAGACAGGCCGCTGAGGGCAGCAGATTGCTCCTTTTGCCGATTTGCAGCATCAGACTTTGCTTGTGGGCATGTGGTCTGTTAGTAGTTGCTCTGGTATGGCAATTCCTTTTGTCCTTAAGCCTGTGTTGCTTAAGTGTGTGCAAAAATCGTACTGTTCACGTTGAATTTAAATACGCACTTGGGGATGCATATACAGTAGTTGTGGTCACTAATACAAGGCTTACAACGCAGCATTGGCAACATAAGCTTTTCCACTTACATACATATTCATGTCTTTAAAATAAATGCTTGTGTTTATGGCTGTTGTGATGGAACACCTTTCTAGTTATGAGCTCACGTTTTAGGCACGATTCAATGTATTTTTTCATTTCCTTTTTTTCTTTTTTAACTTTGTGTGCAGACATTAAAATATTCTTCCTCAGTATTTAAAATAATCTTTTTTTTCTTTTCTTGCTAGAAAACATGTCGATTACATTTGATACTGCCATGTGGGCTCAGAAGATTACTGTATATATTTTTAGTCGTGTCAGATTTGACAGGGATACCAAAGCATTACCAATATCAGTCTGTAATTTTCAATAAATTCTCTCCTGCCTCCCCAAATGGTCGATATTGTGGTGTTTTCAGCTCTGTGGCTCTGTTTGCTTCCACTTTTAAGCATACACAATTCATTTTATAGGAACAAATTCGAAAGTTAATATTTCATATGTATGTATTCCATTTTTTCTTACCCTTGCATGGGATCCTGACTGAACACGATGCAGCCCAAATAAATGATACTAGTTCCTAACCGAACAGAGCGGTGCAACGTACTCCCTCCGAATGAGTTCACTATGGGCCTGATTACAACTTTGGAGGAGGTGTTAATCCGTCCCAAATGTGACGGATATACCACCAGCCGTATTACGAGTTCCATAGGATATAATGGACTCGTAATACGACTGGTCGTATATCCGTCACTTTACCGTCACTTTTGGGACGGATTAACACCTCCTCCAAAGTTGTAATCAGGCCCTATATCTTTTAACAGTAAAATCTTGGTTATCTTCATAGTGTCCTTTTTGAGTGTGTGAAATACTGTGAAGACGGGTAAAACTTTAACAAACTGTGTCCAAATGCCACACAAAAACTAGCCCCTAAAGCTATTGAATGAAACCCTACCCAAGTTGGTTTAAAAAGATTTTTGCTTTTAATAAAAAAAGAAGGGAAAAAAAATGCAAACCTGGTACTCTGGAACCCACCGAGGAGGAGCAAGAAAAGAACTGAATTAAGAATGCATCCACGTGTCAGTGGAGCAATTTTGTGCTTATGACTTTTATAAGAATTCTAATGAAGGCGAGCTAGAATTACAGGTAAGTAGATTCTCGTTCATACATGTGTTGTAGACCAAACTAAATAGGGAGGCATAAAATAACGTCATCTTTTTTTAAAGCCAACTATAAAAAACTTTAAAAGAATAAAAACTAGTTTGAAAAATATAATGCGATGGATTTTCATAAAGATTATGCCCTACTTGACCTTTCCTCACTGTCAGTCACAGAGATGATTATATGTTTCACCCAGAAATTAAGAGCGAGTTGTGTCCAACTATCCTTTGGCAGCTTATGGATGTAGTTTCAGTCAGTGCTTCCCTCCTATTGAGTAACTTATTTCTGGAATGAAGATGTGGTCTGGTGACTAAGTCACTGATGTTGAAGCCTGATTCCTTAATCGTAGCTTTTGCACATGTGCAAAAGGTTAATATTGGGTAAATTACCCTATCTGTTTGTACCTTAAATTTTGAAGTAGCTTGCTTCTTCTAAGAGCTATTTCTACATTATAAAAATGCATTGAAGGAATAAACGAATGTGAATCAATAGACTTGGGTCCAAACATGTCCTGTTTTGTTTTAGTATGGTGTCTCATTAGTTCACGTGCATTGTGTCGCCCTGTAGTTGACCTCACCAGCTACCAGTCCATTATTTAGAGCTTTGTTTTAAACATTTTTATTACCCTGTGGCATTAATCTTAGTTATTTGTCTTGGTTTCATGTAGTTTCCATTGACATGAAAATCTTAGTTTCATGTAACTGGGTTTACCTTATTTGCATTAATTCCATAAGTTTTGTCATACCGATGTGATCTAAAGTTTATATACGTTTTGTTGGAAAACTTCTAGAACGAGCTTCTTGCCATCACATATCCGATCTGTTTTCGAAATATTTATTTTGGCATAGATCTTTTTATAAACATTTATATCTTTAAATTTTTATTGTAATTTATTACCAAAATAGGAAATGTTTATATTAGAGCACTAGAGCAATTGGTTTCAATAAAAAATGTAAAAATCTGCTTTGTACCCCAACCAGAGGGGAAGTCAATATCCCTCATGACGACATTGAGGACATTGACGATAAATCCACATGTTGAAAGCATGATCACCATCTTTAGATATTTTTCACCACTGGGTTCAGAAGCATTGTCCTAAATTAATTAAAGTGATTTCTTCAAAAAAACTTAACCTGGCATCACTTAAAAAGGCAGTAGAAGTCTATACAGTGACTGATTTACACCGATGAAGAAAATGCGTTTAATGCTGAAGAGAAATGCCAAAAAAAGCAATTCAACCATGGGTTCAGGCCAAGTAGAATGTCTTTGGAAGAAGTGTTCATTTACACTTAGTTTTAAAGTTTTTGTCATAGATGATGGCATTTAAATGGTGCTTTGGCCGCCTGCTGTATACTCGCTGGTACATGCATAGTGTGTCTGATGTGAATTTGTAATTCTGTATAACTCGTAACAGTACTATGTAGAAGTACTTTTTCTGATGGGTACTTCTACTTCTACCTGCAGATGCCTTTCCTGGTGACTATCCTCAGATGTTAAGCTGAATCCAGAACTTTTTCCATAGGTCTGTCGTGAAAGTCACCCATATTGGCGATAAAAGTGTGTTCCCTGTTTTCTGTGCTCTTTAGCATAGGTCCGCAGCTTTCCAAAAAAATAAAAAATAAAATGTGCCTGCCAGAGAAATTTCATACAAGTGCAGTGCTTAGGCATGTTGCCCCTTAAAAAGTTAGGGTTTAAGTTCTCAATCACGGAACCCCCCTCTCCCCTCTGCGATGTTTGCTTGGGGTCGAAGCATGTCTAGGTCAGGTGCCCTTTGTCACAGAAATAGCCCCAAGGACTTTAAAGAGTGTGAGTCCAAACTTTCATGGCCTGTGTTGGGATCAATAGTGTTGGTTCTTCAGATTTAAATCCTAGTCCACATTGTCTCCTTCCTCTGTCTTCGAATAAAAAGCAGTGGAGCCACAAAAAGAACAGAAGGCACAGTGATTCTTCACAGAAGCACCACTCCCATTCTGGGGGTAAGTCAATACAACACTCTTTCCCTGCAGTCGTCGTCTTCATTACCAGAAGCAGTGACAATCACTCCTCCCAAGAAGCATCTACCAGTAGAGGGGCCAGGGGCTGCTAAGACTCCACTGCTTCTAGCACGTTTTCTGGGGCCATTTTATGCCTATCCTGAGTTTCCAGGACTGGGAGCAGAACCTACCTTCTTGATGCCTGCCATGATGGAGATGTTTTGGTATGCTTTGATCCCCCCCACCATGCTGTGCCTTTTGGCCCATGGTACCTTTTGGGGCTCTTTTCAGATTCTTATGTTTTTTCTTTTAGTACACTTGGTTTTGCTTGAAAAACCTCGTGTGCAGTAAGGAAACATCCTGGTGTCAATGCCTTCAGTGCTTGACCTACTCTGTTGCATATTCTGCACTTCATCCTCCACCTATGAATTAGCCAGTACCCATATCCAACTATATTGTGGCGTTCCAGGAGTGAAGTCTAGTCAGTTATTTGACTGGTACAGAGAACAAGTGGATACTTCTGCCTCAGTTACCAGGCAGTTCATGCATGATCTGTTTGGTATGGACTTCTACTCAATTCGGATGCCAGATCCTATTTGGCACAATAGGTATGACAGCAAAGCACCCCGTTTGCTTCCACTCTATCTAATGACCGAATGGATTACTTGGCATGTTAGTGGATTCAATATCCAGGAGTGAAGGTGGACTTTCCTTCAGGACAGTCTCCCCCAGAAGTGGTGTCATTTCATGCTGCATTCAAGAAAGTAGATGACTTCAAGCCTCATTTGCCTTCTCTTGGGATCAAGGCTAATATTTTAGGAGCTATAACTTCTCAGGGTCTTTACTGCCCTTTAATGAGGTGCCAATGGATCTAGTCACATCTACATGGGGAAAACCACACTGCTGCTCCAGCAGTAAATACATTAATTGCCACTTGCGACAGGCCAGCCCTTGTTGATGATTGTTGGTCCACCCATCTCTAGAAAACTTGGGTGTGCAGACCGCCTCATGTACTAAGGAAAATCTGGGATCTTTCTCAGAGGTGCCTACAGTGTTTTAATTTTTTTTTTTTTTTTTTAAATGAGGCACTGGATAATGTTGATCTGACAGCCTGGCTTGACCTAGCTGGCTTCTTTAGTAATGTCTAACCAGCATTTATCAGCGTGGCTTTTAGAGGGGTACAGCTTTTTGGGGACAAGACTGATGTCACACAGTAGCGTTTTAAGGTGGGCAGAGTGACAACCTGAACTTAAAACCTTCAGTTCCAGGCAAAAGACTGCAATCAATTTTGACAAGTTTAAAAGATTTTCTAACTTTTTTTTTTTTTTTACCTTTTTGCCAACAGCAATCTTCACAGCCTCCACAGAAGCAGCTTCTCAAGCAGTACAGAGAGGCCATCAGATTAGTTGGCCTTCCTTTTCCTTTTCCCCGGCGCCACCTAGAAAGCTGCTTTCGTTTTTTTGTGGCATCTGAACCTTGTGATGGGTGCTCCTTTCGAGCCCTTCCATGGCTGTCATTTAAGAGTTTCTGATGGAGACTTCGAACTGCATATTTATCCCCCCTTGAATACTTCCTGTCAGATTAGATGTGGAAATGTTTGAGCAGTACCCCTGCACACCTCTAGGTAGCTGTACACAGATGCCATTCCACTCGGTCTATGAGGTGCAGAGATAATATAGGTGCCACTCCCACACACTGATCTTACTTCCTTTATTTCTGCACTATCAGATGTGGATCCAGAGCCACCTCACGTCTCCTTGTGACCATTTATTTAAAAGAAAATTCTCTAAACCATAGTGAAAGGGAAAATGTCACCTCCAAGGTTTAAACTTTGCAGAGCCTGTCACAAGTAAATGTCTATGATTGATACCCATCAGGTTTGCCTGTAGCGCCTTTGACCCCCATCAGGCTTGCCTGTACTGCGTGGGGTCAAGTCACAAATCTAATCCTGCAGTGACTTTGCTTTGATAAATCCGAAGGCCATTCAGAACCATGAGGTGAAAATCTACATCACCAGACTGTTGGGACCGGTCCAGTTTAAAAGATTTGTCTCGATCCAAGTTCATAAGCTGATCCCTTAATTAATCAGCATCGGACTCCAAGTCCTCTGGTAAGTCGATGAAAAAACATAAGAAATCCAAGCAGGAGTCTGCACCCTCCCCTATGCCTGGACACCCGAGAAGGCTCAAGGGTGATGTCATGTCGTTACTGAAGTTTGAGCCAATTCCTCAACTTGTGCCGGCACCACCAGTTTTTCCAGGGTCATCTGCAGCAGCGAGGCAGGGCCAAGAGTTCCCTAAGGCCGTGCTCTGAGTTTTTGGACCTCTTCAGACTCCCTCTGGCCCACCTGCAGACTCCACAGAGCAGAGAGGTCACCCATTTTGGATACTGCTGGCAGGTTTGCCCTCAGCACAAGTTGGATATGCTGAGCTCATGAGGCCCCTCCCAGCACTGTTGGCGACTCCATCTTCGGCTCCCTGATGGTTCACGGTACATCAACACCACATGATGAGGCTCTACCATTTGTGTTTTCCAAGTCTGTGCCACCCCAATCTCGACTGAGGCCATGCTTGATGGACATTGGGCTGCAACCTTTACCTGCTCCACCTGAGAGACTCAGCATTTCTGTTCTCCGGGATACACCTCGTACGGTGTATCCGCTATTTGGGACAGATTCCAACAATGAGTATTTAGAAGGCAGGTTTGAGCAACCCTATCATGAAGAAAAGTGGTATGGGGGCCTCCAGGATGCCAGTGGTCTCTATCTATCCTGATACTGGCTTAGACTTGCTTCTAGCACCTACCACTGAGGAAAGTGCCTCCATCACAATGGTTATGTGAAGGGCAGCAGACCTCCAGCTCTCCACCTTTGAGGGTCAAGCTAACGTGCTACAGGGCAGCAGGTAACCTTTGAAAGTGCCCCAGTGACTCCAAAAAGAAAGCAAAGTAAAGCACCCATCTCTTTCCAAAATCCCATAATATAACACCCCTTCCCTTCAGAAGCCCATAATTAAACACTCCTCCAAAAGCCCCAAATAAAATTACATTGACATTTAAAATAACTCAAATAAAAAAATATTATACTTACCTACTGCTGCGCATCCTCCTCGGTGTTCGGAAACTGCAGTCTGCTGTAAAGCTTCCCTAACCAATCCAGATTCTGCTCTTGTGCTATTAACCAGCATGAGAGAAGCACCAGGATTGAATGGAGCCGATTGACCGGATGCTCCTTCAGGCTCTGGAGGTCTTTGCTGGCTCTCTGCCCAGCTGTCTAAGACAGTTAGGGATGGAGAACTTCAAAGTGCACGTCAGGCTCGCCAGTGCAAGACAGCCGGCCAAACTGCATTGCGCACTTTGGAGCGTCCAGCCAGCGCCTGCTCCAGTCGCCAGCAGAGCACAAACCCTGGCATGTCTCTTGGCTCAGGGTCACTGTGGCACACACTTTGGTAAAGAATAAAATGGTAATGAAATCAGCTCATTGCCATTTTAATTTTTCACACAGTGCTGGGGCGGAAGGGAGACAATGCCCCTCTCTCCTTGTGGAAAAACTGCCACTGTATGCTAATTGAAGTTCTTCAACCAGGGCAGACCAATATTGAGCCCTTGTTGCCATTTAATGAAGCTCTCACCAACACTCTTAGGGGCCAAGTCTTGCTCTAGCCCATGAGTGAGTCGCCAGATTGCATGGCCCCATTTCCCTGCCGCCAGCGACACTACTTTTCTGACTCTGCACCCTTCCCCCGAGAGCTTGGTGTTTCAAGCTTCTTTCAGCAGGGTAAACCCAAATGCCTTTGTGACTGATTATCTACATAGGAAATCTTAAAGGCTAGAGACCTTTTAGAAGGCGCTATTTTGTCGTCATCCCCCTCCATAAGTTTGGCTGTCTAGTCAGTAAATGCCAGCTGCCTTTTTAGCCCTTTATTTCAATGCTCTCTGGGACTCTGTAGTTCAAGTTCTCCCAGGGATCCTGGAAGACCTTTACCCCGTACTGACCTAAGCCATACAAAGCGTGGTACTGCAAAATTTACTATCCGTTGTGTCCTGAAGACCACAGGTTCTATTGGCACTAGCATCACCATTCGTAGCCACACCTGGTTGAGATCTACAGGCATCTCAGTCGCTTTATGGACATGCCTTTTGAAAGGACTCTTCTTTTAGGGGACAAGGAGGACTCTGCTCTGCAGCAGTCCTAACAAAGTAGGCCACAGCACATTCCTTAGGTTTGTCTACCCCGCTGCGCCAACTTCACACAGCCAATTCTTTTTACAGTGCTGGCAACCATAAAGTCAGGCAGGTTGACCTGCAAATTGTAAAGAATGGGTGTTCCCTAAAATGCAGGCCTCTGACCCATTTAGGTCTGAACACTCTCAAAGCCTTTCTTTATAAGGGCAAGTTCAAAATGCTTAGTCTGGCCCAGGCCTTTTCTGCCATGGACCCTGGAAACTGAATGGTAGTGTTGGACGTGCAGTAGGCCTAATTTCTGTGGTTCATGGTGGAGCAGGAGCATTTTTAGTTTGCTCTGCTTCCCTTTGTTCTCACCATTGGCCCTTGGGTACTCACAGTGATGGTGGTGACGGCACATCTTCGGAGGTCCAGATTATGGTGAACTTCCTCGCGCCCTTGGGGCTTCACTATTAACATGCCGAATCCTATACCGGACTCCTTCTCAGACTCTCCCTTTCATCTAAGCCGTTCTGGATATGATCAATTTTTGTGCCTTTACTCTGGAAAGGAGAGTTCAGAACGTTCAGATTTGCAGCCAGTCCTGAGACAGATTTTTGGTTTGGGGCAGCGCACAACTGATAGATCCTCATCAGACCAATTTATCTGATGTTATATTGCTTGTTCTCTCCCTACACTGGCCAAGCCTTGCTTTGCACACTGTTTAAAGATACTGTTTGGCCCTTTCTGCCTTCTTACAGTTGCCAGACCAGCCATTCTTATTAAATTACCTGTGTGATGCGTTTTATTTTTTCAAGGACTTCAGCATTGGTTTCCTATATGTAGGAAAGTACCATCTTGCCTGGCATGTTACCCCCATTTCTACTGTATGTATGTTTGTTTTTGCCTATGTGTCACTGGGATCCTGCTAGTCAGGACCCTAGTGCTCATAAAGTATGCCCTGTATGTGTTCCCTGTGTGGTGCCTAACTGTATCACTGAGCTTCTGCTAACCAGAACCTCAGTGTTTATGGTCTCTCTGCTTTTAAAATTGTCACTGCAGGCTAGTGACTAATATTACCAATTCTCATTGGCACACTGAAACCCCCTTATAATTCCCTTGTACATGTTACCTAGGTACCCAGGCTATTGGGGTTCCAGGAGATCCCTATGGGCTGCAGCATTTCTTTTGCCACCCATAGGGAGCTCAGACAATTCTTACACAGGACTGCCACTGCAGCCTGAGTGAAATAACGTCCACGTTCTTTCACAGCCATTTTACACATAAGTAACTTATAAGTCACCTTTATGTCTAACCCTCACTTGGTGAAGGTTAGGAGCAAAGTTACTTAGTGTTTGGGCACCCTGGCACTAGCCAAGGTGCCCCCACATTGTTCAGGGCAAATTCCCCGGACTTTGTGAGTGCGGGGACACCATTACACGCGTGCACTACATATCGGTTAATACCTATATGTAGCGTCACAATGGTAACTCTGAACATGGCCATGCAACATGTCTAGGATCACGGAATTGTCACCCCAATACCATTCTGGTATTGGGGTGACAATTCCATGCATCCCCAGGTCTCCAGCATAGAACCCGGGTACTGCCAAACTAACTTTCCAGGGTCTCCACTGCAGCTACTCCTGCTGCCAACCCCACAGACAGGTCTCTGCCCCCCTGGGGCCTGGGCAGCTTGGTCCCAGGAAGGCAGAACAAAGGATTTCCTCTGAGAGAGGGTGTTACACCCTCTCCCTTTGTCAATAGGTGTGAAGGGCATGGGAGGAGTAGCCTCTCCTGGCCTCTGGAAATGCTTTGAAGGGCACAGATGGTGGCGCAAAACTGGACAAAGGAAAGGGGAGTGACCACTCTCCTGACCAGCACCTCCCAGGGGAGGTGCCCAGAGCTCCTCCAGTGTTTCCCAGACCGCTGCCATCTTGGATGCAGAGGTGTGATGGCACAATGGACAGCTCCGAGTGTCCAGTGCCAGCAGGTGACGTCCGAGACCCCTCCTGATAGGTGCTTACCTTTCTCAGTAGCCAATCCTCCTCTTTGGGCTATTTAGGGTCTCTCCTGTGGGCATCTCACCGGATAACGAATGCAAGAGCTCACCAGAGTTCCTCTGCACTTCCCTCTTCGACTTCTGCCAAAGATCGACCGCTGACTGCTCCAGGACGCCTGCATAACCGCAACAAAGTAGCAAGAAGACTACCAGCAACATTGTAGCGCCTCATCCTGCCAGCTTTCTCTACTTTTTCCTGGTGGTGCATGCTCTGAGGGCTGTCTGTCTTCACCCTGCACTGAAAGCCAAGAAGAAATCTCCCGTGGGTCGACGGAATCTTCCCCCTGCGAACGCAGGCACCAAACTTCTGCATTACCGGTCCTCTGGGTCCCCTCTCATCCTGACGAGTGTGGTCCCTGGAACAGAAGCTGGGTCCAAGTGTCTTTGACAGTCCAGTGGCCCTTCTGTCCAAATTTGGTGGAGGTAAGTCCTTGCCTCCCCATGCCAGACAGTCATCCTGTGTACTGCGTGAACTGCAGCTGCTCAGGCTTCTGTGCACCTTTGCAAGACTTCCTTTGTGCACAGCTTAGCCCAGGTCCCCAGCCCTGCATTGCCCAACTCGCTGAGTTGGACTCCGACGTCATTGGACCCTCTTTTGTGGCTCTGAGTCGACCGTTGTCCTCAGATCTTCTAAGTGCCTGGTTACCTTCTGTTTGTTGCAGAATCTTCAGCTTCTTCCAGCCGGAGGCAACCCTTTTGCACCTTCATCCGGGGTTTAGTGGGCTCCTGCCCCCCCTGGACATTTGCGTGACTCTTGGACTTGGTCCCCTTCCTTTACAGGTCCTCAGGTCCAGGAATCCGTCTTCAGTGTTTTGCAGTCAGTTGTTGTCCTTGCAGAATCCCCTATCTTGACTTTACTGTCTTTCTGGGGTAGTAGGGCAGCTTTACTCCTACTTTTCAGGGTCTTGGGGTGGGGTATCTTGGACACCCTTAGTGTTTTCTTACACTCCCAGCGACCCCCTACCCACTACAGCAGGCCTGGGGTTCATTCATGGTTCGCATTCCTCTTTTGGAGAATATGGTTTGTGTTGCCCCTAGGCCTATTTCTCCCTATTGCATTCTATTGTGATTCTACATTGTTTGCACTACTTTTCTAATTGTTACTTACCTGATTTTGGTTTGTGTGCATATAATTTGTGTATATTACTTACCTCCTAAGGGAGTATATCCTCTGAGATACTTTTGGCATATTGTCACTAAAATAAAGTACCTTTATTTTTAGCAACTCTGCGTATTGTGTTTTCCTATGATATAGTGCTATATGATATAAGTAGTATAGTAGGAGCTTTGCATGTCTCCTAGTTCAGCCTAAGCTGCTCTGCTATAGCTACCTCTATCAGCCTAAAATGCTAGAACATCTCTAATCTACTAATAAGGGATTGTAGTGTAGCCATTTTTAATGTAGCTTTCTGTGCGTTTGCTTAAAGTATTAGGCCTCTGTGCACTTTGCCCTAGATGCATTTTATTTAGCCTCGCACTGTTATTTTACAATAACCAGTTTCACGGTCTTGTTTTATTTTCTTCTATCACACTGTTTAGCTTACTTCAGCACTGAAGTTCTCAAACAATACATTCTTGCTCGCTCTGTGCTTCAGTCAAGGATACATTCTGGTACATTGCCGATAGACATGGTAGAAGTTTAGTCTTTAGGGTTCGTAGAAAGTACACATTCTTACGTAGGGACGTTTCTTAGAACACCGTCATGTTAGTTATAAAAACACTTTCTAGTCCTGGTACACGTAAGAGGGAGATTCCGACCAGGAACCCACAACTAGATGCTGACTGCCCTGTTGCAGATGCTGATCCAGATCACAGGCTTTTGCTCAGGTATGAGGGTCGATGTCCTCCCGGGGGAACCTGAAAGGCAGGCTTGGAGCTTCACATGCTGTGCTCACAATATAACTCAGAGAGGGAACGTAATCTAGTTGCACTATGATAGCATTATTCTTATGTTTCACTCTCCTCGTTACTATTTCAATCCTACTGTGTTGTATGGTTCTGGTTATTGCGGCTCACACCTTTTTATCTAAGATGCAGTTGTTTTATTAAACCAATCTTTAAAACTGAAACTGCCTTTGTCATTTATATATGAGACCGCACTTTGTACGAGAGAACTGGTTGTGACCCGAGTGACCACGACTTCCCTGGTAAGCACTAAA
The DNA here is from genome assembly GCF_031143425.1 of Pleurodeles waltl. Classification (NCBI taxonomy): domain Eukaryota; kingdom Metazoa; phylum Chordata; class Amphibia; order Caudata; family Salamandridae; genus Pleurodeles; species Pleurodeles waltl. The sequence goes on from NC_090442.1 coordinate 291,935,852, forward strand.
ATGTCATGCGCTCTGCTGCCCAATTGTCTCTTCCCTCTGGGAGAGATAAGGCACTGCTAGTTAGCCGGAGCACACCCTGGATTTGGGGTGACAAGGGTCCTTGGCCGTGGGTCCGACTTAGTCCCCCACACTGTGAACGATCTTGCCGCCCAAAAATCCAGTAGTCTCATTAGGGTAATGAGAGCCTACGCAACAGGATAACTGGACCTGGCACAAGGTGTAAGTACCACAAGGTACCCACTACAAGCCAGGCCAGCCTCCAACATTGGTGGTGCAGCGGTGGGATAAGTACTGGTAACTACTTTACCACTTTGTCATTTGGTGCATTTCATGCGAAAAACATATACCAAATATTTCAATATATACACATTGAACCAAAACAGTTTACTGTTCTGCTTTAAAACATTCTACTAAGTTTCTGAAAAGTTCTGAAAACTTTTAAAAGTTTTCAAAAAGTTTGAAAATGTTTTTTTTTTTTTTTGTGCTTTCAAAAGTTCTAAAACTTTTTCTCTCTCTGTCCTACACCTTTCCTATCATTTCTCAGTAGATCTTAATCCCAAAAATTGTTCAGTCAACCTATGAGAGTTTAAACTTTAAAAGTTTAAGGGTTCTCTGCATAGAAAGAGGTTTAAGCATTGGTAAGAGTCCAACCAAAGACTTTCTCTTCAACCTTCTAGAAAATGATCCGAACCAGTCTGGCCCATCCCTGGAACAGGAGGTAGGAGGGGAAGGTACCCAGTCAGACTCACAGGAGTTCCCTGAAGAGATTGGGGAGGGTTCTTACAAAGACCTGCCATCCAGCAGGCCACCTAGTGACACTGGTAGTGGGAGAGGGTCACACATTAGTAGGGCATCTTTCACTCCTAAAGGCCAGGTTACTAGGGTCCAGCCAGTTAGGGACAGGTCTCTCTCTGCCAATTCCCAAATCTCCTCTGTATCTAAACATTCCCAAGCCTCCCACCCTGAGGATAACTTAATGGAAAGGGAACTCAGAAAGCTGAGGTTGGAAGAGGCCAGGCTGAAGCTTAAACAGCAGCAGCTGGCCTTAGGGAATCCCTGGATGTAGAGAGGGAAAGACAGAGATTGGGGTTAGTTCCCCATGGTGGCAGCAGCAGTGTTTCTGATAGCAATCCTGTTAGAGAGCAAGGTTCCAGAAACCTGCATAAGATAGTTCCCCCCCTTAAAAGGAGGGGGATGACATTAAAAAGTGGTTTGCTGCACTTGAGAGGGCCTGTATGGTACAGTTGGTCACTCAAAGGCAGTGGGCTGCTATCTTGTGGTTATCTTTCACTGGTAAGGGTAGGGATAGGCTCCTTACTGTCAGACAGTGATGATGATAATAATTGCAAAGTTTTGAAGGATGCACTCTTTGATGGATTTGGCTTAACCACTGAACAATACAGCATTAAGTTCAGATACACCAGAAAAGAGTCCTCTGAAGACTGGACAGACTTTGTAGACTGTTCAGTGGAGGCCTGGTTGGTTGCATGGCAGTAAGGTGACTGACTATGAAAGCCTGTATAATCTGATCCTGAGAGAGCATATTCTTAACAATTGTGTGTCTGATTTGTTGCACCATTACTTGGTAGACTCAGATCTGACCTCTCCCCAAGAATTGGGAAAGAAGGCAGACAAATGGGTCAGAACAAGAGTGAACAGAAAAGTTCATACAGGGGGTGACAAGGATGGCAAGAAGAAGGATGGTAAGTCTTCCGACCAGGCTGGGGACAAAGAAAAAACACTCAGTCTTCATCAGGCCCACAAAAATCCTCTGGGGGTGGTGGGTCCAAATCCTCTTCAAACAATCAGAAAAAGCCTTGGTGTTATTTATGTAAAGTAAAGGGCCATTGGGCAAGTGATTCCACTTGTCCAAAGAAAAACACCAAACCTCACACCACCACAACCCCAACTGCAACCTCTAGCGCCTCTAGTAATAGCAGTGGTGGTGGGAAGTCTACTACAAATAGCCAATCTAAGGGTGTAGCTGGGCTCACTATTGCCAGTGTAGTTGGGGTTGGTCTTGTTAGGGAGACCACAGAGGCTGTTTTAGTCTCTGATGGTGGCATTGACTTTGCCACCTTGGTTGCTTGTCCCCTTAATATGGGTAAGTACAAGCAACTACCCCCTAATCAACGGTGTTGAGGTTGAGGCCTACAGGGACACAGGTGCCAGTGTAACTATGGTTATAGAGAAACTGGTCCACCCTGATCAACACCTACTTGGTCAGCAGTACCAAGTGACTGATGCTCATAACAACACACTTAGCCACCCCATGGCTGTTGTGAATCTCAACTGGGGGGGTGTTACTGGTCCAAAGAAAGTTGAGGTAGCCACTGAATTACCTGTAGATTGCTTACTAGGCAATGATTTGGAAACATCAGCTTGGGCTGAAGTGGAGTTGGAGGCTCATGCAGCAATGCTGGGCATTCCTGGGCATATTTTTGCTTTGACAAGGGCTCAGGCCAAAAAGCATGGGAAGTTTTAGAGGCCCTGCAAAAGGCAGGCCTCACTGTCAAGGCCTCAAAGTGCCAGATAGGGCAGGGGAAAGTGGTTTATCTGGGCCACCTGGTAGGTGGGGAACAGATTGCACCACTGCAGGGGAGGATTCAGACCATTATAGAATGGACTCCCTCTACAACTCACACCCAGGTAAGAGCCTTTTTAGGCCTCACAGGGTACTATAGGAGATTCATCAAGAATTATGGCTCCATAGCAGCCCCTCTTAATGATCTCACTAGCAAAAAGATGCCTAAAAAGGTATTGTGGACAGCTAGCTATCAAAAAGCTTTTAATGAGCTCAAACAGGCCAAGTGCTCTGCACCTGTCCTAAAAAGCCATTGCTACTCCAAGAAATTCATAGTCCAGGCTGATGCTTCTGAATTAGGGGTTGAGGCAGTGCCATCACAGCTGAATATTGAGGGCCAGGATCAACCTGTTGCTTTTATCAGCAGGAGGTTGACCCCTAGAGAAAAGCGTTGGTCTGCCATAGAGAGGGAGGCCTTTGCTGTGGTCTGGGCACTGAAAAAGTTGAGACCATACCTGTTTGGTACTCACTTTATTGTTCAGACAGACCACAAACCTCTACTTTGGCTAAAACAAATGAAAGGTGAAAACCCTAAATTGTTGAGGTGGTCCATATCCCTACAGGGAATGGACTATATAGTGGAACATAGACCTGGGAGTACCCACTCCAATGCAGATGGACTCTCCAGATATTTCCACTTAGATAATGAAGACTCATTTGGGCACGGTTAGCATTATTGTCCCTCGGGGGGGGGGGGCGGGGGGTAGGAAAGTACCATCTTGCTGGCATGTTACCCCCATTTTCACTGTATGTATGTTTGGTTTTGCCTATGTGTCGCTGGGATCCTGCTAGTCTGGACCCCAGTGCTCATAAAGTATGCCCTGTATGTGTTCCCTGTGTGGTGCCTAACTGTATCACTGAGGTTCTGCTAACCAGAACCTCAGTGTTTATCCTCGCTCTGCTTTTAAAATTGTCACTGCAGGCTAGTGACTAATTTTACCAATTCTCATTGGCACACTGGAACACCCTTATAATTCCCTTGTATATGGTACCTAGGTACCCAGGGTATTGGGGTTCCAGGAGATCCCCATGGGCTGCAGCATTTCTTTTGCCATCCGTAGGGAGCTCAGACAATTCTTACACAGGACTGCCACTGCAGCCTGAGTGAAATAACGTCCACGTTATTTCACAGCCATTTTACACTGCACATAAGTAACTTATAAGTCACCTTTATGTCTAACCCTCACTTGGTGAAGGTTAGGAGCAAGGTTACTTAGTGTGTGGGCACCTTGGCACTAGCCAAGGTGCGCCCCCACATTGTTCAGGGCAAATTCCCCGGACTTTGTGAGTGCAGGGACACCATTACACGTGTGCACTACATATAGGTCAATACCTATATGTAGCGTCACAATGGTAACTCCGAACATGGCCATGTAACATGTCTAGGATCATGGAATTGTCACCCCAATACCATTCTGGTATTGGGGGACAATTCCATGCATCCCCGGGTCTCCAGCATAGAGCCCGGGTACTGCCAAACTAACTTTCCGGGGTCTCCACTGCAGCTACTGCTACTGCCAACCCCACAGACAGGTTTCTGACACCCCCCCCCCCCCCGGGCCTGGGCAGCCTGGTCCCAGGAAGGCAGAACAAAGGATTTCCTCTGAGAGAGGGTGTTACACCCTCTCCCTTTGGAAATAGGTGTGAAGGGCCTGGGAGGAGTAGCCTCTCCTGGCCTCTGGAAATGCTTTGAATGGCACAGATGGTGCCCTCTCTGCATAAGCCAGTCTACACCGGTTCAGGGATTCCCCCCAGCCCAGTTCTGGCATGAAACTGGACAAAGGAAAGGGGATTGACCACTCCCCTGACCAGCACCTCCCAGGGGAGGTGCCCAGAGCTCCTCCAGTGTGTCCCAGACCTCTGCCATCTTGGATGCAGAGGTGTGAGGGCACAATGGACAGCTCTGAGTGGCCAGTGCCAGAAGGTGATGTCAGAGACCCCTCCTGATAGGTGCTTACCTTTCCCAGTAGCCAATCCTCCTCTGTGGGCTATTTAGGGTCTCTCCTGTGGGCATCTCACCGGATAACGAATGCAAGAGCTCACCAGAGTTCCTCTGCACTTCCCTCTTCGACTTCTGCCAAGGATCGACCGCTGAACTGCTCCAGGACGCCTGCATAACTGCAACAAAGTAGCAAGAAGACTACCAGCAACATTGTACTGCCTCGTTCTGCCGGCTTTCTCGACTATTTCCTGGTGGTACATGCTCTGAGGGTTGTCTGCCTTCACACTGCACTGGAAGCCAAGAAGAAATCTCCTGTGGGTCGACGGAATCTTCCCCCGCTAACGCAGGCACCAAACTTCTGCATCACCGGTCCTCTGGGTCCCCTCTCATCCTGACGAGCGTGGTCCCTGGAACACAGGAGCTGGGACAAAGTGTCTTCGACAGTCTGTCCAAATTTGGTGGAGGTAAGTCCTTGCCTCCCCACGCCAGACAGTAATCCTGTGTACTGCGTGAACTGCAGCTGCTTGGGCTTCTGTGCACTTTTGCAAGACTTCTTTTGTGCACAGCCTAGCCCAGGTCCCTAGCACTCCGTCCTGCATTGCCCAACTCACTGAGTTGGACTCTGACGTCGTGGGACCCTCTTTTGTGGGTCTGAGTCGAATGTTGTCCTTAGGTCTTCTAAGTGCCTGTTCAGGTGCTTCTGCGGGTTCTGCCTGCCTCTGCGTGGGCTCTCTGTGTTGCTGAGCACCCCCTCTGTCTCCTCCTCCAAGTGGCGACCTCCTGGTCCTTTCTGGGCCCCAGCAGCACCCAAAATCCTCAACCGTGACTCTTGCAGCTAGCAAGGCTTGTTTGGGGGTCTTTCTGCGTGGAAACAACTGCATCCTCCAGCACGCCGTGGGACATCTGACCAAAGGAGAAGTTCCTGGCACCTTCCGTTGTTGCAGAATCTTTGGCTTCTTCCACCTGGAGGCAGCCCTTTTGCAACTTCATCCGGGGTTTAGTGGGCTCCTGCCCCCCCTGGACATTTGTGTGACCCTTGGACTTGGTCCCCTTCCTTTACAGGTCCTCCGGTCCAGGAATCCGTCTTCAGTGTTTTGCAGTCAGTTGTTGTCCTTGCAGAATCCCCTATCTCGACTTTACTGTCTTTCTGGGATAGTAGGGCATCTTTACTCCTACTTTTCAGGGTCTTGGGGTGGGGTATCTTTGACACCCTTAGTGTTTTCTTACACTCCCAGCGACCCTCTACACACTACACTAGGCCTGGGGTCCATTCGTGGTTGGCATTCTGCTTTTGGAGTATATGATTTTTGTTGCCCCTAGGCCTATTTCTCCCTATTGCATTTTATTGTGATTCTACATTGTTTGCACTACTTTTCTAACTGTTACTTACCTGATTTTGGTTTGTGTGCATATCATTTGAGTATATTACTTACCTCCTAAGGGAGTATATCCTCTGAGATACTTTTGGCATGTTGTCACTAAAATAAAGTACCTTTATTTTTGGTAACTCTGAGCATTGTGTTTTCCTATGATGTAGTGCTATATGATATAAGTGGTATAGTAGGAGCTTTGCATGTCTCCTAGTTCAGCCTAAGCTGCTCTGCTATAGCTACCTCTATCAGCCTAAGCTGCTGGAACACCTCTATTCCACTAATAAGGGATAACTGGACTAGGCACAAGGTGTAAGTACCACAAGGTACCCACTATAAGCCAGGCCAGCCTCCTACATTATGCCACAGTAGGATTTCAACCTGGCCCTCACATATTTGCTGTGTGCTCCTTTTGAATCGCTGCACAGCTGTCCTTTGTGGCTCCTCACCCTCTAGACATTTTTCTTGGTTGCCATAGCACTGGCACAGTGGGTGAGTAAGCTCCAAGCTCTTATCAACCCACCGTATACCACCACCTTCCCAGACAATGTACATTTTCTGGACTCGTGCGTCTTTCCTTCCAAAAGTACTAATGCCATCTATTTTTTGACTCACCACTCTAAAGATGAGAGCCTTCACCGCCTAAACAAGTTATTTCCACCCTAAACCTGGCTTCTCTTCAATCAGCACCCCACACGTGTCTGCTGCTCTCTAACACTATACTATTGGAGATGAAAGGGTGAGATACACCTGTTTATGCTCTAGGGATTCTAGACGGCCTCTTCCCATATCTGTTTCTCTTCATAGGCTTCTTCATGTATATCGTTGTGCTCTGGAGTATGGGGAACTCATCTCTAGGCTCTTTTTTCCAGCTTGTATACTGCAATTAATGTTTTGGCAGTTGGTGAATGGCCGCAAGACCTTCTGGTCGTTTTGGAGTTGGCCACACATGAATATCATAGAATTTCAGCTCATCCTTAAAACGACCTTTTCTTTTGGGCTAAAGATTGGTTTTCAGGGCTGAGCACTGAGCTTTTATACTGAGTACTGAGTACTGAGCTTTTATATTGATCATACCAGAGAACACAGAGTGGGCAATCAGCTCTTTGTGGGGTACAGAAGAAGGAAGATGGAAAAAGCCATACAGTAAAGGACCATCTGCTGGAGCTTTCTGTGCTTAATGCTAGGCATTGGACAAGACTCCGCCCCCCCAGAAGAGTTAAGGGCTCATTCCAACAGAATCAAGGCTGCTAACGCTGCATTGGCACATGGCGTTCCTCTCCTGGACATTTGCTAGTTGATACATGGGCATCCTTCCACATGTTCACAAAGTGCTACTCTCTTGACAGCTAGGTTTGAGGAGAGGGGCATTTGGCCTGCCTGGTCCTTCAGGGCTTTTTGATTTGAGCCTAACAGACCCTTCTTTGAATAAGTATTGCTTTTTTATCTATTCAGATGCTAGGAATCTGCAGTTGGCGTTCTCGATCAGAAGAACAAGTAACACTCTTTCTGACTGCAGATTCTTCACTGATCCTCCCTGTTCTGTGAATTGAGCTCTTCTCACTAAAAAGATCCATGTGTAGGAATTTATACACTGGTTGATGCTGAATTGCTGTTACGGCTCTGTGTCTGGTAGTGCAGACAGTCTTAAATGTAACTGATGTCAACATGAGGAGAGGTGGTGCCCATATGAACTCCACACATCGTTTCCAGAGCATAGCTGCGTCAGTACGGACCCACGTGGTGCCACATACTAGTGTGAAAAGGTACTGATAAAAAAATTCCATATCCAGTCTGACGCAATGCCTGGGGAAGCATGCAGAAGGTGCCGAATTTACAGTTAGTCTCTACCAGAAAGAGCATTACAGAAGGTAAATGACTTGTTAACTTTGAAAACTGTTTCTTGTGATCATGTCAGTAATGTGTGTCAGTGAGTTGCAAGAGCTGAGCAGTCAGTCTCCCTACACGTGCATCCTTCTAGGCATATTGGTCATGAGAACTAAAGTGACTTTCTTGCCATTTCCATCAGTGTTAGCCCATTACCCTCCCTACCTTTTACCCTTCAGTCTCATCCCACAAAGGTGGAAGAGAGGCTACACAGGCTGGACCCCGGTCTATTTCTATACTGATTGCATTAAGTAGATATGGTCTGAACAGTTTTTGTGGGGCATGTTGGCAGCAAGAAGAGCAAGGCACCACAGAAGAGGACAGTGTTCAGATAGATAATCTTGTGCTTCAAAATGTGCAATGCCCTTGTGAAGAAAAAGCCAACTGTGGGAGTTTGTGTCCATTCCACAAGACCAGAGCCTTCTACCTCTGCACTGTCTAGATGTATTCCGGTGACTGAGATCTGTCGAGCAGTGACATGGTTTTCTTATCAAACCTTGGCCAAACACGATAGTCTGGATTCAGAGGTGAGAAAGGATTTCCATTTTATTTGTTCATTGCTCCAGGGTTTCCTCCTCTGACCATTCCTTCGGATCCTTCACCTCAGGGACATAATGCTTTGGAATCTATTCAACAGGTGAGGAATTTGCAGGAATTATCCATCAGAACACGCTTACTTACCCGGATAATCTACACGCAGATTCCTTGCCGATACTGTCCACCTCCGTGTTCTGAAGGATGGTACCAGCCCCCTTAAGATACCAATCTAGAATGCTGCACTGCCACAAATGATGATGATCTCTTGTCTGTGCCTCGAAGGCCATGAAAGAATGGACTGGAACGTAAGCATATGTATAACTCATGATGTCACCGTAGTATTGCTTCCAGAGCCGAGTTAGAGCATGCGTCTTCTACTGGCACAGGAGAGCTATTGGTAGGTTTCCAGATCAGGTCAGGCTCCTGGGAATCTTCTGAAGGTGTGGAATCTGCAGGTAGATGACATATCCACCAGAAACACTGAAGGTAAGTAAATGATCTTCTTTACTTAAACTGAAAACTTTGAAAAGGTGTAAAGAACTTTGAGCTTTCAGCATTATTGTGTCAAGATATGATTTTTTGGGGGCCTTTGGTGTGGATTCATCTTCTGCACCAGTGATGGTGGCTCAAACCTCTAGTGTACTGGATTAGTATTGTAGGAACTATTTTCTCACTCTAAGAAACAGGAGTCACAGTTAGATCCACAAACTTTAATGCCAAAACGTTAGCTGCTCAACTGATGCAGAAAAGAAAAAAAGATCACCTTTCAATATCAGAGTGGATTAAAGAAAAACATAGTTCACTATGAAGTGAGCTAAAGTGAGGACCAAATCTATGTCCCTAGTGGACATGATTGAACTAAACAAGTTATTTCCACCCTAAACCTGGCTTCTCTTCAATCAGCACCCCACACGTGTCTGCTGCTCTCTAACACTATACTATTGGAGATGAAAGGGTGAGATACACCTGTTTATGCTCTAGGGATTCTAGACCGGCCTCTTCCCATATCTGTTTCTCTTCATAGGCTTCTTCATGTATATCGTTGTGCTCTGGAGTATGGGGAACTCCTCTCTAGGCTCTTTTTTCCAGCTTGTATACTGCAATTAATGTTTTGGCAGTTGGTGAATGGCCGCAAGACCTTCTGGTCGTTTTGGAGTTGGCCACACATGAATATCATAGAATTTCAGCTCATCCTTAAAACGACCTTTTCTTTTGGGCTAAAGATTGGTTTTCAGGGCTGAAATGTTTGGTCACCATTAAAAATATATATAACCAAAAGAACATGCTGCACTCTCGGAGGTTAGGCAATCCACATTTATTCACCTTTTACCAGACTCCACAACGCGTTTCGACTTCCGTCTTTATCAAAGTGGTTCCATCTGTGTACACAGCTGTTGTTGATACGTGACTTGTATGCATCTTAGCAGCATCCTGAGATTCGTAGTCCAATACCTCACATCCTTAGAGGCCATTAAATATTTTATTAGTGTTATTTTTCATGTTTACACGATTCTGCCAGCTTAATTGATTATACAATTCCAATGCTGTACTTACACTCAATATCAAAGAGTGAAAATAGGCAGACCCCTCCACTGGCACACGCAGGTGGAGCGCATCGCAATACCGACCGTTTGTTTTGGATTTAAATAAAAAATGACCACCCAACAGTGGGAAGAATTTCGGCTTAACAATTAACCGTTTTGGAGTTGTGTGAGGAGATACAAATCCCCTGCGTGCTGGACTGTAAATTTGGAGACTGGACTTTAATCACGCAGTGTGCAACTCCCTAACTGTTTGGACAGTCTCACTGCAAAAATGATATGTTAGTATTTGTCTGGTTAAAAAATACCCATGGTGCTGATGCGGCCCTTTCTGGATTACTCAGTTCAGTGATAAGGGCTCGGGGGTTAAGAGCAATTCTCTTGTCATTGCCAGTATGAACTGTTTTGAAAAGGTGTAGAAACTGGGATAACTAAATATACTGTGTAAAGAGTCCAGAGGTTTCCCAATGAGTGGACAGGGGCTTGCTATGCAATCCCAAAGTGCTCTATTTGGAGGTAGTGTGGCCGAGCAGCCTTAGGCTTAACAAAGAGGAGTGCAAGACATCCACAAATAAAATTGTCAATAAATGAAACGCACGACTCAAGAAGATCCACACCAATTCATAAAAATAGCAAGTATCTTTATATATGTTAAGGCATCAGTGAAAAATTGTTCAGGTAAGTACATTTTTAAATATAAATTATTTTCACTGTAAAAAGTGGACACTGCAATTTCTGAGCTCTGCACTGTTATCTTTTGGGAGGGAAAACAAGTTCTGCAAACAGGTAGAGTACAGCGGCTTACAAGACCAATCTCCAGGAGTTAAGGTGGGGCAAGGTCCATGTCAACACCAGCAGTACACCACCACCAGCACACCACCACCAGTCGCATGCAGGGTGCAAATAGTGTTGGGTGCCCAATGCGTTTACATGGAGATCTGCCACTGCGAAAAGAGGCTGCATGCTCTGACCAGGAACCTATTCTGGCTGAACCAACAGTGGCAGTCAGGCCTCCTGATGCTCGGGCACAGGTAGGCCCCTTTGGTCCTCTTCATGACTCGGGCCGACGGGTGCAGCTGTGTCTTCAGATTTAGGGTATTCCTTACTGGAAAAGTTGTGTTAGAAGGGGGACTGTGCAGAGGTTTCACATGTCATCAGGGAGCCCAGGAGTGGTGAAACTATGATGGGCTCGAACTCTGGAGAGCTGGGGATTCTTGTTGGCATTGGTGGCCGACTTCAACTCAGACTGGCGGCAACAGGTACAGTAGTGGCTTCAGGTGTTGGGTTTTTACAGTTCCAGAGGCATAAGAGTTCTTTCTTGGAGTTTGAGGGAGAACAGGTCTGCTGTTCACGCAAGGTCTTGAGTCTTTATTGAAGGCACGCAGGCTTCCCGGGTTTCTGGAGTCACAGCTGCAGGACATGTTGACACTGGATCAGATTTCAACGAGGGATGCAGACAGGCCAGTGGGGTTGGTACTAGGCCAGCTGCTTCTTTTCTCTTGCGTTTGCAGCTCTTCAGTGTCCGTAGTCTTAGGTCATCAGAATCTCCTTCTCTGGTGCCAGGGGCTCCCCTAAATACTGAATTTAGGGGTATTTCGAGGAGTGTAGGCCTGCGAGAAGTGGATATCACTGTGTCCCGGAATTCCTAAATCTGGCAACATCAAGATGGCAGATTCTTAACTGTGTCCACAGCATGCAGCTCACCTTAGGGGTGGGACTGACCTCAGAGCTGGATACTAAGTTTCCCACCTGTCTTGGTGCCAAATGGGCACAAAGGTGCAGGTTTGGGAGGGTGAGGGCATCTCCCTTGTGAGGGTAGTCCGATCTGCATACCAAGGGGAGTGGGCTTCTTTGAAGCTCCTCATCCTGGAATACAGATTTTCAGCCCATCCTATTGGGTGGGTCGTCAGACTTCTCTGGTGGTGGCAGGCTGGCTCAAACTAGTCAGCAATCACACCAGAGGCTGGTAGGATTTCAGGGGGCACCTCTAAAGTGCCTTTTGGGTGCATGTATTGATAAATCCATTATTGGCATCAGTGTGGGTTTATCAATACGAGATGTTTGATACCAAACTTCCCTATCTTCAGTGAAGCTATCATGTAGCTGGGGAACTCTTATTGACCAGTGTCCAGCCCATGCATTTACAATGGCTTCCCTGCCCAATTACTTTGTCTAGGAATTGACAAAGACATAGTAGGGACATATCTGCTGTTGCAGATATGACCTCATGTGATATAATACACCCTGCCTTAGGGCTTGAAGGCCTGCTGTAGAGGTGGCTTACATATATTGCATGCAGTGTTAGGGGACATGGCACACAGGCTGCGTGCCATGTCATGATTTCACTTTTGTCTGCACCAAGACACGCAGCTTGCAATGGCAGCCAGTCATATGCTTGGTGAGAGTTTCCTTAAGGTGGGACAATTCGTGCTGCAGCCCTTAAGGACCCTCTTCAGTACCTCAGGCCCTAGCTACCAGGTGTACCATTTACTAGGGCCTTACAGGGGGTACTAAAGTGTTTGCTAATTGGAAAAACAATTGTACAGTTTTGGGAAAGAGATCTGGCACTGGGGACCTGGTTGGCAGGAACCTGGTACACTTTCAGTTGAAATCACATAAGGTACCTGGTACAAAGTGGGGATAACCATGTTAAAAAGAGGTCCTTTCCTACAAAGCCAGTACCCTTGGAATGTACCCTCTAACCCCCGAGCTGGGGAGTATGACATCAGGCCCAAGGTTACTTTAAAATCTGATGCACCTATCTCAATAAGGGAGTCAAAGTGTACTACTCCAAATAGCCCTCTTACTAAGAGCTAGGAAACTCACAAGCTGGCTCGGGCTGAGTAAATAAAAATATCTTCCCTTCCTGTATCACTTTCAGATTAGCGGGAAACAACAGCAAAGCCTCAAAATCACCCAGGATCAATTATTTCTTGATCTTTCCTAGCTTCTGTTTCCTCAAGAGCATTCCAAACTGAGTTCTAGAAAGATGTATTCTTGCCCCTTTATATTGTAAATATGCTTTGTTTGCCACTGGTTTCAGCATTGTTACTCTGGCTAGAATGCATCAGTTCTAGTGCCCAGCTCCACTCCACGTGTGCTACTTGACTGCCTTCTTTAACTCTATCTGCACACCAGCATCTGCCCCGCAGCCATCTCTGATCTTGGGGATGCCAATTTACCAGAGGGCAGCCAACCAATGATCCTTAAGAAAGGGGCTTTCAACTCATTTTTCCAAAAACTCAATGGTGTGCTCTTGATTATACAGAAAGGCAGCACACTGTTTGAAATGCTGTGGTCCACTCCTCTTCCTACTTTCCCTCCCTATTCTCCACAGCACAATCTGTCCATCTAGAGCCCTTACCACTGTTTCATAGGTGCTATCTATCCTCTGCTTTATGGTCTGTAGTACCCACTCCTGTAGTCACTTTATTTTCATTCCTTTGGTTGCTTTGTTGTAGCTTCTTGAGATTTGCCATCCCCTCTAGTTCAAGTTTGGGGGCATTGGCAGATCCTGTTTCCTGGTCAAACTCTTGAAGAACCCTGGAGCTTTGTGGCTTTTGTGGGGGAAAAAAGTCTATTATCTGTCTGGGACTTCACTTTTAGGAAGCCTTTTCCATCTATCAACCTGTGATCTGGAACAACATCCCTGCATCCATCAGTACCGCCACAACGCTGCTCCAGTTTAGGAAAGAGTTGAAGTTTCACCTCTTTAAAGAACAGTACATCATAATGCATAAACCATCCTCGACTCAGATTCCTCTCTTCTTGCTCGTTGACGTAATGCCTGTCTTTGACCGTGTACAGTGCCTCTGGTGCCCTGTGTCTAGATTGTGCTACTGAAATACTATATACCTATAGGGGGATTATTTAACTATCCCCTTTGTGTGACAGAGGAATATAGAAACTGGAGTTTCTTCTGGCTTATTTTATTTGTGTGTGTGTGTGTATGTACCCTTCCAACATTGTAATCCAAGGATACTTAATCATTTCACATAATCCAATCCATTCAGCTGCCTGGTTTTCTTTTTTTCCTAAAGCCAAAATCTGTATTTGAAAGACAATTGCATACTGGAGATGTCGGAATGACAATAAAATATTATATGATAAGGCAAAATTCTGACAACAGTTTATTGATTCTTGAAATATAACGATGTTGCATAATATCCACAGTAAAGGCACCATGTTTTTAAAATGCTGACGTCTGCATGTCTTTGCAGAGTGGATATTTTGCAAATTACAGCTGTAGCAGGGCAAGATTAGCACAAGAACACAATTTATACAGGGTAACGTTTTAATTTTGACAACATTTACACAGGTTTAGCCCCCTTGGGTAGAAAAATAAATATTCTGTACTGTTATATTTTCAAAGGCCTTAGCTCAAGGTAGAAGTTTAAACAGGGGTGGCTACTCCGTTACTGTGCAGGAGCATTGCCACCCCCCCTGCCCTCACCCCCTGCCATTGCGGCAGCTGCAAAACCTTTTCAGGAAAACGATAATAAGAGGTGTTTACTACAGTTTTCTTGAAAAGGGGTGGGGCATTGGGGTGGCTAGCACTTGAGGGGAGTGCACAGAGCACTCCCCTCAGACCGCATGTATTCTTGGGCGGCCATCTCGGGCCGGCCAAACACATATGTGCAGTAGGCTCCCAGTCTGCCTCGAAGTGCCCTGACTGGGCGCTCCCAGCCAATCATGACGCTGCTTTGAGCACCGTCAGGACTGGCCGCAGGGCAGGCTGGGAGCCTGTGCCTGCAGCACCAGCGACGAAGCAGATTCTTTTTTTTTTTTTTTAAAGAATTTATAAAATGTAATGCTGCCCTGCCCCTTTTGCGACCCGCGACTTAGTTTAAACTGGCCGTCACAAAAAGGTGAGCTTGAGTCACTGGTAATTTGACATAGAAACACGTACACTAAATAAGACTGAAAATGTGTGCCTGCCCTTTCTGTTTAATTTACAGTGGACACACCAGCGAGTAATTCTGCAGATGACAATGTCGGAAATAAAGGGAGACTTACCACAGATCAAGCAGGCATCTGAACCTCACCCAAAATGCTGACCGAACGTTGCCTCGTAGGTATTTGGCCATACGGGACTCGCGCTATTGACGTCAAGGTTCCCAGACGAAATGTGAGTGAGGCTCAGTCTGGCCATCTCCTTCAGCACATAAGACGCTAGGACTCTCCTGGGCTGTACCATGCAACTTGTGACACGACGCAGTGTGCTCCGGCCCACGAAGAACTTCAGCAGCAAAGAGCAGTCTACTGCAAACAATGGCCGATTTCTCAGTACTGCCAAATTCATATATCTCGGAGACTACGATTATGGCAGAGTGCAAAACCTTGGAATTGAATGATATTACTACTCTCTGTGGGTATGCGTGGGGAGAGATTGATTTGTGTTAGTGTAGCACATGATGAGGGACACTTGGCAGAGCTGCATTGAACTCACCAGAAAAAACTCTTTGTGAATGCTGCACTAAAAGCTTTCAGTAGGGCTGGGTAGAGTTTGCAGAGTCCTTCTATGTGGAACTCTGCAAAGTGCCAAAACAAAGTCCGCCGTGCTACGCGAAGTTCCGTGAGCGGCAGAGTTTGGGTAAGGTGCGCTGTTTGCACTGATTTTCAGTGCGGGAGTTTCTCCTGCACAGTAAAATCAGCACGAACGGCATCACGCGGAGCACCAGAGGGTGTTAACTTCTTTTTGCTGCTCAAGTAGTTTTTCTACTTGAGCTGCAGCTTCAACATGCACTGCAGCTTTCTCATCACGAGCGGTCGTAGCCTACTGCAACCACTCACGTTCAGAAATCTCGCTTGTCAACTTACTGATTTCTCTCGCTTATGCTCACCAACTTAACGTTGGCCAGCGAGAGAAAAAACTCCACTCCACTTCGCACAGTTTTTTCAGAACTCCACAATCCGTGCGAAGTGGGGAAAACTCATCGAACTCCACCGGCGGAGCTGAATACTTCACCCACCTCTAGCTTTTAGGACAATCCCCTGATAATTTAGGGATGCTTCAAATTTCTTATCAATGTAACTATAGATGGAGTTTGTTGAAGTGCTACTTCTTATAGTACCTTTTTGCCACAGATCGTGCCCCCATAGTCCCATGCGTAATATTTTGGGCCCTGGGCCCGCATGCAGAGGCAAGGATGACCGGGACACATATTTTCGATACATACAACTGGCCCTTTTATTGGCATGCGCCATGTCACTTGTGACAGCTGTGTTGGATGGCTGTGGGGTGAGCCAATCAATCAATCAATCAGAATTTGTAGAGTGCACACTGTCACCCACCAGGCTATCCGGGCACTGAGGTGCAGTGTCTGTAGAAAAGCTAGGTCATGAGCTTTGTTTCTGAACTCCGCCAGGGAGAGAGTTGTGCAGATTTGGAGGGGTAAGGTGTTCCAGGTCTTAGCGGTGATGTAGGAGAAATTGCAGCACCTGCTGCGGCTGCAATGCATGCAGGATGTGTGTGCAATGGCAAGTTTGGCAGAATGCAGGTGTCTTGCAGGCTGCTTGAAGTGCAGTTGATGGTTGATGTAGCATGGTCCTTGGTTATGTAGTGCTGTGTAGGCATGCATGAGGATCTTGAACTGGCATCTCTTCTGGATCGGGAGCCATTGGAGGTGTCTGAGTTGGGGGAGTGATGTGGGTCCATTTAGGAAGGTCCAGGATGAGTCTGGCTGTGGTGTTCTGTATGTTCCGAGGTTGCGTACATGGTTGGTCAGTGTGGGCATTGGTTGAGGTTCTGTTGGTCACCAGCTGTGGTCCCATACGAAGGTATTCTTCCTGCAGGTCAGTACTTCTGTTTTGTCGAAGTTGAGCTGCCCCTCATTCATTTGGTTACATGTGCCATTCCGCTACAGAAGTTTGTATTTGAATTGGTGGGTCCTCGGTGAGTGAGAGGAGGAGTTGAGTTTTGTCGACATAGGAGATTATGTTGAGGCTGTGGGATCCGACAACGTCTGCAAGGGGGGGTCATGTCAATATTGATTAGGGTGAGGCTGAGGGATGATCCTTGGGGTACACCGAAGATGATATACTTGGGTGTAAAGGAGAAAGGAGGCAGTTGGATACTCTGCGTACACCCTGAGAGGAAAGAAGTGATCCATTTCAGGGTGTTTTGCTGTATGGCAGCGGTGTGGAGTCTGCTGATGAGGGTGTGATGGGAGACGGTGTCAAATGCAGTGGAGGTCGAGGAAGAACAGGGCCACTGTTTCTCTGTGCTCGAGGAAAGATCTGATGTCGTCTGTGGCAGCGATTAGTGCGGTCTCAGTGCTGTGGTTGGCATGGAATTCAGATTGTGAGGTGTTGAGTTCAAGGTATTCGGTGAGCTATTGGTTGATGGCTTTTCTCGAGTACTATGGCCAGGAAGGGGAGCAGGGAGATTGGTTGGTAATTTTTGAGGTTGCTCGGGTTGGCTGAGGGCTTTTTAAGGAGGGGTCTGACCTCTGCGCGTTTCTATGTGTCTGGAAAGGTTCCTGTGGTGATGGAGGTATTGAGGATGCTGGTGAGCTCTGTGCTGATTGGGTTGGCCCTGAGGTTGAAGAGCTGGTGGGGGCAGTGGTTGCCCCAGAGTGGATGGGCGATTTGATGGTAGAGTTGGATGGTGCAGTGAGTGGAGACCAGGTGGTTAGCGTTTGGCTGGGGATTGCAGGTTGCTTGAGGTTGACAAGGCTGGGAGTGGGTTGGAGGTCGAAGTTGTAGATTGTGGCTATCTTGCTGTGGAAGTAGTCAGAGAGGGAGTCGCAGAGTTCTTGGGAGGGGTTGCAGTGTTTTCAGTGGCTGAAGGGTTGGCAAATTCCTTGACAATCTTGAATAGTTCTTTTGCGTTGCTGGCTGCGGTGTCGATGCAGTCGGGGATGGCTGCTCTCTTGGCTTCCATGATGCGCAAGTGGTGGTCGCTAAGGGCCATTTTGTGGGTGGCTCTGCCGGAGGGGTCTTTGGAACCTCTCCATTGCTTTTCGAGTAGGTAGCAGTTGCGCTTTGTGGTTTTGCGCTCTGGGGTGCATAATCTGGCTTGCTTTGAGGCTTTGTTGGTTTTGGCTGGTTTTAGAAGGGCTATTTCATTGGTGCATTTGGTGATCCAGTTGGTGAGATTCTGGACGACGAGGTTGAGATCTGCTGAGGTAGGGACTGGGTCTAATTTTTCCACAACTGCGGTGTGTGGCGGTATGGTGCTTGGTGGATGTATGTTGATCTCTGCTGAAGATAGTTAAGTGGACGATGGCGTGGTCAGTCCAGGTGAGCTTTGTGATGTGGATGAATTTGAGTCTGTTGCTGGAGGTGAAAATGGCATTGTGTGTGTCTGGCTGTGTGCGTGGGTTTGCTGACTAGTTGGGTGAGGCCAATGTTGTTGAGGTTCTCTAGGAGGGAGGTGGTGTTAATGTCATTGGGGGCGTCGATGTGGAAATGGAGAACGCTTTTCCATACCCTTTCTATTGACTCTTCCTCAGATAGGTTACTAAACTGTAAGATTGAAAAGCTTGACAAACACAGAAGACACTATGGTCTGGGAAAAGAGGTCAGCCAGGATGCTTCACCATTTTGTGTAGACCTCAGCCGCAGCATCTAGGTTTGTTGCACTTCCACACACATCACAGGCAAGACATAGGCTCAGAGCATGATGACAGTAGCTCCCCCAACATGGATTTACCGATATCAGGGGGTAGTAATTACTGGGCATTGCAAGGTGTAGACTGGAGACACCAGAAATGAGTAATTACCCACGAAATTAGGAGTACTTCACCTGATTCACATGGTAGTTCCCCTTTTGCGCCAAAATTGAATCCAATCATTTCAGCTATTATCAGTGACTGTAATTTCTGTGTGAAATTCATGGGTTCAATGAAGTTTCCTCCGGTCTTATAACTTTGATTAGGCCAGTAACAGCAGCTACTGACCTCTTCAGGATTATTACAGGTCTTGTAATGAGGCCCTCGAAGACTTGTCTTGCTATATTTTCTTTATTTCTTTTCTTCACCAGGCAGGTGAGAAGATGAAACGGACACTACAAAATACACACAACGGAAGGTGAGCCCAAACTCTCTAAATTCAGTTCCCTAGGCTAGACTGTGTGACCTTCCAAACACCTCAAATGAGTGAGAACACTAATTTACCTGGGTGCTTCTCATACATTAATTTGAGATGATTGGAAAGTCATGCATTTCGTGTAAGGAACCAGATTTAGAGTGTTTGGGCTCACCCTCCCTTGTGTATATTTTGTATTAGAAACTGGGAAGTCAAGGGTTTCCCTATATTATTATATATTATATTACCTTCTCACTCCTTCTCAGGTATTGTTGAAACAGACACTACTGCTGCCGTACAGTCCTGAAATACATTATCCATCTAGGTTGGTTATTTGCCCCTCCTCAGAATGGCTCAAAACCTTTCATCTAACAACATATGCAGCAGCAAGGCGGTTCTGTCCGGCCCTCACTGCTTTCTTCAGTGGGCTAGACTAAAGTGTCGGAAGCTGGCTCTGTATTTACTATATCAAAATGAGATATAGTGTGCACAGAGTCTAGGGGTTCACTAAGAGGCTTGACAGAGGCAATAATATATAATACTAATGCTCTATTTGTGGTAGTGTGGTAGAGCAGTTAGGCTTATCAGAGGGTAGTGTTAAGCATTTGTTGTACACACTCAAGCAATAAACAAGAACACACACTCAATGACTTAACTCCAGGCCAATAGGTTTTTATATAGAAAAATATTATTTTCTTAATTTATATTATAATCACAAGAGTCAAATTGCAGGTAAGTACATTAAATGTAAGGTACTTTGCATAGGTATAGATACAACTTCGAATCAAAACAGTAATGTGCACAGTTTCTCATAAAATGGCAATAAGCTATTTTAAAAGTGGACACTGCAAAATTCAACAGTTCCTGGGGGAGGTAAGTACAAGTTGATTGGTACGGTAAGTAAACCACTTACAAGTTCAGTCTCTGGGGCTTAGGTAGCCTACCTTTGGGGGTTCAAGTTAACCCCAAACACCCAGCACCAGCAACACAGGGCCGGTCAGGTGCAGAGGTCAAAGTGGAGCCAAAATAACATGTGTGCCTATGGAGACAGGGGGTGCTCCGGTTCCGGTCTGCTGGCAGGTAAGTACCCACGTCCTCTGGGGCAGACCAGGGGGGTTTAGTAGAGCACTGGGGGGGGGCAAGTATGCACACAACACACACCCTCAGCGGCACGGGGGCAGCTGGGTGCAGTGGGCAAACAAGGCGTCGGGTCTTCAATTGGATTCAATAGAGGGATCTGGGGGATCACTCAGACTCTGCAGGCAGGGCACGGGGGGGGGCTTCTCGGGCCAGCCACCGACTGGTTTGCCTGGGGGTCCTCTCTGGGTCATTGGTTTCTCTGGACAGGAGCCAGGGGCGTCGGGTGCAGAGTGGTGGGGACTCACGCTTCAGGAGTGAGGTGGGAGTCCCTTTAAAGATGGTTTCTTCTTTTTGGTTTAGACAGTTCCGCTGTCCTCTGGAGTTCTTGGTCTTTGTAGTTGCAGGGCAGTTCTCTGAGTCGGCAGAGGTCGCTAGGCCCGCAGGATGCATCGCTGGTGCAGGTTCTTTGAATCAGGAGACAGGCCTGTAGGGCTGGGACCAAAGCAGTTGTCGTCTTCCTTCTTCTCTGCGGGGTTTTTCAGATAGGCAGTCCTTCTTCTTTGTAGGTCATCAGGAATCTGATATCCTGGGTTCAGGGTTGCCCCTAAATACTAAATTTAGGCGTGTGTTAGGGCTGGAGGGCAGTAGCCAATGGCTACTGTCCCTGAGGGTGGCTACACCCTCCTAGTGCCTCCTCCCTTTGGGGAGCGGGGCACATTCCTATTCGTATTGGTCTAAATCCTCCAAGCCAAGATGGAGGATTTCCCAAGGAAGGTGTCACCTCAGCTCTGGACACGTTAGGTGTGTTCCTGGCTGAGAGGGTGACTCCTCCTTGTTTTTCTCATTATCTCCCCCTGGATTGCCGCCAATAGTGGGGGCTTGTCCAGGGGGCGGGCATCTCCACTAGCTGGAGTGCACTGGGGCACCGTTACACCGGTTTGAGCCTTTGAGGCACACCGCCAGGTGTTACATTTCCTGCAGGGGAGGTTAGATGCACCTCCACCCAGGACAGGCTTTGTTTCTGGCCACAGAGTGCTCAAAGGCACTCACCCCATGTGGTCAGAAACTCGTCTGGAAGTGGCAGGCTGGCACAGACCGGTCAGTCACACACTAACGGTGGAGCTGACATACAGGGGGCATCTCTAAGATGACAAACTTCCCAGTATTCAGTGTAGCCATTATGGTGCTGTGGAGTTCGTAATGACAAACACCCAGACCATATACTCGGTATGGCTACCCTGCACTTACAATGTCTAAGAATTGACTTAGACACTGTAGAGGGATAGTGCTCATGCAGCTATGCCCTCACCTGTGGTAATGTGCACCCTGCCTTAGGGCTGTAAGGCCTGCTAGAGGGGTGACTTACCTTTGCCACAGGCAGTGGTAGTTAGGTATGGCACTCTGAGGGTAGTGCCATATTGACTTAGTCTTCCCCCCCTCCACCAGCACACACAAGCTGTGAGGCAGTGTGCATGTGCTGAGTGAGGGGTCCCCAGGGTGGCATAACACATGCTCCAGACCTTCTCTGGCCACAGGGCCCTTGGTACCTTGTACAAGCGACCTAATTGTGTGCCAGGGCTGCGCCAATTGTGGAAACAAAGGTAGAGTTTTAGGGAAAGAACACTGGTGCTGGGGCCTGGTTAGCAGGGTCCCAGCACACCAATCAAAGCTGGCATCAACAAAAGGCAAAAAGTTAGGGGGTAACCAGGCCAACAGTGGAATTTTCCTACATAAGGCAACATACTTCTGTTTATTTTGAAAGCTTACTTTGCTTTTGCAGCAGTAAGTGCACCAATGAAGGACGGAACCTAGCACCTTGGGGGCAGCTGTGGAGATGTTTGTCACACCTATGCATGACCGCAACAGTTTAAATCACTGGTTTGTGCAATGCTCTTCGGAATGTCTATTTTGCATAGTAACTCATTTTAGAAATGTGTTGCACAGTCTAATTAACTAAAATTATCCAGTTCAGGTGGAACAACAGAAACAAACTCTCAATTAAGTGCTACAAATGAAATCAAGTCAACTCTTAAGTGCTAAACCTTGAATCAAATCTTAGGCGGGTAAAATAAATTCTCCTTATAAGCTGCTAGTTGGGTATTCCCTGTCACTAGACGTTCTCCCTCTGAGAGTGGGTTTTGAAGCTGCAGGGAAATAGCTTTGTGAATCCTTAGTGCATATGTTTTGAGCTATATAAATATTTTACATGCTCATGCAGAGTCCGTGGCGGCGGAGGACTGCAGGCAGCCTTAGAATGTCTCCTGCTGATCCAGATGTTCACTTTTTCTTTCCCCTTTCATTTATTTTTAAAACCTTACAAGTTTTTCAATTCATGAAGCCCTGGTTTTAAACACAATTCTATGCGGTTGTCAGGCGCCAGTGTTCACAACTTCCTACAACTAGAGTGATCAAGTTCCACTCAAAGGACCTCATTTTAAGTTGGGTGGACCAGAAATCCGGTGTTGGATTGGATCCACTCAGTCATGAGTAGGCTATTGTTCCCCCACCTAGATATACCACGTGCTAGAACAGCAGACCGTTTTGTACAAGATGGGATATCCAATCGATAGCATTGCATTAGGAAAGGGCTGTATTGAAGACTAAGCCTATTTCCCGGCCCCCACCTGACCCTCAAAAAAGGTGTGAACAGAGCATCTAATGGCCTCCCCAACAGCCAACGTCTTCATTTTTATGTGCCACCCTACCCACCATCTCGCACCTCACTGCCCCACGCAGAAAGAAGGTCCTGCACACATTTAAAAACTGCTCAGAGTAGGTGTTAAAGGTGTATGTTTGGTCATTTTGAATAGGAAATATAATGCCGAATTCTGCCTGGTATTTGCAGGATTGCAGAGTTATTCCCTATTCCAAAGAGTGTAACTAAATTGAACGGTACTGCTGAGGTGTTACTGCAGGGTACTGGAAATTATGAATTTAGAGTTTGTACCCTGCCAATATCGTCCATTTCAAAGTGGGACTAAAGTGTTACAAATAAGGCATTGAAATGTTATATATACACACCCAATTAAGCAGTCAGAACACTTGGCAGCTGTGTAAGGCCGCAGGAGCAACACAAGCATTAGTTTAAATGTAAAAAGAAACATGATTCCAATTACTGGCTCTGTAACGCTATGATAGCTGGCAGGTTGCAAAAATACTTCAGTCTGGAACAGTGCAGGTCACATTCCAAATGAATTCTGGAGTCCAGCAACTCCGGGAAGTAGAACAAGCCAGACTAGAAATACACCAAAATCTAGAGTCTGCAGACCAAGCTTAATTCTGTTTCTGGAGGTTGAGGATTGGAGGCCTGGAAGCATGTTGATAGGCAACAATGTAACCGTTCACACAAGTTGAAATAGTTAAAAGTTTGAACCGTGTTGTGTGCCCAGAAGTTAACGGGCTGCTGTTTTAAAATAACAGAGAGGGAAACAGAAAACACCCGGTTCCTCTGTGGCTTCCTTTGTCAGCTCTGAGACCAGGAGTCATAAAGGAAGTGCTGGGGTGGGGGGGTGGAGGGGGGGGGGGGGGGGAAGCGGTGCAATCCATGAGAACTCTGAAATTACATCCATAGACAAATACTATCATTTCGATGATGACCACTTTGTCTTTGATCTCGTCGATGACAATTAAATCAATGACTTCTTTAAAAGTACCATCGGCAATGCTGCATTTCAACCAGTGCTTTGGAGTAATTTGACCCCCCACCCCCACCCCCCCCCCACCCTCCCAGGATGCCCCTGTTTCAGACCATCTCACCTATTAGCATCATGCTGGTGATGCCCCTGAGATCCTGGAGGAGGTTCCAACTTACCCAAAAGATGGTGATATCAGTGAGCCAGACATTGAGCAGGTGAAGTCTATCTTGTATTTAGAAAGCTCTCATGATGGAGACAAACTTGATAAGATTGTGGATTTCATGACTTAGATATTCATTCACAGTGCTTCTGAAGATGAATAACTTTACAAGTGTTGATTGGCTATGGTGAGTGTAGGAAAATCGGGTTTTTGGTTGAGGGTGGTGTATGACCCTTCTCAAGCAGCAATTACAAGCTCTGTCATGGTGAACCACAAAAAGTCCCTAAATTAGCCCGTTCTTAACCCTCTGGTAGCTTGCCACAAAAGCAGTTAGGTTATACTGAGAGGCAATGTGTAACATATTTATGCAGCACACAAATAGTAAAATAAAGTGAAAACAAAACATACATCCTACTCCAATTTAATACATAAAATGATACCACCACAACAAAAATCTAATCAGTAGAACCAAAGATATGCAATTTTATAGTTTTTAGGTAAGTATAGAGCCTAAAATCACAAAGCTCTACTCTCAGTCATATGGTTGTGGCACGATGGTGGAAATCACAAGTTCAGGCCGACTGCAATAGGACGTGATGCGTGGGCCAGCTACAGGGACCAGGTTAGTCCTGCTTAAACCGTTGCCTTCTCAACGTCTGGTGCAAAGAGTCCAGTATGCATGGGAGGAGATTGTGAAATTTCCAAGAGCAAGGAGAGCACCACAGATGGTCAGCATTCTAGCACCAAGAGCAGGACTGACAGGCATCACAGATGATCATTGCTGTAGCACAAAGATCCGGTCGGGCATGCGGACGGTCTTTGCTGGAGTTTTGTGTTGGTCATTGTGGGCTGTCGTTGCTGTAGTGCAAAGTGCAGGTCTTGTGTTGCTGGCTGTTGCAGGTGGCAGAATGTATGTTCACATAGGGTAGGACACAAAACATCCAAGATCTCCTATTTTAGGAGTTGTAACCCACACCACAACTATTGTTGGGGTGTGAGGAGGAACCCTATGATGAAGCATGCCACCTTATGGTGTGTGAAGGTTCTCATCCATAAAAGAAGAATTTTTTTCTCTTGTGGATTGGTCAGAACCACTGACTTAGAGCTAAATCTTTATAGTTGTACCCAAACCTTTAGACCTGGATATATTGTTGTGGAGGTCTGTACCCTCTGGTCTTTAAATATCCTTTGGCCTTTTTGTGTTTTGACAGATGTGCAACAACATACCCTGTTGATTTTCTAGCAAGGAAAAAAAACATGGAAAAGAGGAAACTGCCACACGTGGCCCAGACTCAGTATAAACACAGGGAGCAATATGTACTGATATTGGACCCTCAAACTGCAACTGTACTTGATGTGGCTGTGCAGAAATAATGGGGGCTGTTAGAGGAGGAATACTCCTACATGCTAAATAGATGGCATCCTGCGATGAGTTACCTAACTGCAAGTGAATCTAGTATCCTGACTTTCTTTTGGCCTGTTTTCCAGAACTCAGTGCATAGCCTACTGGCCTATTCCTGTAAACGTCCTCTCATGTGTCTAGCCCAGCCCCTGCACTAACATTCATGTGGAGTGCATGTTGTGTGTATGGTGCCTGCTAGCAGGACTGTGTGCTAGTAAAGTGGGATCCATTTGGGGCTGCATCTTTGTTTTCACATGTCACATGAAGAAGGTATTGGTTACAGCCTCCCCAGACATTAGAAGTATATTGCCTACATTCTTGAGCTTCAGGGTGTATCTGAAGTGTAGAGGAATGTTAACAGGGTTACTCTTAGAAATTCAATCTGACCTATTCATATCAAGGTTGAATTCATTAGTCCTTACTGAGCACTGCCATTTGGGTGATGGTAGGGATATAAGGTGAGTCAGCAGTTTCCGTTGTTAGAAAGAGAGAAAAGTTTCTAGGCAGGGGCTCAGCCTTTTGTGTTCACTTGATTAGTCGGATCAGGAATTAGTGTGAAGCTTGTTGCAGAGCTTTACACTCACTAGGCTCATGGTATGGCTACACCTGCTTGGAACCAGCCACATTTGTATCTGCTGTGAGAGCCATGACCTGACATAAGGAACAGTGTGCACTGCAGGAAGAAATGAAGCTATGGAAAGGAACCACCTTAAAATGGGTCCTGTACAATAGGCAGTGGATCCACACACCCTGTCTAGAAAGTCTGTATAAAAGCAGGACCCATACTTGCTTAGTCGTTCCTAGTTCCAAATTGTTTCAATGTCCAATGGTGGGGGTCCTTCACAGAGTACTTAAACAGATACTTTGGTCCAGGGGCACTATTGCTAATAGCCAGGCTTCCAGAGGTGAGTGGGCATCGCCTGAAATTCCACATTGTGCTGGAAAATCCATGTGCCTGCCTGAGACCTGGATGCCCGTCTGCCTGCTGATAGGGGAGAAGGAGAGTGCCCTGTCCTGCAGGAGCTCTATGCTCATGGAGGTGAATCCCAGCCACCAGATCTGGGAGAGACAGGAGTCATGCCCACCTCCCTAATGGCCCCTGGGCATGGCCATTGCACCAAGTGCCATGTAGAGGGGCCCATTCCAGGGCCCCCAAAGGAACTTTAAAAAATAAAATAAAATACTTACCTGTACTTACCTATACTTACATGGGATAGGGGTCCCCCATCCTCTGCTGTCCCTCTGGTGTGGGTGGGGGTGTCTCTGGGGTCTGGGGAGGGCACCTGTGGGCTTATTCCATGGTGTTCCACCATGGAAATAGGCCTACAGGTCCCATAACGCCTGCCCTGACCTAGGTGTTAAATAATGGTGCAAAACAGGCTTTGCACAATTATTTGACCCCTCTCCCCGTGTGTCATTTTAGCATAGGGGCATAAATATGGCGCTAAGGCAATAGAGTCACTTCTTTCACGGGAATGCCTACCTTGCATCTCACTGATGCAAGGTAGGTTTCCACGTCCAAAAAATGACTCCATAACTTTGGCGCTAGACGGGTCCAGCGCCAAAGTATATGTGGGAAAACAGGGCTGATTGCAGAGGCCCACTAACTTTTTGCCCCCATTTTCCACTTTTTGCTGGTGTTTTCCTGACTCTGATGGTGCCCTGGGTACTGCTAACTAGTCCCAGGGCATGTGCTCTGTGTAAAATGGATATGCAAATTAGGCTAATTATAATTGGCTAAGTTAACCTACCTATAAGTCCCGAGTATATGGTAGGGCATGTAGGTTTACGGACCACAGCATAGGTGGTGCACCCATAGGTGCACTGCTGAGGTGCCCAGTGTCATTTTAAAGGCAGGCCTGCCTTGCTGGATGCTTTTAAAATAAAGTTATATGTAAATTCGACTTTGGAATTAAAAGTAGTTCCAAAGTCTTAAACTACCTTATTTTTACATATAAGTCACCCCTAAGGTGTGCCCTATGTGCCCCTAGGGCTGGGTGCCATGTAACTATAAGCAGGGACTTTATAAAAATAGTTTTATAAGCCCTGGTGAGGTAAAAACAGCCAAATTCGTTTTTCCCTCATTGTAGTAAATGGCCTTCATAGGCTAGAATGGGGAGACTTTATTTTAATGTTTAAAGTCTCCTTAAATTATGCATACCAAGAGTTTGGTATCAAATTAATTGTTGTAATAAATCCCACAACTTCCAGTTATTGGATTTAATATAACTTGTTCAGGTAAAGAGTTTTAAACTTTACCTGAAAAGTTGCCAATTTCAGCCCTGCATTGTTTTTGCTGCTGTGCTCTGATTGGCCAGCCTCTTGCAGCCTGGCCAGGCTACGTGATGAGGTGTGAAGTGGCCTGGCTTCACACAAAGGAATGTGCCTGTGGGAGGGAATCTCCCCTCAGCAGATGGTGAGGCAGGAAGGGGAGGGCTGCCAAACTGGTCTTCAAAGGCAGAGAAGGACATTTGGAGCAACCAGCAACACCCCCACACCCTGCAACCCCAGACAACTAGGTGCCCCCTTGATTAGATTAGGAGAGGGCAGGAGAGGGGTGTGTTTATGATTTTTAGCCACACCAGTGGGTGGGCTCAGCCAGATGTAACCTCCAAAAATCAGATTCAGCCATGATGGATTTTTGGAGAATGTTGTCTCCTGGGATTGATTTTTGCCACACTTCCCAGGAAGTGGTCATCACAGGGGGAAGGACCCTGTACTTGATTGGAGAACCAGGACCCCCCTGCTTTTCACCCAGGAGCAAGGATAAAACTGGCAGACCTGCACCCACACCTCAGTTCCCTACCACATCCAACAAGGAAGAACAACAGAAGAAGAAGGACTGCCCTGCTGGACCCCTGGCCTGCACCTGGAACCTGCACTCAGAAGGACTGCACCAGCTGCACACTTGGGCTTCACCACAAGAAGGACTTTGCCTGGCTTCAACTGGTTCAAGGAGGGACTCCCTGTTTGCTACAGGTGAACAATTGCTAACCAGAGTCCCCTGCACCAACTCCTGAAGAAAGCGACCAGCTGACCACTGTCCAAAAAGGAGTTTGCGCCAGGTGCATTCTGGGAGTTGTAGTCCACACCCCCCAAGGACCATCTCAGAACTTGTGGACCCTTGGGGTGAGCTGTGGACCTCAAAAGAACCTTAAAAGGACATCTGGGAGAAGCCCCAGAAGTTTGGAGAACTTTTGTAAAAAAGCTCCATAGAGGGACCGACCCGCCGTGGCAACTCTAGCCGTCTTGCCTCAACCGCGACCCGGCCTGATTTGCTGGTCCGTCCCGGTAAAGAAAATCTCAGAAAAAGAGACTAAGTCCGAAGGTAAAAAGTTGACCGGGACCTCCCAGCCAGCGTATCCGAGGAGGGCTCCATGGACGTCGGATCAAGATCCAGGTTTACCCCGGTCGAAGGATTTTCATCTCGAAAAAACGACTAAGTCCGAAGGTAAAAATCTCCACCGAGGATTCCCGCATCGCGTATCCGGAGAAGGGCTCCAGGAGGTCGGATTGGACTGGCAGGTTTGTGCCGCTGAAGAAAATCTTCGAAAAAAAGAGACTAAGTGTGAAGGTAAACTTTTAACCGAGGCCTCCCGCGGCCTGTAGCCGAGCAGGGCTCCATCGCGGTCGGCCTGAAACTTTGACTTTGCCCCGGTCGAGGTGCAACCAGATGACCCGATTGGCGCTTTTTGTTTCAAGGGGCTAAAAAAATTATAATTCTTTAAAAATTCATATCTCCGGTTCCCCTTATCCGATTTTATTCGTTTTTGTGTCATTTTAGAGATAGAAATATAATCTATTTTTATAAATTGGTTTTGGATTTTTAAACTGTTTCCTGTGGTTTATTTAATTACTGTTTTGTGATATTTGAATGCTTTACACTCTGTCTCCTAAGTTAAGCCTTGACGCTCGTTGCCAAGCTACCAAGGGTTGAGCTGGGTTTAATTTACTGAGACCTAACTGGACCTTAGTGGAGGTTAGTGGCCTATTGCTAAGTGTAGGTACCTACCTGCCCTTACCAATAACTCATTTTCCAACAGTATAAATATGGAGTTCGTTTTGCACCGAATTTGTGTGAATAAAAATGACGCACATTCTGTGCAAAACAAGTATAAATATGCCCCTGAATGTGAACTATCCATGTAAACGTTCTGGGTTCAATTGTACCTTAAACCTGCATATCAGAACTGCCTTGTCAAGAGTATGGAATGACCAAAAGGTCACAGCCAAAGCTGCTCCACTTTAGCCTCCATAGTGAGCTTGTACTTGTGCCTAATTGTTTTGCTGTGTAATGAATCCCATAGACCCTCTAGTATCATCCCAGTAGTGCCTCTTGTTCTTTATGTAGTTTATTACATTTTGGTTTGATTAAAATACTTCTATTTTCTAAAATTAAGGCACTGGGTAGGAGAGTCATATATGGTGGCTCTTGTGTTATTATTGAGTTCCAAGAGCCTGAGTTAGCATTTGACAGACAGTCCATCTGTCAGGGTCACGGAGGTCATTTCGTCCCCATCCTCATGTACTACCATTCATTAAATTTAGAGATGGCTGCCAGCCCAGTGGTCATATCTGTACACTGAAATGAACTATTGTCATGGTGGCTGTTTTAGATGTATAGAAAGTTTGGTGGACAGTAGCCATCAGTTTAGTAGGCCGCTCACCAAACATTTTAAATTTGTTGTTCTTCAGAAGGAAATTCTCAAAATGGGAGTTTGCTTCAAAATAATCCCCAAAAAACAAATGACGCCAACTCCCTGGGAGTTTTCTGTTAGGGTGGGAGGGGGGTTATTATTTATTTTTCTGTCCCTCACCACTAGGATTTTCTTGCAAGTGATAGACAGAAGAAAAATACATTGCGCAGGCCTCCCTAAATGGGCAGGGGGTGTAAGGTCATTTCTTCACAGACCTCTACTCAGTCGGGCTGTCAACAGAGGTTTTCTGACGAATGAGCCAACAGGGGCTACATTGATGAAAAACGTAATGTCCCCCCATCTCTAAAAGAGCTGGGTGGACTGAGGGTTTGGCAGCCAGGGTCCTCTGTTACATATGTAAAAGCAATATCCTGTCCACCAAACTCTAAATCAGGCCAATACTCCCCACTGTGCCTCCCCGGAACGCCTTGGACTGCTCACCTTCACTGCCCTGAAAGTCAAGTATGGTAGGTGTGTACATGACCCAGTCTGCAATGCCATGGTAAGAAGGAACCCAGGATGTTTGTGGCAGATGACCCCAAACACCAGAGTTGGGGCCAAATAACCCTATGTGCACGGAGGCCCCCCGAAAAAGGTAATGACAATGATATACTTGAGGTAGAGCTTGTTGTTCAGATTGGCTACTGCTGTAACTGTGAAAGAGGCTGCACCACTCCATCGAACGTAGCTTAAAGGTATACACAAAATTGTACACAAAAAGTAAAACAATCTCCCCTGCAGCACGGCTGGTGTAAAAATATGAATGTTTACAGTTGGGAAACACCAGTTACTCCATCATTGTTTGTGTTTCTATATGTTTTCCTCCATGTATGCTCTCCTGTATGAGTGATCTTACAGTAGCTATATCATACATACAAGCAGCAGTCTACATACAATTATACAAATATGAATACTGACTATAATGATCGCAAACACATTTTTTTTTGGCAAAGCAAGCAGCCAAGCAGGCATGTGTGGCATCTAGACACACACAGAAAGGAAAGAAAAAGAACATAATGTAAGAAGCACTGGGAGAGCAACAGAGAAAGTAGGGGGTTTGGGGCAGAGGGTGGTAGCAACATGCACTGTGGAAAGGGTGATAAAATTGTATTGTAAACCAAACACACAATGGTGAGGGGAAAAACATATACACTCCCTTGAAGTGTTGAAAGAAAAAGAAAAAGGTAGTTCTCGGCAGCAGCGTAATACAATTCATCCAGTTGTGACCCTAGAGGGGCACACCCAAGAAGAGTAAGGAAATTTGTTGAATAAGAAGAAAGAAAATGAACGTGACAAGAAAGATATTAGACCTGACAGCCTTAGGGTGGTCTTCCCCCTTTTGCCTGCCTCCCTCAATATTCTTACTTTTTTTTTTTACTCATTTTAGGACTCTGTGCACTTGACCACTGCTAACGAGTGCTAAAGTGCTTGTGCCCTCTCTCCCAAATTATGGTAACATTGGTCTAACCCCAACTGGACTATTTTATTGACTTGTAAGTCCCTAGTAAAAGTACACTACATGTGCCCAAGGCCTGTAAATTAAATGCTTCTAGTGGGACTGCAGCACTCATTGTGCCACCCACTCCAGTAGCCCCCTAACCATGGCTCAGGCCTGCCATTGCAGAGCCTGTGTATGCAGTTTTACTTCCACTACCCTTTTGTTACACATATGTCACCCCTAAGGTAGACCCTAGGTAACCCATTTGAAAGGGTGCTATGTAAGTAAAAGGTAGGACATGTACCTTTATGTTTAGCATGTCCTAGTTTTGAAAAACCCCTAAGATCGTTTTTCACTACTGTGAGGCCTACTCCTCTCATGGGCTAACAGTTGGAATTCCGTAATACACTTTTAAGGTATAATTCCTTATTAGAAAGGAGTAGCTGTGTCATGTTTCATATCTTTGGAATGGTAATGATAAATCCTCTTTACTGGTAAAGTCGAATTTAACATTACTATTTTCGAAATGCCACTCATAGAAAGTGGACATTACTCTGCTCTTACAGCTTTGTGTGCCTGCAGCCTGTCTCCAATACACATCTGGGGTGGGTGACAGCAACACTTTGTGCATTCCCTCTAGACAGCCACAAAGACAGGAAGGTTAGGTGTGTCTGAGTACTCATTTGCATTCTGATGGCTCTTCCTTGGCAGAAAGGGAAGGGAGGGCTGACACACCTGAATAGGCAATGCCAGCCCCCGCACAAAGGGTTGATTACCCCCTACTGATAGTCTGGAGCCAGGCCTGGGAAGAAGGGAACCCTGTGCACTTAAAAGACCCTTACTAAAAGTCCCAACCACTTCAAAGTCACAACTGGGAATAAGCACTGAACCCATCACACCAGAACTTCAAAACACTTCTGGATCTGTGAAGACTCTGCCAGGAAGAAGGACTGCTGTGCTGCTTAAAGGACTGCTACTCTGCTGGATCCCTGCCTTGCTGCACTCTTGCTTTGCAAAGCTGCCCTGCTGCCTGCTGTTCCCCTAGTTGGGTGAGAAGGACTGGACTTGCATCACTTAAACCCACAGTGAGTCCAGGAGCTTGCTTGTTTGCCTCCAGGTTTCTGAAGTCTAAGGGACCCAAAAGACTTCCAACAATTGTGCTAACCTGTGGACTCTAGTAACTGTAAGTTCTGCCCTGCCAGGTAGTGCAAACCCAGTCCTGGGCCCTTGGAAGTGGGTTTATCTGGCTGCTACTGTAAAGAAACCATGCATCAACATTGTTGTGCTAACTGGAAATGATGCATTACCTTTGCCATCAATGCTTATCTACTGCAGTGCCACTGCTGCAAGGATGAGAACACCGCATTGCTGACCGTGCGATGCATTGCCCCCCTCTGTGTGGCTCGGAACTGACCCATCGCCTTTATTCTCCGGATTGACGCTGGCATATTGCTTCACTGCTTTCTTTAGCGTGGACCCAGAACCGATGTATTGATATTGCTGCATCATCTCAAGAACCCAAGTACTTTTGCTCAGAGGGCCCTGTGTGGGTCTTGTAGCTTGCCTGCGCTCCATCGTGGGCAGCCCGAACCTTCGACTTTGGCCCAGGCTAGCAAGATCTGGTTGGCGCTTTCTGGTCCTAAGCACTACAGTATCATTTATTCTTTAAAAATTCATATCAGAACTTCTACTCATTTGATTTTTTTTTCGTTTTGCTCTTGTTTTGTTCATTAAATTAAGCTCTAATCTTCTAAACCATGTGGATTATTTTTGTGTGATGTTTTACTGTTTTACTATTTTAAATGTTGCACAAATACTTTACACATTGCCTCTTAAGTACACCTGACTGCTCTGTGCCAAGCTACCAGAGGGTGAGCACTAAGAGTGTAACTTACGTACCCTAACTAGGATTGTGGTTACTGCTTGGACAGAATACATACCTCTGCCAACGAGGGACCCAGTTTCTAATAAAAGGCAACCAATAATAAGCAATGGGCTGATCTAGAGCTGACTGTTTATTAAATTGTACACAATAGGTTTTCTGCAACAGACAGCTAAATCTGTCCATCGGTGACAACTAAAGAAACAATATGAACAATACGTGGATGAAGCACACTAAATACAAACTGGTGATTAAGTCGAACATGGAAAGAAAGACTGGGAAAGATTGAGGCAGGTTGTAAACTGAAAAGCAATCATAAAAAATGAAAATGCAACGAAACATAAATCGGTACCTGAGTCATCACATACCTCTTTCTAGATCTTGGTGATGAGGAGTTTTTTTTTTGTTTAGGTAGATATATATTTTTATTATTTTTAAGGGTTTTCCATTTCCAATATTTCCAAGACTTAACTTCCATTAACGTTCATAGTGCATAGAAAATTGTCTTTACATTCTGACGAAACAAGCACCGACAATAAACTTGCGTTGGGTTTTGTATATTCAGAAGAAGTTGGCAAGTTTGAGTAATGCTCAGAAAAGATACATCTGTGATGTTCACTTTCTTTGAAGTTGCTATTACGCATGCTGTACTGTGTGAGTTAAGAAGCACACATTGTTGGTATCTGTAGAATAAATGTACTTTTTGTTAAGAAAATGTGCACTTCTACTGGTCATACTGTATCCTTTTTGCACGTTGGCGAATCTTGGTTAACACCATTTCCCTTTATCTTGGGTCACAGGATCCAAGGAGGATGAGCATAGGCTGTAAGTGAGAGTCCAGCCCAAGGAGCTAAATCAAGTGCAAGGGGGAAGGAGGGTTCAAAGGGCAGAAGAGAGTGCAAGGCCAAAGCAGCATAGATATCCAGGGAGACCAAGAGAGCATCGCAGGACGCAAACTCGGGGCATTTCAGGTTTCAACGGGGAGAAACACAGTGTACCTGGAGGGAAGGAAAGGACAGAAAGGAAGCAGTGCAGAGTTCATGAGTCCAGAGGGATAATACAAGGGGGGGGCAGTTCAGGGTGCACGGATTGTGATCACAGCATGCAAAGGGAGTAGAATGATGTGCAAGGGTCAAGCAGGAAAGGAGAAAGGGTTGGAGTGCAGAACCCTAATAGGAGAAGCAAGATCAGTGAGGAGTACAAGCAAGCATAAACAGGGTGCAAGCTGGATCGGCACAGAGTCCAGAGGGGAGCAGCATAAAGCGCAAAGGGAGCACTGTTGGGTGCTAAGGGATGTAGGTAAGGGTCAAAGGGCTGAAGCATAATGTGAAAAAGTGCAGCAATACATGTGGGCAGGGCAAGATGCAGTGCTTCGAGAAGGAAGACAGCAGCGTACAGTGAAGTGAGGTTCAGCAAATGATGCAAAGACACGATTTGTTGAGAAAATCAGGAAGTTACATGGTACCACTTCAGTGTTCCTCATGGGCTAGACTCAGAAGTGGTGTTAGAGCACTTCGGGAAGAGCCAGAAACACGGGAGTGCTTCTTAAGGTTTATACCAAGAAGTGGTGTTGGTGAAACTGAGGGAGGGATACAGTATCAGAGAAATGTTCCTTATAGGCTAATTCCAGGTTCCAGAGTAGTGGACCTTATGGGCTATATTTAGAGCTAGTGTTGGAGCAATTCAGGAATGATGGGTGCTACAGCAGTGGTCCTTATATCCTTTACCCCAGTGATACCTTACTGGTCCATATGGGCTGTCCTCAGAAGTGGTATTTGAGCAAATCAGGAGAGGTTTGTGTAAGAAATTGAGAGTATAAGTTGAAGAGGGTGAGACCCCACCGCAAATAATAATCACAGTCCTTGTGAGGGTGAACCACAAAACCCACTAAATACTCCCTCTGATAGCCTGGCATAAAGCAGCCAGGCTTAACTTAGAGGCAATGTGTTAAGCATTTATGAAGTACTCAAACAGTAATAAAGTGAACACACATTACAAGAAAAACTCCAAGCCAATTTAGAAACATAGAGAATATTTTAATAAATAAAATGGCACCAAAACGATAAAATCCAATAAGTCCAACCAGAGGTATGAATTTTTAAAATGTAAGGTTCAAAATAGCTCAAAAAAGCATTTAGTGCCGTCTGGTTGCACTTTTCCTGGACAAGGATAAGGTTTAAGGCCAACCGTGATGTAGTGCACGAAGAACACTACAGAAGCAGTGCTGGGCAATTCAGGAAGGATGCGTGCCACTGAAGTAGTGTTCTGATCTATGGAGATGAAATCCCAAACACTGGTAACTTGGGTCTTCAAATCAGTACCCAATGTACTAGGATCCCAAATTTCAGAATTTCTTTGGGCTAGCTGACTATCAGCTAATCCAAAAGCACAACACGTGGCCAAGGCGAAGAGAGTTGGCCAAATGTATGCTCAATTGCATAAAAGTAATTAAAGTTTGCGAGCCAAGCAAATTAAACAGATACATAAGCACAGTTGCACCTCTGTCCTTGGAAGGATTATACTGCGGTGTCTGCGAACCTGTAATCACAATTCATGATATCAACGTCAGTCAGTCAGAGACATTTTAGAATCCTGCATTTTATTTTGGGCATATCCCCCTGCCACTTTAAGCCCCAAACCTTTGTGGTGAAATCTGCTCTGAGGGCTTCTAGAGAATACCTTGCAGTGGTGGTGTCACCATCCACTCCCTGCACCCTCATGCTCAATACTAGGGAGCCTACTTGCGGGACTGTCCACTGTTAGCCAAGCTGCCTGACCCTGTGCAATATCCATGTACTGACTCTCACCCTCTCAGACAATATTCATAATTTCCCTTTCATTTTGGAACCACGTCGGGTTTTGTAAAAGCAAGAATGCTATTTCTCCTGAGTGCTGCGTTTTATTTAGAAGCCCTGGCCTTGTGGATTGTACCAAGAATGATTTCAGTATTCCTAGAAAACCTTCAGGACTTGACTTGCAATCAAGATCCGCGTCAGGTTTTGTGGTAGCCTGTATTCTTTTCTTATCAAACCCTGTAATTAACAGAGTTGCCTTCTCACTTTTTGTTTTCACCTTTGCAGGGCAAGGACGAGTGGAGGAATTGTCATACCCGTGCTTCGGCATCATGATCACACTCGAAGCATGCAATTACTAGTCAGCAATTTTAAAGCCTCTGTTTGCTTGGGCGTTGATCTTTATAGCATTGCTCCTGTCTAATTGATCTTCTATTTCCAGAGATTCTCAATTCCTGATTTTTTATTCTCGAGCTACAGCAATCCTTGTTTCCTGGAACTGCACTTTTAATAGTATAGCCTTATTTCCTGTACCTGCACCTTTTCGCAGTCCATCCTTGTTTCCTATACCTTGAATACTTTGCAGTGTAGTCTTGTTTCCTGAAGTTGATGTATTCAACAGTGTTTTCCGTCATTCTTGAGCTATCGTTATTCAGTGCTGAGTGAATCCTTGAACTTTCATTTCTTCTGTAGTTCTCCTTTTTACAGTCCCTTGCCTTCCCTTCCCTTCTTCTGTAGTTCCCAGTGTTTTACCTTTCTGTTCCTGCTGCCTTCAGTTCCCTAGTGTGATACGTTTGCCTGTCTCTGCCAAGTGTTGCCCATCTTTTCTTTTCTGTTCAGTTAAGCACTACTCCACTCTTGTGCCTTGTCTATTTTGGCTCTGTATTTAGCTCTCCAACTTTGTGGAAACCGCTTTGCCAGTTCCTGGATGATCACCAGGATTCTTAGTCACACTTGATAACCTAGAAGGAGTTTCGTGTACATTGTGAATATTGCCTTTTAGGTTTACTTTAGTTTTATAACATCACCATAGTATAAGTTCCAGAGACTCTGGGGGTCATTTTGACTTCTGCGGGCAGTTTTCACCGTCCGCCGAAGTCCCGCGGTCAGGTTGCCACCAGTGCGCCCCGCTTCCCGCAGGCCCCATTACGAGTTCCCCGCTGGGTCACCTTGCGGAAACGCTGTTTCCGCTGGCCTAGCGGGGAACAGCCTACAACCTTGACGCCGGCTCATAACAGAGCCAGCAGCAATGCAGCAGTGCTTTGGGTGCAGCGCACCCATTGCGCTGTTCACTGTGACAGCATGACGCCCATGCCAAGCGCCAGCCGTTACATGGCTGTAGTACCACCATGGCTAGTGGAGAGGGGGGTCGTAATCCCCAGGGCTGCGCTGCATGCATTAGCACCGCCAGCACCACCAGTCCCTCCTGTGGAGGTAAACTGGCAGTGCTGGTTGTCCGACCGTGGTGCAACTGCCATGGTCATAATGTGGTGGTCAGACCACCGCCAAAACGGTCAGACCACCACTTTGGCAGTGGTTAAACCACCACTGCGAACCTGGCGGTCTCATAATGACCTCTTCTGTCTTTGCATATTGGTCTAGATGTGGATATTTTGCAGTCAGTATCTCTAACTACAATTCTGGGAGAGGAATATACTGAGTTTCAACCTTACAGTGTAGAGCTCTCTCCCTATCTCCTTGATTATTAATGTTGTTATCTTTATGCCTTGCACATCCTGGGTGTTAGTTATTCTGCTCGTTGAAGCGCCTCTTTTAAGGACCTTTTTCATTTGTTGTTACCTTGTGCAGACAGATATTCCTCTTTGCCTCTCAATTAGCCTTTGACTTCCTGCATTATATTGGGCAGCACGTTTACCAGTGTTCTCTCGTATCTGCCTTCCTTGCTACCAGTCGTTGACAGACTCTTGAGAGATAGTAGCATGTCTTTGGACTGTGGGCCTACATGCCTTATCACTGCTAGATTATTGCGGGCCCTTTGCTTTACCAAGTGTTCTCTGTGAATAGGCAGAGAACATACTGATTACTTCATACAAGGCACAGTGTTTGGGGGCATCTCCAGTTAAACTCAGAATAACAATAATTCAACCAATAGAAATACACGTTTCATTCCAGAAGAAGGTCCTGAAAAGGGTTGAAAATTTGCCTCTCTGTTGGGCCTGATGATCTCCTGACCTGTCTAATTCCATATGCCTATCTGCACATGAGCCTGTTGCAAGAGTATATTCAACCTTAGTGGGTTCTAACTTCAAGTAATTAGGATGATAAAATCATTGATTCCTGCCACTACCTCCAGTATGTCAATTAGAGGATGGACACACTTTAAGAGGGGTTGCCTTAGTGGCCCCTCGACATCAGATGACTCCTTCCTTGGATGCCTCCCTAAAAGGGTGGTGGAGATTATCTGGGATCTCTTGCTTCAGGGATTTCGGCCACATGTACGAATATTTGGAATTGCGATTTCCCAATTGCGATTCCATGCGAAGTGCAATTAGGGAATCGCAATTCCAAATGTAAAAAACTCTGCTGAGTTTCTTTTGCGATTCCCGGTGGGTCGCAAATAGACCTGCCTCATTAATATTAATGAGGCAGGTCGCAATTTGCAACCCACCGGGAATCAGAAAAATCACAGGGATAGTGGACTGCTGGTATCAGCAGACCATCATGTCTGTGATTGATTTTACATAAATCAATCTTTTTTTTAAACGCAGCCTGTTTTCCTTAAAGGAAAACAGGCTGCGTTTAAAAATAAAAAAATGAAACATTTCAGTTTAATTTTTGTAGAGTAGGCAGTAGTCCGTGGGACCACTGCCTGCTCTTAAAAAACGTTTTCACATGCCTTTACAAAGGGGAAGGGGTCCCTTTGGAACCCCTTTGTGAATGGGTTAGCACCAGTTTGAAA
Organism: Pleurodeles waltl; assembly: GCF_031143425.1. Taxonomy (NCBI): domain Eukaryota; kingdom Metazoa; phylum Chordata; class Amphibia; order Caudata; family Salamandridae; genus Pleurodeles; species Pleurodeles waltl. The sequence goes on from NC_090442.1 coordinate 291,974,749, forward strand.
TTTGTGCTAACTGCAATTGTTTCGCAACCACATTCACGGTCACAAAACAATCATACATACCATTTAGATTTGGTATTAGGAAGGGACGCCTTGAACACGCCACTTCCTAATACTAAATCGCAAAACCCAAATTGCGATTCGGTAACAAGTTATCGAATCGCAGTTTCTGCTTTGTGCATCCCAAAAAGCATTTTTCTAGTCGCAAATGGTACATATGGCCCTCGGTCTTCACAAGAGCCCTTCACCTAATCGATGTTTTGGAAGGCTACCAGATAGACACTTTAGGTGTTGCTTCCATATGCTTTAGGAGAAGACAACCCTGATAAAGACAGAAGAACAAGGAGCACGGTTTATGTCCACAAGGAATGGGAGATTAGGGCATTCATTCTGTTCAACAATGCTTAGCAGGTATGGCACGTGGTGATTCATCACAACAACCTCTTCTCAATATAACACCTTCTAGGTGAGTGTGATGAGAAGTTACATGCTATCAACAGGTGAGTCACAGGAAAGCACAGGTTGGAGTTGCACTTGCATGTGCTGCAGTTTCTCTTCAACTGCTTGGGAGAACCTCTTACAGATATATTTGCCATCCGCCTGCAAAACAGGTTCCTAAACCAGTTGATCAAAATAACTGACATTGTAAGGATATTAAACATGTATACTATCCCTCCCTGTATAATGATTGTGGAGTCATCTGGGTTGCAGAGGATGAGTTACGTGTATGGGCGTGTCAGTGTAAATTAAGCCTCTTCTTTGCCAGATACACATGGCCATATTGCTGAGAATAACAACATCACCAACAGTTCAAGTAAACATGAAAACCTTCTAATAAAGGAGCAGGGGTGCTTTGTGAAACCTCCCTTTGAAAAGTAACTGTGCTCGACAGATGCACACACTAACCTAAAAAGGTGTAGAATCACACTATTTTCCTTAGCCAGTTCACCCTGCCCAAGGGTGTTTCTTCTTTTCTTGGGCTATTATTTTCTGCTTCTTCATTTTGGTTATGTATCCTCCCATTGTAGGGAACATATTGGGGAGAAGCTGCAGTCTTGATGTGGGCTGTAGCTGAGCTCCCACAAAGCCAAAACCATCCGACTTTCTTTAGGTCAACAGGTTTCTGGGCGCAATAAATTGCTCACTATTGGTAGCTTGAAGAAGCAGTGAGACTTTCCCAAGAGAAAATACATGTGCAACAACACTGAAACAACATTACACTCAGGAAATAAATGGCTTGTTGATTTTTGCTTAACCAGTGTTTCAATTTCATTGAACTGTAAATCTGTGTACTTTCACTTACTGTATTTGGACCACTCTGCAATTGAAGTAAAATGGGAAGGCACCTGTGGCATTCATTTTAATCCTTGCCGATCTTTTTTTCCCAAGGATATGCTAGATCACTCATATTGTATTGCACATTTACACCTCTTTGCGCGGGAATTCCTTGCGATTAATCAAGGATCGGCTCCCCTCTTTGTGGTTTGGGACACCCTGAAAGCGTATATAAGGGGAATCTCTCAATCATTTATTACACAGATTTTCAGAGCAAACAGTGAAGAGTAGAAAGCCCTTAGGTCCGTTCAATGCCTACTCAAGCGACATACTTACAGATCTTGGGCCTGCAAGGCTGCAATTCTGCTTTAACTATGGTTAATATAAACAAAAAAGCCTTTGCAAGGATGAACCATGAATTGTGAAATGGGAGAGAAATCTGGCAAATTGTTTGTCTGTCTATGCCGGGCTGACACGCCCAGAACTGTGATCAAATGAATTCAAGATCACACAGGGAAGGTCTATACTCATCTTTCTGGAATCTCTTTTATCTTTATGGGTTATTATTCTAAATTGTATGAGGAAGAGCTGGATTACAGCATTACCAAGATTAGGGATTATTTGGACCCTTCAAACTACCAAAACTAATTACGGGTGATAAGGACATGCTGGAGGGGGAGTTCTTTGAGAAGGAGCTCAGGCAGGTCATTGCTGGCTTACCATCAGGAAAAGTGCCAGGGCCGGACTGCATTCCATCTGAAGTGTATGAAATTTTAGCACCCATAATCACTTCACTTCTGTTGGAAGTGCTAAGAGGGATTTGGAATACCACTGGGGGTTTCATCTTCGTGGAATGAAGCTGTTATTATAATATTTCAAAAAAAAGATAAGGGTCCCACAGAGGGCAGATCTTATCAGCAAATTTCACACCTTAACACTGACTCGAAAGTATTTACTAAGCTTCCAGCCAATTGGGTCAACAAGATTATTTCTCAGCTTGTGTCCTCCAGGCCGCGTGGCTTCATCCCAGGGAAAGATACGACTTATGAATTTATTTATATGGTCATGGCTATCTACAAGGCCCCGAAAGCTCAGATTAGAATAAATCGGGAATTAACACTTATTTCCATTTCGTGTGGCACTCAACAAGACTGTCTGCTCTCACCTGCTCTATACACTTTTTATATGGTGCCATATATTAAGATTTTCACATAGCAGCATCCCAAAGAATCATTATCTACTGTTTGCCTCCCCTCTGGTTGTCTGTGCTGATGCTATATTAATATTTCCAAACTGCTTGGAACCTATAATTCAATATGTGGAATATCTAGTGGTAGATTTTGGTCAAGGTTCAGAGAACAGATTAAATGCCCACAAAACACACCTTTTTTTAACATATAATGTGAAGGCACACGTAAAAGCAATCATAAATCAAACAATCCACAGTCTCTTATGAAAGTATCTCATTAGTATATTTTCAAATCAAAATAATTTCCAAATCTAAATAAAAATAAAAATAATAGCTAAGAATATAGTCTCTAGAATTTCACAGTGAAGTTCAGATCCTATCTCCAATTGAAATCAGCATTCCAACTATTTAGTTCATAGTTCCAGTCGTTTTTCAATCCATCATAATTACATGAGTTCCAATTTTACAGAGATTTTGCAAAGTCATTCATGTAATTTTGTATCAGAATTCACACACAGTTCCTCCTTTGTTTGTTTATGTGTCCTTCTCTCTTACTTGTCCATATGTCCGTCAACACGTGTTTCATCCGGGGAGTACCCCTGGACTTCTTCAGGACCTCCCAAAGTATTATACTCAAGTGTAAAATGACCTAAATCAAACTGAACAGTATATCCCATATTAGAATAATATCATTACAAAGTATTAGCATTCAATAGTGGGAAATATACATTTCTCATAATGAAAATTCTACCCTTAATTCGACTATAATTTAAAGTGACTCAACTGTCAAATTACAAAATTACAAAATTACACACCACGTACATTCAGTTAATGTATTTGAAACAGCCATTTCCTGACCATCTATTCTTATAACTCCATTTCCTTATTTATGACCTTCATAGCAGGTAATTCCATAGACCTTTAAATAATATATGCAGTGTCTTGACAACTTTTTTTAGTAGGTGGGGCAAGCAGCTGTGATCTGAGGGTGACACCTCGAGCCAGGTATCTGGTTATCATTCTGGCACCTACCGTTAAGCAATGCTATGAATATATACAGCACAATTACGGCAGATTAGGCTTCAGTTGGATAACTGGATGCACCTACCAATCTCCCTAATTGGGCGAGTCAACTTAATTAAAATGTACATTCTTCCACAAATGTTGAATCTTTTTCGTTTATTGCCTTTTTGTTTTTCCCATGGGTTTTTGAAAATGCTAGATTCTGTACTGACAAGATATATTTGGAAGGGAAAGAAAGAGCGAAGAGCGCTGAAAAGCTTAAAACTTCCAATACTTAAAGGTGGTTGGGCACTCCCTGATTGGCGCTTCTATTTTTGGGCTAGTATGACCAATCACATTTGTGTAAAGTATGAACCTTGTTCTGAGAATTGGCTCCATGCCATCTCATTTGTGCAGGTTCCTAACCCTAGTCGTACCAAATTTCAAAGCAGATAATTTTTCAAAAAGGTTAGACTCAAGACCACACTGGCCCCTGACAAGAGTTGGACCAACAGGAGGAGGTCTCTGGGAATTCCACTCTATGCCTTTACACCATCGCTAGACAACCCAGACTTACCTAGCTGCTTCACCTCTTCCTACTTTGTCTCCTGGGGAAATTTGGAAGTTAAGTGGCTGCGTGATTTGATGGATGGGTTTAGAGTTAAAACATTCTCAGGTCTACAGATAGAATTCACCATTCCCCATCTGGACTTTTTTTTTACATATCTAAAGATCTGGGCTTTCCTGTTGAGTAAGCATACTAACGTCGTAATCCCATTGGCAGAGCTCGATATTGCACGAATGGCTTTTGGTAAACATCAATGCAGTATTTTGGATAAATACAGTTGTCTTGTTCAATCTTTTTCCAACGAGCTGGGAATATGGGATTTCAAGTGGACTTCTGGGAGAGGAGGTCACGGAGCAAGACATTGCTAGTGTTTAAGACAACTTTGTAAGGTTATTACACCTACCAGACTGAGAGGTCAGACCTATTGTATATTGTTCAATTTCTCTATTAGCCCTTACAAATAGAGCAGGTGGTACAACAGATGGTACAGCTGCCCGCGATGCTCAGCTGGTGCGACTGATACTATCCACATGTTTGTTACCTGTCCCAAACTTTTATCATTTTAGTCCCCAGTTGAGCGGCAAATACTTCTCGTACAAACCTCTCGTGTAATGCACACCCCAAAAATGATACGGTTGGGTGTAGGCACTACTGATTGGGTGTTTTATGTCTTGTCTCTGGTTAGACTGAACATTGTGAAAAACTGGAAGTCTGCTTTCCCCAAAAAATATGAGCAGCAGTGGAAGAAGGTAATGGAAGCATATGAACTGGAACGTCAGAGATGACAAGAGGATCCATGATGAAATACTTCCATGGGGGAACTTAAGAAACTACTTCGCGTCATGCTAGAGATTGCTGTTTATTCCGCTCATGCTGATTTCGCACCGTTGAATGACTGACCTGAATATTGCTAATGGTTTATATTATTTGTAAGGAGTTTGTGCTTTTTGTGTCTATTTATTATGTAATATGCAAGTCTTTTTATATTTAAAATATATAAGATCAACAATTACCTCCTGTGTTTTTCTACTTGCTTGCACGCTCAATAATATAAAAAAAAGGAAATATGCCTATTAATATTATAGCTAGTTTATTTGAAAAAAGAGAAAAAACTGTTTTAAAGGAAGCAATATGACAATTAAATTCAATATTAGTTCATGGCAGGTTGTAGACCTGAACCAGGCACATGCTACTGCAGAGCTGAGATGGCGCTGGATGCTGTGGTTAGACAGAACTCCGTATAAATTAATTTAGTGCTCATAAGGTCAGAGAGTACCAGAGTAGTTTACATGGAACAACCTGTTGTTTCAGGAAAACAATGCATGCGCAGTCGTATCAAAGAAGCACATGCGAAACGTTTACCGGAGTTAACAACAGATTGAGTAATAAGCACAAAGACAAACGTCAAAGTAAATGTATGTACATAATTTTGATGCAAGATAGCCTCTATTGTGGCACTAGTGCCAGCTATATATTCGTATGTGGTTTGATAGATGGAAAGGACTTAATGGTGTCGACTGAAGGTGGAATGGAGTTTCATATTTTGGAGCCACAGCCTGAGAAGGTCTTGAGTAACCCATTGACTCCTGGTCTCGTCATGCATTGCACCACTTTGTAAATATGGTGTGATGAAAACAGCCACATTAGCGTAAAAAAAAATGACACTAGTGTGGCGCACGGAGGTGCTATGGCCTTGTAAATCTGACCCTTGGTTAATGTCAAGGGTTTTGTTTAGTTACTGGAGTTCTGTTTTCTTAATTTAGTTATTCTTAATTTTGCCTTGTCGTTCGCCCTCAGTTTGCTGTCCTGCTTCCTGCTTCCTCCTTTTTTACCCACCCCACCCCCGCCTCCTTGCACAGCCCCACCCACCCCCAGGACTACTTATGGAGCCGAAGGCAGGCCAAAGGCACCAGTCTGCGCCTGGACTGCGCCCAGTGCCTGGACCCCTGGTCCTCCCACCATCCAACACTACACTGCCAAGGACCTCCTGGCCCTAGACCCCGGATGTCACAGCAACAACTGATTCACTGCCACACTCAAACGAAGGACCTTTCACCTGCCACCTCTGCCACTTCACCTGCCACACAAGTCTCCCGGCCTGCACAAGACCTGGGATAGATGAGCCTAGGCTTACACCAGCACTACTTCCGTGCATCCTGCTCAATGCCTGTTCCATCTGCAGGCACTCCATAGAGGTCTTGAACACCATCTCCTCCCTCGCCGTTGGACGTGGCCTTCATCAAGGAAATCTGGCTCAACCCAACCACGAATCCCGAGATTGTGGTCGCAACCCCCTCCGGCTACGAGATGCTCAACAAAGGCCACGCAAACAAACAGTGGAGGAATCGCCATAATCTTCAAGGACACCATCCTTTGTACCATCACCAAAAACGACCCCATACTCCTCATGGAATACCTCAATTTCCAACTACATACAGATGCCAAGACCACATTAAGAGGCACCCTCATCTAACGACCACCAGGACCCCCCTGGTCTTCTGCGACGCAATCCCAAACCTCATCGCTCCCCTGTTCATAGACTCCCAGCTCTACATCCTGCTTGGTGAGTTCAACTTCCACATCAACAACCCCAAAGACATCAACACCATCAACCTCCTCGAGAACCTCAACAACATCAGACTCACCCAACTAGTCACCACACCCACTTACAAAGCCAGACACATACGCCATCCTTGGTTCCAGCAGCAGAATCAAGTTCACCCACACCACAGAGCTCACTTGGACTGACCATGCCATTGTTCAATTCACCTTTGCAGGCAAGGATCAACATGCACCGCCCTCTATCAACGAGACCACCTGCCGCAGATAGAGAAAAATCATAAAACACAATGGACCCTATCCCTCAGCACCTCACAACTTGAAACCTCAGCAGATCTCAATCAAGCAGTCCAGATCTTCAACACCTGTGTCACCAACTGCGCCAATGAAACCGCCCCACTGAAACCAGCCAAATCCACCAGAGCAACTAAAGAAGCCAGCTGGTACAACCCAGAGCTCAAAACCGTCAAGCGCAGTTGCTACCAACTCGAGAAGGAATGGAGAGCCTCCAAAGACCCTACTGACAAAGCCACATACAAGACCGCCCTCAGCGAATACCACCAACACATCAAAGATGCCAAGAAAGCAGCCATCACAAACCGCATAAACTCTGTGGCCAATCACGCCAAAGAACTCTTTAAGATCGTCAAGGACTTCACCAACCCTCCTGCACACAGAGGACGCCATCCACCCCTCCCAGGAACTTTGTGACTCCCTCTTAGACTACTTCCACAGCATGATAACCACAATCTACAACAGCTTCAACCCTAACTCCCCACCATCAGTCTCATCAACCACAAACAACCAGGAGACGCCAACCGAATGCTCACCACCTGGACCCCGCTCACAACTCATACCACCATGACCATCATGTTGTCCATCCACTCCAGAGCCCTGACTGACCCCAGCCCAACCATCTCTTCAACCTCAGTGCCAACCCTATCAGTTCAGAACTCACCAACATCCTCAACACCTCCATCTCCACAGCAACTTTCCCAGATGAATGGAAACATACAGAGATCAGACCACTCCTGAAAAAGCCCTCAGTCAACCCCAGCAAACTCAAAAACTACTGACCGATCCCCATCCTCCCGTTCCCCGCCAAAGTACTAGAGAAGGCCATCAACAAACAACTCACCGAATACCTGGAACTCAACCAACTCCTCAACTCATCCCAATCTGGTTTCCGCACAAACCACAGCATGGAAACCACGCTTATGACTGCTACAGATGACATAGGTGTTCCACTCATCTGCAGAGAAGATCTGGCCCTGATCCTCCGCAATCTCTCAGCAGGGTTTCACACCATCTCCCACCACACTGTCATCGACAAACTCCATTCCATTGGCATACAGGGAAATGCCCTCAAATGGGTCACCTCCTTTCTATCTGGACATACGCAGACCATTCAACTGCTGCCCTTCTCCTCTGCACCCAAGGACATCACCTGCGGTGTACCCCAGGGATCCTCCCTCAGCCCCACCCTGTTTAATATCTTCATGATGCCCCTCATGGACATCGTCAGATTGTTGAGGTGTGATGTGGGTCCTTCTGGGGAGCTCGAGTATGAGTCTTGCCACGAGTTCTGTATTGTCTGGAGTTTCTTCAGGAGGCGTGCTGTGATTCCTATGTAGCGCTTGTTTCCGTAGTCCATTCTGCTGTGATGAGGGCCTGCGTGACAGTCCTTCTGGTGTCTGCTGGGAGCCACCTGAAGATCTTGCAAAGCTTGCAAAGGGTGTTGAAGCAGGTAGATGAGTCTGCGTCGACTTGTTTCTTCATGGATAGCTTGCTATCCAGGATGATGCCAAGGTTGCGGGTGTGGTCTGTTGGGGACACCATGTGTCAGTCCATGATGAGGTGTTGTTCATCATGCATCTGTGGAATTTTGCTTTTGTGGTAGAGGGATCTTCGGAACGTGAGAGGATAAGCTGTATGGCGTCAAAATAGGAGACAATGTTGAGTCCATGTAATCTGACGGTGTCGGCTAGGGGTGTCATGTAGGTGTTGAAGTGGGTCGGGCTGAGGGATGATCCTTGGGGGACTCCACCGATGATCTTCTTGGGCTCTGAGGTGAACGATGGGAGACTGATGCTTCGAGTTCTGTCGGTGAGGTACGAGGAGATCCATTTGAGTGCATTTCCTTAAATCCTAATGTGGTGGAGTCTGTTGATCAGAATTTGGTGGGAGACAGTGTCAAAAGTGGTGTACAGGTCCAGGAGGGTGAGGGTTTCTGTTTCCCCATGGTCCAGGAGGACTCTGATGTCCTCTGTGGCTGCAATCAGGGTTGTTGTGGTGCTGTGGTTTGCTCAAAATCTAGATTGGGAGGGATCCAGGAGGTTGTGGTCTTCTAGGTGTTGGGTGAGTTGCTGGTTGACGGCTTTCTGAGGGCTTTTGCTGAATAGGGGAGCAGAGAGATGGGCTGGTGACTTTTCAATTTGGCTGGGTTGGCGGATGTTTTTTTTCAGGAGGGGCCTTAGTTCAGCATTTTTCCAGACCTCCGGGAAGGAGACTGCGGTGATGAAGGTATTCAGGACCTTCCTGAGCTTGTCGCTGATTGTCTTGCTTCTGACATTGAAGACATGGTGGGGGCAAGGGTCCGTGGGTGCTTCTGACTACGGAGTTCATGATGGAGGTAGTGTCTTGCGTGGTGAGGAGTTCCCAGGGGATGAGAAGGTGTTCGAGGTCCGTGATTGTGTATGTGAGCTGGTTGATGCTGTCTGCGGCGGAGGATTGGCATTCAAAGATTTTGTAGATAGCAGAGATCGTGTCGTAGAAGAAATCTACGAGGTTGTTGCACAGTTCCTGGGAAGTAGTGATGCTGTTCTCGGTGGCTGTGGGATTATTGACCTCATTCACGATGGCAAAGAATTCTTAGGTTTGGTTTGTGCTGGCTTTGATGTGGTCTGCTAGTAAATTATTCTTGGTTTCTTCCTGGAGGGGGTGATACTGGTTGAGGGCAGTTCTGAAGGCAGTGCAGGCTTCTGTTTTTTGTTGATGCACCACTTCCTTTAAAGTTGTTGGCAGTTGCATTTGGAGGAGTGCAGTTCCTTTGTGAACCAGCATGCTCTTTTGCTTTGTTCTTTGACCTTGGCTGTCCAGACGAGGGCATCGGCACATTCTGTGATACACAGAGAAAAGCTCTTTGTTGCTTGTTCAGGGTCGTGTGTAGAGTCTGAGAGGTGGGAGCAGACAGTGTCATTCCACTGGTCTTCTGATACCTTTTCCCACCTTCTCCATGTGGATGGGAGGGGCGCACCATCCTGGGGTATGTGGGTCCGGAGATGGTGAAGTGTACGCTGTGGTGGTCGGACCATGTGAGTGGAGTGGTGTGGATGTACCTGACTCTGTCACTGGAGGTGAAGATGGGTTAGAGCATGTGTCCTGCTATGTGGGTAGAGTCAGTGACGAGCTGCGTGAGGCTGATGTTTCTCAAGTTTTCCAGAAAGTTGTTGGAGTTGGCGTCGCTGGGGTTGTCAAGGAGGAAGTTGAGGTCCCTTAGGAATATGTAGTGCTCGGTGTCGGATACGCACTAGGGTGTCCAAAAGATTCCTGAGGGTGATTCGAAGAAAGTGGAAACAGGCCCAGAAAAGGGAAAGAAGGGGAGGAAATATCTTCAAAAAGACAACTCCTTTAGGGCCCCAAACTTCTGAGAAGGGATAGAGTTCCAACTCACTCCTGACAGCAGAAAAGTAGGAGCCCAATGTGGAAAGAGGCTCCTGGAGAGTGGGTACTTGCTCTGACTGCCAGAAGCCAGCGCCTAGAAAGGGCCATACAAAAGAGAGATTCCTCATGCCCCCAAACAAAATCTTACACTGGTGAGCATTCCACAGGAGTGACTATTATAGCTTTTGGGGAGGATTACTAAGAGGAGGCCTTAATAGCCATTAGTTGGGAATTAGACCCTGAAGGTAAACTTGTGATCCCTGAGGGTGGGGTGGGAATCGATTTCACAGCATCACAGTGAATGGAGTTCCGGTCACTGCTCTGACGGATACAGGTGCAGCGAGACCATGGTGTTTGATTGGCTGATTTTCACAGATCAATATGTGCCCAGGGAGGTTTGCAGAGTAAGGAATGTCCATGAGCATCAATCTGTCCAACCTGTGGCCTTGGTTACCCTGTGGTAAAGCACAGCAAGTACCGCGTAGAGCCTCCATTTTCTAAGCATATTTTATCTTAGCATCTTTTCTGATGTTACCTTTTGCACGGTTTTACACTCATGCAATAATGTACTGTGACAACACTGTACATCAGGCCTATTCCTTGTAAGCACTACTGCCATGCAGTCTGTACACTCCATCCAACACCAGGCACACACAGAAACGTGATGTCCTTGCATATGATTGTCCGCTGGAGACAGCGCCGAAGCCACAGACATATCATCACATTAGCTCTGCACCTCTGACACATTGCAAAGTTTTACTTTATAAACCACCCTTGTGATACATACAGCAGAGGAGCACTGCTGCTGAGATTGTCCTGGAATGCAGTGCCTGTGTCCGATATGCAGCCCTGCTGCCTCTCACTTCTATCCTCCAAGGGACGATACCCTGCACTACCAGATGGACTCCCAGGCCTCCTGGTATATCTTACCCAGGTTTGGGGATTTAGGCTATCCCAATTGATCTGGCACAGGGTACTCCCACTATGCTCTTGATAGTGTAGGTAGTAGCAGATACGAATGTACCAACTTAATCACGCTATCATGGTAGAATTTTGTTTATCTTTGTCACCATTTTAGTAATGCTAGTTACCATGCTTTGTTTCACCTGCCTAATAATCACAGCAAATTATTTTTATACAAGATTGAGATTACTGCAATAAATGTTCGAAAAGACAATTTGTATTTTTCTTGTGTCAAGCTGTGGGTGTGCAAGATAAGAAGGAAAGGGTTGATGTGTTTCCACGATTTCCTTGGGAATCCCAGTACCCATGTTCAAGGTTGCAGACACCTTCTAGTACCCTGGTTAGCCAGGAATTGTGTCAGCATTTCCTAATGGTACAGATGGACTCAGTCCCTGTAACCAGAAGTTTATGTTGACGAGACGCAGTCCTACTTAATTTGTAGGAACCACATAACAACCCTAAAAGGGTAGTGATACGTGCCCAGTGAAGGGTAGTTGTCAATCCTGACCTACATCTAGGCTGCATCTTTGGCAGTGAGCTCTCACAGGAATAAAAAGAGCTAGGTGGGGTGGCAGTCCAGGCCCCCTCAAAAACCAACATTACTGAGATAGTGTCCCTAAGCGAATGGTACAGAGACCCCGGAGAAGAGGAAAGTCTAGAAGGAAGAGGCCAACCATAATGGGTGGACCAAAGATCCAGGGGTTACTTGCGCTTATAGATGAGGACCGCAGGACTGGCACTGGTAAGGCCACTGCTGACCTAGAGGTGCTGCCTGTACTGTCACAGTGATAGGAGACAGGGGACCTGGGCCAGACAAACTTCCCCAAGACACAACCAAAATGTGTCACCCTTAAAGTCCTGGGCTGCCAGGTACAAGCTCATTCCCAGAGTCTAGGCCCTGAGAGAGCAGAAGTGAAGGTGGAAGGAGCGTATCTGCAACCTGAGGTTGTAGCCCCCACTCTGAAAACCTAAGAGGTCAAAGGGATGGCAGGAGCAGGAAAGTGACTCCTTGCCAACCCCAAGGCTAGAAGTGGGGCCTATTCCAAGCATCAGATTGGAACGTTCAACTGTCAGTGGATAGCTAGAGGTATGGTTCCTGACACTGACAGCTCTTAGTGGCCTCTGCTCGTTATTTGCCTTTGTGGCAGCGTTGGCCTTTGTTTGGGGTTAGAATTCTGACCTGGGAGGCAAGATGAGCAGCATCACTTTGCTGGCAATTGTGGTGATGTTCACTTGCTAGGCTGCCTCTGTGGGTAGGCTTTATTCCAGGTAGGTTCGACAGATGAGATGGGTTCCCCATGGACCAGGTTAAAGGCTGGGCTAAACTTGATAGAGCAGTAGTACTATCAAAGGCAAAATTTGATGGCAGGCCTAAAAAGGCCTAAAGAGGTTGATGTGGTCCAGCCTTCCACAGGAAGTGGACTTGACAGAAGGATGTGAGGCTGGAAGTGACCCTGCCAAGGCAGAGGGCTTTACCACATCCCCTCTGCTGAAAATCAAGAAGAACTGCCATAGGAATGGTTGTTGCTCCTTGCCTTCTAGCTTGTGGGGGCTGTGTAGGAAATGCCCCTTTTTTCATCATCACTCCCTCTTTTTTCTATATTTTATTGCTGGTTTTTGGACTCTGCACATTGGAAATCTGCTAACCAGGCCCCTGGACATGTGCTCTACCTCTGAAAACATGTTGAAATTGGGGCCATACTCCTAATTTGAACATTTAACTTACCTGTAAGTCAATAGTATATGGTACAACATGTATCCAGGGCTTGTAACTTAACTAGTCGACTGCATCACATATTGTGCCACCACTCAAGTGACAATGCAATAAATAATTGCTTGTCTGCCACCAGTAACCTGCCTATGTAACTTTGAATTTCAAATTTGACCTATTATAATAACCCCTCTGATAAGCCTACATCTTCCCTTTAAATATTAATACGCCATCTCAAAATAGGCCTTAATGCACAATAAGGCAAGGTGCATGGTATGTAAACATAGGACATGTAAAAGTTAATGTAAAATATACCCTTTCAGTGACAAGACCCCAATAACTATTAACTATTAACACTGTAGATGGGTTAGTTGTTCCATAGGAAAGCAGTAGAAGCTAATATTAAACAATGTTATCACCAACTAGGAAATAGATAAAAAGTTAATTCTTGGACATTTTAAAATATTTATTACACATCCAATTCATTGGTAGAGTCTTATTTTAACAAATATTTTACAAAATGCCACCTTTGTCTGCCTAAAGCCTCTAGAAGCCCATCTGCATGAGATTCTAACTATCACCTAGGAGCTGAATAACACCTTGTGTGAACTTACTTCCAGAGCTCAGGCAAAGGCCTCAGGTGTGGGGAGAGGTTGACCTTTGGGCTGTGCTCAACCCCTTGCATATCATCGGATGGCTACTCTGTCACCAGCAGATTTAGGGGCATATAAACTCTGTCTGCGCTGAATGTGCGTCAAAAATGTTGACGAATATTCAGCGCAAACCTTGCCCCAAATTTCAACTTTGACGCCCGAGGCCGCGGGCGCCAAAATCCCGCCGTGTGCGGCATTTTTTGGATGCGGCAACGCGCCTTGTGATAATCATATGCAAGGTACGCGTTCCCGTCCAAAAAATGACTTAAACGCCCATGCGTCGTATTTCTGCTTCTGGGCAAAAATCCCGCACGGCCGTCAAAAATTAACGCCTGGGTCAGGCCAGGCTTTAAAATGGGGCAAACACACCTGTATTTAATCAGAACACACAGAAGCAACAGCAGAGCAGCAAAAGGGAGACATGGAGGTGCTTCTCATCCAGCTTGCACGCAGACACAGAGCCCAGCAACAACAACAGCAGCTACCACAACACCAGCAGGGACCCCAAAGGCAGCGCAGAATGCAGGAGAGGATATTCCGCACCATAACAACCCTTCATGGCCTCAGGGAACATGACATCATCCAGAGGAACAGGTTGAACTTGCAGGCCATTCAGCATCTGCTGGGCAACATAGAGCCACAGTTGGCACCCACCTTGCTGACACCCCGCAACATCCCAACAGAAACCAAGCTGCTAGCTGTACTTCACATGCTGGCAAGTGGCTCTTTTCAAACAACTGGTGCCCTGGTTGCCAGAATATCACAGCCATCATTTTCTGCCTTCTTGCCCAAAGTACTGGATGCCATCATTGGACTCACACCCCGCCACATCCGCTTCCCAAACACACTGCAGAAGCCGCAGGAGACAAAACAGGGGTTTTACCTCATTAGTGGCTTCCCACACATCCTTGGTGCCATCGACTGCACACATGTACGCCTTGTGCCACCTGCTGCAACTGAACACCTCTACTGCAACAGGAAGCACACACATTCCATTAATGTACAGGCCGTTGTCGATCACCAAGGACTGATCACCAACATCGTGGCAAAATATCCTGGGAGTGTCCATGACTCATTCATCTTCCGTCACTCTACCATCAATCAGCACTTCCAAGATGGACGGTATGGCAATGGACTACTTGTTGGTAAGTACCTAATTATATACACACTGCACAGCAACCCTCTAAGACACACAACACATACACCACGACAGCAACATGTGGACAGGAACACACTGAGGTTGTGACATCGCTAGCCATGTTTCATAGGTCTGCATTGAACCTGTCACACATCTGAAATTAGTCTACAGTCTAATGTTAAGACGTCAGTGATCACAACGTTTGGAGAGGTTTGCCTAATTGTCACCTTGCAAACGTAAGCGTCTCACTGATGTTTAAATTAATCCATTACATAAGTCTAAATGTATGGGATGTCCAGGGTACATTGATGTGAACGTGTTAACAACACTGTCAAAATGAATCTGTGTATGGAACTATCATCTCACAACCAGTGAAGACACAGGGACACCTGTATCACAAGTCAAAATGCTAGGGAGTGCACACTGTACTGCAAATCCCAAAACATACTGCTGACAACCGGTCAGCAGACAAACACTCGTTCAGCCAAGGAAACAACACAATGCATATGGTACATCCTACAAGCCTAAGAAGGAACACAATAACACAAAAGAGTCACAGACAACACAAGACAACTACTGCCATGCAAGGTGATTTCAATAGGGCAAGCTACATCAACATGATGCCATTCATTTTCTTTTTCAGCTGATCAGGGGTATGGGATCCAGCCATGGATAATGACACCATTTGGCAACCCAAGCACTGCAGCAGAGCGTGCCTACAATGACGCACATAGGAGGACACGCAGCAAAAGCGAGAGGACCTTCGGCATCCTCAAGTCGAGATTCAGGTGCCTCGACATCACTGGTGGTAGCCTCCTATAATCCCCAGAAATAGTCTGGAAGATCATTCTAACATGTGCCATCCTGCACAACATTTGCATACAAAGGAACATTCCCCTCTTGGAACCAGAGCCACACATGCCTGAAGAGGAGGAAGAGGAGGATGCTGGCCTGCAACATGAGGTGGAACAACAAAACACGGCAGTTGGATTGCATAGGCGCCAACATATTGTGAACAATTTCTTTTAAAACTAATCACCATCACCACTGTATTAACTAATGTAAATAAACACCGATAATAATCACCATATCATGGTCTGGGTAATAATTTTTGCTCACCTTTATCTCTAACTATCAGAATAAGAGTGTAGCCTCATGGAGCATTGCTGATATACTGATCAGGACACAGAACATTCCTGAGCAATTGTGATGCGTGTCATACAACAGTCACATACACACACACTGTAAATGACATATATCCTGTACATTTAACCTTTGAAGGGCAATAGCAGAGGACCACACCTATTTCACACATACATGTTGGCAACATGGTTCAACGCAGCATATGGCACGCATCTAAGACACCATCACCCAATAAGCGGAAAACAAGCCTCATACATGAGGCAGTTGATGTGCTATTGCATTGGTAACAGGAATGTATGACCAGACCCTTGACAGCAGTAAGTCCAACTGCACCGATCTTTGCAAGGACTATCTGTGACTAGAGTTCCATATAAGTAGAACATAGACAGCACAAGTGCCACACCTATGACAAGCATTGTGCACATGACATTCCATGTACATGTCAGCCCATTTCCAAACTCCTGACACACCCATGCTCCTGGTCTCACCCCACCTGTCTGAAGGGGTCCCTGGAATGGTAATATATGTACCCCGATATTCCCTCCTCTAAACACACAGACTAACAATACTAATCCTGTGTGCTACACCATTTCCTATGTTATGCCATTGTCATAGTACATCTGACTGCATGGACGTCAGGTCAATTAATACACTGGCTTGTAGTTTCTAAGCCCTGTTATCACCTGTAGATTCCTTCCCGTGTGAAAGGTATTGTTGGCCATTTGAATTTGAATCTCACATACAGGACTTGTGAGAAAATGTTGGAGCACACCTGTGATCACCTCCATGCACACCACCCATTTGAACATGCACTGCCCCTCCTGATGCCTGGAACAGCATAGAAGTTTCCATTTTTTCAAATACACCGTTATGCATTGCTAGTAATTAAGCCGTGCAACACAGCCCTTGGGTTTATGTGTCACCTTCAAAAACACAGGACATACACAGTTTTCCATGTCAACTGTCTTGTTCTTCCTCCGACCAATCTTAGTCAGATCACTGATTATGTACCTTGTGAAATTGCTGGATCCAGATTGACCCCGCATCCTGTCAGCCTGACTGGCACCTGTCTGTGCATTACCCTAAAGGTTCCTTGTGGCTACATATGTACCACACTTGCGTAAGCAAACCTCACATTCCTCAGAGGGTATTTTTGTCATGTGCTTCATCAGTGCATACGCAAATACATTGTATAGCATCATCTGCTTTTTAATTGTACCATATTAGTAAAATTATCTTTGAATACCAAAATCATGGCGACAAAGTCTGACAGTGTACCAGTGCAGTTGATCACTGGAAATATGTGGCCACGTGCTGCCTCGTCTGCTGGTCCACCACTGCCACTGGACAGTTGTGGCTCAGTCATATGACCACAACTGTGGCGTCATATTACATTTGTGGTTCACCTTTGGCTGTCTGTGCCAATAACATGGTACCCACTTTGTCTATGCATGTGCCTGAGTCACTGTGGGTTCACCAACAAGTGCCTAGGAAGCAGTTACCAAATTTCTAGGACATGGGATGGCCAACTTGTGGACCATTGACATGAACAAGCGTCTGCCATCGATCCGGTGCATGCTTTGTCATTTGTGGTGTCTACGTTACCCAAAATCTTGGACGTGCACACAACAGATGTTGCTACATGAAAAGGAGACCCAGCACATCGAAGTGTCCATTGATATCCACAAAATTATCACATTTCTTCAAAAATCACATAATTCAATAGAGTTCTTATGAAAACATTTTGTTCTTTATTTATCCACAATGACAATATCTAATCCATCATAGCCAACACGTTTGTTGCTACATGTACGATTAGCACATGTCCTCTCTCATTTCCACAATGACTTGCATCTAAGGTTTGGACTTACAATAATGCATCTTGTGACGCACACACACTGGGCCAACAACTACATTAGTAGACAATGCACACACATTGAGCCATAGGCATTGAGGTATTGTACTTATGTGCGTCACATTGCTATCCTCTCCTGATTCCAAACATGCCCAAATTGTGCAATACGTATATGTAGGCCACACATATGGCCATCTAGTGCGTCAGCCAAGCGTGAGAATCCTGTTAAGGAAGTAGCGGGTCATGGTCCGCAGCAGTATGATGTCTCACATGTGAACATACACCATCAACACCAAAGTGGGTGCAATCAGCCTATCTCAGTTGTGTCACAAATACAACATTACATTAAAATGGAAAAAATACCCAAAACCAGTTCATGCCCTGAAATGTTGACGCATACGCATCAAAAAATTACGCTTATGCCCGAAAAACGACGCATAATGCCCTGAAAATTGGTTAAGTGTTAAGACTATTTCCAAATATATGGATGCGGCCTAATTTTTACTCCTGTGCGTCGAAAAAAATTACGCACATGCTGTATGCGTGAAAAATTATGACTCATAACGATAAAAATGGCGGCCATTTTATGCAGGAAGTGATGTAATAGGATATCCTGTTTACAGAATATGTACAGTGGGTGTACTTTCACTTTCACTTTGCAGTCTGTGATTCTTCTAGACTGTGTGGCTGTGTTCTGAGTTTTGTCCAGTGAAAGTGTGCTTTTGTCTCCTGTGTGCTACGTTACTTGTTAGTTGTGAAATATATATTGTTGTTGTATACTGTCTGAGTGTGTTTAGTGTACTATTGTCCAGTATTTTATTGTCTTTGTTGTCTGTGGTAGTCTGTTGTAGGTAGTGCTCGTTTGGGGATAGTTAGGCTCTTTTAGTTGTTAAGTTTACTTTTTTGTACTTCTACTTTCCCCCTTTTCTCCTTTGTTCTTTATTATCCCCTATTCCCCTTTTCGGTGCTAAGATGTTGGGTAGGCCACGTCTTGGCAAGATGGGTGAGGAGGAGCTTGGGGGGTTTATATGGCTGGTGTGCCATTTCCTCCCACTGATAATCGAGGCAGGGGGCAGGGTGATACAGGGGTATCACACCGAGGCATGACTAATCCGGTGGGGAAAGGTCCTGCATCACTTGCAGCGCGTGTACGGGAGCCAGAGGAATGACCACCAGCTGAAGCACCGCTGGGCTGACCTCATCACCAGGGAGCATGATCTGCTGGACCACCTGGGAATAGTGATTGGTGGCCCTGTTGGTGAGTACACATCATGTAAATGTGCACAATTAAAAGCTCTGTAGTGACAGCAGATGATTTGTACAATATCTGCTGGCTAAGTTGCTGACTGTGTGGAATGCCTCGGAAACATACAGGGTCATTGATGGACTATGTGAAGGACCACAATTGCTAGCTGTCAGGAAGCACGTGCTCTGCAAACTTACTGAATACTTTTGCTTAATGTAATTTGGTGCCGCCTTTGTTACAGACAGCAACACAAATTAGGAGCCAATCATGTCTATGTAGGTCACATTTGCCAGTGAAGTATAGATTTTCCAAAATATTGGCAACCTTTGTTGACGCAACAGCTAGACTGACTTTCTAAACACTACATGATGCAGAAATTGAGTGCTGGCTTCACATCAATTGATGATAGCAATGTGGCCCAGACATATGTCTCATGTGTGTCTGGTGAGTGTGTAAGGAAAGCGTTTTCAGAAGTTCTATGAATGTTAGAGATTATTGTGGTCCATCATCATTTTGGATACATGTCAGATCTGGATTTGGAAACATCGGGAAAAGGTGTAAGGTGCCCTCAGCTAACATCTTACACTGGTACTTGGTGTTTGGTGTTCCACCTTTCGTTTAGGGATGGCAGGCCAAAGGTATGCACATGGGTTCATAGCTCTATGGTTGGTGCAAATCACCATAGCTGGGCCACATCAAATGAAGAAACAGTAACAACATGAGGGCTTACAAATGGCCCTGTCCCTCTGTACATTGTACCTATGTGTCATAAATGTGTCATGGCCACATAGGCTGTTTGACTGGTAATGCACTCCTCAAGTAACCAGGCTTTGGATGTCTCTCTTGGATGCACATGATGAGACGAATACACGCCATTATTATGTCTGCTCACTAATGAAGGAGCATGTTTGCCACCACATGATAGTTAGGGCCACTGCATGTGTGCAGATATGTGTGTAATTGTCACAGGAGACCCATGCTATGTACATGTTAGCCATCCTATATCGGATGCAGTATCATCATGTCTGAGTGGCTTTACTTACTTATGTCATCTTACACATAGTTTTTGTCTTTGGAATTGTTGATCAGTGCACAGATTTTGAGCACATTTCTTCCTTCCATGCCTTACAGGTGGACCGGCACCCTACACTGTGGGCGAGGTGGCTTCAGTTGAGGACCCCGACAACTCCAGTAAGTGTTGATATGTCTGTTATGTGTTGTGTTTGCTGGTGAGGTGTGATGGACTCCTGTGTGTCGAACACATAGCAAGGTATGATGCGCTGGCCCATCATTGGTCTTGTTCCATGAGTGGGATTTTATTTTCTAAGCATTTTGGAGTTTGTCAATGCTTATCCTATTGTCTTATCTAGGGATTCTAGGTCATTCCTGTAGGCCCCGCAATGTGAACTGGGGTGAGTCATGTGGATAACACTTGTATCAACAAGAGTTGCACTGGACCTAATCTCAGATTTAGTCTGCCTGTCAGACCCACATTATCCCAGAATGGGGCTGCAAAATGCTTACACACAGACTTATGCTTCCCTATTCATCCAAAGTACTTATGAACCTGTAGGGTGAACTTCCTAGCAGCATGTAGCTCCACATGTGGTGCTACAAGTATGTGGCACTTGAGTGCAATGGCCTAGGTGTGCATGCAAATCATGGCCAGGGGTGTTCTTGCAACTCTGTGTCTGTTGTAAGTCATGCCTTACTGGAAGTATATGATATGGACAAAGGTCTGCATTTCCAGACGTGTGGCGCTGCGATTGGTCAAGGGTTTGCTGTCTCCTATTTGTAGATACACCTTACCTGTGGTGTGTGTGTAGAGCCCAACACATGTCCAGCTTTCCTAAGCTTCCTGGGGGTCCATGTTGTTTGAAATTGTTAGTTGTTTCTCTACCCCCCCACCCTCAAACACAGGCATGGGTTTGTGAATAGTGTACCTAGGGCTGATGATACAAGTATGTTACACAGACATGTAAATCTGTGAATGTTTGGTCGGAACATAGTTTACACACTCAGGTGTATCACATGAGTACTATACTAGCAAGTCCATTTACAACTTGCAGATCATGTGGCCCTAGATTTCCATCCCGCACACTGACATTTGTAGCCCTGGCATTGGCAGAGGATGTGCTGCATGATTGTTAGCTGACAACTGTCAGAACTCTGATGCCAAATTAATGCCAGTTGGTACCCATCTTGTAGGGTTTGGATGTGCTATGTATGAGACGACCTTTGTAGGCTGGCCTGCCATGTACTTCCTCAGGGACATTCAATGTTCTGTATGATGATAGGAGCTGGTACAAATACAGTAGATGTACTGTCTGATTTACTGCTTGTGCCATTTCACACAATGCAGTTCCTAATGTAATTTTTTGCCTTTGTCTTCACAGCTGCTAACATGACACCCATCCAGGTCTGTGAGTTCCAGAGGCGGGTAATGCGTTACCAGCATATCCTGCTGGTAGAGTGGGGGTTCAGACGGATGGCCCGAAGATACAGGAACGAACGGGCCTCCGGAGCATGGAGGGCTTTCCCACAGGGTGGCCCTACTTTGCTTACCACAGCCACCACCAGCACAACCACCACTTCCACCGAGGTGGCACCACCCACAGCTGGGACTGTTGTCCCAACAACGTCTGCAAGTGCTCCAGTCCCTAGCAGTGGACCACCTTCAGGGCAGCCCACAGGCATTGACTATACACGCCCACACACGTCCTCTGCTGGTACCCAGACCGCCCCAGCTGCTACAGTTGACCCTGCAGCTTTTCAGGACATGCAATGCAAAATGGACCGTGTCCTACAGAAAATTAGTCACCTGAGCCGGGATGTTCGCCATATGAACAGGTGTGTGCGGTCCATAAAGCGGACCCTCTGGAGGGCCAACCTCTAGATTTTTTTTAATGGACATGATTCCCTCCCCTCCCTCCTCTTTCCTTGTTTTTATACTTAGTGGGCTTAGGGGGCTTAGTGTTAGGTTAGTATAGGCTGTTAGTTTAGTTATTGTTAGTGGGTGGGGGCTGGGTGGTCCTGATTATTTCTATTTTTTCTTTTTGAGTGTGTGGGTGGGTGGGTGTAGGGCTATGTTGGGGTTCTTGTGTGTTTACAAAAAAATAAAATAATAATAATTAAAAAAATATCAAAAAATACAAAAAATATATATATTTGTTTAGTATAGGATAGTATGTGTTTAGGTTAGTCTCTGTTGTCCTCCATGTGTCCAATCTCATAAGGGGGGTGGGTGGTTGATGTTTAGAACGTTTCCTTACATGTGATAAGTAAGTTTAGCTTAGGTTAGTTAGGGACAGTTGTGGGTAATGAGTAGTTAGGGTAGATTAGGGTAGGTAAGACTTTTCCCCGAGTTTCCTCTTCTGTTATTACCGTTTAATAAATATATAGTGAACCCTTTACAGTATGTGTTAAATGCTTGTTGATCAGGGCCTTGGCATAAGTGTACATGAATTTTGTTCTATTACATTTGTGTCCTATGCTACGAACAAATCCCAACTGAGCTGTAAGATTGGCAGCTACCCCAGAGCTACTTTGCAAAGATTCCACCATTCATTGCAACCACCAATCACAGTTAATATGGATCCCAACGTGTTTTTTCAATAAGTATGTTTTCAAAGTCACAAACAGTGCTACCAGATTTGGTATTGGGGGAACTGTTTTATGTCTGACTGCAGTGTGATGTTCAAGGAAACCCTTATAAGGTGAGTGGTCGTAAGCACTCTTGTAGTATCGTCTTCATGACTCACAGGCATAATTTGTGACACTGTTCAGCATGATTACTTATTTGGATGGTGTTAGAAATGGGGTTTTTGGTTGGCAGTCAGGTTACCCTCTGTCCAAGCAAGAACCCTCACTCTAGTCAGGGTAAGTCACACACAATCCAAAATTAGCCTGTGCCCACCCTCTGGTAGCTCGGCACGAGCAGTCAGGCTTAACTTAGAAGGCAATGTGTAAAGCATTTGTGCAATAAATCATACAATACCATAATATAACACCACCTAAATACACCACACAGTGTTTAGAAAAATATATAATATTTATCTGGGTATTTGCATGTCAAAACGATCAAAGATGCAATATGAATTTGTAAAGACATCACTGAAAAGTGATATAAAGTGTCTTAAGTCTTTAAAAAGCAAACAAAGTCTCTTTCAAGCACAAAGTACCTGGTTTGGAGTGGAAAATCTCCACAAAGGGGCCGCAGAAGAAGAGATACGTGGAAAAATGGTGTGTGCGTCGATTTCTCCCCAGCACACACGGACTTGCGTCGTTATTTTTCACGCGGGGAAGTTGTGCGTTGTTTTCCGGCACGCGGGCAGTCTCTTTCTGTGGATCGCGGAGATTACCAGATGTCCCGGGTCTGTTCATGGATTCTCCTGCTTGTTTTCTGGCTGCACGTTGTTCCGCGGGGCTGTGCGTCGACGTTTTGCTCTCACGGCAGGCGTCGCGTCGATTTCTCCTTGGAAGTCGGGCGGTGTTGTCCTTGCGAGGCCGTGCGTCGAAGCTCCGGTCGTCCCGAAGGCATCGCGTCGATCAGCGTCGGTGTGCGGCGTTTTGCTCGCCGCGGAACAAGCTGTGCGTCGGAAATTTCGGCACACGAAGTGTCCAAGTGAAAAAGAGAAGTCTTTTTGGTCCTGAGACTTCAGGGAACAGGAGTCAAGCTCTATCCAAGCCCTTGGAGAGCACTTTTACAGCCAGAGAAGAGTTCAGCAAGGCAGCAGGCCAACAGCAAGGCAGCAGTCCTTTGTAGAAAAGCAGACAGGTGAGTCCTTTGAGCAGCCAGGCAGTTCTTCTTGGCAGGATGTAGTTTCTGGTTCAGCTTTCTTCTCCAGCAAGTGTCTGATGAGGTAGGGCAGAGGCACTGTTTTATACTAAGTTGTGCCTTTGAAGTGGGGGTGACTTCAAAGAGTGTCTAAGAAATGCACCAGGCCCCCTTTCAGTTCAATCCTGTCTGCCAGGGTCCCAGTAGGGGGTGTGGCAGTCCTTTGTGTGAGGACAGGCCCTCCACCCTCCTAGCCCAGGAAGACCCATTCAAAATGCAGATGTATGCAAGTGAGGCTGAGTACCCTGTGTTTGGGGTGTGTCTGAGTAAATGCACAAGGAGCTGTCAACTAAACCTAGCCAGACGTGGATTGAAGGGCACAGAAAGATTTAAGTGCAAAGAAATGCTCACTTTCTAAAAGTGGCATTTCTAGAATAGTAATATTAAATGCGACTACACCAGTCAGCAGGATTTTGTATTACCATTCTGGCCATACTAAATATGACCTTCCTGCTCCTTTCAGATCAGCAGCTGCCACTTCAACAATGTATGAGGGCAGCCCCAATGTTAGCCTATGAAGGGAGCAGGCCTCACAGTAGTGTAAAAATGAATTTAGGAGTTTTACACTACCAAGACATATAACTACACAGGTACATGTTCTGCCTTTTACCCACACAGCACCCTGCTCTAGGGGTTACCTAGGACACACATTAGGGGCGACTTATTTGTAGAAAAAGGGGAGTTCTAGGCTTGGCAAGTACTTTTAAATGCCAAGTCGAAGTGGCAGTGAAACTGCACACACAGGCCTTGCAATGGCAGGCCTGAGACAAGGTTAAGGGGCTACTGAAGTGGGTGGCACAACCAGTGCTGCAGGCCCACTAGTAGCATTTAATCTACAGGCCCTAGGCACATGTAGTGCACTCTACTAGGGACTTACAAGTAAATTAAATAGCCAATCATGGATAAACCAATCAATAGTACAATTTACACAGAGAGCATATGCACTTTAGCACTGGTTAGCAGTGGTTAAGTGCCCAGAAGTCAAAAGCCAACAACAACAGGTCAGATAAAATAGGAGGAAGGAGGCAAAACGTTTAGGAATGTACCTGTCAAAAAGCCAGGTCCAACAGATGGAAACTCAGACACCTTCATTCATGCAGTTTTTTGAGTGTTTGCTTAGATTTGTGAGCACTGTTATATGTGTTAGTATTGCATGGTGACAACATTTTGCTGCCACTATTTGATGGCTTAGCTATCCCTTGAGGAAGCATTATTCTGTCCAACACAGCATGATGGTGTATGGTTTCTCTTTTCATCAGATATTACCTTCAGGAAGGGCAGAGTATGATGCAATCCAGGCCACTGTGCAAAGTTATCAGACTACATATTTCAGGACATTTGTATTGACAAGCTACGTAATATGACAGGAGGCACATTTCAGTTACTACTGCACAGTTGATGTGTCACATTACACAGAGACAAAGTGGTTGTGAAAGTGCTATTTATTGAAAAGTGCTGTAGTGCTATATGTGCATTGTCCATGATTGTGAGTCCATTATAGTGACATCTTCCATTGTGATCCTACACAAGTGCTAAAGGAAAATGCATTTGACATGCTGGGGTGATGTGTCAGACAGTGCAGAGGGACAGGATTTGCCAATGAGTAAGTGAGAGACAATCACTGGGCAGTATAACAAGATAAACAGTGGTTTGCAGAATAGTCATTGAGTACAGTTGTTGTAAGACTGGCATGTTACAAAGCGCTGGACCTTGGTAATAGTTGGCCATGTGGCAGGGACTAGTGCTTCCGGGTACTTTTCCGTGTGAAGGTGATCTGTTCCATGTCTTCTTTTTCTTCTGATGTCTGTGTTGCCTCCTCTGTTATTGGTGGTGGTGGTTGTGAAGGGGCAAAACACACCTCAGTGTTAGAAGACGTGGAGTCAGACATCCCGGTCGCTGCTACCTGTGAAGGTCATAAGGGCAGTACTGCTGCAAGGAGGATCTGCTGAGTCTTAAGAATAGCAGCCACATCACGATGGTAGGCAGCCAGGTCAGCCCTGAGGGGTTCAATGTTGCATTCATGCACGCATTGACAGGATTGCTGTTGTAGGTGTTGGGTCAACTGTATTATAGCTGTGCTGATTTCCTTCAGCCTTTTTTCTACTTCCTGCAAGATAGTTGTTCGCCCTTGCATAGCTGCTGCCTGTTCTTCAGGTGGCATCATGCACGAACGCACCCCCTCTAGGCTGGCTGCTATAGTTTGCATCCCCACCTGCACCTCCTTGCCCAGCTCCCGCTGTACTCCGACTACAGTTCTCTCGAAGCTGGTGCCTGTGTCGTCTGAGTCCTCAGCTGTTTTGGAGATTGCAGGTCTTACAATTGGTGTTGTGGGTGGGTCCTCTGTGATGGCTGCGTGTTCTGAGCTCCTCCTTGTCACTGAAGGTGGGGTCTGGAGGGTTCCAAGGACATCTTGGAGGGTCTGCTGGGTGATGTTTGTCAGCTCGTCATCCATGTCATCAGGGTAGTCCTGGACAGGCATATCCGCAGGAGATCCATCATCCTCTGCAATGAAATAGGGTACAATCAGTGTGTCTGTGTTGTGGCATTGGTGATGTGACATGCCTGCCTTGTGATGAATTCACATTGTGATCTTGTTTCCTGTTCATTGCTTCAGTCTTTCAGATGGGCATTCTCCCAGGCGTATGGCCCACCTGCATGTCACATGTATTGTATTAAGTTATTAGACTTGTCGGCATCATCTCCTCTAGTGTTGTTTTTGGCCAAATAGTGAATTGCCACCTTCTTGTCCTACTCAAGCCTCCGTCTACATCCATTCTCATGGTGAGGCCTTTCACTGGCTGTGGGTGCTCTGATGGCACTAGCAGCACACTTAACAATCTGGACCTGCCCCAGTCTCTGATCTTTCACATCCACTTATATGTAGTTGACATGTAGCGTATCCTATGCATAGCATTGTTATAGCACGATATGGATGTTAGCATTGATAATGTGTACAGCTGATGTTGGGGAATGTGTGGTACATTGGATTGCCCTGATAATCGTAGCAGTGTCCTATTTCCTCCTCTGACTGTGCAGGTGTATGTCAGTGACCAGTTACATGTGTCCTCCCCCTCAATGCTGTGGTCTGAGCAGTACGACATTTGGGATGTTGCATTGTGACCCAGGTACAGGATGGACCCTGGCATATGCAGCGTGGGTGTGTCCTTAGTGCTGTGTAGCTCCTCATGTTGATGACATTGGCTGATGTTTGCGGCAAATATGGGCATTCACCTTTGACAGGACTGGAGCTTTTGTCTTGTTTCAGGGGATTGTTAAAGTAGTCATCCTCAACCCACTAATGTAGGTGTGTATGATCCATAGGGATGTTACTGCCATTGACTACTTGACCAGCACAAACAGCAGAGGTGGTAGTGGCAACTGTTGTCACTGTTACATTCCAGTTGTCGGTATGGCTGGAAGTTGTTATTTGGGCCCTAGTTAATGTAGGGGGTATAGTGGCTGACGTGTGACGGGATGTCAGTTTGACGATGTGCCCTTCCCTCCTGGCGTGGCTTTACCTTTGCTCCATCATTGGCATGGCAGCATGCCCCCATGGGACTGTTGTTGGTGTAGTGTAATGGTGTGCCCCAGCTTCACTCTGTGCAGGCCATGCCCCCATGCCATAGCCCTTTCCCCAAGCCACTCCATGTATTTGATGACTTCCATGCATTTTGTGGTCCGTATCCCCCCCTGCTTACAGTTGACATTAGTGCATTATAATTCCCCATGCGACTTACCCTGCATGTGTGTTGTCTCCTGGTAGTCTGCGCAGTCCTGTCCTTGAATCCCTGTGACGATCTCCTCAGGGATGATGGCTGCGACCATCTCCTCCATGTGGTCCAGGGCCTCCTGGTGTGCTGGACTCCCATCTCCAGTCTGCAGTGCTGCCTTCCTGTTCCTGGCCATCTTTTCCTTGGTCCTGCGCTTGCAGTCATGCCAGCGTTTCTTGCACTCGATGACTGGTCTGCGTACTTCTGCCACACTGTTAATCTTGTCAACAATTTGTTGCCATATTGCCTCTCCCCTACTGATTGGCAACTTTGAGGAGACAAACAGTTGGCTGGTGTTCCGTCACCTCTTTAACCAGAATTTCCTGTTCCTCTGCAGTCAAGCAACACTTTCTTTTCTTCTTAAAACTGTCCTGGGTCTTGTGTGGGTCCTCCTGACTGGTTCCTGGTCTGTTATCATCTTCCTGGGGTCTGTACAGGCATCTGGGATCCATTTTGGCTCTCCTCTGCTGAAATGGCTGTGTTTGCGGGGAATTTTGACGCTATTGCGTCAAAAAACGCTGCATATCCAGTGTGCGGGTCGTAAATTGACCCACAGTCATTTTCACCGCATTAACGTTGTTTTGCTTTATGACTTGACGCTGCGGTGTGTGTAAAAAAAAAAGACTTACACCTGTGGTTTGCACCGCCGGGCGCCAAACTATAAATTTGATGCCCGCACAGCGCACAGAAATGGCATTAGCCGGCGGTAATATTTTTTGACGCAAAACTGCACCAGCACAGTTTTGCATCAAAAAGTATAAATATGGGCCTTAGTTCACACCTATGCCTACGTCTATTTGGTTCCTTTAACCAGCCAAGCTCCAATCCCAGTGGGAGAGGAGCTGTCCCCAGAACTGGTTTTGAGTGCCCACAGAGGAGGGGTTGTTCGCTTCCCTGGCCACATCTTGTGGACGGGCACAGGAGCCCTGCACTAGGAAGAAAGGTTATGACATGGTAGATTTAGGTAGAGAGAGGAACTTTAGGATTCTTAGAAGTAGGGCACATAGGAGCTGCTGCAAAAGTGGACAGGGTTACCCCTAGGAGATTTTTCCCTATTGGTTAAAGAGAGGCCAGGAGTCACCCCATCCACAGGGTAGTGCCAGGCATATAAGTGGTGCCCCTGGGTACTCTGTTCAGAACACAAATGGACCTGTGGAGAACAGAAGGAAATCACCTTCTGTGAAGAGACCTGTGAAGAGAACCCTATGGGCTTGACCTGTTCCCAATAGTACCCAGGACATGGAAACGGACTCCAAGGGTCAATTGGCTGACCTCCTGTTAAGATACAGGGACTCACAAGCTGCAACAAGCCCACTTTTGTGGAAGAACCGAGCTGGCGATTTCAACTGTACATGCCCTGGGGTAGCTTCTGTGGAGTGAGTCCTGCCACCCCCCACAAGTCCTGTTCCTGAAGTTCTGGAGCCCTTGGTTAGTACAGAATGTACTACTCCTGCCTAACCCTAAAACTTTGAACTTAGAAATGTTTGAAAGACTGTTTGGCTGGAAAAACAACAGAAACCCGGCACCAACTTGCCAAGCTGATCCACCAAAGGTGCATCAGTGGTGACCCTGACTTTGCTGTACCTCCCTCTGCATTCTTTTATGCTGCACCAAATCTTATTCAGTGGGTACCACGCTGACCTGCATTGGATGGCGACAAACCATTTTTGGCAACAGCCTGCAACCTTACTTGCTGAGGAAATCTGACTTCCTGGAAACAGTCTAAGGGAGTAATTCCGAGTCTGGGGGTCTTGAGGCCGCCAGACTCGGGGTGGCTGTTGGACCACCGCGGTAGTGGCGGTCCGATCCGCCAATTTCTGACTGAGGCTGTGCAGCCGCAGTCAAACCGGTGACACCGCCAGGCTGCAGTCAGCCTGCAGCCTGGTGGTCCTGCCGGTTGTAATCTGTCAGGGCAGCACTCCAAGCAGCGCTGCCCTCCAGATTATGAGTCCCATTCTGCCAGCCTTTCCATTGTGGTTTACACCGCCGTGGAAAAGCTGGTAGAATGGGGGTGCCCGAGGCCCCATGGGGGCCCCTGCACTGCCCATGCACTTCGCATAGGCAGTGCAGGAGCCCCCATGCACTGCCCAGTTGCACATTTCACTGCCCAAATTACGGGCAGTAAAATGTCCGACGGATGCTGCTGCACCCGCTGCACCGCCACATTGGCGCCGGCTCGATTCCGAGCCAGCGTCAACGTTGAGGCCCTCTTCACTGCAGGGCCGGCAGGCAGAAACACTGTTTCTGCCTGCCGGCTCTGCGGTAACCTTGGAATAGGGCCGGCGGTGTCCTGGCGGCACTAGCGGCCAGGTCGCGGGTTGAGTTTGGCGGGCCGCCTCCGCCGCCTGCCAAACTCAGAATGACCACCTAATTCTGAAGGTAGAATTCTTCACTGGGTCTAATGCTGAGGAGCATCTGATAGATATTGACGGCTTCCTGAGTGCAAACTGCAGACTTTTTCAGCTCAGAGCTTTCCCCGTTTTCATTGACAGCTTCACAAGATGTTGTCCTTCATCAATTTGTCATCAACAAGCCCGTCATCGGATCTGGCCGGCAGAACTGACCCACTGAGGACTCAACCTTCTTCAAAAACTTCTCAGTATGAAGGTAGTTTTCTGACTGATACCAACCCGGTCCTGGTATCCAACCCATGCTCCATCTCTGTTGAAGTCAAACCTTACCCTTGCCCCTGTCTAGATTGACCACTTCCCTGCGGTTTGGGCTTTGTGCTTTCTGGGTTTATTTTTATTTAAAACCTTAAACTCCCCTTATTGAATTATTGTCATTTTGGTGTATTTGTGTTCATTAAAGTATTCATTGTTATAAGCTGCAGTGGGATGTTTATTGTGTTGTGTTTTTGACTCTTCATCCTTTTTGTTACTTCTAAATGCGTTTTGCATTTTTAAAGATAAGGTTGTTTGCTTTGTGTAATAGCTTATTAGAAAGGTTATGCATTACGTAAACCTTTGCTGGACCTAACAACTTGTGGTGGACTTCAATTCACTCCAACTAATAATCCACTTTCTCACAATCATCAAGTAAATAGATCACAGGACATCATGTCTATGACAGTCAAGGGAAAATATTGTTGATAGCATGTTTAGTTTGAAGAGTATAGGAGGCTGGCCTGGTTTGTAGTTGGTACCTAAGGTACTTACAACTTATGCCAGGTCCAGTTATCCCTTATTAGCGAAATGTAGACAGTGTCTAGAGGCCAGGCTCTCTGGGGGTCAAGTCCCAACTAGGAGACATGCAAAGCTCATGCAATACCACTGTAGTCACACAGTACTCACACACATGAAAGAAAATACTCAGTGTTACAAAAATAAAGGTACTTTATTTTGGTGACACAAATGCCAAAAATACCATAGAGAATATACTCCTTTAGGAGGTAAGTAATACACAAATTATATACACTAGTATGCAGAAATACCTGTACAAACTGTTAGAAAACAGTGCAAATAGTGAAAATCACAATAGTTAGAAATGGGCCTAAGGGGGAACACAAACCCTATAATAAGAAAGTGGAATGTGAAAGTCGGTTTCCCTCCCAGGCATGTGTAGTGTGGAGAGGCACTGGGAGTATTAGAAAACACCAAAGGTAAGTAATAGACCCCACCCCAGACCCAAGGAAAGCAGGCGTAAATCACAGTGACCTTCCTAGAACACACAAGAACATGAGAAAGAAGATTATGCAAGAACCAGAAAAGACTGCAAAACACCAACAATGGATTCCTGGACCTGAAGACCTGTGGAAGAAGAGGACCAAGTCCAAGAAGCACAGAAAAGTCCAGGGAGAGAAGGAGCCCCTGCTAACCAGGATGAAGATGTAAAAGAGGACCCACCAGTGAGGAACAACAGTCAGTATTGCACCCAAGAAGACAGATGTGGGTTCTTGGTTAGTGCAGAAGATGTCAACAAGCCTTGGCACACGCAAAGCACTTGGTTAGTGGAAAATGGTGCTACCCGGGACCAGGAGGGACCTGGTGGACTCTACCCAGGAGCATGAGACAGAGAGGGCTCTCAGCAACTCAGAGAGCCCTCAGAAGGCCAGGCAGTGTGCACAGGAGTCCCACAGCATGGGGACAAAAAAGGTGCAATAGGAGGCCCATGCAGCACTACACAATGGGATCCCACGCCACAGGATAACCACTCAGGGAGCTGTGCATCGCAGGAAGGAGTGCTGGGGGCCGGAGCTACACGGTGCATGAAGAACTTCATGGAAGGATGCCAACAAGCCTTGGCAACTGCAAAACCTGCTGTGCACGGAGGTACTGTCTTGCATGCGGAGGCAAGTTCTTACATCCACCAAAGTTGGAAAGTTGGACGCCAGGTCCGTTAGGACCAGTTCAGTGCACAACCTGTGTTGCTGGATCCACGCACTTCTTCAGGAGAGGGGATCCACACCACCAGTTGTCGCTGCAGAGGGGTGCCTGCTGAAGCAGAGAAGTGACTCCTTCACTTCAAGGGAGATGCCTTCATTCTTCTGGTGCAGGCTGAAGACAGGCAGTCCTCAGAGGATGCAAAACCTGGAAACAGTTGCAGTTGCTGGCAGGATCTGAAGATACAATGTTGCAGAAGTCATCTTTGCTTCTCTGTTGTAGTTTGCAGAGTTCCTGGAGGGTCCAGATGTAGTTTCTTCGATAAGAAGGTGAAGTAAAGGATGCAGAGGATTCCCGCTGGAGTCTTGCAATCCGAATCTGAAGAACTACCCGAGAGAGAGACCCTAAATAGCCCTAAAAGGGAGATTGGTCAGCTACACAGGTAAGCACCTTTCAGGGGAGGGCTCTGACATCACCTGCTGGCACTCGCCACTCAGATGCTCCCAGAGCGCCCTGCCAACTGGGAATCCAAGATGGCAAAACACAAGGAACCTCTGGAGGAACTCTGAGCACCACTCCTGGGGTGGTGATGGACAATGGAGTGGTCATTCCCAATTCCTTTGTCCAGCTTCACACCAGAGCAGGGACTGGGGGTCCTTGAACTGGTGTAGACTGGATTTTGCAAGAAGAGCCATCTGTGCCCTTCAAAGCATTTCCAGAGGCTCTGGGAGGCTACCCCTCCCAAGCCTGTAACACTTATTTCCAAAGAAGGAGGGAGTAACACCCCTCTCCCAAAGGAAATCCTTTGTTCTCCCTTCCTGGGCTTGAGCTGCTCAAGCAACAGGAGGGCAGAAACCTGTCTGAGAGGTGGCAGCAGCTGGCACTGCCTGGAAAACCTCAGAAGGCTGGAATGGTCCTCTAAGGAGCCCCCAGACTGCATGGAATCATACAACCAATGCTTGCAAAAGAATTGGGGTATGATTCTAACATATTTGATACCAAACATGGCCATATTCGGGGTTACCATTGTGGAGCTGGACATAGGTAGTGATCTGTGTCCAGTGCACGCGTAAAATGCGTCTCTGCACTCACAAGGTCCAGGAAAATGGTCCTGGAGGTCGTGGGGGGCACCTCTGCTAGTGCAGGGGTGCCTTAAACACTGGTACTATGCACCCTGCCCTCAGGGCTGAAGGGCCTGCTATAGGGGTGACTTATAAGTGACCTGGTGCAGTGTAAATGGCAGTGAAAGGGTGCATGCACTGTGGCAGTCCTGTAGAAGCCTTTGTATGGGCTCCCTATGGGTGGCAAAAGAAATGCTGCAGCCCATAGGGATCCCCTGGAGCCCCAATGCCCTGGGTACCTAGCTACCATATACTAGGGACTTATAAGGGGCACCAGTATGCTAATTTTGGGAGAAATACTGGGTTACCAGTATGCAATGACAACATTTAGGGGAGAGAGAGCATAATCACTGGGGTCCTGGTTAGCAGGATCCCAGCGAACAGAATCAAACACACCGACATCAGGCAGAAATTAGGGGTAACATGCTGGAAAGAGGGTACTTTCCTACACAGAGCATTATTAGACCTAGCAGTCTTACAGTTGTCTTTCACCAATATTTGCCTGCCTCCCTCCATTTTTCTGATCTTGTTTTTGCTTGTTTTAGGGCTCTGTACACTTTGCCACTGAAGACCAGTGATAAGGTGCTTGTGCTCTCACCCCTAAATATGGTAACATTGGCTTCTACCCACCTGGCATATTTAACTTACCTATAAGTCCATAGTAAATCACACTAAATGTGCCCAGGGCCGGTAAATTGAATGCTACTAGTGAGCCTGCTGCCCTTATTGTGCTACCCACGTAAGTAGTCCCTTAACCATGCCTTAGGCCTGCCATTGCAAAGCCTGTGCATGCAGTTTCACTGCCACTTCGACTTGGCATTCAAAACTGCTTGCCGAGCTTTAAGTTCCCCTTTTATTATATGTAAGTCACCCCTAAGGTGGGCCCTAGGTAACCCATGTGGCAGGGTGCTATGTAAGTAATAGGTAGGACATGTACTTATAAATTTTACATGTTCTTCAAATGATAAACACACAAAGTCGTTTTTCACTATTGTAAAGCCTGCTCCTCTCATAGACCATCATTGGAAATTCCCTTTTATATATTTAAGTGGTAATTTCTGATCTGAGAAGAGTGGCACTGTCATGTTTGCTATGGCTGGAATGGTAGTGAGAAAGCCTGCTTACTGGTGAAGTTGGATTTGACATTACTATCTTAGAAATGTCACTTTTAGAAAGAAGGCATTTCTCTGCACCTACTGCTCTCTGTGTCTTACAGACTGTCTCCAATCCACATCTGGTCTGTGGTGGTTGACAGCTACCCTTCTGCATTCCACCCACACCGCCTTTAACAAAGGACACTCAGCTGCATCTGCAGTCATCTGCATATGCAGATCCTGGGCAGTAAGGGTAGAGGGGCTCTCACTTACACTCCAAAGGCTAGTGACCTGACCCCACACAAAGGACTGATAACCCCCCACATAACTCCTGGCAGACAGGACTGGACTGAAAGGGAAACTGGTGCACTTCAAAGCCACTCTTTGAAGTCTCCTCCACTTCAAAGGCGCATTTAGGGATATATACTGGGTCTGTGACCCCCTAATATCAGAGACTTCTAGGCCTACAACTGGACTCTGTCAGAAGGACTGCCGTGCTGCCCAAAAGGCTCATCTGCACTGCTTTTCTAAAAGGAATGCTCTCCTGCTGCTCCCTGACCCTGCTGGAAGGAGTTTCCCTTTTCCTCCACAAGTGATCTCCAAAGGCTTGTCAGCTTGCCTCCTGTTAAGAAGTCTCAGGGCCATCAAACACTTCACAAATGGAGAAAATCCACTGTGCTGCTAAAAATGGACGCAATGCCTGCAGAATCGACGCAGCACCTGTCTCTTGGATGAAAAATAGACGCATCACCTACAGAATTGATGCAGTGCATGTTTCATCATCACAGTGCATTTGGATTTTCCACACATTGTCCATGGGCATCAATTTGGCATCAAACCCCGCACCGCAGTAAGGAACCAAGGCTGCATGCCTGGAAATCGACACATCACCTTGCCTGCGAGGAAAGAATCGACGCATCACCTCCACCGTGCTGTAAAAATTGGCACATTGCTGTACTTTCTGACGCTTCGCCTCCTCTGCGGCCCCAGCATCCTTTTTTTTAATGCATTCCAAGTACTTTGTGCTAAAGAAATACATCCATTGACTCCTATGGGTTAAGACTTACTTAAGCCTCTAAAAAGTGATATCTTGACTAGTGCATAGTGGATTTTTGTCATTTTAGTCTTGTTTTATTCAGATAAATAATATCTATTTCCCTAAATTTGTGTGGAGTACTTTATGTGGTGCTTTCACAGTGTTACTATATGAGTTATTGTACAAACACTTTACACATTGCCTTCTAAGTTAAGCCTGCCTGCTATGTGCCAAGCTACCAGAGGGTGAGCACAGGATAATTTGGGGTGTGTTGTGACTTACCCTGACTAAGACTGAGGTCCCTATTTGGACAGGGTGCATACATCTACCAACTAGAGACACAATTTTAAAAAAAGAGTAATTTCTGTTTCATTAATAGGGGTTGTCAAACTTTTCCTTAGAGATTTAAATACAAAGTCAGTACCACACACGCAATTCCACTTAGTGGATGGCAAATACTGATGTTTTAAAAATGTGTATGATCCAGCAATTTTGTTTCTGTGTCTGCCAAACAAAGATTGGAATATCGATTATTATGACATGAAATAACAGAATATGTTAAAGTATTTTTAGAAAATGAAGAGATATCAGTGTTGGGAAGACTGTCTTAGCAGAAGAGACTGAGGGAAGTAAAGGGACAAATCAGGACACTGGTAGGTTTGTGAAAAAAAGGAGGGGATGTGATCTGAGGAACAAAGGAAGAGGGAGATATACTAAAAGTGGCACAGAGCTGTGCTGCCTGTAAACAAAGTTGCACCGCAGACTCAACATTTGTTTAATGTTTGCAGCACTATACATACTGTGTGTCATTTAAAGGCACAAAGCTAGCACCACAAGGCATATTTGCTTTGCACTACACTATAAAAAGTGACGCCCATGAAACACAAGTTCTGGATTGTGCCACGTTTAAAGATGGCAAGACAGGAAGAGACTATGAGCCAAGATATCACCCAGCAACAAGGAGGGGTACTCTGGAGACTACAAGAAAAAGGAAGCTTCCTAGATGACAAAACAAGAAAAATATCAGTTTGTCACCTCAAACCCA
Organism: Pleurodeles waltl; assembly: GCF_031143425.1. NCBI lineage: Eukaryota > Metazoa > Chordata > Amphibia > Caudata > Salamandridae > Pleurodeles > Pleurodeles waltl. The sequence continues at coordinate 292,010,936 of NC_090442.1, forward strand.
CCACTAGCTATGAAGGCTGCTTTGTGGAAAGTAATTACTGACAGATTCAGTGCTGTAGTCCCAACACCCAGGACTTTGGAGGAGCGGAAGAAAAGGTGGTATGACTGCAAGAGGACACACAAGAAGCAACTGGTGTTGAACCTGAGGGCTACAATGACAACTGGTCATGGTCCAAACACCCAGCAGTATTTGATGCCTATGGAGGAGCAGCAGAGTCGGATTGGGACAGAAGAAAAGACTCCGTTACCCAAATAAAAATGGCCTCCATTGATGAATTAGAAAGGTGCCCCATTTTGCAAATTGTGGCAGTTTTGGACTTGTAAAGACATGCGTTGCTAGTTATGGTGAACTGCATGGATTTCAGCTTGCTGCAGGCAATGTTTGTTTTAATATCGGGGAAATCAACAGTAAAAACCGGCCCAGCAGACCATAAAACCAGCCCACAAACAGCCCAAAAAATGGCCCACACGTTGATGTATCTGAACAGCCTGTTATCACTGTCTGATTGCCGTTTAGGCCAGTCTGAGCCCGAGGAACAGGTGGCAGCAGTCATTGGAATTGAGGGGACTGACATTTCACTGGCTCAATATGTTGCTAAATGGGCTTAAATGTTGTTTTTTAATGAATACTTACAATTTGGAATATATCTATGTGCACCAAATTTGCCTAAAAATAATGTGAAGTAATGCATGGCACTACTTTGAAATAATTTCTATTAAGGGAGTGTCCATTGATGCTACATGTGCATTCACAAGCTAACCTTCTTGCAGGGGTGACTGGTGTTCATTGGCAAAAGGGGCATTGTCCTGCCACCCTCGGGGAGAGGCAAGAACAGGGAAACAAATGCAGAGCAGCTGAAAATAAATCACTGCTCAGAGACGGTGTGCTCAATCTCCTGGGTGAACTCTAGTGAACTTTTCAGATGTTCTACTGCGCATGCGCCAGCCGGGTGAGGATTTCTTCGACCTGCAATCACGAGCTACAGCAGTGACAGCAGTGACATCATCGGAGAAGGAGGGCTGATTTACAATGCAATTGATCTCGTTGCTTTTGGGGTGTAAGAACAGTGGCCCTGGGAGGAGGTGGCACACCTCCTTTCACTTCATGGCTGGGGGTGGGGCAGGCCGATGAGGACAAGGAGGCAGTGGGTTGTAATAACTGCTGGTCATCATAGAGGGGAAGGCTTTAGGTGGGGTGGAGGGGGCTACTCTCCTGGCAGTTACACATGTTTAGTACGCATTTGGTTTTACTTTGAAAAATGTTTTATGGAGCTGAGCATGACAGGGTGCTCCTTATCTCGACTCGATAGAGGCCCAAGAAAGGGAAGCAACCAACTGCAGACATCAATTGAACTAGTGGACTAAGAGGAAGATGTGTAGTTAAGCTTCTCCATAAGGGGCATCAACCACCTCCCCTCCCCCCCCCCTTTTTAGCAGTTGGTTGGTTCTTAATGGGCCTCTTCTTCTGTCCGCAGCTCCGCAGACAAAGGCTCATAATTAACTGGGGAGGGTGAGTGTGTAAAAGGAAGGATGGGATGGATTGATGGATCAAATGGTGGATGGTAGATGCATGGATGAATGAGTGAAATGAAGGATGTAAGAATGAGAGAGGGTGTATGAGTGAAAGGGAGAGGGTGTATGAGTGAGAGAGGGTGGATGAATGGATGGATGAAATGGTAGATGCACAGATGCATGGATGAATGAGTTAAAGGATGGACATAAGAATGGAAGAGTGAAAGGCAGGGAGGGTGTATGAGTGAAAGCAAGGGTGGATGGATAAATGGATGGATGGATGGAAAGATGGCTGGATGGAGTGAAAGGATGTGTTGAGTGAAATCATGGGTGTATGGTAGAATGAGTGAAAGGATGGATGGCTGAATGAGTGGAAGGGTAAATGGATGGATGAGTGGATGGATGTATGGAGTGAAAGTATGGATGGATGAGCAAAAGGATGGATGTGCGAAAGGATGTATGTAAAGATGAGTAAAACAATGGATGGATGAGTGAAAGGCACGGTAGATGGATGTCTGGATGAAAGGATGGATGGATGGATGAGTGAAAGGGTAAATTGATGGATGGATGGATGAATAGATGGATAGATGGATGAGTGAGTGAGTGAGTGAAAGGATGGATGACTGAGTGCAAGAATAAATGGAGGGATGGATGGGTGGGATAAAGGGTAAATGGATGGGTGTAAGGATGGATGGCTGAGTGAAAGGGTAGATAGATGAATGAGTCAAAGGCAGGATGGTGGATGGATGGAGTGAAAGGATGGCTAGTTGGAGCATAAGGGGGAATGGATAAACAAAAGGATGGATGATTATATGGATGGATGAATGGGCGGATGAAAGGGGGATAGATAAGTGAAAGGATGGATGACTGAGTGGATGGATTGGTTTGATGGATAGGTGTCCCTGGACGAGTGGTGGCTCTCCTTTACGGGTTCCACAGCGACACTAAACCCTCCTTGATTTGTGGTCCATTTTTACTGTACCAAGTCTGAATAAGTATTCACTCTTGGTATAGTAAAAATAAAATGCAGACCTTCTTTGGTCCAGCAACAAACTGAGACAGCTGGTGACATTGATTGCTTCCAGCCATCAGAGAGATTGTTCAGAGCTGGTGAAATCCCAGCACTGTGAGCATGTCTATGTGACTATGTGTGTGAGTTAAAGTGAGAGAGAGACAGTGAAGGAATGAGTCAGAGTGAGTGAGAATGAGTGACAGTAAGGATGAGTATGTGTGAGAATGAATGTGAGCGAGTGAGGGAGAATGATAGTGAGTGTAACTGACTGTTACTGTGTGTGAGAGTCACAGTAATTCAGAATGAGTGCGAATGAGTGGGACTGAGTGAGACAAGGTGGGCCAGAGTAGAATGAATGAGACTGCATGAATTAGTGAGACCAAGTAAGACTGAGTGAGTCAGAGTGAAACAGTAAACTTAGTGCAAAAAAGTGTGAGAGAACCCTTCAAGAAAAAGCTTTTTGGAATTCAAGCCAAGGATTACGCCCCACCACTTTCAAAAGTCACCAGCTGCCACAGCGTTCTTGGTGTTTTTTTTAGATTAAGTAATAGTTGAGACAGAAGTTTTCGAGGAACATGCTAGTGTATTTGGAGATTTCTGAAGAATTTTAGGAGTGTATCTGTCATGTAGTTGTGGTTTTGTTGTGCTTGTCATTGTGTCTGTTCGTCTATTGGTGTCTTAAGTGTGTCTTTGTAAAGTTTTGTGTGTTTGTCTAGTATTTGTTAAGGATGCCTTGGTGAAGGGATGACGCATGCCACTTTTAAAAGTTTAAAAGTGTGTGAGACAGGGGCACTATGCTGGCTGTGCTCCATCACCTGCCCAGAATATTAGTGGTTGGCGGAGAGCTGGCGAGTCCAACCCTCTCCGCAAATGTCAGCAATGGTGGGAGACAGCCTATCCCCCATCTAAGTGATGTCACCAATAAAAAGAGAATGTTGCAACAAGTACATTATCGTTGGACTGACATCGTCTTACAACATGGATTTACGTCTTACACATTTGGGGTTAGAGCTAAATGGTGTTGGTAATGAGTAATATTTTAACATTTTTATTTTAAATTTATAGATGCATATTGTTGAAAGTTTTGAACTTTGTTATTCGCATATGTGAATTATTGCTGTTTCAAATGTTTTTAAACTATATATAAATGATAAAATATAATAAATGGTATTTTTATATTATTTTTATCAGAAAATTGACTTTGAAGTAATTAAAAAGATTCAAATATTTACGTATTAATACGATTGGTTAATATGCATTTTTTGAAGGTGAACATCTTATTTCTGAAGTAGAGAAAATTGTATCCTTAATAATCCTGCCACCACCTGTAAAATCTTGATTTAAAAAAAGGAAAAAGAACGAAGAATTATATCTGCAAAGACTCAGGGACATGGTAAGGATTTTAGGGGGCCTGGACTAAACGTATTTTGGGGTGCCCTGCTTGGAACAGCTTTGAATTTATGGTTCAGTTTCAGCCCTTTCATGCCCTCTTTGGCCAAGTCACTTATAGTGCAGATACACTCCTCCAAATTCTTTAATATTCAGGAATAGAGACCTGTGTTTTCAAGAGTGTATCACAGCAGCAGCTCACTGGTATTACTGCAAATAATCTCTGACACCCTCCCATTTATCTGTATGTGATGCCCTGTTTTGATCTAAAAGAAGCATTTTTATGGATGTTGCATGACAACATAAACACAATTCTCTGCAAATCTGTAATAGACTCTCACGCATCATCACCAGCATTAAAATAAATTAAAGTAAAACAGTATTTAAAAATCTGTTTAGCAATTATTCAAGGTCATCAGAACAAGACTTTCGGCATAACAGAGCTGACTCTATCAAGGATGCCCGATAGGCTGGAGCCCTGGGCTAGAGCCCACTTTGCCCATGCAACGTCTCTGCAAAGACTGGCCTGCTTCTGCTGTCAGTTCCAGAGCCTCACACTATGGTGCAATGGTGACAGTGTGACTAACATGACTTATAATGGAAGCATACGCTCCAAGTACGAATTCCTATGACTATCAAAAATCCGAAGGATCCCAAGGATTAGATATGTAACATGCACTACAGCACACATGGACTAAACTGGGAAACATTATCTTTTGCTTATATCTCCTTCAAGAAAGCGTTACTTTTTGTTCACAAAGCCCGGTATGAACAATATTCATAGCGTGCACTGGTTAAGCCTGTTTACACCACCTGTAGGCAAAGTAACTCAAAGCAGCACACTTTTTTGAACAGAGAAAAGGGTACCTTTCTTCAAAAGCATCTTTTACTCTGGAAAGTAAATACCATTGCACTGTTTTGTGTTGTTTTGCTTCACTCTGTGTCATTTTAAACAGGACATTTTTTTAGTTAATCTGTGTCTTTTTTCATAGTAAAGTCACATAAAGTGATGCAAACCAAGGAAAATGTTTGATCTGTGAATTAGTTACAGTTGCTAAACTGAGTTCCTAGTGTAAAGGAGTCCGAAAACGTTGAGAAACAGTACTTTGTGCTTCTTTGCCTCACTATGCATCAAGGTAGGGTCCATATTTAGGTTTCACAGTTGTACTGGCGTTGTTCTGGTGGTGGTGTCCTGACGGAGGGTGTTCGCCGCGGGAGGTGTTTAAAATTGTACTATGCCTGTGTCTATGGAATGGTTGCTAGCAGGACACACCTGATGTCCTATGGCTATATGTGTCCACCTGCATACCACACGATATAACACATTCTATTCAGACCCACATGCAACTGCCAAACACACAGACACAACCACATCAGCCACTCCAGCTCCCTCTATCTCAACCAGCCAATCTACTCACACCCCACCTACTCTTATTCGTCCCTCCCAATTCTTCAACTACCTTGCCTTGACCCCTACCACACCAGCTCCCAGCCCTTCCAAGTAAAAGCTTGCAGTGTCAGATATGTGCCCAACAGATGCCCCTTAATGAGGAGGTTACCCCTGGACTATCGGCAGGAGACAAGTTAAGGGCAACAAAGCCAGGAGAAATTGTATCTTCCAGACATTGTTCACTGTCACAAATGTGTTACATTGCCAAAATGATGTACATGAGAGAAGTATTACATGAATGATTTCTTGAGTTCAACTTTCAAGTTTGTCCCACAGTGATTTATTGCTGTACAATCCATTGTGTTAATGGAATTCATGTAACAGTGAGATACATGTTCTGACTCACATTCACAACTGGAAATACATTTCACTGATGTCCCATTGCAAAGTTCAGACATTGACATTGCTTACAATTGTGATAGAGTATGTAAATTTGGTGCAAGCATTCATTTTACTAAGAAGTACTTACACAAAATAAAACATTTTGTATATTATCAATAGGTGTTGATGCAGATGTTTAATTTAATTTCTCACACAACTAGTTTAAACACATATGCAGAACACAAGTATTTTAAATTTAGTTATGGGACATGTATGCAAATGCATGGGCTCCGAGCTAATTTTAAGTTTTAATTCAACGTTAACTAGTAATATGGACTGCTCATCTTCGAGTCTGGCAACGACAAGGTCATTTTCCTTCGTGGTCAAGTGGCAGCAACAACAGCAGTACTTGTCCGGTCGGGATACAGTTGAAAAAGAAAGTGCTAAAGGGAAAAAAATGTCGGTTTTTACCTCATTTCCCTTCCAATCCGCCAACTCGAGTGTGGAGGTTTCCCCACCACAGTTGCCTTTCCAGTAAGGTACATTGCGATTGGCTCGGGGGTAATACTGGCTGGGGTCCCGCTACCAGCCACTATTTCCCCTGGCTCTGTTGACACAGGTGTAAAGTTCTGGCAGAGTCGGTGGGACTCGGGAGGTCTATCATTTAAGGTCCCACCAGCCTCTAAATAAAGCGGGCAGGCTGCCAAGTCAGCGGACGGATTATCCAGTGGAAAACTAACAGTAGGACTGATTCCGCCAAGATCTAAATCACTCCCTCAGTCTGAATGTCCACAAAGGAAACAATAATACATCTTATGTAGTGTTTACAAGTTTTATGTAACATATCACAACATTTAAAAAAAGAATTCTGTAAAAAAACTTGTTCAAAATATTTTAAAACACTTTTCAAATATTTTTCAAGGGTGTGTGACTGTAAGACCTCTTCAGGACACCACAATTAAAGCCAAACTTAAGAATATTTGTCCAATATAATTTCCTCTTTATTAATGCCATATAGATCATTCTCACTTATCCACTTGGAAACAGACATCATGCAAACCTAAAAGATTCTTTGTTTAAATTATTAAATAGCTCCAACAAACATGATGTGAATTTTGGCTAGGTAAAATATAATGTTGACAGCAAGCAAACATACTATGGCGGATAATAGTGAAATGTTATTATTAAATATAGTGAACCTTAAACAGGATCTACGTTCTATGCACCACTGAAATAATTACACTCTTGGAATGAAGCGGAGGGGAACTGTCTGAATTCTAATTGCCTGAATTAATGTAAGTAAATTAATTGGTGATTTGGTAATGTCCAAATTTGTCAGGCATGATAGATGAACATTGAGCCACATGTACAGAAGTATTTGGCATTCGCAAGCAGTGAATTGGGCCATTTGCAGATGCTAAACGGCCTTTTGCCATGTACCCATTTACCGAATGGCAAAATAGGGTTTGCAAGTCGGTATTAGGAACAGGCGTGTTTAGGGCCTTCCTAATAGCAAGTTGCAGGGCCATGTATGAATGTTGTGCGACCGGAATGCAGTCGCAAAACATTCATCTTTTCCTGACTCCATTAACGAGGTGGTAAACCATTCGCAAATGGGAAGTGAATGTGGGCTCCAACATTTTTTAAGAGCAGGAAGTGCTTTTATGGACCACTGCCTAATCTTAAAAAATGAAAATAAAAAAGTGAATTTTTGTTTTTGTAATGCAGCCCGTTTTCATTAAAGGAAAAAAGGCTGCATTACAAAACAAAAAGCTTTATTTAAAAAGCAGTCACAAACATTGTGGTCTGCTTACCCCAGCAGGGCACCATCCCTGTGAGTGCAGGCAATTCCCAATGGGTCGCTAGTTGCGACCTGCCCTATGAATATTGATAAGGCAGGTCCCCTGCGACCCATTTGGGAATTGATGATAGTGTAGTACATCCCATTTTGCGAGTTCCTAATTCCAAGTCACAAAAAATCGCATTTAGGAACTTGTAAAATGCTGTAGGGGACTCCTTCTGAAATCACCCAGAAGTTCTCAGGTCAGAGTACTGTGCTGAGGGGGCCTCCTGGAGCTCAGACCTCCCTGCACCTCAGGGGTTGAGGGAACCTTTGTTACACCCCTGATTTTAAATTCAATTTCTAGGATTATTGACAGTCATGGTAAGAATATTATTTGAAAATATAATGAATACAAACTGTTTACTAAAACTTGAAACACGGTATTATTTGTAAATACATTTAAGCACACATAAATTTCAAAATAAATATTAAATTGTGTTTTAGATAAAAAGTTTCAACAATTTGCATGAGAATGAACAATTGAAGCAATGAAAAAAGAGTTGTGAAAAATAAGAATATCATATATATATATATACTATATATCTGCAGGCAAAGGAGAAACAAAGGCAGGCTTCATCAAGAAGCGCTCAGCCACCACCACCAAAACCAGCACAACAACAATCCCAAAGAGTGCACAATATTTACACAATTTAAGCCATTAAATGAGACATGTTCATATTGATTTGAAAGGATGCACTAAGGCACTTTTACAATAGCATAACAAATTGTTGTTTTTTTCAGGATAAAGAGGTGTTTAGTCTTATATTGAGAGTACATTTTTAATATATATAAGTTTAGTAAAAGTGTAGGCACATTTTATTATATTAGTGTTACATTAAGTGTAGTTTAAGTGTATTAGTACTGTTAGTTAAATGTTTTTTTTTTTTTATAGGGTTGGGCAGAACTTGCAGAGTTTCGCTCAGCGGAGTAACATAATGCGGAGTGGCCAAAATGCTGTGAACTCCGCTGTGGATCAGAATTTATCACCCATCCCTACATTTTTAGGAAGGGAGTTGTTTTTAGAGATTGGGTTAATTTATATGGATATTACAATTGCTTTATTGTGCTTTTAAATAATTAGAATAGTGTGTGTTTTATGATTTTAGAGTAGTATTTTGATTTAAATGGGGTGCATGCTGCGGTCTTATGATAATTAATTGATAAAAATATTAGAATTTTTGTTTTTGAATATGTTTTGCTATTCATAATTTAATATAATAAACTGTGATTTTTTTTTTATTATGTTAAAACATTTGACAATTGTGTCAAAGAAATCATAGAGCATACATTTATTTGATAATATGAAAACATTTAAAAATTGAATTTCTTTGTTTTCAATCCCTAAGATGCGAAAAGTGGGAAGCCTGGGTGTGTGGAGCAGGTTTCTTCATTTCCCTCCTGTGTCAGTTAAGTTGTCCTTTGAAGCTTGGAAATTGCTGCCGTATTTATTTAGCTTCAAGCTGTGAAAGTGAAGCTTTGGGCGTTTTCTTAATAGATGTTATGCAACTTTTACAATACAGACCTTTGTAACCTGTTGCAAAACATGAGCTCTTCGGTGTAGGCTTTATTCATGGAGGCAAAGGAGACATTACTTTTTTCACACTAAATCCCATATTTGAACTCTGCCTAGTTGCACGTGATTACTGCTCACTTTCCAAAGTTAAGATTTCTCCTCTTTGAGCGCAGAGTACATTGAGCTTTTTTTTTTCTCAGCAGTGATGAGGAAGGGTGCATGGCTACGGTCGGATCCGTTATGAACAAGATAATATAGCGTTTGGACTCTTGAACAAGTTTTGGAAATTATACTTCGACTTTATTCTTACAACTTAATACATCCAACCGGGAACGTTTTGATTAGAGGCAATTAAGAACAGATATGCAGTGATTCTGCACTTAATTGGCTAACCATAACCGGAACAGCTTACTTTACGTACAGGAAGATAAGCCTTGATAAAGTCCCTCACAGGACAAAACACGTGTCGGCTGAATCTGATCTGAAATTTGCAAATCAATCTTCTCATATCGGAGGACAAGAGCTTCCACTGCCTAAAGTCAACAAATTGGACATTGCACAATTTTTTCTATGGACTGACTGGAATATGGTGCTTTGACTTGGAGCTTTTTGGAAGTACATCTGTCTTTAACTGGATTAGAGGATCTATGTTAAATGAGTTGGTTTTTATGTCTATAATTTGATGTGTTTGTGATATTTTTGTGATATCTATGTATTTTCATTTATTTTGTAGTTTTTGCTTTATATCTATTGGTATTTTTTGTATTAAAATTGGTAATTGAAATAGCACAGTCTTGAAACCATTACACACCAATGTTATCTCCTTTGATTACATCATGTGCATTCATAGTACTTTGTGACAAAATGGTTATTTCCATTGACACATTTAGAAATTTAAACTAACTATTCAAAGATTGCTCCGTTCGTACTTTAGTCATAGTACATTGAGCAAGGGTCCGATCAGGAGGTCCCATCTACTCCAGATGTCAAATACCAGAAGTCCAGAATTTAAAAATAATAATAAAAAAAAAAACAAGTGGGGCAACAATACATCCACTCCTTGAATTTCTTGGGGATTGGATGTTTGGATGCCAGGGAGTAAATATCACCAAATCCAAAGGATTACAATATGTCCCAACATTCAAATACACTCTTTGGATTCACAGAGAGACGATAGTGAGTAAGGAACATATGCGGGGATGACCAGGTGAAAGCCTGGCAAATTGCCAAAAGGGAAGCCCCACCAGCCTCTGCCCAGAAAGTGGACACCACCCTTGTTGACGTTTCTGGACATCCTCAGTGAGAGACTCCACAACAGCAGCATAAGCATGGGCAATAGCCTGCCTTACCCACCTACTAAGAGTCTGAGTGGAAACCTTTTGTCCCTTTGAAACAGAACCATAAGCCACAAACAAAGATTGAGACAACCTGAATTATTTTGCACGTTCCAAATAGAGTAAAAGAGCTCTCCTGACATCTAGGATAGAAGGAAGGGAAGAGGAGGAGTCAGAAAAAACAAGCAGAACAACAACCTGGTCACAATGAAAAGAGGAAGAAACCTTAGGGACAAACTTAGGGTCCAACCTGAGAACCACCCACTCTGGGAAAAAGTTCAAGTAAGGAAAAGCAACAAGAAGTGTCTCCAATTCCCCCAAATATCTGGCTGAGGTTATAGCCACCAGGAAAATCACCTTAGCAGACAACCTGACCAACTCAGCTTCTTCCAAATGCTCAAACAGTGTACTCTACAAACCCTGCAAAACAGAATTCAAGTCCTAAGAAGGAACCATCCTTCGGATAAGTGGCCACCGTATCCTGAAACTCTGAAGTAACCTGAACACCAGGGAAGACAAAGTAGAGAAGTCATCAGAAAAAGAGAGACACCCTCGTATAGGAGCTCATTGAGCAGAAAGAGTGCTAGGGGTTAAAACTTTCAAAAACCCATCTCGCCCCCAAAAAAATCCAAGATCTTAAAGGGATCAATATGAGCAGTATCCTAAGACCGAGCACTGCAACAGTTAGAGAAAGACCCCCAAAGCTAATTTTTGGATTTCAGAGTAGACTGCTTAGGAGAAGATTGAATCTCCAAGGCAACTTGGGGGAAACATCCCAACTGAACCAAACCTACCCTTTTAATAGCCAAGCAGTCAGACACAACTGAGAGGCTATCTGGTGTGACAGCAGTAGAACCTCAAGAGGTGATTTTCTGCGATGAAGAACAAAAACCCGGACCTTGGCAAGGGACAGAAGGAGGTGAAAACAGTGACAGTGGGGCCAATATGTTGCGATGAGGATCACATGAGCCTGTTCCAACTGAACTTTCTGAAGCACCTTGGGCAGGAGTGGAATTAGCGGAACCACATACAGCAACCCTTGTGTTCATGGGATTGACAGAGCATCCACCGGCCAGGCTAGACAACATTGTGGCTCCATGCAAAAGTGATGGCATTGGGCATTGCCCGGGGAGGCAAACAGATCCAGCCAAGGAACCCTGAACTGCTGACACACCAGGAGGGACAGGGGCCAAGCTAAGTGGTACATCACAGAGGCTGATAAGATCCTGCTGAGGCTGTCTGCCCAGAAATTCATCTCCCCGTATGTACACTGATCTCAGATCTAGACATTCTTCTCTGCCATGCACAAATCTAGGATGCAACCTGATTGAGGGACCTGCACTGTGTGCCCCCTTGCCTGTTCAGGTAAGCCCTTGCCACTTGATTGTCCATTCGGACCACAACATTCTGACCCTTCAAGTGCTCCTGAAAAAAATCCAAGGCCCTCATCACTGTCATGAGTTCCCTTTGATTTGAGGACTTCTGACTTTATCATGGGGACCAAGGAGCTCCCCTCTCCAGGTGATTCAACACAGCACCCCCAACCCCACTCACTGGCATCTGTAATTAAGAGAACTGGGGAAGGAAGCTGAAACAGGACCACTTTCAACAGAATATCCCAGACCAACCACCAGGACAGATCTCAATAAACCTGATCTGAGAGAGGGATCATGAGCCCATAGTCCCTGGAGCTGGGATCTCAGTGACTGGGGATATGATTTACAATGGGCTTTAAATGGTATCTCGCCCAGGGGACCACAGCAGTGAAAGCTGCCAACAGTCCTTGCACTCTCAACCAGCAAGTTGTGGAACTGTGTGAACGAGTCAACAAGTCTTTCACCCCCATCTACAGAGAAAGGACCCTGTCCTCCGGAGGGAATGCAGCACCCAGCTGAGTATCCCGATGGGCTCCGACAAACATTTTCATCTGGGAAGGGGTAAGGTGAGACTTCCGAAGATTCGCCAGAAGACCAAAGCCGCCCAAAGCTACTAGCACCAACTCCTCATTTTTGTGGCTTTAAGAAAGATGGAGCAGTCAATAACCAATCATCCAGATAAGGATAAAGAACAACATCTTTCAAATGCAAGCGAGCAACAAAGGGAGCCAATTCCTTTGTGAAGACTTGACGAGAAGTACCCAGGCAGAATGGGAGGACTTTAAACTGGAAGTGCTGGCCGAAGACCGCGAACATCAGGAACAACTTACTCTCCACATGCACCAACATGTGAAAGTAGGTGTCTTGGAGGTCCAGTATGGCCAGAAAGTATCCCTTCATGAGGAGAGGAATGATTGTTTGAAGAGACACCATCAGGAAATGCTCCACTATCAGATACTTGTTCAAAGACCAGAGTTTGAGGATTGGTCGAAAAGAACCATCTGGGTTTGGAACTAAAAACAGGGTTGAGTAGAACCCCAAACCCTGCTGACCTTCTGGCACAGGGACTATTGAATGTTTCTTCAAGAGCAGCTCAATGGCCATAGTGGTACTTTGTAACTGCATGGGATTCTTTGGAGAAGGAATAGCTCTGAAGCGAGCAGGTGGAGCGTGCTCTTTGGATCGAATCTGATATCCATGTTCCACTACCGAAAAGACCTAGGGGTCTGTCACTTCTCGCTTCCATTGTGGAAGAAAATCCCTCAGTTGACCTCCCACTGTCATATAGTCATTTCTGTTGCTTGACAGCAGGGGCACTGGAGGAGGAGAGTCGGGCTTTATTATAGAAGGCAGCCCCTGACCATGAGCCTGTCCTCTAAAGGGGAGGCAATCTGTAGACTGAAAAAACCCTCTTCAGAAACCCAACTGCTTGTTATCCACCACTTGTTTAAAAGGGTGCAGGATCTTCTTGTCCTACTCAGCCTTCTCAATCATATTGTTGAGTTCCGGACCAAACAGTTTTGGGCCCAAAAAAGGCAGTTTACAAATCAAGGAGCATTGGCTCACCTCGAGCTTCCAAGACATGAACCACAAGGACCGTCTGGCACAGATGAAAGCACCAGCTGCAGAAGTTGAGGCCCTGAGACTGCCCAGAACAGCATCAGACATAAACTGTGACAACAGTTCAATGTTTACCAACAGGTCTGTAGGGTCTCCTGACTCTGGAGGAAATCAAAAAAGGCATGAAAATCCTTCAGGACAGTGTGTGTAGCATATGCCTCATAAGTACTTGTCTGGATCCTATTGTTAGAGGCAGCATAAGCAAGCTTTAAAGCAGATTCCACCTTCTTATCTGCTGGGTCTGAGAAAACTGCATCCTCAGAGGCCAAAGAGGAAGAGGAAGACATGGACCCCAGAATGGTAATAACCTTTGGGGTTTTAAGGAACTGTTCTTCAAAACCCTACAAAAAATACATCTTGTGGAGAAAGTGAGGAGTAGCTGCTTTATCAATATCTCTCCACTCATTATGCAGCATATTCTGATTGATGTCATGAAAGGGCAAGCAGCAGAAGTAGAACTATTCTATTGTGCCAAAAAAGTCATCTTCAGCCAGAACTGGGGTGGCAAACCCCAACTGGTCTCTGATATGTGATAAGACCTCTTTAAATTGTCCAGACTGTATATATCTGCCCTTAGAGTCTTCTTGATCCTCTGCCTCGTCATCCAAATGCTTACATTTGCCAGGGAATTCTTCGCCTTTTGATGCAGTGTCCACAGCCTCTTTAATTAAAGACTGCAAATCTCCCCTTGAAATGTGCAAAAGTTCCTCAGACTCCTCCTACTCAGGAGGATGGGAATGCCTCCCCTTCTCCAGCTGTTTAGCCATACCAAAGGAATCACCAAAAAATTACTAGGAAGCACAAGCCTTTGCTTCTTGTTTATGTAGGCTTCACTAGGCAACCAGATTTCTTCTCGCGAGATCCGGTTGCCCAATAACTGAACATCTCTCCCTCGCGATGAGCGTCAATAGAGACGTGCAAGGACCTGGGAAGCTGTCATGCTGGCAGTGTTGCCAGATTGGGCTATTTCCCGCACAAATGGGTGACATTTTTTTCCATTTGTGCGGGAAATAACTCTCCCGGCGGGTTGCACACATTTGGGCTTTACTTGTGCGCAAAATTTGTGAATGCGGCGGCGCCGCCACTAAAAACGTGCTGTCAATCATTAATAGTGCAAAAGCGCTACCTAACCACACAGCTTCATGCTGCTGGCCTGCCCTCCCAGTCTGACTTTGGACCAATGTGATCACAAGGGACAGGCCAGCTATTATTTTTTTGTTATGATTGGCCCAGCCATGGTTTGGGGCAGGGCCGCAAGTCCCGCGCTTATCCACACTCGGAATCGAGAGGAAGGATGAGCGGATTGCTGCTGCCTGGAGAGCTCAGGTTAGGCGATGCCGCAGGCATGGAATGTGTAGCATGGAGGGCACTGCTGGCAGTGTTAGATGTGGGAAGGATCCTAGAGATCAGTTGTGGTGAGTATACAACGATCCAGACCTCCAGGGAGAGCTGTTTTGAGGGGAATTGTGAGGGGTGCATCTCTCTTTATTCCTGCAGGATCCTCGATTTGTTGATAGAAATGATGTTCATTTACACATATTTAAGTTTTGGTGTGTGTTTGGAAAAATATGCCATTTTGTAGCATTTGCTTACCCACCCATTGTATCAAATAAGATTATTGCAGAGTTCACCTAAGAAAATTCTCAGTGTGAGAAAAAAAATAAACACCAAACTATCTTGCAAGAAAATAACATCAAATAAGATTATTGCAGAGTTCACCTAAGAAAATTCTCAGTGTGAGAAAAAAAATAAACACCAAACTATCTTGCAAGAAAATAACAGCGGTTTGTCATAAGCGATAGCCTTACATGTGACCTATGTCTTTGAACAAGCAGCAAATGTGACTAGATATAAATACAATTTAAAGGCATCTTTTTTCTATTACACCTTCTGATCTCCAGTATGATTATTTTGGAGGTGTCAGGGCCTATGCTGTAATTACAAATGCAGATATACACATAGATGTACTTGGAACCAATCCTCTAGGAACAAACATTACCAAAGTGGGGAAAATGCTGCAGCTGCCACAGGCCTTGCAGTATATCCTGTGCAACAGCTGTGCTAAATCACTGCAATCATCATGATGTTGCTTGGGTCATGCTGGGAGGCAGCATCTCTCACCCCACACCAGGGGCTTCTGTTCCTTAAGTAAGTTCTGTCCAGCGCAACAGAGGAGTCTTCTGACAGAGGTGTGTTACATTCGAAAAACAGGATGGAAGGAACTACAGGCCTTGTGACAGTGGTACCGCCTCTGAGGCAGCTGTGGCAAGGTCTCAGCTGTTTTCAGTACAGTCAGCTGAGCCCAGTCCGGTATTGCATGCACCCGAGGTGCATATAATGGCTACCAGTTACAGATTATATGTGGCTCCAATACCTCTTCCCCCTCATTGCCTTACATAAAAACCCCATATACATTGATTTACACACTTGTATGATTCATTGTCTCTGTAGAGTAAGTTTATGTAATATAAAGTGCCTTGACACCGTATAGTAGGAAAAATAGAGCTATGAAAGGAATTCAATTAAAAAAGTAAATTAGTAAGGGGTATGTACATCATTAGTGTAATTACTCATACAGACATACCACCCTCCTCACCCTCGACAGATTGCTGCTGTGAAAGTAAAGCAAACAAATTACTCAGGGACAAATTCAACGTATTGACTAATGCTGGCCCTGATCTAGCTCAATAATAGCTGCCTGATCCTCACATTTCCTACACAGAAGAAGAGAGACGAAAATGGTGCTGAAGAGAAAAGGGGTGTCATGAGGTATGCAAATGGAGGATTTCGAAAAGATATAGGGGTGAAAGGGGCCTACAGCCCTGGCCTCATGTTGCCCACATGGCCATGACCCACCTTTCTGTTGTACAAGTGCAGTACTTTCATTTGCACAGAGACCCAGGATTACATGTGCATTTAATCTGAACACCTTAAAGACTCACTGGCAGGCACAGTGAGAAACATACTGCTTTCAGCCTTAGGGCTCTTAATCATGCCACACAAATGCCCACCCATAATCTGAACTCACCCAGACACCCAGAGGCGACTCAGTTTGCAATATGTACTGTACAAGTCATATGAAAATAAAAATACTGAAACAACATCTGGGAAAAACAAATATTTATATGGGTGAAGTAAAGCATGTGAAATATAAATAGGGACTACTTTGCTGACATTGATTATCTTAGGGGTTTTCTAGTCTTTGTTGAGAAGTCAATCAATGTTTTTCCCTTTAAAGTTAACAACATGGATATAGGGATCCATTTTGAAAGCAGTTGTCGGACCTGTCACACTTAAAGTCCATTAAGGAGTTGCAAAGCCTCATGAGCTTGCCCAGCAGTAATGATGAAGTTGGATGGGACCAGAAGAGTGATGACAGCATCAGCAGAGTTGAGGCAGCATCACAGTTGAAATGTTGGGAATTAGGTTTTGCCATTAGTTCTGGGTAAATGTATCTTTTTCCTTTCTGTTCCAATAGCTGTTACTTCATTTAGAACAAAAACAAGCCTATCTGCATCTTGCCAAGCCTGGAAGCTTTAGTATAATGAAGGCAACGACACAGGTCCCATATTTCATTAATTGCCAGATGATGTGCTCATGTTGAAGGACTTTGGAGTGAAGTACAGGGGACTTAGAGTAAGTGACTATAGACTTCCTGGCCTTCTTAAATTTTAACTAGAAGAAATGGGACTCCTGTGGTACTGCAATGACCCTACCAGCTTGCCAAACCAGTTGTGCTGGAATTGCTTTAATCCCAGGGCGGTTTCTTTATGTGTGTATCATTGTGTGGTGTTAATCCTGCGAGATTCATTACACATACTGGTTAAATATACTGTTTACGAGCTACGTTACTTAAAGAGTTTCAACATTTCTGCACTTGTCCTTCATTAAAGATGAGTTATAGTCTGTTCTTGTGAAGTTCATTCATCAGTGCCAGGATCGGATTTGTGGTGATAGAAGTTCCAAATAGAAGGTCCTCCAGGAGACCTATCTTAAAAATTAGTAATTATTAATAGAATTTGGACATGATTGCAGACGTGCATAGGTGCCCATTGAAACTCCTCCCATCATACGCTTATTGAACAGAAGTTAGATTTATGGTCAGAATGTTTCCTGAAGGCTTTTTTTGCATACTTTGAAAATTGCAACTTTGGGCTGGTTTTTGGGCTGATACTACTCTATGTTGGGCTGAATTTGGGCTTGAACGTGGACAGCTTTGGGCTTGGGATGGGTTTCAAAATCTGGCAATACTGCATGCTGTCCCCCACTTCTCCCGCACCTTGGACGCGGCTGCAGCTGCTGCTCCAGCTCCCTGCCGCAGCTCAGCATATGAGCAGGGAGCACGTATGAATCGGGTCACAAAACGCCGCCCCCTGATTTTGCGCCTCCTGAATGAGAGAGCTAGATAGCACTTTGGGCTGCCAAAGTTGCATCATTATCCAGGGAAGTGCTCAAAGTGTGTTGGGGGAGCACTTACGTCCCTTGGTGCCACCCATATTGCTTTGCCCCAGTGAAATAACCTCGGGCCTACAGGCAGCAAGGGGCCAAAGTTTTGCTTGTAAGCCAGTCCCAGCCCTACTAAATATCGGCATGCCGATTACCAAGGCTGAATATACTTTATTCCACCTCATGCCTCCTAAATACACCACCAAACACTCCCTGCCCCTTTATCTCACTCTCTCTTGCTTGTTCTTGCGTTCTACCTTTGTCACTGTTTTTCAGTCTTTGTCTTCTTCCTTCTCCCCCCCCTTGCTTGTTTCTCTCTTTTACACCACCTGCAATCACCGGGTCAAATTAAGCACTGCATGCAACTCCAAGGAACACCTGAGTGTTCATCACCCATTCGGCTTGTCACCCTTTCACGGACATTTTTAAATGTTTGCATCAAATGCAGGTTTGTTTCCTCTGCTTCAGAATCAAAATTGCTCCTTCATCTATGTTGATGAAAGGCCGTAGTGGCCCCAGCGTAATGAAAAAAATGTTTGTGCTATATGCAGGCTTGACAATAGTTGATGGGGCACTTTCAAAGCCACCAGTTTCTGACTCTGAAAGGAATGAGTCGGTTGTAGAGTAGCTTCACGCTTCTTCATCACTAACGAGTTGAACTTTGATTGAAACGTTGTCTGCACCCTCTTCGTCCTTAAAGCGTTTTCCAGTAGTGTGATTATGTCAAGCTGGGTCTCAGATACCCCAATACAAGTTTAGAAATGTTTACAGTAAAATATAATAGTGGTAATGTTCAGGTGCCATTCACAGTTTCAGGCTATTTAGAATTCTCTGAGAAATTTTTGTAAGGATCTTTGCTTTCTGCAAGCAGTCCCATACAACTTTCCAGAATAACTTCATAAGACAGTCAGAATATTTTGTAAGCATGTTAAATATCCTTTGCTGAAATAGCGAAACAAGTTTTGTTGCCGCCTCCCACTTGTCAACTTTAATTGTGTTGGCAAAATAGGAGAGATAAAAAAGGTGAGGGGGAACGAGCAAGGAGGAAAATAGACCTCAGAACAGTGTTTACTACACTGTTCTTTAGAGGCAGATTTGAGGGAGGCTGTGCCCTTCGAAATGTCGCCGATGCTAAAACCTGGCCCTGGTTAAAATGTATGGAATTTAGACTTTGCTTATATAAGACACTTTCGTGCTTTACCAATTCCACTGTTATTGTTGAAGCAAATCACATTTTTGATGACATGTCACAATTTATTAGGATCGTGCAACTGTTGCATCATGCAAGAAAAGTAGGATTGTAGAAGTCGTTTTGTGCTATTCTGGTGCCATCTTTCAACTCAGAATCTCTCCTCCTCGTCCGAACCAACACCCGGCACTGGAAATCATCTACTCCCCCTCACCAACATGGGGCCTTGCACCACTGCTGCCCACCCCGGACTAACATGGGTCTTGCACCTATGCTGCAGCACTCCGAGGCACAGGGGAGGAGTACTTCTCTCCTGGGCTTCACCGGCTTGTGTAGCGCTGCCAGGAATAGGGGGGAGGCCCTTCCAAACCACGAGCAGTTCTCATTGTTTCAGCCCTTGATGAGCTGTGAAAGAGATGCTTGTCAGTGAACTACATGCCAATGAGTATAGTGTAAATGGTTACTTTGTAAAGGAAGATTAACATTTCAAACCTCAGAGGAGGTGTTTGGGAGTGCAAAAAAAGGGACCCTGCCCCCATATTGAAGTCAGTGCTTTTGGTATTTGTATTTTACTGTCCACAAAACAAGTTTGCAAAAAGTGATGGACGGAATGCTTGAACTAATCTCAGCGACTGGTACTTACCTGGGCTTCATGTCACTCCATAGTTATTTTCCACACCATGACACCTCAGTTTGGACCAAGCTGCATGCAAATCAGTCTTGACCCTGCTCCAATGAGAACAGTCCAGACCAAACTGCCAGTCCAGGTCCTCCCTGTACCAGAACACAAGCAACCCAGGACAGGTGCTGAACCAGTTAGGGATCATCAGCCAGGTAGCTTGGTTCCAGTGTGTAGGAAGCTGACCTGGTGTGTGGTGGGTACCTATGATACTTACACCTTATACCAGGTCCAGGTATCCCCTATTAGTGTAATGTAGGCAGTGTCTAGAAGCCTGGCTCTCTAGAGGTAGCTGTGGATGAGCAGCCAAGGTTTATCTAGGAGACATGCAAAGCTCATGCAATACCACTGTAGTCACACAACACTTACACACAGGAAAGAAAACACTTAGTTGCACAAAACAAAGGTACTTGATTTTTGTCTCAAACCACTGCAAAATACTAGACAGGTGACCCACCCTTAGGAGGTAAGTAATACACTAAATATATACACTAGCAATCAGGTTAGATAGCAGTGCACATAGAAATAACCAATAGTGACCCTAGGAGGAGCACAAACCATAAACAAAAAAATGGAATGCGAACGAGGTACCCCCACCTAGGTAAGTAAACTGTTTAGAGGGGAGCTGGGGGTATTAGAACAACACACAGGTAAGTATCACAGTACCCCCCCCAGCGACCAGGAATGCAGGAGTAAAACACAGAATTTTCTCCAAACTACCCAAAAGGAGGAAAAGAAGAAAAAGAAGACACCCAGAGAAGGCTGCAAGAAAACCAGCAGTGGATTCCTGAAGAAACAAGACCTGTTGAGAGAGGGGATCAAGTCCAGAAGGCACAACAGAGTCCAGTGGGGGGAGGAGCCCCTACCCACCACACTGAAGATGCAGGAGTTGGTTGATGGTGAAGAACAGGTCAGCACTGCAGCCGAGAAGCCAGAGAAGAGTTCCTGATGGATGCAGAAGGTGTCCCATGCTGAAATGAAGATTGCAGATGGGTGTCGGTGCAGGAGTCCCACTAATTAGCCTTGGCAAAGGCAACTTTGCGGTTGGAGGAAAATAGGTGCTGCTGGAGACCATCAAGGCCAAAGGAGGACACAACCCAGGAGGGGGAGTCACAGGGGACCCTCAGCATTGCAGAGAGTCCACAGGAGCAGATGCAGCACCCACAGGAGTCCCACAGAACGAGGACTCAGAAGGTGCAAGAAGGAGCCCATGCAGTGTCACAAAGGAGGACCCCACGCCGCAGGAGAATTTTGCAGGAGGCTGGGATTCGCAGGAAAAAGTGCTGGGAACTGGAGCTGCACGTCGCCTGAAGATCCCTTGGAGGAGATGCAAACAAGCCTTGGCAGCTGCAAGAGACGTGGTGCATGGGGGTACTGTCCTGCGTGGGAATGCAAAGGCTTACCTCCACTAAAGTTGGACAGCTGGCAGAGAGGACCAAGAGGACTATTCCGGACCACCACCTGTGATGCAGGATCCAGGCAGCTCAGCAGGAGAGGGGCTTCATACAGCTGGTCATCGCTTGTTGTAGGTGCCTGTGTTTTCAGGCGAGTGACTCCTTTACTCAAATGGAGATTCCTTCTTCTTCTTGTGCAGGCTGAAGAGTTGCAGTCTTCTGAGGATGCACAGTGAGGGAACTGTTGCAAAGCTGGCAGGAACTCTGGATACAATGTTGTAGAAGAGTCTTCCTCGTGGATCTGAAGCTTGTCGGTTCCTGGAGGGTCCAGTCACGGTTCCGGAGCCCAGAAGTCGAAGTGGAGGTTGCAGAGGAGTCCTGCTGGAATCTTGCAAGACGAATCTCAGGATCTACCCCAGAGGAACACCCTAAATAGCCCTGAAAGGGGGACTGGTCACCTAACCAGGTAAGCACCTATCAGGAGGGGGCTCTGACCTTACCTGCCTGGCCTGGCCACTCAGATGCTCCCAGAGTTCCCTGCCAAACTTAGAAACAAGATGGCAGAACCCAGGGAACCTCTGGAGGAGCTCTGAGCACCACCACTGAGGTGGTGATGGACGGGGAAGTGGTCACTCCCCTTTCCATTGTCCAGTTTTGCGCCAGAGCAGGGACTTGGGGTCCCTGAACCAGTATGGACTGGTTTATGCACAGAGGGCACCAAATGTGCCTTCCTGGGCTTGAGCAGATCAAGCAGCAGGAGGACAGAAAAATGTCTGAGGGAAGGCAGCAGCTGGGGCTGCCCGGAAAACCCTGGAAGTCTGGTGGTAGTAATGTTATAGGTCCTCTAAGGAGCCCACAGAGTACATGGAATCATAAGACCAATAGTTGCAAATGTATTGGGGAATGATTCCAACATGTTTAATACCAAACATGCCTAGGTTCGGAGTTACCATTATTTAGCTGGGCATAGACAGTGACCTATGTCTAGAACACAAATAAAATGACGTCCCTGCATGCACGAAGTCCAGTAAAATGCTAGTGCAGAGGTGCCCTCACACACAGGTACTTGCACCCTGCTCTCTGGGCTAGGAGGGCCTGCCACAGGGGTGACTTACAGTGGCCTGGTGCAGTGACCTGGTAGTGAAAGTGTGCATGCACCCTTTCATGCAGGATGCAATGGCAGGCCTGCAGAACACTTTGCATGGGCTCCCTATGGGTGGCATAATACATGTTGCAGCCCATAGGGATCCCCTGGTACCCCAATGCCCTTAGGTACCATATACTGGGGACTTACATGGGGGTACCAGTATGCTAAATGTGGGGTGAAAAAGGTTCTGGCAACCAAGTTGGGCGAGAGCATAAACACTGGAGTCCTGGTTAGCAGGATCCCAGTGAACACAGTCACACACACAGACAACATGCAGAAAATGGGGGTAACCATGCCAAGAAAGAGGGCACTTTCCTACAAAGTGACACAGTGTGCACAGTATCCACATCTGGGCATACCCATCCCACCTAGGGTAACCCACTAAAGTATACAAAAAAGTGAAGGATGGAATGCTTGAATTAATCTCAGCCACAGCTCGAAGACCTCTGCATACTCCACTTGTCTTTATATTTTGTGCACTTCCAATCTGAGAGATTTTACTTAGCTGATGCAGCACAGATTTTTTGTTCTATATTGTTATATTACCTAGAAGTTCTATTGAGATTTTTTAATTTTTTACTCTGTTTTAGACATGTACATATTATCCATGACTGTAAAATGCCGACTGGACACAACCCTAGAGGCCTGGCCTCTCTCACATGGGCCTTGCAGCCATAGTCCAGCAATGTGAGGCCCAAGGAAATGGGTTGGTTAGTGGATCTGACTCACAGCATTATTTGGCTGCAGTTGAACTTATGCTTTACTGGTTTGTTCAAAATTAGGATAAATCAAATGAAAGGAGATGTATCTCAGATCTCTTAAATGAATCTGCATCATGCTAATTTACAAAATGAAATGCACTCTGGAACCATGTAAGTGTCTACTAATTATTAGTATCAGAACATTTAAAGACTTCAGGGGACGTTGATAGGGGTGTTGTAGCCATGACTCATAGCAGATTAGCACATTAACGGGAATATTTATGAAAAATTAGGCATAACTGCGCTAGCGCATTAGTGCGTCATTTTTTTAATGCAAGCTCATTCCTTAGTGCCATATTTATGAAATGATGTAGGATGGAACTAAGGAATGGTTTCCGTGAAAAAACAATGACGCTAACATTTGCAACATGCAGTAAGAAAAAATTACACTGATGCTGCGAAAGTGGCACTAGACTGTCGCAAAAGGTTTTTATTTTTTTACTGCATTAGCATCAAAACAAAATGCACGGACAAGAAAGAGTGGAATTGCAAGAGCAGATGGAATCATCAGGCACGGAGAGACCCCAGGAAGACCCCAATCACCCAAGTACCAGCTAGGAGGGTCCAGAACTGTCCCAGGAGAAGGAGAAGAGAAAGCACAAGTGTCGCTTTAGCGAGGAGGAGCCTGATATCCTGGTCAGAGAGGTGACGGGGACTGTCACTGAGTGCAAGAAGCACTGGCATGATTGCAAATGCAGGACTAAGAAGAAATTCGCCAGGAACCATAAGGCAGCACTGCAGACTGGAGGTGGAAGTCCGGCACCACCGGAGGACCTTGATGACCTGGATGACCTGGATGACCTGGAGGAGATGGTTGCAGCAATCATCCCGGAGGAGCTGATCACTGGAATTGCAGGACAGCGCAGACTACAAGGAACCAACACAAATGCAGGGTAAGTTTCAGGGGGGGCTATCTAGAACTCCATTAAGGGCAGAAGGGGACATAGGACACACACAATGCATGCTAAAGGGTTGAATCAGGACACATAGGCCCTGAATGAGGATGCACCATTCCCACCCAAGCCACACATGTACTGATGCTTTGGTTGTGCTATGCACTCCAACATATACACAATGTCAATATAGGCCCATCACTACGGCTATACTCCACCATGTAAATATGCACCACATTGCCTGGTAGGCACGTGCAAATAGTGTGGCTGTGCCATTATAACACCCATTATATATTGTTAAAGCCCCTGTACCAACACAAAGTAGACATGAGAGACCAGGACGGAGGTCAATACCACCCCAGGGGTGGTGTCAAGGTGGTGTCACTGGCCAAAATGCTTCTCTTTCTCATTGAAACACTGCCTTCACTCCCGTGTGCTGCATCTTGCAGCACACATTGAAATGCCATCTCAGCAAAAATAACTTGTACATGTGCAGGAAGGGACACCTCCCTGTACATTAACAAATCATCCTTTCAAGGCAGGTTCCCCGTCATTATGCTGCAACAATGCCTGTGTTGGTGCAGGGAGAACAAATCTGTGCAGGCGCTGGGGGAATTACCGTATTCAAGTATATATGGCACATCCCTGCGTATCTAAACTGCTGCAGTGTACTGCAACACATATTGCAGCTGCCCTGAGCCTGCCACATGAAAAAAATCTACCCTAAGGCTTTCAACCAGTGGAACACAACCCATACAGGGTGAACCCACAACAACTCACACACAACAATATGTGCCATATGGGAATGGACACAAAATAAAATACATACAACACATTGGCATGTATGTGAACATTATGGGGGTCATTACAACCCTGGCGGAACAAGTCCGCCAGGGCCGTGGGATGCGGTGGCACCGCCGACAGGCCGGCGGTGCCTCGCGGGGCATTCTGACCGCGGCGGCTCAGCCGCGGTCAGAGAAGGGAAACCGGCGGTCTCCCGCCGGTTTCCCGCTGCCCCAAAGGAATCCTCCAAGCCGGCGCAGCATGCTGCGCCGGCATGGGGATTCCGACTCCCCCTCCCGCCATCCAGTTCCTGGCGGTTCTCCCGCCGGGAACCGGATGGCGGGAGGGGGAGTCGCGGGGCTCCTGGGGGCCCCTGCCGTGCCCATGCCCCGTAAGAGGGCCCCTAAAAGTATTTCAGTGTCTGCAAAGCAGACACTGAAATACGCGACGGGTGCAACTGCACCCGTCGCACCTTCCCACTCCGCCGGCTCTATTACGAGCCGGCGTCATCGTGGGAAGGGAGTTTTCCCCTGGGCTGGCGGGCGGTCTTGTGAAGACCGCCCGCCAGCCCAGGGGAAAACCCGGAATACCCTCCGTGGTCTTACGACCGCGGAGCGGTATTTCGGAGGGGGGAAGCCTGGCGGGCGGCCTCCGCCGCCCGCCAGGCTCGGAATGAGGGCCTATGTGTGCAGCTGTACAAGTAGCTGAAATTTCATCATCTGACAAACTAGAGGGCTAGATCAAACAGAAAATGATGGTGCGTGCTACTGTGCCAAATTAGGCAGCATCACGTACCATAATTTTCAAAACACAGGGATGCACCATATACATAAGTATACAGCACATCCCTGTGTACCCACCTGTGCAAGTGGAAATTAGACGTTGTGCGCCAACGCAGCCTCCTTTGCACCATAGTGCAAGGATGGCAGTGTTGAGGGGTGGATTGTTTTTGTGCAGGAAGGAACACCTTCCTGCACGACAACAAACTTAAAGGGCAATTTGCTCTTACTATATGTGCAGCAGAATGCAGCACACATAGAAAAAGCAAAAAATCTAGTAGAAATGTTAGTATTACTCCTAGATTTTACCATGCTAA
Organism: Pleurodeles waltl; assembly: GCF_031143425.1. NCBI lineage: Eukaryota > Metazoa > Chordata > Amphibia > Caudata > Salamandridae > Pleurodeles > Pleurodeles waltl. The sequence goes on from NC_090442.1 coordinate 292,036,693, forward strand.
ACCAAGCCTTGGGTTGGTGTTAGATATCGGTGCAGCGCCATGTATACAAATAGTCCAAAATCTGAGGCAGTGTCAAAACGCCATGGGTGTTGCTGTGGTACGCCCGCAGCAACACCCATTGCACACACCTTCCATGCAAAGTGCTGGGTGTGAAGGGACAATATATACAAGGTGGCGTCAAGGCATAAAAAGTGGCTTCATGTCACCTTGTACATACGGGGCAGGGCATTGCAACACCTGAGCCTCACCAAAAGTGACATTCAGGTGGCGTTTGGGCTCCTACATATGCCCCAAAATACCTAGTGAGCTTGACTCATGTGTGATGCACAATGCTGCACATAAGTACAACCACAACCTTGGGTCAGTAACATGTCACTGAGCCTCAAATAAATGATATCCCATGTCAACAGCCAAAACAACAGAATATTGATTTTACACTATCTCATTGCAGAGGATGATGGCTTACTGTGAGAAAACAGGGCTGGTTGCAGAGGTCCCTTAACTTTTTGCCCCCATTTTTCACTTTTTGCTGGTGTTTTCCTGACTCTGATGGTGCCCTGGGTACTGCTAACCAGTCCCAGGGCCTGTGCTCTGTGTAAAATGAGTATGCAAATTAAGCTAATTATAATTGGCTAAGTCAACCTACCTATAAGTTCCTAGTATATGGTAGGGCATGTTTTGGGACCCCAGCACTATGCTGGGTTGTGTACCCACATGTAGTGTACCCACAGGTGCTGAGGTGCCCAGTGTCAGTTTAAAGGTAGGCCTGCCTTGCTGGCTGCTTTTAAATTAAAGTTACATGCAAATTCGACTTTGGAATTAAAAGTAGTTCCAAAGCCTTAAAAAACGACCTTATTTTTACATATGTCACCCCTAAGGTGTGCCCTATGTGCCCCTATGGATGGGTGACATGTAACTATAAGCAGGGCCCTTATAAAAATAGTTTCATAAGCCCTGGTGAGGTAAAACAGCCAAATTTGTTTTTCCCTCATTATAGTGAACGGCTTCCATTGGCCAGAATGGGGAGACTTTATTTTAATTTCCATTTAAGTAACAGATGCTACAATTTTGGTATAAAATTAATTGTTATAATAAATCCCACAACTTCCAGTTGTTGGATTTAATATAACTTGTTCAGGTAAAGAGTTTTAAACGTTACCTGAAAAGTTGCCAACTTCAGCCCTGCAGTGTATTTGCTGCTTTGCTCTAACTGGCCAGCCTGGCCAGGCTGCCTTGATGAGGTGTGAAGTGGCCTGGCTCCACACAGATGTGCCTGGGGCAGGAGATCTCCCCTCAGCAGATGGGGAAGAAGGAAGGGGAAGGGCTGCCAAACCGGTCTTCAAAGGCAGGGAAGGACATTTGGAGCAACCCAGCCACACCCTCACATCCTGCAAACCCAGACAATTAGGTGCGCCCTTGATTAGATTAGGAGAGGGGTGTTTAGGATTTTTAGCCACACCAGTGGGTGGTCTCAACCAGATGTAACCTCCAAAAATCACTTTCAGCCATGATGGAGTTTTGAGGAATGTTGCTCCCTGGGATTGATTTTTGCCACACTTCCCAGGAAATAGTCATCACAGGGGGAAAGACCCTGCCCCTGATTGGAGAACCAGGACCCCCCTGTTTTTCACCCAGGAGGAAGGATAAAACTAGCAGACCTGCACCCACACCTCAGTTCTCTACCAGATCCCTATCAGATTCCAACAAGGAAGAACTACAGAAGAAAGAGAACTGCCCTGCTGGACCCCTGACCTGCACCTGGACACTGCACTCTAAAGGACTGCACCAGCTGCACACTTGGGCTTCACCACAAGAAGGACTTTGCCTGACTTCAACTGGTCCAAGGAGGGACTCTCTGTTTGCTACACGTGAAAAATTGCTAACCAGAGTCTCCTGCACCAACTCCTGAAGAAACCAACCAGCTGACCATTGTCCAGTGGCCAAAAAGGAGTTTGCACCAGGTGCATTCTGGGAGTTGTAGTCCACACCCCCAAGGAGCATCTCAGAACTTCTGGAACCTTGGGGTGAACTGTGGACCTCAAAAGAACCTTAAAAGAACATCTGGAAGAAGATCCAGAAGTTTGGAGAACTTTTGCAAAAAAGCTCCATAGAAGGAACGACCCACCGCGGCAACTCTAGCTGGCTTGCCTCAACCGCGACCCGGCCTGACTTGCAGGTTCGTCCCGGTGAAGAAAATCCTCAAAAAAGAGACTAAGGGCCAAATGTAGCAAATTTCGGCATTGCGAATCGCAATTTGCGAGTCGCAATGCCGGATGCAGGACGGTGTCCCTGACACCATCTGCGAGTCGCCATGGCCCACCTCATTAATATTAATGAGGTGGGTCGCAATTTGCGACCCCCTTGCGAGTCGCAGGACTCACAGGGATGGTGGCCTGCTGGAGACAGCAGACCACCATGTCTGTGGCTGCTTTACATAAAGCAGTTTTTTTTTTTTTTGTAATGCAGCCCGTTTTCCGTAAAGGAAAACAAGTTGCATTACACACGAAAAAATTAAACGTGTCAGTTTCATTTTTTCAGAGCAGGCAGTGGTCCATTGAACCACTGCCTGCTCTGAAAAAATGTTTTCAGGGCCATTCACAAAGGGGAAGGGGTCCCATGGGGACCCATTCCCTTTTGCTAATGGGTTACCACCAGTGTGACACTGGTGGTAACTGCGAATTGCTTTGTGACTGCGGTCACAAAGCAATTCTGCATTGCGATGCGACTCACAAATAGGAAGGGGAACACCCCTTCCTATTTGCGACTCGCATTCCCATTTTGCGAGTTGGTAACCAGGTTACCGACTCGCAAAATGGGAATAGGCATCGCAATGTGCTTTTTGCATGTTGCAAACAGCGAAATTCGCTGTTTGCGCCATGCAAAAAGTTTGCTACATCTGGCCCTAAGTCCAAACGCAGGAAGTTGACCAGGACATCCCAGACAGCATATCCGAAGAGGGCTCCAGGGACATTGGATCAAGATTCAGGTTTGCCCCGGCCGAAGGTAAAAATCTCCACCGAGGGCTTCTGCGATGCGTCTCCAAAGAAGAGTTCCAGGAGGTCGGATTGGACTGGCAGGTTCATCCCGTTGAAGAAAATCTCCAGAAAAATGACTAAGTCCTAAGGTAAACTTTTGACCAAGGGCTTCCGTTGGCTGTAGCTGTGCCGGGCTCCACCGCGGTCAGCCTTAATCTTTGACTTTGCACCAGTCGAGGTGCGACCAGATGACCAGATTGGCGCTTTTTGTTTCTATGTGCTAGAAAGCAATAATTCTTTAAAAATTCATATCTCCGGTTCCCCTTATCCAATTCTATTTGTTTTGGTGTCATTTTAAAGCTAAAAATATTTCCTATTTCTATAAATTGATTTTGGATTTTTAAACAGTTTCCTGTGTTTTATTTAATTACTGTTTTGTGATATTTGAATGCTTTATGCTTTGTCTCCTAAGTTAAGCCTTGTCGCTCGTTGCCAAGCTACCAAGGATTGAGCTGGGTTTAATTTATTGAGACCTAACTGGACCTAAGTGGAGGTTAGTGACCTATTGCTAAGTGTAGGTACTTACCTGCCCTTGCCAATAACCCATTTTCCAACACTTACATCCTGTGACCTGCCTGTCCTGGATTTTGTAGATGACATGGATGACCAACTGCCAACCATCAGTGAACAGACTCTCCAGGATGTCCAGGATGTCCTAGGATCACTCTAGACACCACCTCCAGTCACAGGGAGGACACTCAGTGTTGCAGAGTCTCCACCTAAACCACCCAGCTACCAACACACGCCACCAGCCAGTACTCACACAGTCCTGGACTCTGAGGACCCACAGATCAGCTATCAGAAGACAGTGGTAGGAGTCTAGCGGGAGCTGGCCAAGCAGGTGGGGGAGGGGATGGAAACCATGGCAGGCAGCCTAGAGAGAGTGCGGACGTGCCTCAGTCCAAATAAGGACAACTCAGCTGCCATCAGAGGCACCCACTCCTCGCTACGTGGACTCCAGCAGTCTCTGGCCGACATAGCTGCTGTCATGAAGCAGACGCTACAACAAATGCCCTCCTGTTAGAAATGAGGTCTCTGGTTGGGAGTCAGTTTGCACTCTGTCCAAGCAGGGACCCTCACTCTAGTCAGGGCAATGGAGGTACACACTTAGATAACCTCTGCTCGCCTTCTTAGTAGCTTGGCACAAGCAATCAGGCTTATCTCAAAGGCAATGTGTAAAGTATTTGTACCAACACACAAAGTAATACAGTGAAAACACTACAAAATGGACACCACACCAGTTTAGAAAAATAGGTAATATTTATCTGAATCAAACAAGACTGAAACGACAAAAATCCAACATACACAAGTCAAGATATGAATTTTCAAAAGAATAAGAGTCTTATTCCATAGAAAACAATGGAAATGTTGATTTTACACAAAGTACCTGGTTTGCATAAAAAAATAAAGCTGCACGGGAGAGCGTGCATCAGAAAAATCTGCGATGCATTGATTCCTTACTCGCAAGTGATGCCGTGCATCGTTTCTTCTCTGGTCGGGTCTCGCAAGAGAGCGATGCGTTGATTTTGAGATGGACACCTCGGGTCTGCGCTGGTTTGTGTTGACTTTTTACGGTCAGTGATGATGCGTGAGAAATCCGGTCGCACGGTATGGGAAAACCTCGCTGCGTGGAGTTTGTGTCGTTATCAGCAGCCGCAAGTGGGTGTTGCATCGTTTCTCCAGCTGCGATCCATTGATGTCCCAGCAGCAATGCAGGTCGAGCATCAATTTTAGCCGTGAAGTGGGTGGCGTGTCGTTTTTTAGCCGTGATTCAGATGGTGCATCAAAACTTTCCCAGCACGGTCTTCTCTGCGTAGATTTCAGTCCTTGTTCTGCCAACCTAACCTCTTAAGGGCCCAGGGAGTGTATAGGGCACCACTTGGCACAACAGGAGTCTCAGCAGAGAGTCCATGTGCTGGCAGAGGCAGTCTTTGATGGCCTAGACACTTCAAAACAGGAGGCAAGCCCTTGGAGTTTCTTCACAAGCAGGAATATATTACAAGTCCAGTCTTTGTCCTCTCTCAGGCAGAAGCAGCAACTGCAGGCCAAACCAGCAAAGCACAGTCACAGGCAGAGTGGCAGCATTCCTCCTCCAGCTCTACAACTCTTCTCCTTGGCAGAGGTTCCTCTTGATTCCAGAAGTGATCTAAAAATCTGGGGTTTTGGGTCAACTACTTATACCCCTTTCTGCCTTTTAAGTAAGCAAACTTCAAAGGAAAGACTCTGGTGTCCACAAGATCCTTCATAGGCCAGGCCTGGCTCCAGACTCACACCAGGGGGGTGGAGACTGCATTGTGTGAGGGCAGGCACAGCCCTTTCAGGTGTAAGTGACCACTCCTCCCTCTACTCTAGCCCAGATGGCTCATCAGGATATGTAGGCTACACCCCAGCTCCCTTTGTGTCACTGTCTAGAGGGGATTCACAAACAGCCCAACTGTCAGTCTGAACCAGACAGGGAATACACAAGCAGGCAGAGTCACAGAATGGTTTAAGCAAGAAAATGCCCACTTTCTAAAAGTGGCATTTTCAAACAGACAGTTTAAAAACCAACTTTACCAAAATATGGCCGTCATTACAACATTGGCGGTAAAAGCCGCTTACCGCCTTGCAGAAGACCGCCAACACACGGCCGCGGAATTCCGCCACAGCTATTATGACCCAAATTTCGGAATCCGTCAAAATTCAGACACCCACACAAATCCGCCACACCAAAGGTCAGTGATAAACTGGCGAAAACAAAACCTCCACCGTCATGCCAACAGAAATACGCCCACACTATCATGACACACGAATCAAAATACACACACATTTACAAAACACTACCACATTGGACAATTCCAAATACACACACCTGATACACATACATACACCACTCCCACACACCCACACCACTATAAAACACACACCCACATCACCCACAAACCCCCACGACAAAAAGTTCAGAAAGAAGGCCAGAGAGAGAGCACAAGCAAGAACAACAGCAACCACAGGCACACAACACCATCACCCACAGAACTTCCACGCACTTCACACAACACACCACTACATATCAGCACACATATCACCACACACTCCACCCCACACATCACCTACACCACCTCATGGCATGGCAAAGACACCTCAGGTTCTCGGAGGAGGAGCTCAGGGTCATTGTGGAGGAAATCGTCCGGGTAGAGCCACAGCTATTCTGATCACAGGTGCAGCACACCTCCATTGCAAGGAAGATGGAGCTATGGCGAAGAATAGTGGACAGGGTCAATGCAGTGGGACAGCACCCAAGAAATCGGGAGGACTTCAGGAAGAGGTGGAACGACCTACGGGGGAAGATGCGTTCCGTGGTCTCAAGACATCACCTGGCCGTTCAGCGGACTGGCGGCGGACCCCCACCTCCTCCCCCACAACTAACAACATGGGAGGAGCAGGTCTTGGAGATTCTGCATCCTGAGGGCCTCGCAGGAGTAGGTGGAGGAATGGACTCTGGTAAGTCAAATCTTAACTATTACAACCCCCACCCTACCTGCATGCTATCACATACCCCCACCCTCACCCTCACCCCCAGCACCCCAACTCCTCACATATATCCCAATATCACAAACCACCTATCCCAACACCAAGCCCTGCATGCAACAACAAAGCATGGACACCCATCACTAAAGCACGGCCACTGCACATACCCATACAACCCCCTAAACCATCCTCACACAAGGTCTCACACAGTAATGCAAGCACTTGGGTACACGGTCACCCACCCATTGCACACGATGACACACACATATGTAATAACGATCCTTTTATATCACTGCAGGACCCCTACCCAACGTCACCGGACAGCAGGGTCCACACATGTCCACAGCACCAACAGAAGAGGCCCACAGTGATGACAGCACCGCTGTCCAACTGGATCTAGATGACCAGCCCGGCCCATCGGGGACCTCGGGACAGTCGGTTCCCATCACCCAGTCACAGGCCACTACAGACCTTCCACCCTCTGGAAACACCAGCACAGCACCCACCCAGCGGGCGCACACCTCCGTCCCCAGGACACGTCAATCAGCTGTGTGTCCACCACTACAGGGAACCCAGGATAACCCACCACCCCAACAACAACAGGGACCTGGGAGCAGTTTTAGTGGGCACACAGTCCAGAGGACGGATGCGCAGGAACACAGGGGAACTGGGAGGGCTGCTGTGCGACAGGGGGTGGACAGGCCAAGGGAACCCACTCTCCACGAGGCCCTCTCCTCCATCATGGGAGCCTACCACCACTCCCAGGAGACGATGGCAACGGTACTGGCCAAGTTTCAGGAGACACAGCGCCTGCAGGAGGAACAGTATATGGGCATCAGGGAGGAACTCAGAACCATCAGCTCCACCCTGGGCACCATCGTAGGGGTGCTGAAGGAACTTGTGAACACCAGGAGGGACACTGTGGCACTACAAGGGGCCCCTGACACTAGCATGGATGATGAACTGCCCACCACCTCCGCCGGCGCTAGTGGACAGGACGCCCCGCCACAGGACCACCACACCAGCACCCCACCCCCTGCAGAGGGAGAACCACCCAGCAAACGGTCCCTGAGATCCAGGACAAAGACAGAGCACGATGCTAAGACCCCCGCCAAGAAATGAGACCACCCTGATTGTCATCCTACTGTCCCACTTTGTCACCCTGTCCATAGTGAAACTGCCCCAGCTCCACTTCCTATGCCCATATGGGCAATGCACGTGTGAGACTAATAGACTGGACTCTGCCATGGACACTCCTCCACCATCACCCCTCACCATTTCACTACCCCTCCAATATTGAGCACTTAAATAAACACACTTAAAGCACAAAACAATCTGGAGTCTGTCTGTGATTTCGAAATAGTGTATTAGCAATTACAGTTACCAAATGCTCTTTCAAGTTTAATGTCAACATACCTATGTCACACAGCTCTAGTCCATGAGGTTTGTATTCTTACCTGTGTCTCACTGGAAATACTGCTGGATCACTGAGTCCCTGTTGGTTGTGCATGTCTTCTTCCCCTGACTCCTCGTCTTCACTGTCCACAGGCTCCACAGCTGCAACAACACCGCCATCTGGACCATCCTCCTGCAGAAAAGGCACCTGTCGTCGCAAAGCCAAGTTATGAAGCATGCAGCAGGCCACGATGATCTGGCACACCTTCTTTGGTGAGTAGAATAGGGATCCACCTGTCATATGGAGGCACCTGAACCTGGCCTTCAGGAGGCCGAAGGTCCTCTCGATCACCCTCCTAGTTCGCCCATGGGCCTCATTGTAGCGTTCCTCTGCCCTTGTCCTGGGATTCCTCACTGGGGTCAGTAGCCATGACAGGTTGGAGTAACCAGAGTCACCTGTAAATGGTGAGGGACAACTGTTAGACACGCACTAACCTGGAGGGATATCCCCAGACCCAGACAACCATTCCCAATGACTTGCTTTTAGGTGCTCACCTAATAGCCACACACGGTGCCTCTGGAGTTGACCCATCACATAAGGGATGCTGCTATTCCGCAGGATGTAGGCGTCATACACTGAGCCAGGGAACTTGGCATTCACATGGGAGTTGTACTGGTCCGCCAAACATACCATCTGTACATTCTGGCCACTATTGTCTGAAAGGAACCACTTGCAAGGAAATGGAGCACTGACAGCACCTGCACTTAAGGGGGGATTCCTGTGGGATGGCGGATTGCTGACATAAGGTCTGGCTCCAACTGGGTACACAGTTCCTGGATTGTGGCACGGTCAAGCTTGAATGTGATAATCAAATGTCGCTCCTCCATTGTCGACAGGTCCACCAGCGGTCGGTACACCGGAGGATGCCGCCATCTCCTCACATGTCCCAGCGGACAGTACCTATGAAGGACAACAGCGAGCACAGAGTCAAACAACTCAGAGGTACGTACCCACAGTTTACACAGAACACCTATCATACACAAAAGGTGGCCTATATGTGTGTTGAGTCTAGGCCTAGGTATGAGTGACGCAGTTGGAAATGAAGGCATGTGGGCCTCTGAAATGGCGGCTGCCTGACCTCTAAAGTGGGACAATGGGATGTGAGGTAACTGCGCTGGCGTTGTACACCGTCGCAGTAGGCGGTCGAGACCACGGCGCAAAGCTGCATTGGTTAACATTGGACCCTATGGGTCCAAAGAGGAATGGTGATGTACGCCGGCGGTGACAGTACGCACCGCCGCGGACGTGACTGCCATTTTCTATCACTTCAATCACTCAATACCTGATCTTCGACAGGAGAGGACCTACACTGCAAGTGCTGCTGTGACCTCGGTCTAGAAGAGACAATGGCTCGAGTGTCTGGGGAAAGGGCCCATGCCTTCACATCGGAGGAGTTGGAGAAACTCGTGGATGGGGTCGTCCCCCAGTACACGCTACTCTACGGTCCTCCAGACAAACAGGTAAGTACACTGGGAACATGCTGTATGGGCTATGCCTGTGTGGAGAGGGCTGGATGTAAGAAGGAAGGGGGGAGAGTGCTGCGTGCATGAAAGACGGTGAATGCATGTGCCACAGGGCAAGGGTAGGGATGGGGGCTAATCACTTCGACGGTACAAATAACTTCTCTTTTTCCCCTGGACATTTCATGTAGGTCAGCGCCCACCAGAAGAAAGATATTTGGAGTGCCATTGCCAAGGACGTCCGGACCCTGGGGGTCTACCACAGACGGAGCACCCACTGCCGGAAAAGATGGGAGGTCATTCGCCGCTGGAGCAAGAAGACGGCGGAGGCTCAGCTGGGGATGGCCTCCCAACGTGGGAGGAGTGCCCGTCGCACCATGACCCCCCTGATGTTCAGGATCCTGGCCGTGGCCTACCCGGGGTTGGATGGGCGCTTGAGGACATCACAGCAGCCACAAGGGGGTGAGTACACTCTCATTCTGCTGACTTTGAGCGCAGTGGAGGTGTCTGGTTGGGGGAGGAGGGCTGTGGGTTTCCCTAGGCCAGGGCAAGTTCCGTAGGCAAGGCCCCTCCGTATGTAAGGCCATGTGGCACCCCAGCCCACCTCTGTAGAGTGCCAAGTACAGCTAGTCATGCCCCTGTGTCATCTATGTGTGCAGATGTCGTCCATAGCCTTGTAGGCCATTTCCCATAAATTGAACAGTGGAGCCCAAGAGCGCAGCGTAGTGCAGGGGGCTTCTGTGTCTGTCGTGTCCGCCAACGATAGCGGTAATGCATGCACTCAACATGTCTTTCTTCTGTCGCTCCCCCCCCCCTTTTTGTGGTCTCCCTGTTCTTGTGTGCATTAGCATCATCAGGCGGAGGAGAAGTGGCAACGGAGCACGAGGGAGCTGCATCCCACATGGCTCTGGAGGGCGACACTACGGAGTCTGAATTCACCAGTGGGACGGAGGGCGAGGGGAGCTCCACGGCGGGGACAGGAGCTGACACCAGCGACACGGACTCGTCCTCTGATGGGAGGTCCCTTGTGGTGGCGGCAACATCTGTGCCCCCCGCATCTACAGGTACAGCCGCCACCCCCCCTACCAGCACCGCCCTCCCAGCAGCCCCTCAGCCTTTGCCCCGTGCCTGCTCACCCAAGAGGGTGGGCATCACCTTCGCCCCAGGCACCTCAGCCCCTGCCCCAGTCACCCCTGCTGCCCTCAGTGAGGAGGACATTGACCTCCTCAGGTCCCTCACTGTTGGGCAGTCTACCATTTTGAATGCCATCCAGGGTGTAGAGAGGCAGTTGCAACAAAACAATGCATTCCTGGAGGGCATTCATTCTGGTCAGGCGGCCCTTCACCAAGCTTTTCAGACTCTGGCCTCAGCACTGATGGCAGCCATTGTCCCCGTCTCTAGCCTCCCCCCTCCAACTTCCTCAACCCTGACCAAAGCCCCTGTACCTGAGCCTATCCCAAGCACCCCTACAGACCAACATGCACACATGTCAACACCCAAGGGAAGCTCAGGCAAACATAAGCACCACACATCCCACAGGCACTCACGCAAGCATCACACACATGCAGACACACCAACGTCCACTGCCTCCACTGTGTCCCTCTCCTCCTTGTCTCCCTCCTCCCTCCCAATCTCGTCTATACTCACACCTGCATGCACTACCTCTACAGCCACTACGTCCCTCTCCAGCACACCCACCACCACACCCCGCTCACGTGCAGTCACCCCCACTACCATTCACACGTCCCCTGTGTCCTCTCCCAGTGAGTCTGTGACGCCCCCTCCCAAGATACACAAACGCAGGTACACACCCACCCAACAGTCATCCACCTCATGACAGCCTCCAGCGCATGCACCTTCACCCAAAGTTACCAAACGTACACCTCCTACAACCACCATCTCTTCCTCCACTCCCAAACCCCCTCCAGCTACCCGTCCCAGTGTGTCCAAAAAACTGTTCCTGTCCAACCTTGACCTCTTTCCCACACCTCCCCCACCTCGTCTGTCTCATAGGTCCCGAACTAGCACCTCAGCCACAACATCTCCGGGACCAGTGGTGCCTGTAGTCACTGGAATCTGGAGTGCACCGGCCACCAGGGCAGCCAGTGTGGCACGGAGCCACAGCACAGACAGTCCCCCACCTGTGAAGCATCAGAAGTTGGCCAGTGCCCGGCGGGAGAGGGTGAAGACTCCAGCCACAAAAGCCGCTCCCAGGTGTCCCGTTGGGAGTGTGGAGTCAGCTGTGACACCTTCCAAGGTGGGGAAGGGCCACAAGAAACCCAGCAAGTCTGGGAAGAGCTGCACCGCGGAGAAGACCGCCATCATCACCGCTGCCCAGGAAGCCACCACCAGCACCAGCCCAGCTGCCCAGGAGGCCACCGCCAGCACAAGCCCAGCTGCCCAGGAGGCCACCGCCAGCACAAGCCCAGCTGCACAGGAGGCCACCGCCAGCACCAGCCCAGCTGCCCAGGAGGCCACCGCCAGCACCAGCCCAGCTGCCCAGGAGGCCACCGCCAGCACAAGCCCAGCTGCCCAGGAGGCCACCGCCCGCACAAGCCCAGCTGGGCCATGAAGGACCGCCAGCAAAAGGCCTGCTGGGCCATGAAGGACCGCCAGCAAAAGGCCCGTTGGGCCGTAAAGAACCGCCAGCAGCTGAGACCCTGCAATGGAGACCGCCATCTGAAGCACCGCTGAACAGGGCCTCACCATCTGAAGCACCGCTGAACAGGGCACCGCCATCTCAAGCACCGCTGAACAGGGCACCGCCATCTGAAGCACCGCTGAACAGGGCACCGCCATCTGAAGCACCACTGAACAGGGCACCGCCATCTGAAGCACCGCAAGCCCATGAGCAGCAGGGGCACTGACGCAACTGAGTCCATCACGGGGTGAATGAAGCACTCTGGGCACCATGCCCCCTCCAGAACCAGTGGAGACTGTCATCCACTACCTCTGTCCTTAACAGGATGAAGCACTCTGGGCACCATGCCCCCTCCAGAACCAGTGGAGACTGACATCCACTTGAGAGACTGTGGCTTTGGGGGTGTTACCGTGATGTATTGATATGCATTTGTGTGTGTTGTAGTGAGTGAGGGTGGGGGTGTTGCGTGTGTGTGTCCCTGTTTTTTCCCTCCTCCGTGTCGTAGGTGCAGTACTCACCGTGGTCTTTGCCGCCGGCATTCGTGCTCCTGGTAGAGGAGCAGGAAGACTATCGCAGGGAGAATTTGGAGTTCGGGGTCCATGGTGTCCTCGTTCCTCGTGGGGTGTGTAGAGGTGAGCGTTTTCCCTTCGAAATTCCTGTTTCCGCTGTGTTTTTATCCACGGTGAATCCGCCCCGGAAAAGGTGGCAGATTGGCCTGTCATAATAGTTTGGGCGGTACATTGTCTCCCGCCTGTCTGTTGGCGGTGACCGTCGAGCTGCTTGTTTGTACCGCCGTGGCGGTCGGAGTGTTAAAGTGTCCGTCTTTGTTGGCGGTTTACGCCAAGGTCGTAATTGCAATTTTTTAACCGCCGGCCTGTTGGCGGTTGTACCGCCGCTTTAACACCATCCGCCAGGGTTGTAATGACCACCTATGTATTTTTTAATTATGAGATCAGGGACCCCAAACTCCATATTTCCATCTGCTCCCAAAGGGAAACTGCACTTTAAGGATATTTAAAGGCAGCCCCCATGTTAACCTATGAGAGAGATAGGCCTTGCAACGGTGAAAACCCATCAGTACATGTCCCACCTTTAATATACACTGCACCCTGCCCATGGGGCTGCCTAGGGCCTACCTTAGGGGTGCTTTACATGTATAAAAAGGGAAGGTTTGGGCCTGGCAAGTGGGTACACTGCCAAGTTGAATTGGCAGGTTAAAACTACACACACAGACTCTGCAGTGGCAGATCCGAGCCATGTTTACAGGGCTACTCATGTGGGTGGCACAATCAGTGCTACAAGCCCGCTAGTAGCATTTAATTTAGAGGCTTTGGACACCTCTAGTGCACTTTACTAGGCACTTACTATTAAATCCAATATGCCAATCATGGGGGACTTACTAGTAAATCCAATATGCCTATCATGGATAAACCAATCACCAATACAATTTACACAGAGAGCATATGCACTTTAGCACTGGTTAGCAGCGGTAAAGGGCCAAGAGTCCTAAAGCCAACAAAAACTGGTCAGAAAAATTAGAAGGAAGGAGGCAAAATATTTGTGGATGACCCTGCAAAAAAGGGCCAGATCCAACACCTCCCAAAGTGGCAGCAACATAACAGACAACAGGCTGGGGGCTATGCAGAATATCCTGGAGTCCATACAATGGGAAGTGACCTCCATCAGGGAAAACATGGCTGCCTACCACTGTGATGTTGCTGTTGTGTTGAAAAATCAGCAGTTCCTCCTTGCTGCAGTGATGCCTTATGTGTTGCCACAAATGGTAGCTGCTGGGACCTTTGACTCCACATCTCTATTCCTTGAAGTGTGTTTGGCCCCCTCTACCTCATCAACAGCATCAGCCATGGCACAGTAGGCACCACATACATCAGAGGATGAAGATGTGGAAGGAATAACATTAACAAGGAAAAACACGCGGTAGCACCAGTCTGTGCCACATGGACAGTTTCTCCTTAGTTCTGGGCTTAAGATCAATCCAGTGTTGTGACAGTAGGAAATGTGCCCTCTTCACCTAACCACTGTTGATTTGTCTGCTATGTGCTGTCATTGTCTGTTTCATACCAATTGGCAATGTTTTAACTCCTCATTAATGCACACTACTCCTAACCATGTCTCATGACATGTCCTTCAACCCTGGACTCCGATTGTGCTACATATGACTAACGTTCAATTATGGGGTCTGTGAAATGGACATTGTATAGAATTCACAAATACAATTGCACCTGTCAATAAAGCACCTTGGACACATGTAGCATTTCTAAGTTTACAGTGATCCATCTACTGAGCTAAAAGATAGTATTGTGTCAATCCATGTCAATGTGTACAGATTATCAATACATTAGTGCATGACTGTCAGACACAAAGCCACACACTAGGATCCTAACATGAGAAAGGTGTATAATGGTGTTGTCGGCTACAACCAATTTACTGAGTATTCTATATACATTTTGAATCAATATCCTGTGAAGTAGACATACAGCATTTATGGCTCTGAACCAAGTCAATGGTAATTTACCCAGATGGGAGTAACAGTACAACTTATTTGTGCGGTACAGAAGAAACTAACCTTGTCAGTGACGGCCACCTGTCAGTGTTGCAGGATACAGTTCCAAAGTCGCCTGTTGTCAGATGTGCCACACTTGCCAACAATGAAATTGCAGGACCCCACCAATGACAGGTGAAGTACCATATTTACCTGTACAAGATAAAGTATACATACACATTGTGAATGGCTGGAACACTGGATGGCAAATGTATGCACTAGTAGACGGTAAGTAGCAGCCATTTTGACAGCTCCTTGGTCATAAGGGATACACATTGTAAACATGGGAAATCAAGACAGTAAGCATACCTTAGGCCATTCCCCCAACTTGGCCAGTGCACTCATGAGAACCCCAGACGCTCAAACAATTTACAAAATTATTAGACTGAAGATTTATTGTAAAACCATATGCCTACAACTAACCAAAAAATACCCTATACTAAAATAACCTATACTAACTAAATTTAACGAACAACTACACCTATCTAATATTTTCTAAACTTATCTTACACATGTAACACCACACTAAACATTGGCCTCCCTCCACCCTTTAGAGACAAGATACAAGTAGGACAGCATAAACTATGACTACACATGTACTAACCTAACCTATGGTCTAAAAAAAAAAAAATTGGGGGTATTTCTTTTTTTTTTTTTCTTTCTTTTTTTCTTTTTTTTTATACACAAATACCCCAATATGGCCCCCCACTCAAACCCCCAACAATAAAAAAAACTGTAGAAAAAACCACCTTCCAATATGCTTCATCTAACCTATGCCTACCCTACACTAACCTAATACTACCCATCTAAAACCCAATCAAAACTATGTAAAACAGTAAAAGGGAGGTGAAGGAACTAGGAGGTTGTAGAACAATACAAGTTCATTTCTTTGTTTTCTTAAGTCTCTTTTTGATGTATCGCAACATCCTCTGGTTCTCAGCACTCTCCTCCAATTTTTCAAGCCTGGCTAAAAACATGGATGTCCCATCTCATGTTTAGTTCAAATTGGCAAGCAACAACTGCAGCAGGTGGCTGAATTGGTGCCTGGCTCCTGACTGCTGGAGCTGACGTTGAGGGCCGTGGACCGGCTGTGGCCCCCTGCACCCCTGATGTTTTTGCTACAGTGTCCTTGTGTGGCTGTGGCTTCTGTGGAGGTCCACCATGTGCAAGCACACACCATTCCCCAGATGCCTTCTCATTGCAGAACCTCCTTCCCATTTGGTGGTAGTCTACTTCAACCTCCATTATGTGCCTGTAGCGTTCGGCCCTCTTGTGAAAAGCGTGCCTCTGGTCTGGTGTCATATTGACAGCTGAAATATGAGGAGAAACAAGCATCAGTTTCAGCACTGGGTGAAAGTTGTATAGACATATTATGTACACTGCAGCTGCAGACAACACATACAGTCCACCACACATTCCTTAACAATGACTTACATAGCAATAATTTGGCTAGGTTCTGCCTACAGAAGATTGAATCCATTTATTTAAACTTCCCAGGGGAAGAGGATAGATCCCACGATCTGACCGGACATCATAGCAAGAACACTGCCACCTTACACCGATTCTCTCCTATCTCGCAGGAAGACACTGCCTCTCTTCTTTGTAAACTTAAATCAGGATCCCCGCTAGACCCAGCTCCTTCATGCTTTCTAGCCCTCGGTGCTCCTGTTACGACATTCATTATAATGGAGCTTTTAAACTCCTCCTGATATAGTGGCTGTGTGCCGGAACAATGGAAGCATGCAGTAGTTAAACCTCTGTTGAAAAAACCTAACTTGGATGGGAGTGAACTTAAGAACTATAGGCCCATTTCCCTACTTCCGGTTATGGCTAAAATAATTGACAAACATGTAAATTCCCAAATTTCCAGTTTTTTGGAAGAAAATAACATACTGCATCCTATGCAGATGGGCTTTAGACCGGCTCACAGCACAGAATCGGCAATGATAGCGGTCACAGAAGAGGCCAGAAAACGTACGGATTAGGGGCTGGCTACAGCTATCATAATGTTGGATCTGAGTGCCGCTTTCAATACTGTTAACCATGGTCTCTTGATCCAAAGAATGAAGATGGCAGGAATTAAAGGTCTGGCTCTTAGATGGGTGACCTCATTTCTTCAAGGCAGAACCATTCAGGTTTTGGATCGTTCCTTTCTCTCGGAACAGTATAAACTACAGTGTGGCGTCCCCCAGGGATCATCCCTGAGTCCCACTCGTTTTGATATTTATATGGCCCCGTTGGCAGACCTAGTGGAGCCTTTTGGTCTGTCCCTGATATCGTATGCCCATGATATGCAGCTGGTGGTTTCCTTCTCCACGATGGAGGGTGCAGACAGCTCAGGATTGCCGGCATGTTTAAAGGCCGTATCGAGTTGGATGACCAATAGTAGGTTACAACTCAATGGAGAAAAGACAGAAATAATGATCTTGGGAAAGCTCTCTAATCCTGTTAATATTATCTTGCGGGTTCTGTCCCGGGAGCATTTGCCACCCCGAAGGATCATATTAAAACCTTAGGAATCTGGCTAGATACTAAACTAACCCTAGAGTACCAAGCTAGGATGGTCTCGGCATCCTGTTTTGGCTTATTAAGATTACTACAAAAGGTAATTGGCCTACTTCCCCCTCTGGCTAGAAGGATCACGGTACAAGCACTTGTCTTATCCAGACTCGACTATGGCAATAGTCTTTTCTTGGGTTCACCGAGATATGTGATTAAGAAACTACAGACAGTACAGAATGCGGCAGCCCGGCTGCTATTCAACATCCCAAGGTATACTTCTGCCAAGCGAGCACTGACCTCACTTCATTGGCTCGAACAGCGAGTGAAATTTAAATCTTTATGTATTATTCACAGAGCCCTACATAATAGTGGCACACACCAGCTGAAAACTCTTGCATGTTTCTATGAACCTGTTAGAGCCCTTAGATCGTCCGCCAAAGCCTTAGTGGTGCTCCCCAAAGTCAAGAAAGCTAGATGGGGTGGCAATATGCTGAAATATCAGGGAGCTAAACTTTGGAACTCTCTTCCACATAACATTTGATCCATCAGTCAGGAACTCAAATTTCAGAAAGCTATTAAAACCTGGCTTTTCTAGTTCCTTATGATCCCGTGTCGACTTGCTTGTTTTTTGGGTTGGAGGTCCAGATTAGTGCCACAAGGCCTCCGGGTAGTTTGGCGCTCTACAAATTCAATTAACATAACATAACATAACATAACTTACTCCTCATCTATGACTATTTCCTACCAGCCATCAACAGTATCATGTACATGTCACTGGGATGACGGCTATTCATTGTTAACCAACAGTACCCAGAGCTGATTGGACAATATTGTCCATGATCAACATTTGTGTCATAAAACTTGTGAGGATCACGTGCACCAACAAGTCGGGATTTCCTGGGTCCCTGTGCATAAGGGGGGCTGTCCATGCAAACCGTCATCTTGACACCCCTGGTGAAACATCAAGACTTGCCCAGTTATCATGGATGCAAGGTGGGGGCCATATGATAGGGGGTCAGGTAACTTCCCTCCGGCTATTCTAAGGTTTGGTAAATCATCATTCATGTGTCCTGGTGTAAGACCTGGCCTCAGCAAACGTTACAAGGGGCCACGCTATTGCCCATGATGTTCCCACATGTACAACTAATGCAATGTCCCCAGAAAGTTTGGTCAAAGCCTGACCTGCACATCAAAGTTGTCTACACATTACAGAACTGAAGCCACCACCCTGTGCTATGTTGTGCTACATGTGTTAAATGGCACACATGGTGGCAGTATGGCTGCCCTTAGGCCCACAGTGAGTTTGGCACTTCGCTGGGTGCTGCAACAGTATCCTGATACATTGTACATCATTTGCACCTGCATGTCAGACATCATCAAAGTATCAGGTACGCACACAGTATTCACATTAAATGGATATGTGATGTGACCTACATCACTCACAAATATGTTGGCAGGACCATGTTGTGAAAACTGCTGAGGTCTGGCTTGGGAAGAATCATACTTTACTTTTCCCACAAGCATCTGGAGCTAAGTTGTCTACTAACTGTGTACACTACTGACTGCTGTGCAGCACAATATGGGTCCTTGCAGTACTACAGCCTCATTATACCTGAAGGGTACTGAGGCACCTGTGGTGCATGTGTCTCCTACATAAGCCCCCTAGAAACCTCTAAAGATATAACCCATATCTGTACCGTCTTGTCAGTAAGTGTAAGCTATGTGTGGCACACAGTGCTGACAATAGTGCTGTGACAAAGTGGTTGTCAACAGGCATGCTATGTACATTAACAGCTGCCCTGACAATTACCATGGTTGACTTCAATGAATATGTGTCCAGCCATGACAATTCCTCTTACACACAATTCCATGCCAGCACATGTTGCCCCTTGAGCTACAAGCAAGCCATTCTCATTGCACAACATTGCAACAGACATGGTGTCACCACCTATTATCCAATGGTATATCATTGGTCAGGCAAAACCACATTTCATAGCATTCCACACTTCAGAGTGACTCACACCAAACCCTGGACTGGCATACATGACGCGCAAGATGAAACTTACTGGCTGCATCGGGGTCTTCAAATCGGGCTACCTCACCTACGGTGTAGGGCGAAGGTCCACCTGCAAGACATGAATGGAAAACATTGCTCAGTGTAATTTGTACATATCAGTTAATGGACGCCATTGTTCACTGTCAGCTTGTTAGGCTGAGTGAGCAAGTCATCCCAGTGGTAGATCAAAGCAACAGACAAACATCTCTGATCAGTCTATCACACATAGACCCTCATTTCAACCTCGGCGGTCTTTTCTCGAGACCGCTGAGGTTCCGTCGGGCCGAAGACCGCCAGTATTGGCGGTCTTCCAGCAACCATATTATGACTGCTGGCAACCTTCCTCCCTTTTTTGGATGGAGAGACGCCAGCAGCCATACTGGCGGCTGGTGGTGAAGTGGAAGCTGCTCCACCATCACCGCCACGTCATCAGAACACCGCCCACTGTAATACGCCACAGTATTCGGTGTGGCGGTGTTCTGGTGACGGGGTGCTGGCGGCGGAGCAGCCCCCATGGATCCCGTTCCTTCCCGGAGAATCACTGGAACAGGTAAGGGGATCGTCCATTAGGGGAGGGGGCTGGGGGGGTGTTGTGTGGTGTGTGAGTGCATGGGGGTGTGCATGTGAGTGTGTAGAGGGGTTGTGTGAGGGCGTGTATGCATGCAGGGGTGTAATGTGTGTAAGGGAAATGTTACGTGTATGTATGTGTGCATGTGTGTGCGCGTGTATGTGTGTGAGTGGTGTGAGCATGCATGTAGGGGGTGGGGGCGGAGGTGGGGAGGGGGTCCTACTACCTTTGAGGAGTGGTAGGGGGGTTGTGGGTGTTGGGGGAGGACTCAGGGGAGGGTGGAGGGGGAGACCCCAATCAGTGCCAGGGAATTAATTTCCTGGCACTGATGGTACATACCGCCATGGATTTCGTGGCAGTAGGAAATACCACGAAATCCATGGCGGTATGCGGGGTCCTGATCCCGCCGGCAGTCTAGTGATCTGGAGACCGTTGGGGACATTGGCGGTTTGGCATATGCTAATGACCGCCGGCCTGTTTGTGGTCTTACTGCCCTTTTTCCACCATCCGCCAAGGTTGTAATGAGGGCCTTAGTCTCAGGTAATATAGACCTACAAACTATCACTCTCCCTGACACTCCTGTGGTGCTTCTCACTGCACCATTTATACATGGCATTGTCATGCAGGTGTCTGTTAGCTCTACACTTCCAGGACCATATGGGACTGCCTGACACTGTATACTGCATCTGAGGAGCATGCAATGGTTGTTGCAGTGGCTATCCCTTTGTGACACCCATAGCATTTGAGCCTACCCCAGATGTTGTAGACATATACCTCATTGTCACAGCAAACTGACTAACAACTGCCCAGGGGTTGTGTGTGTATTTCAAAGTGTTGAGGAATGCCGTGATACATCCTTGTGTGAAGTAAGTAATATGTGTGTGCCATCACAAGGCACACACACAATCAGTAATGCTAAGGGAGTTTCCTCATGTGAAAATAGTTGTACCTACCTGCACATTGACTGTTTGAAATCATGGATGTATTGCCAATAGTGTGTGGCCAGCCATTGTTGGCATGGTATACCATTATTTGTCCAGGGAGGGATAAGAACATGGACATAGATATATTACTCAACACAGACACACTTGACATGTGGCCCAAGGATGCAGTTGTTGGTGCAGGTTACTGAGTATTGTACCAGTGATAGAGCAGATGCAGGGCAGCCCCATACTGTCAGTGAGAAGCGGCAGGCCTGTGGAACTGACACAGCATATGTGTGTATAGTAATAGACATAGCATAGGGTGTATGTGATACACAATGTACAGGAAGAGGAAAGTGAAAGCAGTCTGGACCCAGTACATGGCCTAGCTCCCTTACATGGCCTTGGCCAATGACATAAAGGGACTGATAGAACAACAGTGGTGCAGCCCCAATTGCATCAATACAGTACTTGTGGTCCTCAGTGCTCTCCTTACCCTAGCCATGTGTGCGCCTAATGAGAATTAAGGCACAGCATGATGCAGGTAGGGACCAACTGCATCTATTTATGTGTAGGTAAATGATGTACTCAACATGAGTTGCAACACAGCAGATCATCACAACGTCTGCTGAATACATGAGGGCCCATCACATACATTTATATGCCCCCATATCACACCTAGCCATGCATGAAATATGGTATTTCTCACTTTTCCTAGTGGCTTATACATTTGCCTCTCAAACAGGTTTTGGGACCCCCTTCCATAAATGATGCATAGTGCAGGCCTTATTTTGTGCTGCTCAATACCGTGTTGCCCTATACATGCATCACAACACTTTGCAGTGGTCATGCAGGGGAAATGGTACATCTGCCCTGCCTCGGTTTCATTGTTGTACATTTGAACTGCACGTCTAAGGTGGCGCTGGGGCTCTTCATACATGTAGCATACAACATGTCCAGATCCATAGCCATGACATGCAGCACTCAACTGTATCTGCAACTGTCACGCACATGCAAAAAATGGACTTTGTATGGAAAAGGGATACTTACCAACTGCTCCACCAATCTCAATGCCGAGATGATCTAGCAGATCTTGCTCCCTTGTAATGAGGTCTGCCCAGCGGTGCTTCAGTTGGCGGTCCTTCCTTCCTGTCGCAAACACTCTTGTTACACTCTTGCCCCATCGCAGCTTCCTTGCCTCTCTGGGATAGCCTTGAATGACACGGACTCCCAGTACCAGCATCATGGGGAGTTAGTTCTGTGCCAACCATATAAAAAACCCCAGCTCATCGACCGCCATCCTTCCTTTCCCAAACATGCTGGACTGCAAATGCAGTTCACCCCCAAAAAAAGAAAATTACAAACAACTAACCCAACTACCCTAACAACTATTCTACCTCAGACAAACACACCACAATACACAGACAGAAACAGAACACTTATGATACAAATGACAGGTTTAAAGACAAATAAAACATAACAGCTTCAGGTCCCAGCACAATAACCACTCCAAACACTCCAAACCTCCTACAGCCCCATCTCCACACACCCTAACACAGTCACAGACAATAAGTCTGTAAAGTGAAAGTGAAAGTGGACTCAATGTACCATGTTTGCAGGCAGGACTGCCTGTTTCATCACTTCCTGGGCCTGTGCATCACGTTTCAAGTCATGCGTCGCTTTTTTTTGATGCATGACGGTCATGCGTCAAATTTTTCCCATTTAGCGTGAAATAGCCTGTGGACGTGTGATAGACATTCAAGGGCTAGGCGTCTTTTAGCTTAGGAGAACTCTATGGTATATTTGTATGCATGAAAATATTTCAACGGATGACGGTCATGTGTTGGTTTTTTACCATGGTGCCTTAAAAGGTGTGTGAACGTGTGATAGATGCTCAGGGCCTAGGTGTCATTTTACTGACATTGCAGAGTGTAGATTTGATGCATTTGCGTAATTCTTTTTTTACGCATGATGGGATAGGGCAGAATTTTGCATTGTAGGCCTTAAGTGCACCCTGATTCACTTACTGTGTCACATGGGTTGTGCCACAATGTTGTATATGTGGTATGGCTACATGTCCTTAACTATCCAGTAATGTCATAATGGTGACATTGGTATGCTAAATCCATAGGTTTGTCTGTCAGTCTGCTGCATGCGATAACTCATACCTTCTGCAGATATGCATTTGTAGCTACACTGTATCCACATACATGTTCACACATCCGCTATGTGTGTACATATGTGTTTGAATACTAATTTGTGGGAGGACTATATTGTTATGTCTGATATACAAATGTACACATACCAACAACACAATAAATATGATGGCCTATGTCCAACACATGGTAAGGCATGTGACAACCATGACAATTTGTACCCAGAGTTTGCGTGGACTAGGACTGGGTTGACATCATGTTACTGCTGGCAATTTGCGTGTGCATGTGTGTCCACTCTGTGGTGTGTTGTTGAATTTTACTTCATGATGCTCTATTACACGTGTGACATATGGTTCCCCAAAATCTTAATTGCAGAAGATGTTATGTACACATGTGTTACTGAAGGTTGGTATATGCCGTGTGTGTGTAAAGGCATGTGTAGTGACATTTCTGTGACATATGACCACAGTGGTGTGTTCATGGGATGTGAAACCTCACATTACTATCTTCATGCATGGACGCATGTTGGCATTTGACAAATGCATGTGTGGTCACATCAGTGCCACCTATGTTTCCATATGTCAGAAGAAGTGTGAAGGTAATTTCGTACCACTGATCTTGTGATACCTATGCTCTTAACTTTTGTGGTAGGTTACCTTTTGTTCAGAATTCATACACATTACCATGCCTGAGCCATTATAGTGGTACATGTGTGCTGAGATATGTGGTATATGTGTGCATGCCTCCAACTAGGCACTCACATTTGTCCACATCATGTTTGTTACATGGCATACCACTGTGTAGCAGTGTTGCAGTCTGGCATAGATTCCAGCCTACTCATCATCACAACTGTGTGCGTTGGTATGGCAACACAAACCCATGGTTGCATGTGAAGGGACAGGTGAATGGAGCTCCAGTTTCCTCAGCCCCTTGTGCATATGCATCAGGCCCCTGACAATGTCTTACTTTTATGTTGCAAAAGCAGTGGAGTGTGGGTTTATTGAGCGGGGAACTAGCATCTTCATGATTGCTACTCAGCAGAACTATGCACACTCCCCAGCAGACACATGCACAATTGTGATCAAACAGAGCAGGATATCACACGTTCCTCTGCGGTACTTGATGTCAGCCTTCCCCTCTCATGTACAGAGGACTGGGTGCTTGCATGTGTAGGACATGTCTCATTATTTGATGTCCTTAGTTGTTTCCATGGGCAGCTTGTTTAGGGGTTGTATATCTGTTGTGACTTACATTTTGGGAACATGCCAGGGTACAAATGGTGTTGCCTGTCACTGCCTACTGTCATGGTGCCATGTGATGGGCAAATACCAGGGTATGCTAGTGGCCAACATGACTGGGTTATGCACTGACCTGGCCACCTTCTCTGTACATATGTTAAATGTTGACATATAGACATTGATGTGTTGCACAGTCAATATTGGTCCATGTGTGTTACTTCTCCATGTTTTTCTGCATTACTGGTAAGGTATGTGTTGTCTCCTATGTTGCTCCCATTCTTTAGGCTGCTTGCACATTGTACACATCTTCTACAGCAACATTGTCTGGTCTTACATGGACAGGATGCAACATGTGACTTGTGTAATTTGTAGATGCACATATCTCCTACTACTGGCTACTTGATAGTTACCGTCCCATTGATGGTATTTATGAAATGTAATGAGTGCCACGCACACTTGACATTAAACCTGCCACAGAACTTGTATTGTCTCTAAGTGACCTCCTGTGTTGTATTTGCAAGTCTCTGTGGGTATTTCTAAGCAGTCCATCCACATCCTCCATTAAATACGGGTATGCATTTCTTCTAGCATGCCACAACCTAGGTAACTCGTACCGTGACTGAATGATCTTGAGGTGTGAAATCATCTCAGTGCTGTACTTTTCATTAGTCAAATGCAACACATATGGCTAGGTCTACTCCCACTCAGTTTGATGTTGGGTCTCTGACATTATTGAACAATGCTGAACATAGTAGCACTTCCCACACCTGATTGCAATGTTGGAGCCCAAAACATGTATGGGATAATTTGTTACTGTTGCTACCATGAGCTTGTTCTGTCATGTGAGTGGCAATGAGTGGTGTGTATTGCTATGTGCTGTGTGATGCTGTTAGACAGAGCATACTAGGTAAACATGCTGACACATATCAAGCATTGTTGAAACTGGCATTCCCGTTTGTTAGACTTGGCATCCTTGGCGTAGTCTCCCCTAACTTTTTGCCTCTGCTTCCCAGGTTGTTTCTGTGTGGTGAACTCTGTTTTTGCTGTTTTGTTTGCTCTGGACACTTTACCACTGCTGACCAGTGCTAAAGTGTATGTTTTCCCTGTGTAAACTATATGTGTAATTGGCTGTCCATAATTGGCATATTTGATTTACTAGTAAGTCCCTAGTGAAGTATACTAGAAGTGCCTAGGGCCTGTAAATCAAATGCTATTAGTGGGCCTGCAGCACTGGCGGTACCACCCATATGAGTAGCCCTGTAAACATGGCTCAGAACTGCCACTGCAGTGCCTGTGTGTGCAGTTTTAAACTGCCAATTGGCCCTGCCAGGCCTAATCCTCCCCTTCCCCTAAGGTAGGCTCTAGGTAGCCCCATGGGCAGGGTGCATTGTATGATAAAGATGGGGCATGTACTGATGTGTTTTAAATGTCCTAACTGTGAAACATTGGTGAATTCAGTTTCCAGTCTTGCAAAGCCTATCTCTCTCATAGGTTAACATGGGGGTTGCCTTTAAATATTATTAAAGTGCAGATTCACTTTGGAAGCAGATAGAAATATGGGGCTTGGGGTCTCTGAACTTACAATTTTAAAATACATCTTTTAGAAAAGTTTGTTTTTAGATTGTCTGTTTGAAAATGCCACTTTTAGAAAGTAGGCATTTTCATGCTCAAACCAACCATTCTGTGACTCTGCTTGTTTGTGTATTGCCTGTCTGGGTCAGTTTGACAGTTGGGCTGTTTGTCTACACAGTGAAACAAAGGGATCTGGGGTGTAGCCTGCATATCTTGATGAGCCATCTGTGCTAGAGTGGAGGGAGGAGTGGTCACTTACACCTGAATGTGCTGTGCCTGCCCTCTCACAATGCAGTCTCCAACCCACTGGTGTGTGTCTGGGCCTGGCTTGAGCAAGGCAGGATCTTACAAACAAAAGATACTTTCCTTTGAAGTTTGCCTACTTTAAAGGCAGAAAGGGGTATAAGTAGTGGACCCAAAACCTCAGAAAATTTGATTACTTCCGGAACCAAAAAGAACCTCTGCCAATGAGAAGAGCTGGAGTGCTGGAGGAGGAATACTGCCCCTTTGCCTGTGACTGTGCTTTGCTGGGTTGGCCTGCAGTAGCTGCTTCGGCCTGAGAGAGGACAAAGACTGACTTTTGTGTGACTTCCACTGGTGAATAAGCTCCAAGGGTTTGAACTGAGCTTGCCTCCTGTTGTTGTAGTCTCAGGGACATCAAAGACTTCTCTCTGCCAGCACCTGGACTCTCTGCTGAGACTCCTGCCCTGCCAAGTGGTGCCCTAACCTGGGTCTGGGCCCTTGAAAGGTGAAGCTGGTGGAAACCACAGAAATCCACGCAATGACCGCTGTGCAGAGAAATTTTCAATGCACCATCTGCAAATTCGTTGATAAACGATGTGCCGCCGGCCTTGTGGTTAAAATTGATGCTCCACCTGCATAGCGGCTGGGAGATCGATACATCGTGGCCGGAGAAACAATGTGCAACACCCGCTAGCGGCTGTGGATATCGACACAAGCCCCACGCACCTAGGTTGACCGTATTTCGAACGCAACATCGCTGAGCTTGAAAAATCAATGCAAAGCCTGCCTGGACCCAAGGTGCCTGTTTGGGAATCAACACATTGCTGTCTTGCGGGAGAGAAGAAATGATGCACGCTGAACCGACCGGAGAAGGAGCAATGCACGGTCTCGCTTGTGAGTGAGAAATCGACACATTGCTGGCCTTTTTCAATGCACGTGCAGTTTTATTTTTGACACTAACCAGGTACTTTATGAAACAACAGCATTCTCACTGTTTTCTAAGGATTAAGGCCCTCATTACAACCCTGGCCGTAAATCCCACTTTCTGCCGTGCAGAAGACCGCCAACATACCGCTGCGGCCGCGGAATTCCGCTACAGGTATTACGACCCACAGCTCGGAATCTGCCACAATACAGACAACCACACAAGTCTGCCACACCGAAGGTCAGTGATAAACTGGCGATACCAAAAGCGACACCGTCACACCAACAGGAATACGCCCACACTATCATGACCCACGAATCAATTGCGGTATTCCATTGGCGGTACACAACGCCGCGCTCAAAATACACACACGTTTACAAAACACAACCACATTGGACAATTCGAAATACACACATCTGATACACATACACACACCACTCCCACACACCCAATCCAATATAAAGCACACACCCACATCACCCACAAACCCTTACAACCAAAATTTTGAAAGAAGGCCAGAGAGAGAGACTACCTAAAACAACACCAGCATCCACAGACACACAACACCATCACTTACACAACATCCACGCACCTCAAACAACACACACCAACACATCCCCTCACACATCAAAACAGACACCACCTCACACATCACCCACACCACATCATGGTACTGCAAAGACACCCCAGGTTCTCTGAGGAGGAGCTCAGGGTCATGGTGGAGGAAATCGTCCGGGTAGAGCCACAGCTGTTCGGATCACAGGTGCAGCAGACATCCATTGCAAGGAAGATGGAGCTATGGTGTAGAATTGTCGACAGGGTTAACGCAGTGGGACAGCATCCAAGAACACGGGATAACATCAGGAAGAGGTGGAACGACCTACGGGGAAGGTACGTTTGATGGTATCCAGACACCAGATTGCTGTACAGAGGACTGGCGGTGGACCCCCACCTCCTCCCCCACAACTAACAACATGGGAGGAGCAAGTCTTGGCAATTATGCATCCTGAGAGCCTCACAGGAGTAGCAGGAGGTCTGGACTCTGGTAAGTCAAATCTTTACTACTTAATCCCCGACACCCCACCTGCATGCCATCACATACTGCCACCCTTACCCTCACACCCATCACCCCAATAGCCCACAGATACCCCACTAACACAACCCACACATCCCAAAATCAAGACCTGCATGTAAAACCAATGCATGGACACCCATCACCAAAGCATGTCCAGTACAGAGACTCACTCATGCCCCAAAATCACCATTCACACAAGGACCAATCCAATAATGCAAGCACAGGAGTAGAGGGTCACTCACCCATTGCACAAGATGGCACACACAGTTACAATAACTATGCATTTACACCCCAACAGGACCCATACCCAACGTCACCGCACAGGAGGTGCCAGACATATCCAGTCCCCCCACAGAAGAGACCCACAGTGATGACAGCAGCTCTGCACGCCCGGATCAAGATGACTAGCCCGGCCCATCAGGGACCTCGGGACAGTCGGTTCCCCTGCCACAGTCCCAAACCACCACTTAACCTCCCTCCTCAGGAAACACCACCACAGCACCCACCCAGCAGGCCCATACCTCTGTCCCCAGGACATGTCAAGCAGCAGTGTGTCCACCACTACAGGGAACCCAGGCAAACCCACAAACCCAAGAACATCAGGGACCTGGGGGCAGTGGCAGTGGGCACACGGTTCAGGGGACAGAGGAACAGGAAAACAGGGGAACTGGGAGGACTGCTGTGCGACAGGGGGAGGACAGGCCCAGGGAACCCACTCTCCACGAGGCCCTCTCCAACATCATGGGAGAGTACCATCATTGCCAGGAGACGATGGCAACGGTACTGGCCAAGTTTCAGGAGACCCAGCGGCTGCAGGAGGAACAGTATTTGGGGATCAGGAAGGACTTGAAGTCCATCAACACCACCCTGGTCACCACTGCTGGGGTGCTGGCAGACCTTGTCAACACCAGGAGGGACACAATGGCACACCAATGGGCCCCTGACGCTAGCCTGGACGATGTACAGCCCTCCACCTCCGCCGGCGCTAGTGGACAGGAGGCACCGCCACAGGAACAGGACACCAGTACCCCCACACCCTGCAGATGGAGAACCACCCTGCAAACGGTCCCTGAGATCCAGGAACAAGACAGGGAACATTGCCAAGACCCCTGCCAGGAAATAAGAACCCCCTGAATGTCACCCTTCTGTCCCACTATGTCACCCTGTCCATTTTTAAACTGCCATTTCTCCACTTTCTATGCCCCTTTGGACAATGCACCTGTGAAACAAATAGACTGGACTCTGCCATGGACATACCTCCACCATCACCCCAGCCCATTTTACAACCCTCTCCACTTATTTGCACAGGAATAAACACACTTCAATCACAAAATAATCTGGAGTCAGCCTGTGCTTTCACAAATGTGTAATTGCAATATCTATGGAATATAGCAATGTCAATGTACTTGTTCACATACCAATGTAACACAGCTGTAGGCCAGGAGTAACATAGCAGAGGGCACAAAGTGGGACCCAGATCTGTGAAATGGAACATCAAAGTGTCAAGTCAGTGTCCATACACCGAGTGAAAAATACAGACTTATGCTAGCTCCAACAATAGTATGAGATGTGGGAAGCAGTTACATCTTACCTGTGTCTCACTGGAAATATTGCATGATGATGTTGTTTCAGTTGTCGATATCCTCTTCTTCTGTCCCCTCTTCTTCACTGTCCACAGGCTCCACAGCTGCCACAAGACCACTATCTGGCCCATCCTCCTGCAGAAAAGGCACCTGGCGTCGCAAAGCCAGGTTGTGCAGCATACAGCAGGCCACAATGATCTGGCACACCTTCTTCGGTGAGTAGTATAGGGAACCACCTGTCATATGGAGGCACTGGAATCTGTCCTTCAGGAGGCCTAAGGTGCGTTCGATTATCCTCCTAGTTCGCCCATGTGCCTCATTGTAGCGTTCCTCTGTCCTTATCCTGGGATTCCTCACTGGGGTCAGTAGCCATGACAGGTAGGGGTAACCAGAGTCGAGGGACAACTGTTAGACACACACTAACCCTTAGGGACAACCCCATACCCTGAGACCTATGTCAACTGTATTGGGACCTTGGCCTCACCTATTAGCCACACACGGTGCCTCAGGAGTTGCCCCATCACATAAGTGATGCTGCTATTTCTCAAAACGTAAGCGTCATGAACAGAGCCAAACACACAATCTGCACATTCATCGAATGGTAGCTCTTCTTGTTTCTGTACACCTGTTTATTCCTGCGGGGGGTACAAATGCCACATGTGTACCATCAATGGCACCAATGATGTTGGGAATATGTCCCAGGGCATAGAAGTCACCTTTCACTGTGGGCAAATCCTCCACTTGAGGGAAAACGATGTAGCTGCACATGTGTTTCAGCAGGGCAGACAACACTCTGGACAACACGTTAGAGAACATTGGCTGGGACATCCCTGATGCCATGGCCACTGTGGTTTGAAAGGACCCACTGGCCAGGAAATGGAGTACAGACAGAACCTGCACTAGAGGGGGTATCCCTGTGGGATGGCGGATAGCTGACATCAGGTCTGGCTCCAACTGGGCACACAGTTCCAGGATTGTTGCACAATCAAGTCTGTATGTGATTATGATGTGTCTCTCTTCCATTGTCGACTGGTCCACCAGGGGTCTGTACACCGGAGGATGCCGCCATCTCATCACCTGCCCCACCGGACGTGCCCTATGGAGGAGAACAGCGAGCGGAGAGTCATACAAGACTGAGGTATCATAATGTGTTATTTGCAGAAACGTTATTAATCCGCAATGTGCCGGTATCTGTCTGTATTCCCGGCCTAGATAGGTGTGGCGCAGTTTTTTTCCATCCCATGTGGCCCCCTGAAATGGCGGCTGCCTCACCTGTAAGGTGGGATAAGGGGATATGAGGTAACTGCGCAGGCGTTGTACACCGTCACGGTGGGCGGTCAAAGACCGTGGCGCAATTCTGCATTGGTTAACATTGGGCCCTATGGGTCCCAGGAGCCAATGACGATGTATGCCGGCGGTAACGGTACGCACCGCCGCGGACGTGACCGCCATTTTCTCTCTGTTGACTCACTTGATACCTGACCTTCAACAGGAGAGGACCTACACTGCAATTGCTGCTGTGACCTGTGTCTGGAAGCAACAATGGCTACAGTGTCTGGGGAAAGGGGTCCTGCCTTCACTTCGGAGGAGTTGGAGAACTAGTGGATGGGGTCCTCCCCCAGCACATGCAACTGTACGGTCCTCCAAACAAACAGGTGAGTACACTGGGAGCATGCTGCATGGGCAATGCCTGCTTTGAGTGGTGTGGATGGAAGATACATGGGGGGGCTGAGGCCTGCATGTATGGATGGTGAGTGTATGTGCATCAGGGCCTGGGTGGGAACTGGTGGGCAATGACTATGACGGTCCGGATGGGTGAGTAATTTCCTTTCCCCCTGTACCATTCCTCTAGGTCAGTGCCCACCAGAAGAAGGGTATTTGGCGTGCCATCGCCAAGGACGTCCGGACCCTTGGGGTCTACCACAGACGGAGCACCCACAGCCGTAAAAGATGGGAGGACCTGCGCCACTGGATCAAGAAGACTGCGGAGGCCCAGCTGGGTATGGCATCCAAACGTGGAAGGGGTGCCTGTCGCACAATGACCCCCCTGATGTCCTGGATCCTGGCGGTGACGTATCCGGAGTTGGATGGGTGCTTGAGGGCATCACAGCAGCCACAAGGGGGTGAGTACACTCTCATTCAGCTGACTCTGCGCGCATAACGAGGTGTCTGGGTGGGGGAGGTGGGCAGTAGGTTCACCTAGGCCAGGGCAAAGTTCGTAGGCAAGGTCCCTTGTGAGGCAGGCTATGTGGCACCCCAACCCCACTAGTGGTAATAGCCTTCTACGCCTAGTCAGGCTCCTGTGACTTCCAGGTGTGCAGCAATTGGGCTTAGGCCTCGTACCCCATAGTCAGGTGAAATTTCTAGGAACTGTTAGTGCATGGCAAAGTACAGATGGCTGCTCCCTGTGTGTTGTGTCTGCCAACGGTAGGGGTGTTGCATGCACTGAACATGTTTTTCTTCTGTCCCCCCACCCTTTTTGTGGTATCCCTGTTCTTGTGTGCAATAGCATCATCAGGCAGAGAGGCATTGGCACCGGAGCAGGAGGGAGCTGCAACCCACTTGGCCTTGGAGGGTGAAGCAAAGAAGTCTGAAGCCACCAGTGGGAGGGAGGGCGAGGGGAGCTCTACGACAGGGACAGGAGCATACACCAGTGACAGCGACTCCTCCTCTGATGGGAGCTCCCTTGCGGTGGCGGGCACCTCTGTGCCCACCGCATCAACAGGTACAGCCGCCACCCCCCCTACCAGCACCGTCCTCCCAGTAACCCCTCAGCATGTATCCCATGCCCGCTCACCCAGGAGGGTGGGCATCTCCTTCGCCCCAGGCACCTCAGGCCCTGCCACAGTCAGCCCTGCTGCCCTCAGTGAGGAGGCTATTGACCTCCTGAGATCCCTCATTGTTGGGCAACCTACCATTGTGAATGCCATCCAGGGTGTTGAGAGGCATTTGCAACAAACAAATGCATACCTGGAGGGCATTCATTCTGGGCAGGCGGCCCAACAGAGAGCATTTCAGGCTCTGGCCTCAGCACTGATGGCAGCCATTGTCCCTGTGTCCTGCCCCCCCTCCAACTTCCTCCACCCAGACTCAATCCCCTGTACCTCAGCCTATCCCAAGCACACCATCAGACCAGCATGCACACACATCAACACACAAGAGTGGCTCAGGCAAACATAAGCACCACACATCCAACAGGCACTCACACAAGCACCATCCCCATGCAGACACACCAACATCCACTGTCTCCACTGTGTCCCCCTCTCCACGTCCTCCTACTCCCTCCCTGTCTCGTCTCCACTCACACCTGCATGCACTACATCCTCCGCCACTACCTCCATCACCAGCATGTCCATCACCACACACCGCTCACGTGCACTCACCACCCCCACTACCATTCACACATCCCATGTGTCCTCTCCCAGTGTGTCTGTGAGCCCTCCTCTCAAAGTACACAAACACAAGCACACACCCACCCAACAGCCATCCACCTCACAGCAGCCTCCGGCCCATGCACCTTCACCCAAATTCAGCAGACGTACACCTCCGTATGTGTGCAAAACACAATGCAGCAGACAGGTGTATGTGCACACTACAGGTATGTCAGGTATGTGTAGGTGATATGTAGTTGGTTATGGCACCATTTGGGTGGCATTTGATTTAGGTTCTGCAAGAGGCTTGCACACTATTATTTATGTGGGACTGTGCCTATGTGTGACTTTTTTTAAATGGCCATGGCCTATGCCATTGATAAGGCTGGGCTATTCTTTATTTGGTGTAATGTGTGTGTGATCTGTATTTAGTTGTCAACCTATGGACACTTGTAGTTGTTTGTGAGCAGCTTCTGTATGTAAAGGGGACTTGGCTCCACCTGTCCACATGTGATGTATCAGTCAGTGTGTGGCTGTGTTATATACATGTGGGTGTATGTGTTTGTGAAGTGCAATGAATGCTGTGTAGTGTGGCATGTTGCATATGTGTTGTTGTCTGTACATCTATGTACACCTGCCCATGTGTATTTATAGTGGTGTTTGTCTTGTTTGTCCTAAATGGTTGGTGTGTGGTGTGTGTAATGTTTGGTTTGGTGGCTACTGAGTAGACCATTGCCATATTTCCCATTCTGGAACCGCTTGTTGATAGTGCAATGGCGGAATATGTATGCATCATGGACGCTGACGGGATATTTTGCTACGATGTTGGTGAAGAGCCCACAGTGGTCCGCAATGGCCTGCAAATTTATTGAATGTGTGTGCTTGTGGTTCCTATATTGGTGTCCAGTTGCTGCAGGTGGCACCAGTTGCACATGGGTGCAATCCATTGCACCCAGCACATGCGGCAACCCAGCAATTAGGTAGGAATCTTGCTTGGTCTCCTGCTGCAGATGCTGAAAGTTTGGGAAGCAGATGTGGTGGGGTGTGAGGCATATGATAGTGTCCAGGACCTTAAGTAGGAGGGCAGAGATGGATGGCTGGGACATACCAGCCACTTGTGCTTCTGTTATCTGAAAAGATCCAGATGCCAGCAAATGGAGGACAGAGAGGAGTTTGGTCATGGGTGGAATATTGTTTCCTGAGGCCAAGGATGGTTGTGCTCTGTCTGAAGATCCTCTGCCGCCTTCTGTACTGCCTTTGTGGCTGCTGTGGTGGTGTTTGGGGTTGCTGCAGTGGTGGAGGGACCTGCTGTCTTCGCTGACATCTGCGGCGTGTGCCAAGCTGGAGTAGTACCACTTCCATGTTCTCCTGGAGGTTTCAAATGCTCCTTCTGTGTGTTTTCCTTGAGTGGTGATGTGTGGGCCTCTTTTTAATGCCTGGTCTGACCATGCGTTAAATTTTTACACTAATCAGACTTAGCGCCATTTTTTAGGTCCACCTCCTTGGTTTGCTTTGTTTTTGCATTGGAAGGTAAATATGGTGCTAGAGGTCTAGCATCATTTTTAGGAAGGGAACACCTACCTTGCATCTCATTGTTGCAATGAGATGCAAGGTGGATTGGCGCTCCCTAAAAATGGCACTAAATCCTAAATTTAGACGCTAGATGGATCTAGCGTCAAAATATAAATATGGAGTTAGGTTTGCGACGCTTTAGCGTTAAAAAAACTGATGCTAAGGCGGTGCAAACATTTCATAAATATGGGCCTAAATCCTATTAGCCTACATATTATTGTATTCTGGCAGTTTCTGGTGTTTTGGTGTTTTTCAGTGACTAGGTTAATGCCTTTATTATGTCAAGCTATTGTCAACTGTTTTATTTGCTTTAATATCTTTTTTGTACATACCCTATCTTGCACTTGGTATCTGGAAAACCATCTTGGAGTTTTAATCCACACTGCCCCCTTAAGGGCATTCTGCAGCACTCTTCACTAGGCCATGAAGACATATGACCACATCATTAAACCACAATGGAACTCCACAGTTCCTCCCTGCTGGCCTGTAGCATCTTCAAGCTCAGCTACATTATTTGCATAGCTATCGCAGTGCATTAACAGTCCACAAACTGGCTACCTTTTCCATCATCACTCCTTGAGTTAGTGCTTGTCATTGACCCTGTACAGTGCTCCACTCCCTTTGGCTAGGTTTGCACTACACGGCTGACACCCTTAACTTCTTGGATGATAAGCTCACCATCTACAGTGGTTCTCCACACAACCGCAGCAAGGACACCACTGGATGGAAAAAGAAGCAGACATGCTAAAAAAGGAAAAACAAGAAAAAGGCCTTTCCCATCTATGCACCAAGGATCTGGACTGTCATTCCCATATCCATCTGGACAGCTCGGAGTCAGATCAAATTTAGGAAACAGCGAATACTCAGCTCTAAAAAATAAATAAATCATGATGCAGTGATGATCCACAAACCATCTACTTCTCCTATTACATGTTGACTGCGTCTTTGACCCTGAACAGTGCAGCCTTTCAGCTAGATTTGTGCTATATAAATACCTCATACACATATATGTATCTAATGCACTAATCTGGAAAAATTGTAACATTTTGATTGAACTTATACATTTTGGCGAGACCTAGGCCAAAACTTTCCATCCAGTGTTTCTAATAGAATGTATTTGCAGTTAACTGAAATTTAAAATATTTGTGCTTATTTTATTAGTGGTAATATTTATGTATTTATTTTACTGATATCTGCACCTAGACATTTGTTTCTTGCAAGGTCTCTCAACTATAGTCAATTGATTTGACTTCCTATGATGTCATTTTCTGTGATTTCATGCCGTATGCATATTAGGGGGGGGCCTTACACATTCCCTTTCTGCCCAGGCCCCTAAAAGTCCCAGAGCTGGCCCCGGTTGAGGGCACTTCCTTGCGCAGAGCAGGTAAACGTGGCCTGCATCATGTCCCAATCACTGACCTTTGGGATGCCCTGGTACTTGCCAACAAGGCCAAAGTTTCGAATGACAATCCCACTTTGAAAGGCTACCCTCCAAATGTACCAAGTTGCGTGGTATGTGCTGGCCACCCCTTCCACCTATCATTTTGGTGCCTAAACCGCACTCCGGTTCTGCCCACCTTGCCCCCACCCCACGTGATGGCCTGAGAAAAAGACACTTATGGCTCTCGTAAATCCTCTATGAAATACTAATATTTGCTACCTTCATTGGAAATCATCAGCATTACCATCACAACACTCTGATAAGGAACCTCCGCAAGTTGATATTGTTTACTCCCATGTTTATGTTTAGAATGTATTACCATGGTTGTTTGATGGGCACTACTCCATCTCCTATCTGGTACTCATACTGACAACTGAAAGGAATACTAATGATGTACAATTGCACAAATAACTGATTGATGCTCATAAAACGTTGGTTGCTGTAAGCCCTAAAATCAATAAAAATGATATTGAAAAAAAACTTTCAACTCCTAATCTGCAAATAAACCAGCATCATTCAAGATTAGGTGTCATGTTAGTTTCTGCGTGTAGGAAAATGCCTATTTTTGCATGACTACCTCACTTTTCATGGACTGATGCTGCTGTTGTTTTCACCGAGTGCACTGGGATTCTGCTAACCAGGACTAGTGCATGTGCTCTGACCCCTAAAATATGTTGAATTTGACTGAAATCCTAATTGGCAATTTAACATTACCTGTAGGTCCTTTGTAAAAGGTACAAAGTGTATCAGGAACATGCAAGTTAAATGTCACAAGTGGCTGCAGCACCCATTCTGTAAACCACTATAATGACAGTGCAAACATGAATACAGACCTACTACTGTAGCCTGTCTGTGCAGTTTAAAGACTGCAAATTCAGCCTCCCAAAATACCCTCTTTGTGGCAAGCCATAACCCTATCTTTAAATAGTAATAAACCCCCCTAAGTAGGCCTTTCTGTCCATATGCAGGATGCATGATATTTCAATGAATGAATGAAATCTTTTTTTGTAAAGCATAAACAGTTGCTCCCAAAGGGAGTGTCCCTGTGCTTAGCCAATCAGGTAGCTTCCAATCCACTAGCACTCTGTAAAGAGAAAAGGCTTCAGTCCCTTTCTAAAGGGTAAATACAATTTGGGGTCCTACAGTTGTTTTGGCTAGGTATTTCATAGTCTAGGGGCCCTCACAGAAAAGGATCTCTACCTAGTCTAACTTTGCAGACCCTGGGAATGCATAATATTAGCTGGTTAGCAGACTGACATGCCCTAGATGGAGCCACACTTTAACTCAGTCCTGAAGATAGATGGGTCTCTTTTTTATCAAGGTTTTACATATGACCCGTTGCCTTATTGGGAGCCAGTGCACAGCCCTCAGGCCATCACCGATAGACTGTCTTTTAAGGACCTTCAGGGTTAGTCGTGCAGCTGTGTTTTACACCTATTTGAGTCTTTTCAACAGTTTGTCGATGGCTCCCTAATACAGCACATTAGCATAATTGAGGCCATGGACAATATCTTTGAATGTGTACACGGGCAAGAATTTGATATTGTTTTTTCGAGTTTTCAGCAACGCAAAGCATGTTTCCGTCAGGGCTCATATTTGTGATTTAAAGGATAAGTCCTTTTCAAATTTTATGTATACGTTCTTCACCACTTCTTCCTAAATTGTGGGTCGCCCTAATCCTGCCGGCCAGAGGCTTTTTATATCTA
Organism: Pleurodeles waltl; assembly: GCF_031143425.1. Classification (NCBI taxonomy): domain Eukaryota; kingdom Metazoa; phylum Chordata; class Amphibia; order Caudata; family Salamandridae; genus Pleurodeles; species Pleurodeles waltl. The sequence goes on from NC_090442.1 coordinate 292,074,286, forward strand.
AGGGGGAAGAATCCTGAAAGACTAAAATCTCAGACTTATCCAAATTCAGTTTGAGACAGCAGTTTTTCATCCAATTGGCCACCACCGAAAGACATCCCTGAACGTTTGCTACTATAGAGTCATTCAATTGCTGGAATGCTAGCATCAGTTGTGTGTCATTGGCATATGACACAATGTTAAAGCCCCACGACTCCACAACCTGTGCCAAAATTGCCATAAAAAATTGAACAGCGTCACCACCACTATACATTGCTGCATCAATCAGTATTCAATGCAGTCTCCATGGTGTCACTGCTGTGTATCATGCCAGACCAATAGGTGGAACTAGATGATCCCTCACACTGTTTGAAATAGAAGAAGCAATTGTTGCCCTTGCTACAGGCAGGACCCAAGGTCCAGATGGCCTGCCTGTTAAATTCTACAAAGCTTATGCCCTACTCCTAGCCCCTCATGTTCTTGGAAGCTCTCTCAGTCTCCTGCCTCTCAGCGTGAGGTGCTACTCATCACCCTCCCCAAACCAGATAGACATTCTACAATACTCGGCTTGTACAGGCCCTTCGGTTTACTTAACACAAACTACAAAGTCCTGGCCAAAGATCTTGTGGACCGACTATCACCCCTAGTCATTGCACTGGTCCAAATGGACCAGAATGGGTTTGCCCCAGCCTGTAACACCTCCCTGAACCTAAGGCTTTTGTTTAGTGTCCTGAAGTACTCCACACAGCAGTAGCCTCAAGCTGGGTGTCTGGTACTGAATCTAGAGAAGGCATTTGACTCTCTGGAGTGGGCCTTCTTGTTTTAAATGCTGCCATGTTAAAGTATTGGGAGTTGATTTCTCCATCTGGTTAAACTGCTATTCACCCAGCTACTAGTGAGGGTCAAAACAGACTCTCATCTCGAAACCGATCCGTATACACAAAGGCACCCATCAAGGTTGCCTGCTATCCCTACTACTCTTCTCCCTGACAATAGAGCCACTTGTAATTCGGTAACAGGGCACGCCTGGGGCATTCCCCTAGGGGATGGATCCCAATCCATCTCTTTTTGTGCCGACAACCTGCTGCTATATCTCAGAGATTTGTGTACACGATTCCTGGCACCATTGCTCTGATTCTCAATCGCTTTGCTGCCCTCTTTGGCTTAAAGGTTAACTGGGCTAAATCTTGCTTGTTCCCCTTCTCACCTGAGCTGCCAAACCCAGACCTTACCCTAAATGGTGCAACTCTACATTGGCAGGCCAATACATTCCGGTACCACGATATCCAAGTGTGTCACTCACCAGTGGACCTATTCAATGACAACCTTACACATGCTGTCACATCCCTAAGATCTCAGATGACCTTTGAGCGAACACTTCCACTATCAGTAGTTGGATGCATAGCCCTCCTTAAAATGGTGGTCCTTCCCCCCATCTCTATTACTTTGCTAATCTTTCTCTTTATATCCCAACCCCATTCTTTCACTCCTTTGAGAGGCACATGAGGGAATTTATTTGGAACAAATCACAATGCAGGGTAGCGCTTGCAAAACTTTACCTGCCCCCAGACCAGGATGGGCTTGCTCTCCCAAACCTAGAACAGTACTACCTTGCCTCCCAACTTGGCTAAATGGTTACCAGACTTACTATTGGCCAATACAAAGTTACCTGCCTGGAATTTACTCACTACACTTCAATTGTTCTACCCATGCACCCAAGCAAAACCACCATATTCTCTACTACCTGGACTGGCTTGTCGTTGCTATCTCCAGTGCCTTACCTTACACAGTCGTCAATTACTTATGGCCCTGCAATTGCCCTATTTGGTACACGTAGGGGTCACATCATCACCTCAGTGGAACTAAATACTTGGCATTCAGCCGGTATCCACAATTTGGGGGACCTTTACCGGGACGTTACCCTCATCCCCTATGAGTCACTGATAGAGGATGAGGGCTTGCCCCATGGCCAATTCCTCTTATACAACTCACTGCTTACGACATTAGGAAACAAATGGAGTGATATGACACATGAGCATCTGACACTCCTCACTATACAGTACCTTCATGTGATGGAGTCGGGCTGACACTTAATACATCTGTTTACCGAGCCGTTGTGAATTCACACCGCACCTTACAACCCTGCATTGCCATTGGAAAGGCGACCTCGCTCACCCTTGTAGGGACAGGGAATGGGATGCCTTATTGGAAAGGCCAACTCCTATTCCACACAATGCTCGCTTTCACCTCATCCAATTTTACATCATACACAGGGCCTATCTCACCCCTGCCTAAATAAACCGCAATTTCCACCACACAGACACTGCTGCCATCCCTGTCACCTGGTTGACGCAGACCTGCTCCACATCTTGTGGGCCTGCCTATCTGTTCATCACTACTGATGAGGAATTACGCTTAAATTATCCACTTGTGCAGGAAGCCGTACATTGCACAAATGGGATCTTGCCTCTTGGGTCTCTACCACAGATACAAAAAAAGCAGGGCCACCTCTCATTTTTTTTACCTGAGATTGCTGACAGTCAAATGAGTTAATTACTCGGCTGTGGAAATTACCTGAATTTACAACATTAGCAGCCTGGACACAATCCTTCCTTGCATAGGCCCAAGCGTAAAGTGCAGCACTGCATAGGGAAGACAACTTAACGTTGTGCAAATACCCCATAGCCACTAACCTGGACACCACCCTGACTTACTTTCAGGCTACCACACAGCAAGGCACTGAGACTCAGGAAGACCCACTGAAAGATGGGGAAAGAATAACAGATGGCCATTTCACCAGTTAATCATATGACATTCAGGGGTGTCTATCCTTCCCCTATCCATGTTGTTCCAGGACCCTAAACTTGTTATGTTAACTAGTGAAATCATGTGCTTTCCTGACCAAATATGTTGGGTGTGCAGGGCAAAGGTGGTACGAGATCAGGTTTCCTTTCGTTGTATCATTTAAAAATGGAATTCTTTGTTTTTTTACTTGATGAATATGTTGCTGGTCCTTTTGGAGGGTCACTATGCTCATATTATACCTTTCCTCCTATCTGATGGCGTTCAACTTCGCAGGAGTCTTAAATGCTGATGTCTGGCTCATTGCTCTTATGTCAAGCTTGCCTTGTATCCCAAAGTGTCACTCAACAACCAATGTGTTACGCTGGCTCTGTAACTGAAATGTGTATTATTGTTTGAATGCTTTGTTATCATTCTGATGAAACCAATAAACTGATTCGCACAAAATAAATACTGAATAGCATCAGGCTTAACGCCAAGCCTTGTAGCACACCACAACTCATTTCGCTGTCTTCGGAGATGAAAGGCGTTAAGAACACCGCCTGAACTCTATTCAACAAATTGATTTCAGCCACCTCCAGGCTGTGTCCACAATTCCTGCCTCTTCTAATCTCACACCTAATCTCAGGTGAAGAATCTCTCGGACACTTTTCAAACACAGCTGATAGGTCAAGCAGGAAAGTGTCTGCTTTTTTCCCCTGCTCAAGATTGGTTCTAAGAAATTCAGTGACTTCTAACAGAGCTACTTCTTTGCTAATCCAGAATGAAAACCAGACTGGGAGTAATGTAGAATTCCCCTCTGTTCAATAAACTTGGTCAGCTGACTGTTGACCATTTTTTCCAGCATGTTTCCAAATGCTCGAAGTAAGGAAATGGGTCTATAATTGTCTATATACACTGTGGAGCTGCCTTTGCTGTTTTGATAGAGGCAGTAGTAAAGCCTTTTTCTACATGGCAGGCACTACCCCTTCTTCCAATGACATGGTTGAAAAGAAATCTGATTAAAGAGTTGATAGAGGAAGCAGCATGTAGTATAAGCTTAGAATGACATGGATCCGGCGGTGATCCTGAGCTTACTTTCAACATGCTCAATATCGAGTCTTCCGGAGAGATTTTCTCAAATACTGTAAGCTAAACATTGCTGCCTGAAGACTTTCCATCACCTACAACCCTGAGCTCCCCTGTTATCCACCTCAAAGTTGGCATACATTTTCTCTACCTTCTTTTGAAAGAATCAAGAGAGATTATCACATACAGTTTGAGAGTTTGAGTAGGAAAGTAAGACATACAAAAAGTTTATTGTTAAACATGTTCTTGCAGTGAAAAGACACCAAAAGCTAGTTTCACTATAGCATGATTAGCTGTGTCACAGGAAAACACTGGGATACAATAATAAATAAATAATGTTATCTCTGGCTAGGTAAAAGTTTCAAAATTAATTATTGGATTTTTAAAAATATTTATAATAAGCCTGATTCACTGATAAAGTTGCATATGTAATAAATATTTTCGAGAAAGTACTTTTAGAAAGTTACCTTTTTCCTGCCTAAAGCCTCTAGAAGCCCTTTTACATGAGGTCCAGCTGTCAGGTGCTGAACAGCCACCTTGATGAGATGTTAACTTGCTCCCACAGCTGAGACAAAGGCCTTAGATGTGGGCAGGTGTTAAATAACTACAGGTAAATGTTATCCGACACCTAGGCATGGTCCTCTTTTGTCCACCTAGTAAGGCAGGCACCAATCCCAGTGAGAGAGGAGCTACCCCAAGAACTGGGTTGAAGTAACCACAGGATAGGGGTTGCCAATTTCCAAGGGTTGCTCATTTCCCTGGCCACATTTCTGTGTGCAGTGAGATTGTTTGCAGTATGACATACAGGAATGGCTGCAAACATGTGTAGGGCTACCCCAGGAAACTTTCACCCTGTGTGTTAGGTAGGGGCCAGGAGTCACCCCCACCCACAGACTGGTGCCAGGCATAAATGTGACACTCACAGTACCTTCCTCAGTTCACTAATGGACCTGAAAGAGATCAGAATGGTAAACAACAAGCTTTCCTGTAACTGCCTAGCTGACCAGTTCCAATTTGACCAAATTGTATCCTGCTGGTGGCTTCTGCTGAAGTGAACCTCAACCCCCCAAGTGCTGTTCATGATGTCCTGGGACCCTTAGCTGTGTCAAAATGTACTCCTTCCAACATCCTTAGAAGCCTGGGACTTTGAAACTTCTTGCCTCCGAAGACCTCCAAAGGACCAAGGCAAACCTGCTGTTGAAGGTGTGTTGACAGTGGGCTAAAGATTCAGGTTGCTCCCGCTCAGAGCTTTTCCACAGCAGTTAATCCATTTCAGTGGAAAGTCATAGAGAGAGTATCCAGCCACGTGGAGCCATGCCTGGCTGGAGGAATCAGAGCTCCAAAAAACATGACTAAGTCCGAACATAGAAATCTTCACCCCGTGGATGCACCAAAAGTATTCAGCCCACAAGGGACCTTGTGTGGGCGCAAATTTTTTATTTCTCCCACTCTGAGCTTTCCTGCCAAAAGTCAAAGGTTTAACTGGGAATTCATCTGATGGCTATTCAGCCTCATGGAACCCTTGTCGGCCACAACTTGCTGTCATGCCCTGCTTGAGGATTTTTGACTTCCATTTCAGAAACCGGATGAGAAAGTAAAACTTCTGACTGGAACGAAACTGGTTTCTCTATCTGTCCTGCATGCCATTATGTTGAGCCTAATATCGTACCTAAGTACTGGTCAAGCACAACTAGATGACCAGAAATGCTTTTCAGAGCTATTTATATTTGAAATTGTAAAAATTCATATTGCTGATTCCCATTATTGTATTTTTGTCATTTTTGTATCATTTTGTTCATGAAATTAATCTTTATTTTTATGCATTGTAGTGGGATTTTACTATGTGTGTTTAAAACTTCTTAACTGTTATGGTACTTTTAAATGCTTTATGCATTTTCTTAAGATAAGCCTGTCTGACCTGTGCCACAGCTACCAGAGGTTGAGACTTTAATTACTGAAACATTTTCTAGACTTAATAGGACTACAGTCCACCCCAACTAATAATCAACTTGCTCACACTGCTTAAGATACTTTACTGCCACATATTTGTAGGGCAGATACTTTCCCTAAAGTTGATGTCTCCCTGGGATTTCTGATCTATTTCCCACTTTGTCATGCAGAATTTTGTAGAACGTTGGCGGATTACAGTTTTGCCTTCCAATATTCAAATCGTTTGCTGCATGTCTGCCTGTACTATGAGGGAGCCCAAAGAAACAGTTGTCTGCTGTGCACGTTTTACCGGTAGGTAGTCCTCTGCATTTCATGCACATTTTGTCAATCTATGTGGCTGCATGAGCAGTTTTGCGCCAGTTAATAAAAGTGCATTGTCGTAACCACTAAAGATTCTGGTATCAGTCATCAATTATAATATTTAGCCAATGGAAACCAAAGTCATCAACTAATGTTTCCCACAGTAATCTTTCATTCTTTCCGTTCTTGATACCAGAATCATCTTCAGTCACTTATCTTGATTAGACAAAAAGGTAGTACTGCAAATGATTGTGTAAAAAATGCCCGTAAATGGGTGGGTGCACAAAGCATGGCCTTTAAAGTTCGTACAGTGGATGGCTGCAAGAATAGGCCTGGTATGACTGTATCGAGGGGCCCCTATTAAAAGTCAGTGGGCTAATTTTGAAGCATTTGCAGAAGGTGATCAGGTATATAGTGTGGCCCAGACACATGAACTTAGATTAGTCCATCTTCAAGCAAATAATGGCTGAAACAGCAAGATGTTTGCCACTGCCATTGGGGAAAGGGAGGATCTTACTCACAAGACAAATGTTAGGAAGAATAACCAGACACCACTCTGGAGCCTTGAGGGACAAGAAAGAGACCAGAGTCAAACAGAATCCAAGACTTTGGACTGTTTGCCCATCCTCATTCAGATCTGTTGGAGACAATGTTGAAATAGAGCAGCCAATGGCACATCCCCATCCTGTTTAATAATGAGCTGGGTAGGACCAGGGCTGTGCTTGCTTTGCCATGGATTGTTGTATGCAATAGCATGCAAGGGCACCATGTTAAAGAAGCTTAGAGTGGACCCTGATATCCCTGGTAATTACAGACCTATCTTCCTTCTTCCTGCGCCTTCCAAAGATTTGTAAAACATGTCAATCGCCAGATCTCCACCTATTTAGAGTACAATAGGTTACTCCATCCTAGTCAATCTGGCTTTAAGCCAGAATATAGTACGGAGACTACTTTGCTGGAGGTCTTGGAAACTATCAAAGCAGCTATCGATGCAGGTGGAAGACCTGTTCTGGTATTGTTGGTCCTATCGGCTGCATTCAACTTGGTTCCACATGCCAGACTGCTTGTCTGATTTCAGGAGATTGGCATTAGGGACAGTGCCTAGAAATGGCTGAAATCCTTTCTTGAGGACAGGAGTCAAGCCGTATGGTTACCTCCCTACTCCTCTGAATGCTGGAGGGTCTCAGTAGGAGTTCCTCAGGTCTTTGCACTGAGCCCCACCTTGTTCAATATCTATTTGTTTCCCCAGCGAACGTGGTGGAATCATTAGGAGCTAAGATTATTTCATATGCAGATGACTCCCACATTCTTTTCACCTTTGGCAAAGGAATGCTCATTGAACAGGACGCCATTCAACCCTGTCAGCTGTCTTTCAGTGGATGACTCTTAATCAACTAAAATATAATACTGAAAAGACAGAGGTTCTCAGTTTCTGGCATAATTTTACTCTTCACATAGAGGTTCATTGGCCCACTGAAGTGCCGTCAGCCGATACACAGGCAGACTCTGTAAAAAACCTGGGGATTAAATTTGACAACAAAATGACTTTCCATAATCAAATTATCTCTTTGGCTGCCATTTGCTTTGGTAATATCGTATGGCAAAAACGTTTTGCATTTCTTGTCTCTTCCAAATAGAATCACAGTGTTATTGGCGCTAGTTATATCCAGGCTGGACTATGCCAATGCTCTGTAAACGGGTCTGCTCAAGTACCTGTTATACACGCTTCAGACTAGGCAGAATGTTGTGGATAGCATGGCTGTTGGCCTTCCTAGACAAGTACATATTACTATGCATCTACACAGTCTTCCCCTGGAAAACGGATTCTCTTCTAGTCCCCTTTGTTAAACATATAGCACTCCATCTTTCAGGACCTGAATATTTAACTGCCAGGATTGCATACTATTGCCCGAGTAGAGCTTTTAGGTCCTCTAAGAACTCTCTGGCAAGGATTCCAAGAGTACACCTGGCTAAGGCTGCTGGTAACCCTTTTACTTACTTGGCCCTCAGGGCTGGAATAATCTTACTCTGAACCTGCAGCAGATTCAGAATGGAGCATCCTTTAAGTAACACTCAAGACTTGGCTTTTCTCATAGTAATCTCTTTAGTCTATTTGCCTTGACTCATTGTGTAGTGCCGGGAAACTCTCTTGAGTAGGCATGTGCTTTATAAATCTTTTTACATTACTTTACGCAGGCAAATGGTGGTCAAAAACTTAACAGGGGTGTAGGAAGTTGGCTCTGTATATACTATCTCAAAGTAAGAGATAGTGTGCACAGAGTCCAAGGATTCCCCTTAGAGGTAAGATAGTGGCAACATTAGATAATTCTAATGCTCTATTTTGTGGTAGTGTGGTCGAGCAGTAGGCTTATCAGAGGGTAGTGTTGAGCACTTGTTGTACACACACAGGCAATAAATGAGGAACACACACTCAAAGACTTACTCCAGGTCAATATGTTTTTATATAGAAAAATATATTTTCTTAGTTTATTTTAGGTACCACAGGGTCAATATTTGCAGTAAACACTTTAAATGGAAGGCACTTCACTTAGATGCTTTAGAAACTTAGAATAAAAGCAATATCATATACAGTCTTTGTAAAAATGGCAATAAGCCATTTTCAAAGTGGACACTGCAAAAATCAACAGCTCCTGGGGGAGGTAAGAAAAGGTTAAATTAGGAGGTAAGTAAAACACTTACAAGTCTCAGTTCTGGGGCATAGGCAGCCCACCTTTGGGGGTTCAAGTAACCCCAAAGTTACCACACCAGCAGCTCAGGGCCGGTCAGGTGCAGAGGTCAAAGAAGTGCCCAAAACACACAGGCGCCTATGCAGAACAGGGATGCTCTGGTTCCAGTCTGCTAGCAGGTAACTTCCTGCGTCCTCGGGGGGCAGACCAGGGGGGTTTTGTAGAGCACTGGGAGGGACACAAGTAGGCACACAAAACACACCCTCAGCGGCACAGGGGCGGCCGGGTGCAGTGTGCAAAGCTGGCATCGGGTTTCAGGTAGGAAACAATGGAGGGACCCAGGGGTCACTCTAGCGGTGCAGGCAGGCACAGGGGGGCGCTTCTCGGGACAGCCACCACCTGGGCTAGGCAGAGGGTCGCCTGGTGGTCACTCCTGCATCGAAGTTCGGTTCCTTCAGTTCCTGGGGGCTACGGGTGCAGTGTTGGTTCCAGGCGTCGGGTCCCTTGTTACAGGCAGTTGCGGTCAGGGGGAGCCTCTGGATTCTCTCTGCAGGCGTCGCTGTGGGGGCTCAGGGGAGTCGTCTCTAGTTACTCATGGGTTCGCAGTCGCTGGGAAGCCCTCCCTGAGGTGTTGGTTCTCTGAATCTCGAGCCGGGGCGTCGGGTGCAGAGTGAGAAGTCTCACGCTTCTGGCGGGAAACGTACTGTCTTGGGAAGTTGCTTATTTGTTGCAAAGAAGCAGCTGGTTTTGAACAGGGCCGCTGTTCACGGGAGTTTCTTGGTCCTTTAGTCCAGGGCAGTCCTCTGAGGCTTCAGAGGTCACTGGTCCCTGTCGGATGCGTCGCTGGTATAGGTTTTCGAAGTTGGAGACAGGCCGGTAGGGCTGTGGCCAAAAAGTTGTCGTAGTCCGTCTTCTCTGCAGGCTTGTAGGTCAGCAGTCCTTCTTGTTTCTTCAGGTTGCAGGAATCTGATTTCCTGGGTTCAGGGTCGCCCCTAAATACTCAATTTAGGAGTGTGTTTAGGTCTGGGGGCAGTAGCCAATAGCTACTGTCCTTGAGGGTGGCTACGCCCTCCTTGTGCCTCCTCCCTGAGGGGAGGGGGGCACACCCCTATTCCCATTGGGGGAATCCTCCAAAATCAAGATGGAGGATTTCTAAAGGCAGGGGTCACCTCAGCTCAGGACACCTTAGGGGCTGTCCTGGCTGGTGGGTGGCTCCTCCTTGTTTTTCTCATTATCTCCCCTGGACTTGCCACCAAAAGTGTGGGCTGTGTCCAGGGGGCGGGCATCTCCACTAGCTGGAGTGCCCTGGGGCATTGTAACACGAAGCCTGAGCCTTTGAGGCTCACTGCTAGGTGTTACAGTTCCTGCAGGGGGTAGGTGTGAAGCACCTCCACCCAGAGCAGGCTTTGTTTCTGTCCTCAGAAAGCACAAAGGCTCTCACCCCAGGGGGGCAGAAACTCGTCTCTTAGCAGCGGGCTGACACAGACCAGTCAGTCCTGCACTGAAGGGTTGGATAAAATACAGGGGCATCTCTAAGATGCCCTCTGTGTGCATTTTTTAATAAATCCAACACTGGCATCAGTGTGGGTTTATTATTCTGAGAAGTTTGATAACAAACTTCCCAGTATTCAGTATAGCCATTATGGAGTTGTGGAGTTCGTTTTGACAAACTCCCAGACCATATACTTAATATGGCCACACTGTACTTACAATGTCTAAGAATAGACTTAGGCACTGTAGAGGCACATTGCTCATGCACTTACCTATGACACAGGCAGTACTTTGTGGGCATGGCATCCTGAGGAGGATGCCATGTCGACTTTGCCTTTTTCTCCCCACCAACAAACACAATCTACAATGGCAGTGTGCATGTGTTAGGTGAGGGGTCCCTTGGGGTGGCACAACATATGCTGCGGCCCTTAGGGACCTTCCCTGGTCACAGGGCCTTTGGTACCACTGGTACCTTTCACAAGGGACTTATCTGTGTGCCAGGGGTGTGCCAATTGTGGAAACAATGGTACATTTTAGATGAAAGAACACTGGTGCTGGGGCCTGGTTAGCTGGGTCCCAGCACACTTCTCAGTCAAGTCAGCATCAGTACCAGGCATAAAGTGGGGGGTAACTGCAACAGGGAGCCATTTTCCTACAAGGGGGCTTTGCTAGTCCTTTTCGTCTTGTTAGTGCAGAGGTTTGGAGCAGAGATATAAAGCATGCATTCCTGAAGAAGAACAGTGGAACATGAGCAATCATGGTGATGATGTGATCATTGAATGGCATCAGTGCAGCATTGCAGTATTGCACCTTACATAGGCTAAAAAAAGCTCTAGAATAAAGAATTCCCTTTCACTCATCCATCCATCCACCCTTTCATCCATCCAACCTCCTTCTACCCATCCATTCTATCACTCATGCATCCATCCTTTCATGCTTTCATCTATCCTCTTTTTCACTCATCCATCCACTCTCTCATTCATCCATTCTTTCACTCATCCACCCATCCTTTCGCTCATCCGTCCATCCTTTCACCCTATCCAACCACCCATCCTTTCACTCCACCCATCAGTCCATCCTCCCTTTCACTCTTCCCATCTATCAATCCATCACCCCTCTGTCACTCAGCCATACATCCTTTCACTCATCCATCTACCCTTTCACTCAGCCATTCATCTTTTCATTGATCCAGCCACACTCCCTATCACTCGTCCATCCATTCTTTCACTCATCCATTCATCCTTTCAGCCATCCATTCTTTCATCCAGCCATCCACCCTTTCACTAATACATCAATTTGTTCACTCATACACCCTTTCATCCATCCTTTAAGTCATAAATCCATCCAGCTACCCATCAACCATCCTTTCACTCACCCATCTATCCATCTTTTCACTCACACATCCATCCTTTTCACTCAACCACTCCCCTTTGTCTGACACGTTCAAGACAGAAGAGGCCCATCAAGAACTCCAGCTCACCATAGCTTCTAGAATTGAGGGTTCACAACATTCCAGCGTCCAATCTTTCACTCATTCATTCATTTATTCATCCAGCTATGTACCCACCTTTTCATTCAGTCCATCTATCCACCCTTTAATTCCAACCACCCATCTATCCATCCATCCTTTCACTAATCTATCCATCCTTTCACATCATTCATCTACCCTTTCACTCTTACATCCATTTCCCCTTTCACCCATCCTTCCCTATCATTCATTCACCAATTCTTTCATGTATCCTTCCATCAACACTTGTATCCATCCATCCATCTACCCCATTCCACTCATCCATTTATTCTTTCTCTTATCCATCCTTACACCCATCTTTTCACTCATTCATTCATCCACCCTTTAACTCACCCATCGAACTTTTCACCCACACACCTATCCATTAGTCCTTTCACTCATTGAACCAAACAAGCAACCACCCACCCTTTCACGTTAATTATGAGTCTTTTTTCTGATGATCTACAGACAGAAGAGGCCCACAAGAACACTACGCACGCATTAGCTGCTAAAGTTGGGGAGGAGGGGTTGAACATGCCCGATCTTTTTGCACCCCTGCCCTTTCTTTTACTCTGGTTTCCTCTGTTACCCCTTACTTACCAAGCTTTCATTGTGTTTCATTTTAAAGGTTAGGTTTCTTTACTGGTAACCAGGACATTTCTTTTGTTCGGGTACAGTGAGACAGTAAGGGAGTTCATTTAAAAATGGTTCCTGGATGCAGACTCTCTACGTGGGGATCCGCTGTAAGATGCCTGACCTGGCCTGATTTACTTTAAACTTAATTGGATATCACCAGCATATACAAAGAAGCTACAAATCCCCAGAGTGCATTAGTTCTTGCTCTGACTCTGAAAATGTGGAATATTTAGGGTGGTACAGGAGGTGCCCCTTGGGACTCCCAGGTCCAGGTGGGCTGAAATAAAAGGAAAAGAGGCAAGAGAAACTGATTGAAATTGGTCAATAAGAAAGAACATAAACCAGCAAAGGACCATGTCAGACATCCCAGCTGCTTATTGGTTAACAGTAATGCAAATGCAGCTGACAGACAGAGACGAATCAGGGCGCTGGCTCAAAATTAAGATGTGGGTCAGACAAAACTACATAGGATCACCTTATTTAAGCTTGGATTTGGTAGTTAACAAAGTGTCAGCAAATATAAGAGGCCAAGAAGTAGAAAGGAACTGGGAATGTTGCCTTGAAAAAGAAAAGAAACATAACAATAAAGGGCTTTAATGGCCGGGCAAATGGTCTTAATTTTTTTAAGATATAAAGTGCATCGCAAGATTCTTGGGAAGGTGTAGAGGAGATGTAAGAGAAAGAGAAACTTTCTCACATGGTGGGAATGGGTCCAATTCACCAGAACTGTCTGTAACTCACTAAACGTATACTTGATGACAACACCAACGAAGAATGGTAAACTCTGGTTCAAACTAGACAATTTTATGTCTCACTTGTCTATGTAACAATGATCATCTGATCGCTCGATCATTCATGCATTCACCCACTCATTCGCCCACCCTCCCACTCCTATCTCCACTCACCCACCCCCTCCTCTCCCTATGCACCCCCCCTTTCATCTCCTATCACCTTCTTCTTCTCTCTTCTCTGCTCTTTTACTCTGTTTCATTCACCTACAACTGAGGTACCTTAATCATTCACCACAACATCAAAAACTGCTCTGTCACAATATATACACTGATTAACCTCACCTCATCATTGCAACCTAATACACTTGTCTCTACCCTGTACTTTTATGAATGTGGACAGACTCTTCATGTTATATCCTAAACTACTGTTAACACTTGATTTGATGGTACTATACAATGTATTGTTTCTCTTCATTTATGCTATTTAATTTTCCTAATGTATAAAATCCCAATAAAACACCCTTGACATAGAAAAAGAGAAACTTTCTGTGATGCTTTTAAAAAAACATTCAACCCAAAGTCCCTTGTTTGTGTAAAAAATAAAGACGCACTGGCGAGCGTGCGTTGGAAAAGTCATCGATGTATTGATTCCTTACTGGCAAGTGAAGCCATGTGTTTTTTCTTCTCCGGTCAGGTAGGCGTTTTTTTTCTCTACCGCAAGAGAGCGATGCATTGATTTCCGTATGGGGCACTGCAGTGCCGTACAGGTTTGCATTGATTTTGACGCCCAGCGATGATGCGTGCAAAATCAGGCCACACAGTGATGGAAAACTGCACTGCGTGGGGGTTGCGTAGTTTTCAGTAGCCACAAGCGGGTGTTGTGTTGTTTCTTTAGCCATGGTGCAGGTGATGCATCGATTTCCCAGCTGCGATGCAGGTAGTGCATTAATTTGTCAGCCGCGATGCAGGTGGTGTGTCGTTTTTACAGCTGTGTTGCAGGTGGTGTGTCAAAATGTTCCTCGCACAGCTCCTGTGCATGGATTTCCACCTTGGTTCTACCAGCTTCACCTTTCAAGGGCCTTGGGACTGGATAGGGCATCACTTGGCAGGGCATGAGTCTCAGTAGAGAGTCCAAGTGCTGGCAGAGGAAGTCTTTGATGGTCCTGAAATTTCAAAACAGGAGGCAAGCTCAGTCCAAGCCCTTAGAGACACTTCACAAGCAGGAATATACCACAAAGTCCAGTCTTTGTCCTCTTTTAGGCAGAAGCAGCAACTGCAGGCCAACAACATAGTCACAGGCAAAGGGGCAGTACTCCTCCTCCAGCTCTTCTCCTTGGCAGAGGTTCCTCTTGAATCCAGATGTAATCTAAAAATCTGGGATTTTGGGTTCACTACTTATACCCCTTTCTGCCTTTGAAATAGGCAAACTTCAAAGGAAAGTCTCTGTTGTTCACAAGATCCTGCCTAGCCCAGGCCTGGCTCCAGACTCACACCAGTGGATTGGAGACTGCATTGTGTGAGGACAGGCACAGCCCTTTCAGGTGTAAGTGACCACTCCTCCCTCCACTCTAGCCTTTATGGCCCATCAGGATATGCAGGCTACACCCCAGCTCCCTTTGTGACACTGTCTAGCGGGGATTCACAAACCATCCAACTGTCATTCTGATCCAGACAGGGAAAACACAAGCAGGCAGAGTCACAGAATGGTTTAAGTAAGAAAATGCCCAATATCTAAAAGTGGCACTTTCAAACAGACAACTTAATAAACAACCTTACCAAAAGATGTATTTTTAAATTGTGAGTTCAGAGACCCCACACTCCATATCTCAATCTACTCCCAAAGGGAAGCTGCACTTAAAAAGATATTTAAAGGCAGCCCCCATGTTAAACTATGAGAGAGATAGGCCTTGCAACTGTGAAAAACGAGTTTGGCAGTATTTCACTGTCAGGACATGAAACAATAAAACACATCAGTACATGTCCTACCTTTAACATACACTGCACCCTGCCCATGGGGCTACCTAAGGCCTACCTTAGGGGTGCCTTACATGAATAAAAAGAGAAGGTTTGGGCCAGGTAAATGGGTACACTTGCCAGGTCGAATTGGCAGTTTAAAACTGCAGAAAGACACTGCAGTGGCAGGTCTGAGACATTTTTACAGAACTACTCATGTGGGTGGCACAATCGGTGCTGCAGGCCTGCTGGTAGCATTTGATGTACAGGCATCTCTAGTACACTTTACTAGGGACTTACTAGTAAATCAAATATGCCAATCATGGAAAAGTCAATTACACACACAATTTATACAGGGAACACTTGCACTTTAGCACTGATAAAGTGCCAAGAGTAACAACACCAGCAAAAACAGTCCACCACACAGTCAAAACTAAGGAAGCAGAGGTAAACGGGCATCAACGGTACACCAATGCACGCCGCCATGGTCCATCAGCTAGATGAAGTTTCAAACAGCTGCAAACACATGGAAAAACTCTGCTGTCATACCACAACCCACGAAAACACGTTGCAAGAAGAGAATAGGATGGGAGTAAAGAGGAGTAAAGAAAACGTATGTCAGAACTAGAAAATGTAACAAAAATAATCAAACAATTCTAAAACAGAGTAAGCCCAGTCAAAAGTTTAAACAAAGAAATTTGCACAAACCTTGTATTCAGGCAGATGAAGCCAGGAAGCTTAAACCAAATATGGTAATAGGAAACAAAAACTCTAGAACAGCAACTAAAGAACATAATCAAAGGATTTTGAGAGAAACACAATTTAAAATTGTCTGACAAAGCTATGAGCAGTCTGAGTGGGTAAAAATACTCTCCTCTGATGGGCACATACAATACCTGCCACAAACAGCTGCCACACATTTGGGAACAGTGGGATGTGTGTGGCAAACAGAGGAAGAACCTCAGACCTGCAAACTTAAAAATAAACTTTTCCATGTGAGACGGGGCATGCCATTGAGGGGGGAGTGGGGCTTTATGCTGAGGTCTGTCTATCCCCTTGCCCTGCCTCCATCGACCTCCTTCCTCCTCCAACAAAACAAAAACACAAACATTGCTGAGGCTGCAGCCAACATCCTGGGGTGTTTTCACAACTCTTAATGGACTTCACTGCTTACAGCCTCCACGGAGGAGCTGGAATCTACACTATTCAGTGGTTTCCAGCTTCTCTTGTCTGCCACTGTGAGATTTTGACTCTTCAGTGGGTGACCATATGAAGAGAGCCAAAATAGCATGACACGTGGTGGCCCCTGTGAGTTGGCAGGCCTGGAACCTCTTCTGCAGCATCGGCTCCTCCTGTCACGCCGCAGCCGCAAGCACGCGCGGCGGCGGCGCGGCACTCTCTGAATACCGCGGTCCTCAGGCAAGCCGTGGGGGAAGCCGCGGCTTGCAGGCGGATCGCGGGAGAAGCCGCGACGCAGGTCAGGGGTCGCGGCACTCGCCGCTCTCCCTTCTTTTGCCTCGCACATCAAGGGCAGACGCGGCAGGGGAAGAGACTCGGAGTCAGGTCTCGAACCTGCTGCGTACAGCGCATTTAGTGCGCTGAACATAATTAAGGTGCATTTACATAATCCTTTACATGCAGTAACCCTCTTGGCACCTACTTACCGGTTACAAGGGCAAAAGCCGATTGCATGCACATGATTTCTTTTTATGCATGCTTCCTCCTTTCCCAGCATGCTGTTCACATCCTCTCTTCCCTGCATGCATTGCTTTCCTGTTTCTAGGCACATATTTCCTATTACTTAACATGACCTGTTCCCCAATCCAAGATGGTGGTATTTCTACTTCCTGTTTTTTCACTTCCTGTCTATGGGTATATAAGGGGACTTTAATCTCTTTCTCATTGCGTTGCAACACTCCTTTGGTGATAGTCACGCTCCGGCTGGTTTCTTCCTATGAATCCAGTATTTCCTGACCTATCTTTGTTTCCAGTCTTCCTGTACCCTTGGATCTTCAGCTCTAACGCCTTGGTCTCCTCCTTCTGTTTCAGGGAGTTCCTGTTGGAGGTTTTTTACCCTATTGGGGTTTTTCCTCTGGGACTCCTTCTGGAGGGCACAGACTGTAGTGGCTTGCTATTGTCAACAGCACCGTGGCTACTGGAAGGGGTCGCCCCTACCTCGGCCAGAGCAGAACCTGCCGGAACCGGGGTCGTTCCCCAACCCTCCTCAACTTCGACGGTAAGCCCATTGAAAACCGTGACAGATTGCAACGCCCAAAAATCCAGTTGCAGTGCGGAACCATGGATAATCCAGTGGCAAATACGGAACCCAC
The DNA here is from genome assembly GCF_031143425.1 of Pleurodeles waltl. Taxonomy (NCBI): domain Eukaryota; kingdom Metazoa; phylum Chordata; class Amphibia; order Caudata; family Salamandridae; genus Pleurodeles; species Pleurodeles waltl. The sequence goes on from NC_090442.1 coordinate 292,091,717, forward strand.
GAGTCAGACCCTGCTCATGACGATACAAAAACAGGCTCAAGAACTCCAACAGCTACGTACTGAAAATACCGTCTATCGACAAGCCTTTGCATCCAGGACCACTGATGTACCCTCAGTAGTTGCCACTACACCTCGTTTCTCCGGGGATCCTAACAAATTAAGAGAATTCCTGGATGCCTTGACGGTTTATTTTGCCTTTCGCCCCTCGCAATTTGTACAAGACAAGACCAAGGTGGGGTATTTGATTAGCGCCTTATCGGGGCCAGCATTGGCTTGGGCCACACCTTTAGTGACAAGAAATGATCCTTGCCTGTCTAATTATTCCACCTTTGTCACTACTTTTAAACAGATGTTTGAGCGCCCTGGACTCGAGGCTTCAGCAGAAGAAGCTCTTTGCGAAATCCAACCAGGGAATCAAGATGTATTACAATACATCACCCGTTTCAGACAATTAGCAGCAGAAACATCCTGGGTGGAACGTACCTTGGTGACACTGTTCCGCAGAGGTCTCAGAGAGGACATTAAGGACGAACTGGTGCACTCTGCTAGAATAGAGAACCTTAAAGGATTGATGGATCAGACTCTGACGATAGAATATCGGTTAAACGAACGAAGAATGGAGAAAAAGAAGAGTCGTTTGCCATCTCACTCAGTGACGTCTCGCACCTTCTCTCATCGTACCGAGGAAGTTCGTCCTGAACCTAAGGGGACTACCGAGGAAGAGCCAATGCAAATTGATGCGGCTCGAGGACCTTTATCAGCAAGTGAAAGAGAACATAGACGAAGGAAGGGGCTTTGTCTATATTGTGGTGCATCTGGTCACCTAATTTGCACCTGCCCCATTCGTCCAACCAAGCCTGTGGGAAACGCCAACTCCCGTCCTCAGTGAGAAGGGTGAGGACGGGATATCATGAAATACCTTCCATTTGTTCTTCCAGGGAGGAAGGAACTGCTCTTTTTCTTTTACCAGTTATCCTTCATTTAACTGATGGCCGGGAAGAAAGAACCTTGGCTTTATTGGACTGCGGAGCCAGTGGCATCTATTTAGATGAAGCATGGGCCAAAGAACGACAGATAGCACAAATATCTAAGGAAGTACTAGAAGAAGTACACACGGTGGATGGATCACTCTTGGCCTCAGGACCCGTACAATATACCACCCCTACCTTCTGTCTACAGTTTGGGAAACACCAAGAAAATCCTTCGTTTGATTTAATTTCATCACCACACCACGTCATGATCCTGGGAATTCCATGGCTCACACGGCACAACCCTTACATCAACTGGGAAACAAGAACTATTTCTTTATCCTTGCACTTTTGCCAACACCACTGCTATCTCTCAGGGGATTATTGGTCCCCAAAAGGTTTCTTAGCAGCACCCCCTAAGGTGGGATTCTCTATTAACATCCTACAGGGAGTTCCCAGGCATTATCAGGCATATGCCGATGTATTCCAGAAGCCAGAAAAACCTGAACTGCCACCCCATAGAGAATACGATTGCGCCATTCCTTTAGAACCAGATACAGTGGTTCCTTTCGGGCGAATGTACTCTCTCACAGAACCTGAGAAGCAAATTCTTAAAGAATACCTTGATGAGAACCTACATAGCGGGTTGATTGCTCCCTCTTCTTCACCTGCAGGGACTCCTCTCTTCTTTGTGCCTAAGAAGACTAAAGATTTACGTCCCTGTATTGATTTCAGAGGATTAAACAAGATCACTATTAAAGATCGGTACCCGTTACCCCTCATTAAGGACATCCTAGAAGCAGTCAGAGGGGCAAAGAAATTCATCAAGCTGGATCTCAGAGGAGCCTACCATCTTCTAAGAATTAAAAAGGGTGATGAATGGAAGACCGCTTTTAGAACACCCTTTGGTCACTACGAATATCGAGTAATGCCATTCGGACTCACCAATGCCCCTTCCATTTTTCAAAGGTTCATGGATTCCATCTTTTCCGATCTTTTGCAACAAACAGTGGTGGTGTATCTCGACAACATTTTAATCTTTTCTGTTCATCCAGAGGAACACTCTAAGCATGTTCGCCAAGTTTTAGAGAGACTCCGACAACACCATTTATTCTGCAAACCTGAAAAGTGCGAGTTTGATCAGACGGAAGTAAAATACTTGGGATATTGCATTAACCAAACTGGAGTCGCCATGGATTCAGACAAGGTGCAAGCTAAATTGAATTGGCCATCTCCTTCTTCCATCAAGGAGACTCAGTGTTTTTTGGGATTAGCCAATTTCTATCGACAATTCATAGCAGACTTTGCCCAGAGAACCAGCTACATTACTCAAACCCTTAAAAAAGATCATCTAAAGAAGGGCTTTTGTTGGACACAAGACGCAGAGTTAGCCTTTCAGGATTTAAAGAAAGCCTTTATTCAAGCCCCTATTCTACGACACCCAGACACCAGCAAACAATTCATTGTTGTCGCAGACGCCTCAGAAAGAGCCATTGGGGATGCCTTACTGCAAAAACAAGACGATGATGATTTAGAACATCCCGTATTCTACCTGTCACACATTTTATCTGATTCAGAGCGGAACTATTCCGTGTTAGAACGTGAATTACTCGCCTTAAAGACCGCATGCACAGAATGGAGACACTTTCTGATGGGCTCAAAAGAACCTTTTGAAGCCCGGACAGACCACAGAAATCTACAGTGCTTAAGAAACTTTCAGTGTCAGAATAGCCGGCAGGCTCGATGGGCTTTCTTTTTCAGCCAATATGACTTCTATATCACTTACATCCCTGGTTCTCAGAACATCCTGGCGGATTCCTTGTCCCGACGTTACCCTGAGTGCAGCGATTCTACTGTACAGAACCTATTTGACAATAACAAGATCATTGGGGTAGTACAGACTTTTTTAGACCAAGTCAAGTCCGAATATGCGCGTCTAGAAGAGACAGAGCTGAATAAGTTGCATCCGCAACTGCATGTAGATCAAGGCTATTATTATCATGATAAGGCCCTGTTCTTACCCACTAAAATAGTACAGAGTGAAGCCTTACGTATGTGCCATGATTCCCCCATCGCAGGTCATCGAGGAATGAAAGCTACCCAAGAACTTCTGCTTCGCTCCTTTTGGTGACCAACTCTCAAGACAGATACTGAGGAATATGTATCATCTTGTCCTATATGTGCTCAAGCCAAGACACCCCGTACTAAACCAGTAGGATTACTTCGCCCACTACCAGTTCCCCCAGGTCCATGGCACACTATCTCCACAGATTTCATGTGCTCATTACCCTCTTCAATGGGAAATCACGTAGTAATGGTAACCGTGGACTCCTTCACCAAGATGGCTCACTTCACGGCCTTAAGAAAGTTACCAACGGCAAAAGAATTAGGTCAAATCTTTACACAAGAAATCTTTCGACTTCATGGATTACCTCAGGTCATTATATCGGATAGGGGTCCTCAATATATCTCTCGATTCTGGAATCAGTTCTGTAAGACATTGGGAATCAAAGTGGCCTTATCATCTGGGTTCCATCCTCAAACCAACGGACAGACGGAACGACTCAATGAAGGTCTCGAACAATATTTACGTAGCTTCTGCAATGCTACACAGAGTAATTGGGCTACCTATTTACCGCTTGCAGAATTCTCCTATAACAACTCCATACACAGCGCCTCGAAGGTCTCTCCCTTCTATGGCTCCTACGGTTTCCATCCCAAGGCCTTTCCAACTCCCCTGAGAGATAATTCCAATCTTCCTGCCATTTCCTCCTATGTTCGACAGCTACGGGGTGTCCAACGTGTTATCCATTCCAACCTTGTGGCCACTAAGTTCTGCATGAAAAGGATAGCAGATAGGAGACGCTGTGCGGCTCCTCAATATCAGGTCCATGATAAAGTCTGGCTCTCCTCTAGATTCCTACCTCTCCGACTCACTCAGAACAAATTCAAACCCCGCTTTTATGGTCCCTTCCTAATTCTCAAAAAGATTAACCCTGTGTCTGTGCATCTTCGCCTGCCCCGGACATGGAAAATTCACCCTGTGTTCCATGTCTCTCAACTTAAACCTTACCTTCCTGATCCTTTTCACAGGCAATTCTCCTGCCCCCCTCCTCTGTTGGATGATAATGTGCCCGAGTACGAGGTCCAGGAAATCTGTGAATCTCGGTTTTTCCATTGGCGCCTCCAATATCTTATTCATTGGAAGGGCTATCCTATGAGTGAGTGTTCCTGGGAGGATGCCCCTTCAGTTCATGCCCCTCTTTTGGTCCGTCGGTTTTTTCAACTCTTCCCTCACAAACCTGGGGCCTCGAGGAGGGGACCCACTGTCACGCCGTGGCCGCAAGCAAGGGCCGCGGCGGCGCGGCACTCTCTGAATACCGCGGTCCTCAGGCAAGCCACGGGGGAAGCCGCGGCTTGCAGGTGGATCGCGGGAGAAGCCGCGACGTAGGTCAGGGGTCGCGGCACTCGCTGCGCTCCCTTCTTTTGCCTCGCACATCAAGGGCAGACGCGGCAGGGGAAGAGACTCGGAGTCGGGTCTCGAACCTGCCGCGTACAGCGCATTTAGTGCGCTGAACATAATTAAGGTGCATTTACATAATCCTTTACATGCAGAAACCCTCTTGGCACCTACTTACCGGTTACAAGGGCAAAAGCCGATTACATGCACATGATTTCTTTTTATGCATGCTTCCTCCTTTCCCAGCATGCTGTTCACATCCTCTCTTCCCTGCATGCATTGCTTTCCTTTTTCTAGGCACATATTTCCTATCATTTAACATGACCTGTTCCCCAATCCAAGATGGTGGTATTTCTACTTCCTGTTTTTTCACTTCCTGTCTATGGGTATATAAGGGGACTTTAATCTCTTTCTCATTGCGTTGCAACACTCCTTTGGTGATAGTCACGCTCCGGCTGGTTTCTTCCTATGAATCCAGTATTTCCTGACCTATCTTCGTTTCCAGTCTTCCTGTACCCTCGGATCTTCAGCTCTAACGCCTTGGTGTCCTCCTTCTGTTTCAGGGAGTTCCTGTTGGAGGTTTTTTACCCTATTGGGGTTTTTCCTCTGGGACTCCTTCTGGAGGGCACGGACTGTAGTGGCTTGCTATTGTCAACAGCACCGTTGCTACCGGAATGGGTCGCCCCTACCTCGGCCAGAGCAGAACCTGCCGGAACCGGGGTCGTTCCCCAACCCTCCTCAACTTCGACGGTAAGCCCATTGAAAACCGTGACACCTCCGTCATGATGGAGCGTCACCCCACTGCTGAGAGCCAGCGGAGGCAAACATGAAAAATAAAATGACAATAGAACTATTTTATTATCATTTTATGTTTTATTGAGCCAGAGCAGTCTTAGGGTGAGGTGGGGCCATCCTGTTGGACAGCAGCAGAAAGGAGGAGTGGTGGGCACTGTAAGTGCACGTCAGTTTGGCCGGCTGTCTTAGGTCAGCCAAACCAACATGCACACATAGATTTCTCCAACCCGAGCTGTGTTGCACAGCCAGATGGACAACAGGCACAGGCTCCCTGACCTTGAATGAGAAACAGCCAGCCCACTTAGGCCAATCACTGTGCTTCCCTCATGGTAGGTAATGATATTCCCAGCATGAGAGCAGTGCTTGGATTGGCGTCTGGGAGCCTGAGCAGTGTCCACCCGCCCGTGGACTGGTGGGAATCGGAACATGAGTAGAGGAGCAGAAAAGCACCGAGGCGACAGCCAGCAGTGGCAGGTATATACTCTTTTATATATATTTTGTTTGTTATTTCCACTGCGCTGCGTGTCCCACCACTTGTTACTGAGAGCAGCTGCCACTGCTCTTCTGAAATGTCACAGTTAACAAAAGCAGCCTGTGAGGAAAGAACAGGGCAGAAGCAAAGGGAAGACTGTAAAATGTACTGCAAAACTAGGAGACATCACCACAACAATACACTAAGGAATACAAAAGCACAGCATGTCCAATGAATAATAAAAAATTAAGCAGAAGCTAAATAAAAATCTTCCTACCGAAAGAGGGGAACCCAAGTACCTTCAGCCACGAATGATAAGGAAATGAAAATCCAATAATGACAAAGAAAACAATCAAACAACTATGGTTGACAAGATGGTAGGCAAGCCTGAGTGGCAGGACTGCTCACCCAATGTGGGTTCTGATGATGTGAGCTGGGAAGGGTGGGAAAGGAGGGAGGGAAATGCGAGGACTCTCCATAGCACGTGTAGGAAAAATAAAGCAAAGATAGAAGAGGGACCAATGTATGCTTATTAGAACTCACATCTTTACAAACCAGCATCTTTATGAATATAACGTTTCGTTAAACTTCCTAAATGCCACTTATTGGTCCATGACTTGATGGGGGCGCCATCAACAGTAAACTTTGATCAATTAACCTGGTCCTTTTACAAAACTCACAGGTTTAGGGATGCAATACGGGAGTTTCAGAGTTACACCTTCTGCAACTCCACTGAAGGCATCTACCCCACAAAGAAAAGGGAATGTACATTACAGGTCCATAACATTTCATTATTGCATTGGCTATTGCACCATCCCAGGCCACTCCTTTTAGCTGCACAAAAAAACGAAAGCGACAACAACCACCAACCTGTGGTGAAACGTGGGATCCGGGATCATCTATGGTATGCCAGCGGTTTTATGCAAATTGTCAACCCAAAGCTACGTTACACAATTTTATCTGTTGACTCAGCCGATCACGCGGATACGCACCGTCAAGCAAATGCCAAAGTTTGCATTTAGAATCAGTGACTGCAAATGTTGACAGCTAAGTCTGCATGTTGAAGAAAGTGTTTGATAAAAGACACCTCAGACGTTCTTTAAAGATCTGAAATGTTTTCGGGTTGAGTATATCATTTGAATCTACTTTTCTACTTCCAAAAGCAGGTGATGATGGCTGAGCGTTAGAACAGTGCCTCCCAAACGTTTTAGAACCACACCTAGCTTTAATGGCCATGTGTCGGCGATTTTTTTTTAAATGTAACAAAAGCATCCTGTGATTGTGCGCCGTCATTTACAGACAGCATATTTTCAATTAAAATGATCACTAAATTTGCACAGATGTACAGTGTAATTGATATTGAAAACTATATCACACACAAGGGATAATGTGTGGAAATCGGCTTTTAGTGCATATTTATAATTTGTGCATCATGAAGAAAAGTCTTTGCTTTTATTCTATTAATATCTCTGTTTTCATCACACTTCAGCAAAAAAAAAATGTGCTTCATTTTCGTTTTTCTAACTTCTGAATATATTCAGTTAATTTACAGGTATTTACTTTTTGTGCCTCACAAAAAATGATCGTACAGCCTTTCCCTTCAGACTGCCTGTAAAACAGAAAGATTTGTACATAATTCACTTTACTTTTCTTTCCCTGTCTGCAAAGTAAAATGAGTTTGAAAAATATACGCAGCAAATTTGTAAGAAGATATAGGCCCTCATTACAACCCTGGTGAGGGTTGTGGAGGTAATACCACCAACAGGTTGGTAGTAACTACCACCAAATTATGACCATGGTGGTGAGACCTCAGGTAGACAGCCACTTTACCACACCAACCGCCATGGCGGATACAACAGCCACCACGGAGGTAGCCGCCTACAGTCGGGCAGAAGTCACTGTTCCGTCCACCATATTATGACACATCAATCCTCCACCTTTTCCGGGGCGGTACCAACAACATCAAAAGCCTGGCGGAAACTGAGCTCAGAAGGGAAAGGACTCACCTTTAGAGACACAGGGAAGAACCACGCCGCCATGGACCCTGAACTTCAAATATTTCCTATGATATTCTACGTCCTGCTCCACCACGAACACCAATGACAGCGAAGACGACCATGGTGAATACAGCCACCTAGCACACAGGGGGGGGGGGAATGAGAGTGACACACACATGCAACGCCCCCCAACACCATACACACAATCAGCTGCAGTAATAAAACAGATTTACCACGTACCCCTGAAGAATAATGCAAGGACAACAGGAATATATTAAAGTGACTGTAATAATAACAACACAGTAGAAATACGAAAAGTCAGTCTCATAGTCACCTCCACCAACACGAAGAGAACACTCCAGGGGCATCAGTTGGAAAATAGGCAGGTACCTCAGGGGGGCAGGGAACAGGGAGGTACCTCAGTGGGCAGATGGAACAAAACCACTGGTTCTGGAGGGGGCAACATGCCCTGTGCCTGGTCCTGGGGAGTGCAAGGCCACAGTCTCTCAAATGAGTGACTTGCCCAGTGGCTCTGGAGAGGGCATCATGCCCTGTTCTTGGTCCTGGGGAGTGCAAGGCCACAGTCTCTCAAGTGGGTGACTTGCCCACTGGCTCTGGAGGGGACGACATACCCTGTGCTTGCTCCTGGGGAGTGCAAGGCCTCAGTCTTTCAAGTGGGTGACTTGCCCACTGCCTCTGGAGAGGGCAACATGCCCTGCGCTTGGTCCTGGGGAGTGCAAGGCCAGTCTCTCAAGTGGGTGATTTGCCCACTGACTCTGGAGGAGGCAACATGCCCTGTGCTTGGTCCTGGGATGTGCAAGGCCACAGTCTCTCAAGTGGGTGACTTGCCCACTGGTTTTGGAGGGGGCTTCGTGCCCTGTGCTCTTGATCCTGGGGAGTCTGGGGTTGGTGGGTGGCTTACCCACTGGTTCTAGAGGGGGCCTCGTGCCCTGTGCTCTTGATCCTGGCAAGTCTGGGGTAGATGGGTGGGTTACCCACTGGTTCTGGAGGGGGCTTCGTGCCCTGTGCTCTTGATCCAGGGGAGGCTGGGGTTGGTGGGTGGCTTACCCACTGGTTCTGGATGGGGCTTCGTGCCCTGTGCTCTTGATCCTGGGGAGTGCAAGGTCACAGTCTCTCAGGTGGGTGTCATACCCACTGGCTTTGCAGGGTGCAGGCCGCACAGCAGCCCATGGAGGCAGGAGTACATACAGTCCTCTGGCGGTGAGGGCTGCTCAGTGGTGGTAGTGGTGCTGCTGCTGGTGGTGGTGGAGGGAGGCTCTAGCCCATCCCCTGCAGCCTCGAACGGCTGCCCACTGCTGGTGGGGGTGCTGCTGCTGGTGGTGGTGGGAGGAGGCTCCAGCCCATCCCCTGCAGCCTCGGATGGCTGCCCACTACTGGTGGTGGTGGTGGTGGGGGAGGCTCCAGCCCATCCCATGCAGCCTCGGACGGCTGCACAACCATGGTTGGTGGTGGGGGCTCTGTCTGAGTCCCTGCACCAGGCCCCTTGTCCTTCCTGCCTGCTGGTGTAGGCTCCTTGCCCTTCCTAGCAGCACTTGGGGCAGGCTCCTTGCCCTTCTGGGCAGTAGCTGGGGCAGGCTCCTTGCCCTTCCGGGCAGCAGCTTGGACAGGCACACTTTTTTGGAGGCTGATTGGTTCCTTGGACCCTTTCCCACCATTAGTGGGTGTGGGGACTACTGGTCCCGTGGACTGGGTGGCTGAGGTGATTGCCTGGGTTTTTGACACCCTGGCCAGACATGAAGGACGGGGAGGGGTAGGGAACAGGTCAATGGTGGAGAGGAAAAGCTTCTTAGGGACACTGGGGCGGGAAGAGGGAGAAGGTTTGGGAGTGGAGGAAGAGGGAGTGGTTGTAGGAGGTGTCTGTCTGCTGTGTTTCGGTGCAGGTGCATGGGCAGGATGTTGTTGTAAGGTGGATAGCTGTTGGGTGTTTGAGTGTTTGCATTTGTGTACTTTGGGAGGGGGGGCAGACACAGTAGAGAGGACACAGGGGACGTGTGCATGGCTGTTGTAGAGGTGTCTGCAAGTGAGGTGTGTGTTATGCTAGGTGTGGTGGTGATGCTGGTAGTGGATGAGGATAATGTGCATGCAGGTGTGAGTGCAGATGCTACTGCAGACGCTACTGGGAGGGAGTTGGAGGAGGAGGGGGAGACAGTGGAGGCAGTGGATGTTGGTATGTCTGCATCTGGATGATGTTTGTGTGAGTGCTTGTGCGATAATGTGTGGTGCTTATGTTTGCCTATGTCACTCTTGTGTGTTGTCCTGTGTGCATGCTCATCTGCCTGTAGACTTGGGATAGGTTGGGGTTGAGGGAATGGGATTGAATTTGGGCTGCCAGCCCCTGGATGGCATTCACAATGGTTGACTGCCCAACAGAGATGGATCTCAGGAGGTCAATAGCCTCCTCACTCAGGGCAGCAGGGCTATCTGGGGCAGGGCCTGAGGTGCCTGGGGCGAAGAAGATACCCACCCTCCTGGATGAGCGGGCACAGGCAGCTCAATGAGGGGCTGCTGGGAGGGCAGTGCTGGTACGGGGGTAGCAGTTGTAACTATAGCTGGGGTGGTCACAGAAGTGTCCGCCACCACCAGGGAGCTTCCATCGGTGGAGGTATCTGTGTCCGAACTGTCCCCTCCAGTCTCCGCCGTGTTGCTCCCCACACCCTCCGTACCACTGGTGCCCTCAATGTCGGTGGACTCTGCCTCCTGGGTCCTGTAGGATGCAGCTCCCTCCATCGCCGGTGCCTCTGCTCCTCCACCTGATGATGCTAATGCACATAAGGACAGGATGACAAAGGGGGGAGACAAAGGATACACTTGGTCAATGGCTGCACCAACACTACCTTTGGCGTACACACCACCCTCACACACAGGGAACAGCCCTATGCACTATGTAATGCACTACTTGTGATAATGCTAGCCACCAAGGCATGGGGAGGGGCACATACCGCCAAAATCAGCACTCCTTGGACCCACACAGCCCTGATCAGTTGTGGATGCCTACAAGCTGGGTAGCAGGATTATCACTTCAGAACCCTGCACACTATGGGACCTACTCTGCATATCAGGCCTGGCCTAGGGGCACCCATTGACACACATCCCCGACCTGGGTCCCCCTCCCCTACCATGCGTAAGTAGTGATGATGGGTACTGTACTCACCCCCTTGTGGCTGCTGTGATGCTCTCAACGCCCATCCAGCTCCGGATAAGCCACCACCAGTATGGGCCATCAGTGGGGTCAGGGTTCAATGGTCACCCTTTCCTCGTTGGGAGGCCATCCCAAGCTGGGCCTCTGCCATCTTCTGTGTCCAGCGTCTCTGGTCCTCCCACCGTTTCTGACAGTGGGTGCTCCGCCAGGGTCCGTACCTCCTTGGCGATGGCACGCCATATACCCTTCTTTTGATGGGCGCTGACCTGCAAAGAAATAACCACACAGGAAATGGTATCAGTCAGACCGTCCCACCTGTTATACTTTTGGTCCACCAAACCCCTTCACATCGCCATTTGCACACACAGGTCCCAGCACACAAGCTGCACGCTGCCCAGGGGACATCCACCCACCCCCCCCTACACGAGGCCTTCACACACACCACTCCATGCATTAATGCCACATGCATCATGCTCACAGTGTACTCACCTGTTGGTCTGGAGGCCCATACAGCAGTCCGTACTGGGGTGGGGCCCCATCCACCAGTTGCTCCAACTCCGCTGAGGTGAAGGCAGGGGCTCTCTCCTCAGTCAGACGAGCCATGGTAGGTTCCAGACACAGGTCAGAACAGCACATGCAGTGCAAGTCCTCTCCTGTTGAAGGTCAAGTAGCAAGTGAGTGATCAGATAGAAAATGGTGGTCACGTCCACGGTGGTGCATACCGTTACCCCTGGCATAGATCACCATTGGCTACTGTACCCTGTAGGGCCCAATTTTATCCAATGAGGAGTTGCCCGGCGGTTTACGACCGCCTCCTGCAGCGGCACAGAACGTCAGTGGAATTACCTCACTTCCACCTCCACACAGGACAGGTGAACGCCATTTCAGGGGGGCGGCAGGCCCTGGTAATAACTGCGTCACAGTAAAAAATAGGACATACAGGACAAATCCCACTTACACATTACTTGTTAACATCATGCAATGTACTGTTGTGTCTCCAATGTACAGTTTGTGACCGGCTCCTCACTCTTTTGTCCCTTATACTGCAACTGCAACCGCTGTGGATGAATAGGAGATGGAGACATAGCCCTGTGTAGAGAACACTGGTGGACTTGGCAACAATGGAGGACAGGCACTTTATCCTCACCTATAGACTTGACAGGGCCACAATCACGGAGCTGTGTGCCCAACTGGCGCCTGACCTAATATCTGCTATCCGTCACCCCACTGGTATCCCCCCTCTTGTAGAAGTCCTATCTGTGCTCCATTTCTTGGCAACTGGTTCTTTCCAAGTGACAGTGGGCTTGGTAGCAGGAATGTCACAGCCAATGTTCTCAATAGTGCTGACAAGAGTGTTGTCTGCCCTGATTAAACACATGTGCAGCTACATTGTTTTCCCCCGGGTTGAAGATTTGGCCACAGTGAAGGCTGACTTCTATGCAATGGGACATATCCCCAACATAACTGGGGTAATTGATGGAACACATATTGCATTTGTCCCCCCCATCAAAATGAACAGGTGTACAGAAATCAAAAAAGTTTTCACTCCATGAATGTGCAGATGGTGTGCTTGGTGGACCAATAGATCTCCCATGTCAATGCAAAGTACCCAGGGTCTGTGCATGATGCCTTTATCCTGAGGAATAGCAGCATCGCAAATGTGATGATCCAACTACAGAGGCACCGGGTGTGGTTAATAGGTGAGCCCTGGGTCCCAGCCAGTAGATGCTGGTGTATGGTATGGTGTGGGCCACAGAGGATGGTGTGTGGCTAAATGTTGTCCCTCGATATTTGCAGGTGACTCTGGTTACCCCAACCTATCATGGCTACTGACCCCTTTGAGGAATGCCAGGACAAGGGCAGAAGAATGTTACAATGAGGCACATGGGAGAACAAGAAGGATTAACGAACGTACCTTTGGCCTCCATTTAACAGGTGGATCCCTGTGCTACTCACCCAAGAAGGTCTGACGGATAATCGTGGCATGCTGCATGTTGCACAACCCTGCCTTGAGAGGCCATGTGGCTTTTCTGCAGGAGCAGGAGCCTAGAGATGGCTGTGTGGCAGCAGTGGACCCTGTGGACAGTGAGGATTAGGAGGCAGAGGATGAGGACAACAGAACTGCAGTGATTCGACAATATTTCCAATGACACACAGGTAAGACAGTGTTACTTCACATTTCATTGCCATTTTTAGAATTATCTATGGCACTGGCATGCTGTTAATTCATACTTCTATGCCCACTCACTGTACCCTTTGGCAACTCATTTTGCAGATGTTGGTGCCCCACTCGCTCCTGGTGTGATCACTGCAGCCAACTACAGGTCTTTACTATGTCAACATTACTGTACAGTTGAATTGCAATGTTTGAACCTCATTAAACGAATACATACTTAAAACATTTGACATACTCCATACTTGTATTTTTTCAAAGTGTGTTTATTTAAGTACTAAGAAGAAGACGGGCAAGTGCGATGGCATGGGGTGATGATGGAGGAAAGTCCAGGGTATTGTTCCAGTCTATTTGTAGCCCAGGTGCATTGTCCAAGGGGGCATAGGAAGGGGAGTAATGGCAGTTCAAGGTGGACAGCATGACAGAGTGGGACACAAGGGTGACAATCAGGAAAGTCTCATTTCCTGGCAGGGGTCTTGGCAAAAGTCTCTGGCTTCTGCCTGGATCGCAGGGAATGTCTGTGGGGTGGTTCACCTTCTGCAGGGGGAGGGGTACTGGTGAACTGTTGGTCTTGTGGTGGGCCTCCTGTCCACTAGCAGCAGCGGAGGTGGTAGGCAGTTCAGATGTCTGGCTAGTGGCAGGGGCCCGCTGTTGTGAGCCTCCCTCATAACGTTGGCCATGTCTGCCAGCACCCCTGCTATGGAGACCAGGGTGGTGCTGATGGCCTGCAAGTCCTCCCTGATCCCCGGTACTGTCCCTCCTGCAGCTGCCTGTTCTCCTGCACGTTGTCCAGGATCTGGCCCAGCGTATCCTGGGAATGTTGGTATGCTCCCAGGATCTCAGAGAGTGCCTCCTGGAGAGTCGTTCCCTGAGCCTGTCCTCCCCCTGGCGCAGGGCACTCCTCTCAGTTTTCCTGTTGTCCTGTGCCTCTGTCCCGTGAACCGTGTGCCCACTGCCACTGACCCCAGGTCCCTTATTGTCTTGGGTAGGAGGTGTGCCCTGGGGTCCCTGTAGTGGTGGACACACTGCTGATTGATGTATCCTGAAGATAGAGGTATGGGTACACTGGGTGGGTGCTGTGGTGGTGTTTCCAGATGGGGGAGGCTCTGTGGTGGTGTGTGACTGGGCCTGGGTAACCGGCTGTCCAGAGGTCCCTGATAGGCCAGGTTGGTCATCCAGATCCAGGCGACCAGAGTTGCTTTCATCACTGTGGGGGTCTTCTGTGGGGGGACTGGATGATGCTGGCACCTCTTCACCGCTGACATTGGCTGGGGTACCTGTGGGGATGTAAATACAGTGTTATTGTTTCTGTGTGTGACATATTGTGCATCGGTGGATTGCCCTCTTTGTTTGTATTTGCCCTGGCATCTTTCACTTGTGTACGTTGGTGTATGGTGGGATGATTAGTTCTCTCTAGTGTGTATGCTTTAGTAATGGGTGCCCATGCAGGTCTGTGAGTGGTGTCCATGCATTGGTATGGCATGCAGGGCTTGACATTGGGATGAGTGAGATGTAATGATGGGGGGGGTGTGAGGTGGTAGAGTGATGGGAGTGAGGGTGAGGGTGGGGGTATGTGATGGCATGCAGGTAGGGGGGTGATAGTAGTATAGAGTTGACTTACCAGAGTCCAGTCCTCCTGCTACTCCGGCCAGGCCCTCAGGATGCATGAGTGCCAAAACTTGCTCCTCCCATGTTGTTAGTTGTGGGAGAGGAGGTGGGGGTCCACCGCCAGTCCTCTGTACAGAGAGTTGGTGCCTTGCTGCTATGGAACGTACCTTCCATCGTAGGTCGTTCCACCTCTTCTCGATGTCGCCCTTGTTCAGGGGTGCTGTTCCACAGCATTGACCCTGTCCAGGATCCTCCACCATAGCTCCATCTTCCTAGCAATGGATGTCTGTTGCACCTGTGCTCCAAATAGCTGAGCCTCTACCCAGAAGATTTCCTCCACCATGACCCTTAGCTCCTGTTTTGAGAATCTGGGGTGTCTTTGTGGTGCCATGGGTGTTGTGTGAGTTGTGTAGGTGAGGGTGTGTAGGGTGATGTATTGGGGTGTGTGATGTGGGGTATGTGGGTGGTGTATAGGTATAGGTGGTGTGTTGCTCTGGTTTTGTCTGTAGTCGTGGTGTCTGTCTTGTGCCAATTGTTTGTAATGGTAAAGGATTGTGGGCAATGTGGGTGTGTGTTTTATAGTGGTGTGGGTGTGTGGGTGTGGTGTGTGTATGTCAAGTGTGTGTTACTTAAATTGACCAATGTGGTGTTGTTTTGTTTGAGTGTGTGTATTTTGAGTGCGACGGTATGTACCACCAATGGTTTACCGCCATTGAATGTGCGCCATGGTGATTCGTGGGTCATAATGTGGTGGGCGTTGTTCTGTTGGCGTAACGGTTTGGGTTTTGATACTGCCAGTTTATCACTGACCTTTGGTGTGGCAGATTTGTGTATGTGGCTGAATAGTGACGTATTGGTGTGTATGTGTCATAATATGGTGAACGGATATCCGCTATGGCGGCGGTATGTTGGCAGCAGTCAGCATTGCAGTAAGTGGGTTTTACCGCCAATTTTATAATGAGGGCCATAGTCTAACATTTGATGTTTGCCTTTGAAGAGCAGCAAATGTGAAAAGATAAATACAGAATTTAAAGGCATCTTAATTTATTGCTTGGACTTTTCTGAAGCATAAAAAATCTGCTCAAGCAACAGTTTGGGGCACACTTTGTCAGAATGATAATTGAACTATTACTTAGGAGGAGGCAGAGGGCACCATAACCAGGTATCATATTAGATAAAGTGCCTCATTACAAGTATGGTAGTCTGTGGACTGCCATGCCAGCGTTGGCGGTAGGTCATGTGGGCCTATGGAGCAAAGACTGCCACGGTACCGCCGGCACTGTCAGGCAGCACAGACCGCCACAGTGATGAGGCATTACAAACAGGCCGGTGGAAATAGTGTTTCCATCGGACACATTATAAGGTTCCACCACGTCCCAGAACACAGAAAATGGAAGGACAATCGGATGCACAATAGACAGAGAGACAAATATGCAAAGCTCACTATTCAAACAATACCTTCACAATAGGGATGAGGGCATCTGGGAAGGAGGCTGCACTGGGACACATATCACTTTGCACATGCCCCTAAAACAACATTTGCACAGGAACTGACTCTCCAGATATTTCTGGGACAACAATAGTAGAGCCAAATGGCATGCCTATCTGCACAATATAGAAGTGCAAGTCAAGAAAGTATGTACAACTCCAACTGCATGGGACATACAACTACACGAAGTAGCTGCAAGGTACACTCAGCTAAATGGACACATGCACAGTAAAATGCAAACAAAGGTAGCTCAACTGGATACCTCCCATGTCTGCACAAACAAAACTCAAGCTGCCACACATTAGATGCATCTATAATCCATATCAGTGGGTACAAGTCTAACACATACATGCTCACATTGGACAACATAAGATGAAATACTTACCATACCAAACAGAACACAATGCTATGACACCACAATTGCATTAACCAATACATATCCATACAGTCAGCATATAACCTTGTCTTTGGGGGCACCAACAATGCCCACAAAGTCAAAACCTGCAAACAACAGCATGTGGATCTGAAAGCAGGCTGAACCACACACAACTGTAGGCAGACAACACAAGTTACTCAGGATCAACATAAAGATATAAAAGGAATTGCAGGACAAATGTACACCCAAAAAACAACTGTTTGGGTTTATTTTGAACCAAATTGGAAAAGAACAAGGACATTGGCCAGTCCATATGGAATTATTCAGGCACATCACTCTGCTCTCACTTGACTCATTTACTGCCAGGGAACCTCCACAGGAAGGGGCATCAAGTTGCCAGGCAGGCACCTCAGGGATCATCCGGGGGGGGGACGGATTTGGGATGGGTGGGTTTGGGAGTGGTCGACTGCTTCTTAGGAGGGCTGGGCTAGACAGTGAAGGACTTGGTGTTGGAAGAGATGGGTTGGGAGGTGGGTAGGGTCCTCTTCGGTTTGGGACGAGGGTGGAGGGAAAAGGCGAAAGGACAACCTCAAACAAAAAGTCTGACTTATGAACAGTGGGATGGTCATCAGAAGGGGGTGGGTTTTGGATGTCGAGTGAGTGGTTGTCTGCTTTGTCAGTGTTAATGTTTTTGGGTGTGTGCGTGTGTGAGGTATGCTTGTGTTTGGGTGGTGTCTGTTGCGTGTCTTGGGGGGTGGGAAGTGGAGGTGCTGGGTGATGGAGTGGTGGATGTGTGTGTGTCATTTGGGGTGATGTCTGCAGGTATGGTGGATGTGTGTGTGTCATTTGGGGTGGTGTCTGCAGGTATGGTGGATGTGGTGGACGTCTGTGTGTCTGTTGGGGTGGTGTCTGCAGGTATGGTGGGTGTGGTGGGTGTGTCACTGACTGTTGTGATGGTGCCTGTAGGTATGCTTGATGGGGTGTGTGGTATGGTGGGGGTGGTGGAGGTGTCTGGGGAAGTGGTGGCTGATGTGTATTGGCGATAGTTGAGTGCTTTCGTGCCAGTGTGTTTTGTAGTGTGTTGAGGTGGGTGTGTGTGGATCGGTCTGTGTGCTTAGGGTAGATAGGGGAACAAGGAATTTGGACTGGGAAGATGGAGGTGGAGGGGGATGGAAAGTGGGGGGTGACTGGCTGTCGTCAGTGTGGAGGCCAGAGTCTGAAAAGATCTCTGGAGGCCAGACATTGCTCTATGAATGCCTTCCAGGAATGCATTTGTCTGCTGCAGTGGACAACTACTAGATGGCATTCAAAATGGCTGTCGGACCCACAGTGGTACTCCTAAGGAGGTCAATAGCCTCCTAACTGAGGGGCAGCAGGGGCAACAGGAGGTGGGGCGAAGGTGCCAGCAGCAAAGGAGATGCCCACCCTCTTGGATGAGTGGGTACGGCTAACTGGGTGGGGAGCAACAGGGAGGGTGATGAAAGAGCTGTGCGGTGACGGACAAAGATGGTACAGGTGTACATCCCGATGGCCCCACCACCACTAAGGAGTGGCCACTGGAGGAAGAATCCAATGATGACGAGGATGTAGATCCAGTCTCCCCTGTGGCACTTCCTTTACCCTCCGGGCCACTGGGTCCCTCTGTGTCAGTGGTGACTTGACCCGCGGTCCCGTGGCCAGATGCTTCCCCACTCGGCTGTGCCCTGTCTCCTTTGTTTCCCTGGGCGGATGCTGCAATAACAAAGAGGAAGAGGGTTATCATATATCCATGATTACACTTGAACAACAGTTGTGATTAGCAAATATTACCATGATGTCAAGTAGGGCCCAGCAACCAACTCCACCTAAGTGGCCCATACATGTACCTTACTATATGTATGCATGTCAACTAAACTGTCAACAGTTGCCCATAGGAACATCAGGATCTCACACAACTACAATTGCATGGCTGAAGATGTGTAAATACAGTAACCAATGAACAAGTAGGAGACCTCATCACCTTCAATGCTTTGCCTTCATGCATGCCAACTAAACTGTCAACAGTTGCCCACAGGAACATCAGGATCTCACACAACTACAACTGCATGGCTGAAGACGTGCAAATACAGTAACCAATGGACATGTAGGAGACCTCATCACCTTCAATGCTTTGCCTCATGGAGCATACCTCAGTTACCTGTTGTCATGCAATAGGAGGTTAATGAAACCTCCATTCCCATAGATCCCACATAAGGTGATGCACACATCGATTTGTTACATACATAATAACCCAACAGTAATAAATGATGTTCCCAGAACATGCCATGTTGCTGACAACAGTACAATAGCCTGGAGAAGGTGACATGGTTATACTCATGTCACACTGGAAACAGTTCCACAGTGCACACCTCAACAAGTGATATTTGGCCCAATGGAGTAATAGAGGTAGTACTAATTTTGCTCAGATAGGCTAATCATTTGGCATGGAAATTGACAGTGTAGACATCATGTGGAAAATGTCAGGGAGCTATGGGGGTCATTTCAACCTGGGCAGCCTTTTCACAAGACTGCTGAGAGACCGCCGTGCTGAAGACCGCCAGTGGTGGCGGTTTTCCGCTCAGCGTATTATGACTGCTGGCAGCCCTCTGTCCTTTTCCGGACGGAGAGCCGCCAGCAGCCATACTGGCGGGTGGCGGGGAAGTGGAGGTTGCTCCACCACCACGTCAACAGAACACCGCCCACCGAATCACGTTCTGTGATTCGGCGTGGTGGTGTTCTGTTGACGGTGTGCTGGCGGCGGAGCAGCCCCCATGTATCCCGTCCCCTCCCGGAAGATCAACGGACAAGGTAAGTTGATCGTCCGTTAGGGGAGGGGGGTGGGGGGTGTTTTGTGATTTGTGGGTGCATGGGGGTGTGCGTGTGAATATGTAGAGGGAGTGTGTGAGTGCGTGTATGCATGCGGGGTGTAGTGTGAATGGAAATGTGTGCGTGTCTGTCTGTATGTATGTCTGTATGGATGTGTGCCTGAATGTCTGAATGAGGGTGTGCGTGTATGATTGTGTGTGTGTCTGCTGGTATGTTTGTTCGTGTGTGTGCGGGAATGTGGGTTGGTGGTGTCTGCATGCGTGTCGGGTGTGTGTCTGTGTTGTGATGTCGGGGGTAGGGGTGGGGAGGGGGGTCCTACCATCTTTGGGGGTAACAGGGGGGTGGGGGGTGTTGGGGACAGACTCAGGGGAGGGGGCGGGGGTGGCAGAGACCCCTATCAGTGCCAGGTAAGGAATTTCCTGGCACTGATAGTGCTTACCGCCATGGATTTCATGGTGGTTCCAAACCCCACGAACTCCATGGCGGTAAGCCGGGTCATGATACCGCCGGCGGTCTTGTGACGGCCACCGGGCTGGAGACCCAAGTCTCCAGCCCAGCGGTCGTCTCCGCCATGGCTGTCTGATCAGAGAAGTGGCGGATGACCATGGCGGTAACCGTCATGGTCATAGTTCCAAATTTTTTACCGCTAGCCTGTTGGCGATAAAACCGCCACTTCTCCGTCAACCGCCAGGGTCGTAATGACCCCCTATGTCTCTAATCTCCACAACACAATGAATCAGCAAGTCCCAAGGAAATCACCACTAACGTTTGGCATCCTTTACAATGACATATTTTGAGTGCATCAGTAGGCACTATTAGCCCCTTGAATGTTGGAGAGGCCAAGAGATTTGCAAGTATTTATTGAAGGCCCTCAGCATGTTACCCAATTGGAAGCTACATCATTATCTCTATTTTGGTCATGCAAACCCAGATGTCTGTGGATGAATGATTGTACCCAAACATGTGTTTCCAACATAACTGCAAATCACTCCATGATACATGCCAACAGTCAGGTTACAAAGCTTTCCCGTTTCATATGTGCAAAGCAGTTTGCTACATGATTCTACATCAATGGCATGGAAATGTCCATTGTGGCTAAAAACTCTAGGCCTATCTGTCATGTCCCTCATTGCTACTGCAGATATACATGCCAAATGACATGCTATGATAGGTGATGGTATGTGTCAGCCAATAATTATTGGTAACACACTGCTGTCTGTGGCACAACATGAAATGTACCCTCATTGTAAATGTCCTATTCGACACAAAGGTTGTCATGCACATATATGTGAGGGAATACAGAAATTATCCCCTCAACACAGGTAGACCATGCATGCAACAGCAGCTTACAAATGTTTATTTAAAGAGAAAGAGACACGTGCTGACATGTAGGCACAAGGATTGTTGGCAACAGTGATGGCACATAAATCATGTCAATGGACGTTCCCCACTTACCAAGGGAAAATATTAATCTATAGCTGGACCCAAACAACAATGTATGCTCTGTCACATGTATGATGGCCATCTTCATATTACAGACAGTATTGAGGCACCAGCACCCGTGGCAGATGCCAATATACTCATCTCACCAGACACATCGCTGAGGACAGTGATCCATCACTAGCTTTTTTTTTTTACCTCTAACACTGAGGAGTAGTGGTCTGTTGCATAGAATTTGCACCCACACAACAACAAACAGTACTTGGTTGATCAATGTACACAGCCATATGTTGTCCCTGGAGAGCAAATTTTTGTGGATTGCCCATAGGCAAGACACATCAGTATACAACAGATGACATGTCTACACAAAGAATCACTTATTCACTGTGTTACACATGGCTCATCCATAGTCATCAGGGGGAGCTGTCAGAACCTAACACATTCACTTGGCAATGTGACAGGTAGGAATATGCCCTGTACCCACCCCTTTGTGGCTGCTGTGCTGTCCTCAAACACCCATCAAGGTCTGGGTAGGTCACCACCAGAATGCGGGCCATTAGGTGGGTTCATGGTCTGAGGGGCATCCCGCCCACGTTGGGAGGACAGCCCCATCTGGACCTCAGCATTCTTCGGACCCAGCATCTCAGGTCCACCCACCTCTTCTGACAGTGGGCACTCCACTGGCTGTAGACCCCCAGGGTCTGCACATTCTTGGCGATGACTCTCTATAGCTCCTTTTTCTGATGGGTGTTGACCTTCATGGATACAAAAGACAAATCAAGAGATTACAACCAAAGGTTTTGTTACAAATGAGTCAGTCACATACATGTCAGGAACACCAAGGTAGAACTTTTCAGTTTGTTAATAGTGCACAAGTGTGAAACACACAAGTCAATAGGTACAGGGACATGACTACAGACATGTATTTGCATCTGCAGACTATCCCACTAACCTGCTCATGGCCTACAATGACTAAACAAGCTTACTGACATCAAGTAGCCCATGCTCTAGCAACCTGTATTGTGATGTGAGCCACAATGAAACACTACATACCTATGTGGCTATAAAAGGATAAACTTCTTAGGCCTGAATGGACCAACACATTCATTCTCTGTGAGATTGACTCACTGCATACAGTCCCTACAGGCAACTGCCATAGTACAAACTTTACCATTTCACATGAGTAACAATCAAGGGGCGGCATGATGGGTACAGAAAGTGTCTTCCTTGTACATATGTGGGCATGTGGAATAACAAATGCAGACTTGTGCCACTTCATAGGGTATGTTCTGTGGTATGTACATGTACTACAAAACACTCCTTTGAAAATATGTGTCTATCCTAAAGATATGGCATCCAACATACAAAGGTATGCGTTCTACAGTTTTTGCCATGTGACCAAGGTACTGAGTCACATATCACGGCCTCTCAGGAATCAACACAGTCAGCACTGCGAGTCTGTCATTTATGCAATAAGCCTGTACAGTACAAATATGACCTGTGTGAAGGTGACAACAGAGCTGTAGGAAAAAGGGACCTGTCATGAGTCTGAGACACACATTAACAATGATGCAAAATGCACATATGGACTAGATGAATGATTTACCTCTGTAACCATTCCTAATCTAGTCAAAGGAATGAGGCATTAAATGCAGATTTTGACACTACAGCATCATATTGGCCACACACCAGGATTTGCTGGTGTACAGGGAGTGGGCACAGCGCCACAGCTGCATAGCCACAGTGACTCTCCCACAGCCTAGACTAGGTCCCATACTGGGAGATACATTTGACAGGCAATGGTCTCTGCAGGCTGAGCAGACAGAACCTACATAACACTCCATTCCCATCACTTCCATGAATGACAGTACATCATGTTGCCATCAGGAATTTGCCATGTGGTGTGTGTGGCAACTTGAAGTGCGGAGTGAGTCATAATATACCTTCCACACAACAGTTTTAGCAAGGCCAAATGTGGTTTGAAAGATCTGTGGCACTATACACATTGCTCACATAATTCTCAAATAACTCATACAACATGCATACACAAGTCATGCTGTCATGCGCATAAATGCTGTCTGACATATACAACAATTATGACGAAAGAGATGTCATTGGATGGCAGTAATGCCTCCTTATCCAGTTATGTGAACCCAACACAAGGATGATCAAGGTCACCCAAAACCTCACATAACATAAAGTGACTCAACTTAACATATGGTACTGGCCACCAATACCTGCACATTGTACATCCCATTGATTCCACACAGACTGCAACAGCAGGCCCATAAGAAGTCTAACTGGCAGGCAGGGGCACATTGTAGCTTGGGAGGAAGAAAAGAATGGTGAAGTATACAGGAAATTGTGCACATGAGGTACTTACCTGCTCCTCTGGTGAGCCATAGAACTGTCCATACAGGGGATGGACCTCACTGACAAGCCTCTCCAGCTTCTCTGGAGAGACGGCCCTATCACCTGCTGGACGTGGAATGATTGCTTCCAGAGGCAGCACACAGCAGCTTAGGTCGTGGAGGTGTCACTGTCAGCAGTGTCAGGAGTCAAGTGAGTGAATCTGCAGAACATGGCGGCCACTTCCCCCTCACCTCATACGCGGTCGTCACCGCCAGCGGACGCGGCCATTGGGCGGCGACTGCCACAGGCAACAACTCTAGCCTATGGCTTTGTCCACCGCGGTTGCAACTGCCTACTGCCATGACGACTTCCACCAGCAGTCATGGGCGGTTCCCAATGACTAGTGGAGTAGGTCAGGCATCCTTCAATTTGGGGGCCTGAAATGCTGTATTGGGCACTATATTCTGTTTCGCACCTAAAAGCATGTTTTGTTACCTCACATACATCCTTATCCTAACTTGTCATGTAGGTAATGCCACTCAACCACCATTGTAGCATGTTGCAGGGCACAACTGGCATAAAACAGCGAGGCACAGTCCACCACTGCAGACGGTCATTTTGCAGTCGGGATATACAGTCACATTTTGAGGGGCAATTGTGTTGCACATCTTTGAGTTTGGTCCAAATCCATGGTGTGGACACACGTTGAAAACCATGGCAGCTGTGCTGTGTACTGGGTGCCATGCCTATACACTCAGAAATGCTTTGTCAATCACATGATATCATTGACATGCATCATGTATGTTGCTGTGGACACAATGACTAATGTTAGAAATCATGTCTTGTCATACATAAGTACCCAGTGAGAAGGAGGAAGCGACAACCTCCTGTCTACCATCTACTGCCAGACCTTCAGACCATGTAACAAAGGCACATCATCATGTACTACCACCTTGATAGGCAAACAATAGTGGACTTATGCCGTCTGTTGAGCCAGATCTGATGCCAGCTATTAGTTATCCAACCAGCATACTTCCTATTGTACAAGTCATGTCAGTATTGCACTTTCTAGCCACAGGGTCCTTCCAACATACAGTGGCCCTATCTGCTGGTATGTCCCAACCTATGTTTAGTCTGGTGTTGAAGGATGTACTCTCAGCAATGTTGAAACTCCTTGACAGCTATATCCAGTTTCCCACACATGTTGCTAGGTGCCACTGCAACAAAAAGAACTTACATTCCATCAACATTTAAGTTGTCTGTTTGGGGGATCTCTACATTTCACATGTGTGTGCCCGTTATCCGGGTTCAGCCCATGAGTCCTTCATAATTCAGAACAGCACCATCCCCCATCTGATGTCACAACTGTACCCAGAGAGGGCTTGGATGGGTAGTCACATCTGTCCTGTTTGTGTGTGTGCACTGTCAGGTGCTAAAGTCATGAACTGAGTGACTCATTGTTGCACATATGTCCCATTCCTTAACAGGAGGCTCTACATATCCAAACTGTCCTCGGTTGTTGACACCACTAAGGAATCTAACTATGCCACTGGAAGTCTGCTTCAGAGAGGCCCATGGAAGAACAGGGCGGGCAGTGAAGCAGGTTTTTGGGCTTCTGAAGGCCACAGTTAGATGTCTGGACAGGACTGGTACAGTCCTCCTCTACTCACCCGGAAAAGTGTGTCAGATCACTGTGAAATGCTGCATGCTCCACAACATTGCCCTGCAGAGGAATATCCCGTACATCCCAGAGGAGGGGGAGCCTGCAGTGCCACCGAGTGAGAATCCTGAAATGCCACGTGAGAATGATAGTGGTGAAGAAGGAATGAGCTGGCTTGCCAGAAGTTCTCATAAACAGCTACTTTTCGTGAGTGTAAGTATGTAATGTGATGTCATGACTGTGACTGCACAATGAACTTTAGTTGTGAGAAAGTGTGGAGGTGGGTATTTTAAAAATAACTAGGGAGCTGATACGCTACAATATTCATCCAAGGGCTCCTTGATGAGTTAGTTTTTGACATACCACCAATCTGATGATGTTACTTTGTTTGTGTCAGTTTCCTTGCAATGTAATTTAATTACCAGATGCTTTCCATATGATTTGTGTAATAGGTATGTTTTAAAGCCTATACTTCTTGTTTTGTCCTTCAACATGACATACTCATGTGGGCATTGGAGAGTTGTGACATTGGCAGGTATCTGCTGCTGTTCTGACATACAAAGTGGACATGGATTGTTCACGGTAATGTAGGTCACAGATTTGGGGTGTATAAGACCTATGCCAAGACAGATTGTACAGTGTTTGGGTGAAAGGTCAGAGGTGCACATTGGAATTATTTTATATACGACCAAGTAAATTACCCTTACATTGGCTAAACACTATTCTTGTTTGAACTGTATGTTGCTGTAGATGTGTTTCATTATTACAGGCCACAGTGCCTGTGCCACAACACTGACATATTTTTCTGTCAAATCACCGGATGCATGGTCAGTGGATTATGATGGGTGTGAGATCAGGGAGTGTTGCCATCTGTCTGTATCTTGGATTATGTGATATTGGATTACTTCAGTGTGGTATGTGATAAGGCTCAAGCTGGTGACATCATCCAATTTAATATTTGCCTATTGTACAGGACAATGTCTGACAAATCCCTTCCTTCTGTGATCTGGGAGGCTGTCCCTTGGAATATGTACTTTGACTCAGTATGAGTCACACATTCTAGTTTTAAAAAGGCCAGACATATAGACAGACTATGTGCTGTACACGGGAATAAAATGTTTGGTGTGACCTGACACTTGTACGCATGTGTTTGAGTATAATTGCAATCCTGAGCAGGACACTGTGTACCTGTAACATATCTTTCCTTGCACAATTAGCTTGTGTTAGCCCTGACAGCCTTAGGGTGGTCACCCCTAACTTTTTGCCTGCCTCCCTCCACTTTTTATATACTGTTTTTGCTGGTTTTAAGACTCTACACACTTTACCAATGCTAACCAGTGCTAAAGTGCATATGCTCTCTCCCTTTAAACATGGAAACATTGGATCATACCCAATTGGACTATTTAATTTACTTATTAGTCCCTAGTAGAGTGCACTATATGTGCCCAGGGCTTATAGATTAAATGCTACTAGTAGGCCTGCAGCACTGATTGTTCCACCCACTTAAGTAGCCCTTTAACCTTGTCTCAGGCCTGCCATTGCATGGCCTGTGTGTGCAGTTTCACTACCAATTCGACTTGGCATTTAAAAGTACTTGCCCCATTTTTCTACATATACAATACCCCTAAGGTATGCCCTAGGTAACCCATAGGGCAGGGCGCTGTGTAGGCAAAAGGCAGGGCATGCACCTATGTAGTTTATATGTCCTGGTAGTGTAAAACTCCTAAATTCATATTTACACTGCTGTGAGGCCTGCTCCCTTCATAGGCTAACATTGGGGCTGCCCTCATACATTGTTTGAGTGGTAGCTGCTGATCTGAAAGGAATAGGAAGGTCATATTTAGTATGGCCAGAATGGTGATATATAATCCTGCTGACTGGTGAAGTTGGATTTCATATTACTGTTTTATAAATGCCAATTTTAGAAAGTGAGCATTTCTCTGCACTTAAATCTTTCTGTGCATTACAATCCACATCTGGCTGGGTTTAGTTGAGAGCTCCTTGTGCATTCACTCAGACACACCCCAAACACAGGATACTCAGCCTGACTTGCATACATCTGCATTTTGAATGGGTCTTCCTGGGCTGGGAGGGTGGAGGGCCTGCCTTCACACAAAGGACTGGCCCTGGCACGGGGGCCCTGGCAGACAGGATTGAACTGAAAGGGTCCCTGGTGCACTTGTAAGCCACTCTTTGAGGTCTCCCCCACTTCAAAGGCACATTTGGGTATATAAACAGTGCCTCTGCCCCAACCAACTCAGACACTTCCAGGAGAAGAAACTTGTAACCAGAACCTACATCCTGCCAAGAAGAACTGCCTGGCTGCCCAAAGGACTCACCTGACTGCTTTCTGTGAAGGACTGCTGCTTTGCTGTTGCCGTGCTGCCTTGCTGCCCTCTGGCTGTGGTGAAGAAGTGCTCTCCAAGGGCTTGGATAGAGCTTGCCCCCTGTTCACTGAAGTCTCAGGACCAAAGAGTTCATCTCTTCAAGAAGGACTCCTTGTGCGGCGAAATTCAGCCTGCCAGAAACAACGCACAGCCTGCACTGCTGGGAAAATTTCACTGCACGGCGAACCAGAACGATGCAGCCCGACTTTGCAACGAGAAGATTGACGCAGCGCCAGCGTAGCGACCGGAAATTCGCCGCACGGCCCACTGGATAGACACACAGCTGACCCGAAACGACAAAGCCCGACTTCCAGAGAGGAATTGACTAAGCGCCTGCCGTGCGGTAGGAAATTCGACTCAATGCCCACCGGATCGATGCAGCTACTGTGACTTCGTCCTGCCAGTGCAGGAAATCTACGCACCGTCCCCGGGGCGTCTGAAAACCCCGCAACCTGAAGAGGATCCATGACCGAGCACCGAAATCGACACACAGCTGTCGCTGCGTGAAAATTAAATGACGCATCACTGTGTGTTGCCCAAGAAACCACCGCACATCCCTTTGTTTACACGCATCTCCTCCTCTGCGATTCTTTGCAGAGATTTTTCATGCGAACCAGGTACTTTGTGCTTGAAAGAGACTTTGGCCCTCATTCTGACCCTGGCGGTCGGTGATAAAGTGGCGGCCAAGCCGCCAACAGGCCGGCGGTCTAAAATATGCAATTCTGACCCTGGCGGGAACCGCCAACACAGCCCACCAACTTAACACTCCGACCGCCACAGCGGTACAAACAAACAGCGCGGCGGTTCCCGCCAACAGCCCGGCGGCAGACAAAGTACCGCCCACCCTATTACGACCCACCAATCTGCCACCTTTTCCGGGGCGGGAGCACCGCCGATAAGAACACGGCGGAAACAGACTACGAACGGGAAAACGCTCACCTCTACGCACTCCACGCGAGATTCCGGCAGTATGGAGCCAGAGTTACAGGTCATCCCCGCACTCCTATTCCTCCTCATATACCAGGAGCACGCCCGGCGGCGCGGAAGACATCGGTGAGTAATGCACCTACGACACAGGGGAGGGAAAAGATTACCGGCACACACCCACCCACCCACACCCACTACAACACACACATCAATGCATTCCCACAGATCACTGTCACAACCCACAAACCACCCCCCTCCGAAATAATGCAAAGACCAAAAGAAGAGATCATAAACGGGCAGATATATTGAAATATGTACGCCATTAATCCCAATAAATAAATAAACTATGTACAAAATATATACAGCTACTAAATGTAGTCCAACCACTGTCCGTGGATCACAGGGGTCCTGTGCAAAGGGGCAAGGCCCAGTCCCACGACAAGAACTCCACGGAGAGAACACTGCAGGGGCATCAGAAAGAAAATAGGACAGGCACCTCAGGGGGAAGGGAAGGGGGGGCACCTCAGCCACTTGAGTACACGACGCCAGATCCACGAGGGGACTCCATGACCACTGGGCCATCCTGGGGAGAGCAAAGCCACAGTCCAAACAGTCCATACAGTGGGTGGCCTGCCCACTGGCCCATCCTGGGGAGAGCAAAGCCACAGTCCAAACAGTCCATACAGTGGGTGGCCTGCCCACTGGCCCATCCTGGGGAGAGAAAAGCCACAGTCCAAACAGTCCATACAGTGGGTGGCCTGCCCACTGGCCCATCCTGGGGAGAGCAAAGCCACAGTCCAAACAGTCCATACAGTGGGTGGCCTGCCCACTGGCCCATCCTGGGGAGAGCAAAGCCACAGTCCATACAGTCCATACAGTGGGTGGCCTGCCCACTGGGCCATCCTGGGGAGAGCAAAGCCACAGTCCATACAGTCCATAACAGACCCCACTGCCACTGGAGGAGGCAAGTTGGCCAGAGGACATCCTGCAGCCCTGCCCGAGATAGATCCTGCCCTGCCACGTCTGCCAAAGGGCCAGCGGTTCTTGCCCTGAAGGGCCCAGTTCAGCGGTTCATGAGACGGCGGGGCCCAGTTCAGCGGTTCTTGAGACGGCGGGGCCCAGTTCAGCGGTTCTTGAGACGGCGGGGCCCAGTTCAGCGGTTCTTGAGACGGCGGGGCCCAGTTCAGCGGTTCTTGCCTTGAAGGGCCCAGTTCAGCGGTTCTTGAGACGGCGGGGCCCAGTTCAGCGGTTCTTGCCTTGAAGGGCCCAGTTCAGCGGTTCTTGCCCTGAAGGGCCCAGTTCAGCGGTTGTCGAGACGGCGGGGCCCAGTTCAGCGGTTCTTGAGACGGCGGGCCCAGTTCAGCGGTTCTTGAGACGGCGGGGCCCAGTTCAGCGGTTCTTGAGACGGCGGGGCCCAGTTCAGCGGTTCTTGCCTTGAAGGGCCCAGTTCAGCGGTTCTTGAGACGGCGGGGCCCAGTTCAGCGGTTCTTGCCTTGAAGGGCCCAGTTCAGCGGTTCTTGCCTTGAAGGGCCCAGTTCAGCGGTTCTTGAGACGGCGGGGCCCAGTTCAGCGGTTCTTGCCTTGAAGGGCCCAGTTCAGCGGTTCTTGAGACGGCGGGGCCCAGTTCAGCGGTTCTTGAGACGGCGGGGCCCAGTTCAGCGGTTCTTGCCTTGAAGGGCCCAGTTCAGCGGTTCTTGAGACGGCGGGGCCCAGTTCAGCGGTTCTTGCCTTGAAGGGCCCAGTTCAGCGGTTCTTGCCTTGAAGGGCCCAGTTCAGCGGTTCTCGAGACGGCGGGGCCCAGTTCAGCGGTTCTTGAGACGGCGGGGCCCAGTTCAGCGGTTCTTGAGACGCCGGGGCCCAGTTCAGCGGTTCTTGAGACGGCGGGGCCCAGTTCAGCGGTTCTTGCCTTGAAGGGCCCAGTTCAGCGGTTCTTGAGACGGCGGGGCCCAGTTCAGCGGTTCTTGCCTTGAAGGGCCCAGTTCAGCGGTTCTTGCCTTGAAGGGCCCAGTTCAGCGGTTCTTGAGACGGCAGGGCCCAGTTCAGCGGTTCTTGCCTTGAAGGGCCCAGTTCAGCGGTTCTTGAGACGGCGGGGCCCAGTTCAGCGGTTCTTGCCTTGAAGGGCCCAGTTCAGCGGTTCTTGCCTTGAAGGGCCCAGTTCAGCGGTTCTTGAGACGGCGGGGCCCAGTTCAGCGGTTCTTGCCTTGAAGGGCCCAGTTCAGCGGTTCTTGCCTTGAAGGGCCCAGTTCAGCGGTTCTTGAGACGGCGGGGCCCAGTTCAGCGGTTCTTGCCTTGAAGGGCCCAGTTCAGCGGTTCTTGAGACGGCGGGGCCCAGTTCAGCGGTTCTTGAGACGGCGGGGCCCAGTTCAGCGGTTCTTGCCTTGAAGGGCCCAGTTCAGCGGTTCTTGAGACGGCGGGGCCCAGTTCAGCGGTTCTTGAGACGGCGGGGCCCAGTTCAGCGGTTCTTGCCTTGAAGGGCCCAGTTCAGCGGTTCTTGCCTTGAAGGGCCCAGTTCAGCGGTTCTTGAGACGGCGGACGGTCTATGGCCAACTGCTAAATGCCTGGTGGTGCCCTCCTGGGCAGCGGGGATGGTGCTCCTTCACTGCCCACCTGGGCTGTGGGTGGTGGGGCCCTCCTGGCCAGCTGGGCTGGGTCCTCCCTGGGCAGCGGCTATGGGGCTGGTGGGCTCTCCCGGGGCAGCTGTGCCGGTTCCTCCCGGGGCAGCGGCTATGGGGGTTGTGGGCTCCTCCTGGGCAGCAGGCCTGCTGCCTGACCTCTCCAACTTGCTGCCCTTGCCCTCCTTAGTCGTCGGCCTGTGGCCCTTTCCTCCCTTTGGAGCTGTGGCTGGTGACTGTCTCTGGGTGGTGTCCGGGGGGGATGTAGAAGGCGGGCTCCTGCGGCGCCCCTTCCGCCTTCTGCTCCTCTTCCCAGGGGGTGGGCTGGCTGTCCCCTTGCTGCTGGGCGAAGATCCAGACATGCGGGCTGGCGGGCTCCAATACCCCTGCACCCTTGTCAAGGGGGCTGCAGGGCTGGTGGTGGCTGAGGTGCTCTTCTTACCCCGACGAGAAGGAGGGGGGGGCTCAGGGTCAGGAAAGAAGTTAGTAGTGGCGAGGAAGAGCTTCTTGGGACAATGGAGAGTGGTAGGTACAGTGGGAATGGGAGTGGAGGGAGAGGATGTGGTTGTAGGTGAGTCACGTTTGCTGTCTTTGGGTGCAGGTGCAGGAGGGATAGGCTGTCGTGAGGTGGATGGCTGTTGGGTGGGTGGGTGGCTGCGTTTGTGTGGTGTGGAAGAGGGGGTGACAGACACAGTGGGAGAGGACACAGGGGACGTGTAAATGGCAGTGGGGGTGGTGACTGCACGTGTGCGGACTGGAGTGGAGGGTGTGCTGGTGATGGAAACACTGGCTGATGGTGAGGTGAATGGAGGTGTGAGTGTAGACGTCACAGGGAGGGAGGAGGGAGACGAGGAGGTGGGGGTCACAGAGGTGGTAGTGACTGTTGGCATGTCTGCATCGGAATGTTGCATGTGTGAATGTCTGCGTGATCTGTGGTGCTTATGTTTGGATGAGCTTCTCTTGGGTGTTGAGGTGTGTGCAGGCTGGTCTGATGGTGTGGGTGGGACAGGCAGAGGAACAGGAGACTGGGAGGAGGGAGTTAGTAGAGGCAGGCAGGAGACAGGGACAATGGCTGCCGTCAGTGCTGAGGCCAGAGCCTGGAACGATCGCTGATGGGCAGCCTGACCCGAATGAATGCCCTCCAGGTACGCATTGCTGCGATGAACCTCCCTCTCCACCCCCTGGATGGCATTCAAAAGGGTAGTCTGCCCAACAATGAGCGTTCGGAGGAGGTCAATGACCTCCTCACTGAGGGCAGCGGGGGTAACAGGGGCAGGGCCTGAGGTGCCTGGGGCGAAGGAGATGCCCGGCTTCCTGGCAGAGCGGGCACGGGGCGAACGCGGAGGGGCTGCTGGGAGGGCGGAGATGGTGCGCTGGGTGGCGGCTGTACCTGTAATGGCGGGGGGCACGGATGGTGCCACCCCCGCAAGGGAGCCCCCTTCCGAGGACGTGTCCGTGTCGCTGCAGGCTCCAGTCGTCCCCGTCGTGGAGCTCCCCTCGCCCTCCGTCTCACTGGTCCAGTCTGACTCTGTGGCATGGCCCTCCTGGGCCATGTGAGATGCAGCTCCCTCCTGCCCCGATGCCACTTCTCCTCCGCCTGATGATGCTGATGCACACAAGCACAGAAAGACAAACAAAAAGGGGGGGGGAGAGAGAAATAAAGGGATATTGAGTACATGGATCTCCGGTACAGTTAGCGGACATGACAGACACAGATGCCCCCTGCACTAAGTTGCGCACTTGGGGTACGCTACGCATTCCGTGGAACATGGCCTACACGCCTAGAGTTGACAACTGCACCCATGGATGACACGGCCCAGGGATGGCTGTACTGACAAACTACTGAGGGTGGTGGCTGGGGACACAGGGGCTTACGGGGGTGCCCAGCCTACAGATATCGCCCTGGCCTAGGGGGACCCCCAGCCCTCCTCCCCCACCCAGACACCTCCACTGCGCGACAACAGAGTAGATAATGCTTGTACTCACCCCCTTGTGTCTGCTGTGCTGCCCTCACGCGCCCATCCAATTCAGGGTAGGCCACCGCCAGGATCCGGAACATCAGGGGGCTCAGTTGACGGCAGGCACCCCGCCTACGTTGGGAGGCCATCCCCAGCAGAGACTCGGCGGTCTTCTTGGTCCCGCGGCGGATGTCCTCCCACCTCTTGCGGCAGTGGGTGCCCCGTCGATGGTGGACCCCCAGGGCCCGGACTTCCTTGGCGATGGCACGCCAAATCCCGATCTTCTCATGGGCGCGGACCTATGTGACACGTACAGGGAGGGAGAAATACCACGTTCAAGTTACTCAGCATTTTCCTTTCCAGTGGCCCAACGCCCCCCATCCCCGCCAGGCCCCCCCGCCAGGCCCCCCGCCATGCCCAACATGCCCCCCATCCCCGCCAGGCCCCCCGCCATGCCCCCCGCCATGCCCAACATGCCCCCCATCCCCGCCAGGCCCCCCGCCATGCCCAACATGCCCCCCATCCCCGCCAGGCCCCCCGCCAGGCCCAACATGCCCCCCATCCCCGCCAGGCCCCCCGCCATGCCCCCCCGCCATGCCCAACATGCCCCCATCCCCGCCAGGCCCCCCGCCAGGCCCAACATGCCCCCCATCCCCGCCAGGCCCCCCGCCATGCCCCCCGCCATGCCCAACATGCCCCCCATCCCCGCCAGGCCCCCCGCCATGCCCAACATGCCC
Source organism: Pleurodeles waltl (assembly GCF_031143425.1). NCBI lineage: Eukaryota > Metazoa > Chordata > Amphibia > Caudata > Salamandridae > Pleurodeles > Pleurodeles waltl. Next base: position 292,125,132 of record NC_090442.1, read on the forward strand.
CCCATCCCCGCCAGGCCCCCCGCCATGCCCCCCGCCATGCCCAACATGCCCCCCATCCCCGCCAGGCCCCCCGCCATGCCCAACATGCCCCCCATCCCCGCCAGGCCCCCCGCCAGGCCCAACATGCCCCCCATCCCCGCCAGGCCCCCCGCCATGCCCCCCGCCATGCCCAACATGCCCCCCATCCCCGCCAGGCCCCCAGCCAGGCCCAACATGCCCCCCATCCCCGCCAGGCCCCCCGCCAGGCCCAACATGCCCCCCATCCCCGCCAGGCCCCCCGCCATGCCCCCCGCCATGCCCAACATGCCCCCCATCCCCGCCAGGACCCCCGCCAGGCCCCCCGCCAGCCCCAACATGCCCCCCGTCCCCGCCAGGCCCCCAAGCCAGCCAGTGGCCCCAAATCCATATTGAATTAAACTCACTTGTTGGTCTGGAGGACCGTAGAGTAGCGCATACTGGGGGAGGACCCCATCCACAAGTTTCTCCAACTCCTCTCCAGTGAAGGCAGGGGCCCTTTCCCCAGTCGCAGCAGCCATTGTCCCTTCCAGACCGAGGTCACAGCAACACTTGCAGTATAGGTCCTCTCCTGTGAAAGTTCAAGTCGCAAGTGGATAAGTAGATAGAAAATGGCGGTCACGTCCGCGGCGGTGCGTACCGCGGCGGTGCGTCCCGCCACCGCCGGCGCCCTTCGCCATTGGCTCCTGAAACCCATAGGCTTCAATGTTAACCAATGCGGCTTCGCGCCGCGGTCTTGGCCCGCCGCCCGCCGCGGTGTGCCACGCCAGCGCATTGACCTCACATCCCATTGTCACACTTCACAGGTCAGGCAGCCGCCATTTCCAGGGCCCACATGGCTCAATTTCAACTGCGTCACACAGGCCTAGGCCTTGCATAGCCACTCAGACACGCCATTCACTGCATAGAGAATCGTATACTGTGCTAGCTGTGAGTACGTACCTGTGGGTTGCTTGACTGTGTGCTCCATGTTGTCCTTCCTAGGCACCGTCCGCTGGGTTGGGCGAGGAGACGGATGAATCCTCCCGTGTACCGACCGCTGGTGGACCTGTCGACAATGGAAGAACGCCACATTATCCTGACCTACCGTCTTAACCGTGCCACTATCCATGAACTGTGTGCCCGGCTGGAGCCCGACCTGATGTCCCCCATCCGCCAACCCACAGGGATTCCCCCTCTGGTGCAGGTCATGTCAGTACTACATTTCTTGGCAAGTGGGTCATTTCAGACAACCGTGGGAATTGCTTCTGGGATGTCTCAGCTCATGTTTTCGAAGGTGTTATCCAGAGTGTTGTCTGCCCTGATGAAATCCGTGAGGAACTACATCATTTTCCCTGAGGTGGGCGAATTGGCTACAGTGAAGGGTGATTTCTACGCCCTTGGACATATTCCCAACGTAATTGGTGCCATTGATGGGACCCATGTGGCTTTGGTTCCCCCAAGAGACAGGGAGCAGGTGTACAGGAACAGAAAAAGTTACCATTCAATGAACATCCAGGTGGTGTGTTTGGCTGACCAGTACATCTCGCATGTAAATGCCAAATTCCCAGGGTCAGTGCATGACGCCTACATCCTCAGGAATAGCAGCATCCCTTACGTGATGGAACAGCTACAGAGACACCGTGTCTGGCTAGTGGGGGACTCTGGGTACCCCAACCTGTCGTGGCTACTGACCCCAGTAAGGAATCCCCGGACCAGGGCAGAGGAACGGTACAATGAGGCCCATGGGCGTACTAGGAGGGTGATCGAACGCACCTTTGGCCTCCTGAAGGCCAGGTTTAGGTGCCTGCATATGACAGGTGGATCCCTAATGTACTCACCTAAGAAGGTGTGTCACATCATCGTGGCCTGCTGCATGCTTCACAACCTGGCTTTGCGCCGCCAGGTGCCTTTCCTGCAGGAGGATGGTCGAGACGGTGGTGTTGTGCCAGCAGTGGAACCTGAGGAGAGTGACGAGGAGGAAGACGACGGGGCTGAAACAGACAACAGGGACAGAATCATTGAACAGTACTTCCAATAGGACACAGGTAACATTTCAAAGATAATTTAGTAAATGTTAACTACTCTGCTGCATCTCTGCTGCCTGTCTATTTGCCCCAGTGTATGATGACTGAGTTTTGGCTTTTCCCTCCCTATTTCAGATCTGGGGTCACCACTACGAGTCCTGTGCTTCGTTTCCCCATGGACTACAGCTTTGTGGCAGCTGTTTGTTGACTTCACCATGTACAAGGACATATTTGCACTGTCATGTCAATTACAATCTATTGAAATCACAGCCAGACTCCTGATATTTTGGTGCAAAATAGGTGTTTATTGAAGTGCTCAAAATGGGATGGGTGGTTTCAAGTGGGTGGGGGCTATGGTGAAGGAATGTCCATGGCAGAGTCCAGAGTAACAGTCACACAGGTGCATTGTCCAGAGGCCTGTGGAGAGATGGAGCATGGGCAGTTCAAGGATGGACAGGGTGACAATGTGGGACAGTGGGATGACATCAGGTGGTATCCATTGCTGGCGGGGGTCTTGACATCCTACTCTGTCTTTTTGCGAGATCTCAGGGCCCTCTTGCGGGGTGGTTCTTCTCCTGCAGGAGGTGGGGGTCTGGTGGGCTGCTGCTGTGCGGGGGCCTCCTGTCCACTAGCGCCGGCGGAGGTGGATGGCTGTTCTTGGTCCAGGCTAGTGGCAGGGGCCCTTGGGTGTTGTTCAGTGTCCGCCCTGCTGTTTACGAGGTCCTGCAGCAGCCCTACCATGGTAACCAGGGTGGTGTTGATGGCTCTGATGTCCTCCCTGTACCCCCGATAGTGTTCCTCCTGCAGCACCTGGATCTCCTGGAACCGGGCCAGTACCGTCGCCATCGTCTCCTGGGAGCGGTTGTATGCTCCCATGATGGTGGTGAGGACCTCGTGGAGAGTGGGTTCCCTGGGCCTCTCCTCCCCCCCCTGTCGCACAGCTGCCCGCCGAGTTGCCCTGTTTCCCTGGGCCTCTGCCCCCTGGCCGGTGTGCCCACTACCACTGCCCCCAGGTCCCTGTTGTTGTTGGGGTGGTGGGTTATCCTGGGTGCCCTGTAGTGGTAGACACACCGCAGATTGACGCGCCCTGGAGACAGAGGCATGGGCCCGCTGGGTGGGAGCTGTGCTGGTGTTCCCAGAGGGGTTAGGGTCTGTAGTGGCCTGGGCCTGTGTGAGGGGAACCGACTGTCCAGAGGTCCCCGATGGTCCGGGCTGGTCATCGGTGTCCAGGTCGACAGAGCTGCTGTCATCGCTGACGGCCTCTTGGGTGGGGGGTGTGGAGAATTCTGGCCCCTCCGCCGCGGTGTGTTGACGGTCGGGTCCTGCAGGGGTATAGAGGTATGGTTATAGTTTCAATGTGTGGCATATGGGTGTATCTGTGGGTTCTCGTGTCCCCAAGTGCTGGCATTCGTGTGTGGGGGCTTTGGTGAGGGTGGCTTGTGAGGGGGATGTGTATATGCATTGGGCATGCTTTGGTGATGGGTGTCCATCCTTAGTGGACGCATGCAGGCCTAGGTTTTGGGATGTGTGGGTTGTGATGGTGAGACATTGGCGGGGAATAGGTGTGCTGGGGGTGGGGGTGAGGATGGTGGTGGGGGTGAGGATGGTGGTGGGGGTGAGGATGGTGGTGGGGGTGAGGGTGGGGGTGAGGATGGGGGTGGGGGTGAGGGTGGGGTTCGAGGATGGGGGTGAGGGTTGGGGTCTGATTTGGCATGCAGGTGGGGGGGAAGCAGTATTGAAGCTTCAACTTACCAGTATCCATTCCTCCGCCGACTCCTGCGAGGCCGTCAGGATGCAGGATGTTCAAGACTTCCTCCTCCCATGATGTGAATTGTGGGGGTTGAGGTGGGGGTCCTCCGCCAGTCTTCTGCACGGCGATGTTGTGCCTGGATACCATGGAACAATGAGGCACATGGGCGTACAAGGAGGATAATTGAAAGAACCTTCGGCCTACTGAAGGCCAGATTCCGGTGCCTCCACCTGACTGGTGGATCCCTGTACTACTCACCCAAGAAGGTGTGCCAGATCATCGTGGCATACTGTATTTTGCACAACCTGGCCTTGAGACGCCAGGTGCCTTTTCTGCCGGAGGATGAGCCTGGAGATGGTCTTGTGGCAGCGGTGGAGCCTGTGGACAGTGACGAAGAGGAGGCAGAGGAAGAAGATGTGGACAACAGAACAAACATAATACAGCAGTACTTCCAGTGACACACAGGTAAGAGACTGTAACTCCACTTAACATTTCAGTAATCTGTTGGACATTGTACATGGCAGCCTCTTACCCTATGTCTATGGCCACTGACTGTTCCCTTTGGGTTCTCTATTTTCAGATATGTGTGCCCCATTCTGGCTCCTGCTATATGTACTGCTGCCCACCAAAGGTCATCCTGTAGTATATTTCACTGTACATATACATTGCAATGCTTGGAGAATGTTGTACTAATACATTTGAGATTCTTTACTCTGACTCCAGATTGGTATTTGTTTCAAGGGTGTTTATTTAGATGCTAATAAGTATAGGGGTATGTGCAAGGGGCTGGGGTGATGGTGGAGGATAGTCCATGGTAGATCCCAGTGTCTTGGTATCACAGGTGCATTGTCCAAGGGGGCATAGGAAGGGGAGCAATGGCAGTTCAAGGTGGACAGGGGAACAGAGTGGGACAGAAGGGTGACTATCAGAAGTGTCCTATTTCCTTGCGGGGGTCTTGGCAATGTTCTCTGTCTTCTGCCTGAATCTCAGGGACTGTTTGCGGGGTGGTTCTCCTTCTGCAGGGGGTGGGGTGCTGGTGGCCTGTTGGTCCTGTGGTGGGTTGTGCTAGTGGGGTATATGTGAGATGTTGGAGTGATAGGGGTGAGGGTAGGGGTAGGGGTTTGTGATGGCATGCAGGTAGGGTACGGGGGATAAGGTAGTTAAGATTTGACTTACCAGAATCCAGTCCTCCTGCTACTCCTGCGAGGCCCTCATGATGCATGATCTCCAAAACATGCTCCTCCCATGTTGTTAGTTGTGGGGGAGGAGGTGGGGGCCCACCGCCAGTCCTCTGTACAGCAATCTGGTGTCTTGATACCAAGACCGCACCTTCCCCCGTTGGTCGTTCCAACTCTTCCTGATGTCATCCATGGTTCTTGGGTGCCGTCCCACGGCATTGACCCTGTCCACGATCCTCCGCCATAGCTCCATCTTCCTTGCAATGGACATCTGCTGCACCTGTGATCCGAATAGCTGTGACTCTACCCAGATGATTTCCTCCACATTACCCTTAGCTCCTCCTCTGAAAACCTGGGGTGTCTTTGGGGTGCCATGGGGTGGTGTGGGTGATGTTTGGGGTGGTGTGTGTAGTGATAAGTGGGGTGATATTTAGTGGTGTGTTGTGTGAGGTGCGTTGAAGTTATGTGGGTGATGGTATTGTGTGCCTGTGGATGCTTGGTAGCTGTTTGTAGTGTCTCTCTCTGGACTTCTCTCGGTAATTTGGTCGTAGGGGTTTGTGGGTGATGTGGGTGTGTGTTGTGTATTGTATTGGGTGTGTGGGAGTGGTGTATGTATGTGTATCAGGTGTGTGTATTTTGAATTGTCCATTGTGGTAGTGTTTTTTGTAATTGTGTCTGTATTTTTAGCGCGGCGGTGTGTACTGCCAATGGAATACCGCGGTTGAAAGACCGCCGCGTGGATTCGTGGGTCGTAATAGTGTGGGCGTATTTCTGTTGTCGTGACGGTGGAGGTTTTGTTTTCGCCAGTTTGTCACTGACCTTTGATGTGGCAGACTTGTATGGGTGTCTGAATTTTGGCAGATTCCGAGCAGGGGGTCATAATGACCATGGCGGAATTCCGCTGCTGCGGTGGTGTGTTGGCAGTCTTCTGCACGGCGGTAAGCGGCTTTTACCGCCAATGTTGTAATGTAGGCCATTGCTTCTAACCACTTATTTATCCAGCACGTGGTTCACATGGTCTTAAAGCTCTACATAGAAAAATGTGAAAATTATGCAAGCAGGCAATGAGTTTGTGATGGGTGAATCTATTACAATGTTGATGCAGACATTAACATTTGTACAAAAAGGAACATGAAAGTAAAGTGAAGGTGTCAGTCATGGTGAATGAAATAATTGGAGTAGATGCCACATAATTGGGACTTTAAAGTCCAGAGTACTCCTGCCATTGGTACTGGTAAGTGGCTGAGGATCGGTCAACAGAGTGAATATGTGGCACACAAAGGAGGTCCTTTAGGAGGAGGTCACTTGCTGGCAGTGGTGGGTGTCTTGCTATCCCCACCTCCTGGATTCTTTGCTGGACGTCCCCACTTGCATGTGGGGGGGATCTACTGCTACAGAGGCAGGGCAGTTTGGGGTGGGTTCTTCCTCTGGCAGGGCCTCCCTTCCAGTGGCTGGCACCAATGTTGATGTGCCTGGTGTTGATGAGCCAAAGGAAGGGGAAGATTGGTTTTGCTCAGGTCTGTGTGTATCTCCATCATCACCTCTGTTAGGGAGGCCATGTTGGTATTGTGGGCCTCCATCTGTTCTTGCATGTCCCTATACATGTTCCTCTGAAGCTGCTTGATTTCCTGGAGTTCATTCAAGACCTGGCCCGTCACGCCTTGGTACTCCTGATAGACCCCCAAGACATGGCGGATGGTGTCCTGGCCAGGAGCAGCCCCAGTGGCCTCACCCTGCTGGCCCACAGCATACCTCCCAATCACCATATCCCCACAGCTCTTTGCCCTTGCCACGGGTTGCCCTCTCCAACTGTGTCCTGGACCCTCACTGTCTGAAATGTTGCACTGCAACTCAGGATCCAGGACTGAGGGGGTACAAAATGGTAGACACTGTGCTTGGTACACAGGCTGAGGGGGGGTGAATGGTTGCCTGTGATGTTGAGGCAAACGGGCTGGGAGGTGTTGATTTGGCCACAGTGATAATCACTGTTGGTGTCTGACCAGGTTGCCCAAATGGGCCAGAACTGTCCTCCACGTCCAGACGTCTAGGAGTGCCTTCTTCACTGAGGGCTTTACCCAGGGGGATGATGGCAGTCTCTTCTGTGGCCTCTGTGTACCCATTGGCAGCTTGACCTGTTGATGTGAAAGATACAATGTTACTGGTTGTATTGTGACATCTACAGTTTAGTGTTACATTAAGCATAGACCTTGTACAAAGTTAATTTGCAGTTAATCCTATTGTGGCAAGTAGTCATGTTATTGGTTGTATTGACATGACATATGTGAAGCATGCCAATTCAATTTAAGTCAAGCAGTTGCTGAGATGTGCAGATCATTAGCACTTGGTTTGGTGGCCTGATAATGCCATTTTGCCACCAGTGCAGCCCAAAAAGTGGCTGGGAAAGATATGTCTTTGCCCATTTTGAGGCCTAGTTGATTGTGATGCAGGCAGACCCAGGAGTTTCTTGTATGTGTGATTGGAGTCATCATGTGGTCAGTGCAGTGTAAATGTATCTGTTGCCAATACCATTCTGATTATGCATCTTGAGGCCTTTGGGATCATTGTTTTGCACACTGGGTAAGCTGTCTTTCCTGTCCTCAATAGTTTCATTGTGGGTTAGAAGGTCAAGATGGAGCTAGGTATCCAGGCACATCTCAGAATTTAGCATGATATGTGTCTTGGGTACTCCAAGGTGAGCCAACTTCAATTGAGAGTTAGCAAGCAAGGGTATGTGGAGCTGGCATCATGTCAATCCCTGTATTACACACACTATGCAAAAGTCATCTCCCCAGGTGAGAACACTTCAATTGTGAATTGCCAGATACAGGTCTTTGGACGGGTGAACACTAGGCTGGTGAGTGGAATAACAGAAAAAGTGGCAAAAAGTGAGCTATGAGCATGCATGACATAGCATTTTGGTGACATTTTCTATAGCCATACCAGGGAGAGAGATGTAATGGGGCACTAGGAGGGCCAGCACCAGTCTTCTTGGCCTGCAGGTGGTGCCTGGGGACCAAGGGACGGATCTTGCCTCTGAGGTCGTTCCACCTCTTCCTGATGTCCTTCTTTGTGTGCAGGGTTGTCCCTACAACATTCACTCTGTTGACTATCCTGTCCTACATTTCTTTCCTACTGAGAGGAGTATGCTGGTCTTGTGATCCAAACAATTGTGTCTCTACTGTTATGATTTCATCCACCATGACTCATTACTCATCTTCAGAAAAATGGGGATTTATGGAACGTGACATGATGGGACAAACAAAAAACAGGTGACAGTTACCTACTAATCAGGGGAAGTGCAACAGGGTGTGAATAGACAAATGTGTGTTCAGGGTGTTCTATGGGATGGTGAAAAAGGGGTGCCTTATCTGTGTAATATTGGATATGCTCTGGTTGTGGTTCTTTGGCTCTGAGTGGAAATGCAAACAATTGTAATCTGTGAAGGGGTGTGTTTTATAGTGTCCTTTACAGGTGTGTTCAGTATGGTAATTTGTGTCAGCTGTGTTGTTTTCAAATTCATACAATGTGCATTTGTGTATTACTCTGCTGACCGTTGTGGTTCGGACGGCCATTGACTGACCACCATGGAGTCCGCCACGGCGACTGTGTGCTTGTAGTAAGGTCAGTGGTTGGTCACTGTGCTGACAGCATTGGAGGTTGGATCACCTATTTCCAGGCCTCTGTGCCGCTGGCGGTCTGCCATTTTTGCCTGGCGGTCAGCAGTCCTGCCTGTATAACTCATAATAGGGTCGTCTGAAAGCCGCTGACATGGCGGTCTTTGCAGAACTGCCAACACGGTGGCCTGGTGGTCCGACTGCCAAACTTGTAATGAGGCCCAAAGTCTGACACCTGGAGCTTGCACTTTATCAGGTGTGATAAAGGGCACTGATTTTGAATTTTCCCCTAACAGAAGAGAATAGGATTTTGATGCTTTCTGCAAACATTCCTTATATCCTGGCTTACACTCTGCCTTTTTCACCACTTGAACGTCTACAGGTTTGCCCAGCTGAAACTTAACAGGGGAAAAATTTAAGAGTGGAATATTATTGCACACCGTAGTGTGCATGTAGGTTCCACACTGCTTTTGGTTTTGTGTAGGAATTGCAAAATAACAAGACCTACAAGTTTCTGGAAGTGTTTTCAGTGGGCTTCAACTATCATCAATATAAGTTGTTCACAATGAAACACTTAGGGGGTCATTCTAACCCTGGCGGTCCAAGACCGCCAGGGCTAAAATGACGGGGGCACCGCCAACAGGCTGGCGGTGCCCCGCTGGGCATTCTGACCGCGGCAGTTTGACCGCGGTCAGAAGTGGAAAACCGGCGGTCTCCCGCTGCCCATTTGAATCCTCCATGGCGGCGCAGCTCGCTGCGCCACCATGGGGATTCTGACAGCCCATTCCGCCATCCTGTTCCTGGCGGTTCGCCCGCCAGGAACAGGATGGCGGTATGGGTTGTCGTGGGGCCACTGGGGGCCCCTGCAGTGCCCATGCCAATGGCATGGGCACTGCAGGGGGACCCTGTAAGAGGGCCCCACTTTGAATTTCACTGTCTGCATTGCAGACAGTGAAATTTGCAACGGGTGCCACTGCACCCGTCGCACCTTCCCACTCCGCCGGCTCCATTCGGAGCCGGCGTCCTCGTGGGAAGGTAGTTTTGCACTGGGCTGGCGGGCGGCCTTTTGGCGGTCGCCCGCCAGCCCAGTGCAAAACCCAGAATACCCTCAGCGGTCTTCCGACCGCGGAGCGGTATTTTGGAGGGGGAAGTCTGGCGGGCGGCCTCCGCCGCCCGCCAGACTTAGAATCACCCCCTTAATTTTTATTATTGGAAACATAATGTAATCAAGCACAATATATAGACTGATAAGGTATAATGATAATACCAACAAACCAATACATTTAGAGTTTGTCGTAGTCCCTGAATATACATATATGTACACATTTACATAAAAAATAACACAAATCAACACAAAAATACAATATCAAATAAATATTTAGATACAGCAAAATATTTACAAAGCTAGTATGGATTCTTGTCTCTCAAAGATATTCAACTTAAAAGGTTACATAGCCTACCTAAAAAGTAGTCACCAATACAAGGAGTGAATTGGAAAAACTCCACTTTTGCATGAATCCTTGTCAATTGATTCAGTTGACACACAAAGATCCATTTACAAGGACTCCTCCATAGCGACAGTCAATGTATTTCAGCTGTGTATGATTCTGGCCTCCTTAGGACAAAACGTAACCCAACAAAGATTGTACCTGTGCAAAAATTATATACCAAATATAAACCAATATGTGCACCTATTTACAAGGATGCATTGTGCCATGCATTTCACACGTGTTGATCCAATGCAGAAGAAAACCTGGAGTGTGGAACAAGCTTGCCATAATGAAGTGTGAAACCACAATCCTTGTCAGGGTGCGGCACAAACAAACCCCAAATTAACCTGTGCTCAACCCTCGGTTTTGGGTTGTTGGTTGACTGGGGTGTGAACCCTGGTCAAGCAACAGCCACAGTCCCTTGCAGGGTGAACCACAATAAGTCACTAAATTACCTGTGTTTAACCCTGGATAACTGGGCACAGAGAAGTCAGTCTTAAATTTGAGGCAATGTGTAAAGTTTTTATGCAGCACTTTGAGCAATAATAAAGTGAAAACACTACACAAGAAAAATACCACACCAATTTAGTAAAATAAAATAAACTTTAATAAATAAAACAAGACCAAAACAACAAAAGTAGAGCTGGAGATCTGCAAGTTTAAAGATTCTGTAAAAATAGCTCCAAAAAGCACAAATCGCTAACTCTGGATATCTGGTTGTGCCCGACCTGGACAGAGTCACATGTTCCGGGTGACTGTATTTTAGGGTGGGCAGGCTACAAGGACCCACTTAGATCCACAGAACAAAGTACCTTTAATCATGGTGCGCGGCCAACTTGGCATTGCTTTGTGAGGCTTGGCAATGCTTTGTGTTGTCTGGCGTTAGGTCCAGTGAAACTGTATGCAAAGGCATTCTGTCACTTTGGGTCAAATCCGGTGAGCTGTGGACCCTAGCTGGTGGGGCTCTTCATCACTTTGTCTCAGTTCAGAGGGAGCTGGCAGCTGTGCGGCAAGGCCTTGTGGGCCCTCGTGCCATTTTGAGTTGATTCAATGAGGCTGGCAGCTGTGTGGTGAGGCTTTGCGGGTTCTTCACGTTGGTTCCAATAGGAGCACCTTCACACCCACTTCTAAGAATTCAGGACTGGGGTGGCACAACTTGGGAGGGCAGGACTTACAGATGGCAGAGTTCAGGTGCTTGTTGGAAGGCTGTTTGAAGCCTGTTATGGTCCTGGGGCTTCTGATCAGGAGGCCAGCCAACTAGCCCTTGAAGTCACTCTGGGCTCCCGGGTTCAGAGTAGCAGATCCAGTAATTCTCACTCAGGCAAAAGGGCAGCAGACCGCAGGTCACCACAGCAGGGCAGTAATCCTTCAGAGCAGAAGTCCAGTAGAGTGGCAGTCCTTTCAGCAGCACAGCAGTCCTTTTTCCTGGTAGAGTATCCACAGGTCCAGAAGTGTACTGAAGAGTTGGAGTCTGAGGCCCAGTATTTATACCCAAAAGTGCCTTTTAAGTGGGAAGAAGCTTCTAGAGGCATGCCTGTGAACGGCACAGGTGCCCTGCGTTCCCTGTCCTGGCTACAAAAGAACTACAGGGGGTATAAAGCCCTTTGTGTGGAGGCAGGACACAGCCTGTTCAAGTGTAAGTTCAGGCACACCAAAGCTTCCTATTGTGTGTGTCTGTCTAGGAGGAATACACAAAGCTCAACTGTCAGTTACACCCAGTCCTATGACCCATAGATAGGCACTGAGGGGCCAATTATGAGTCTGGCGGTCACGGACCATCAGAGTCACGGGGGCAGTCCGACCGCTGTGGCTGTGGCGGTCCAACTGCCACCTTACAAGCTTGGCGGGCAGATCTGCCAACCTACCCCATCTCCACCAGGATCCAAGATCCCAATGGGCTGATGGCGGTCCTGGTTGTAATCAGCCAGGGCAGCACTGAACTCAGCACCGTCCTGCTAATTACAACCTTGTTCTCCGCCAGCCTTTTCATGGCGGTTTCACCACCATTAAAAGGCTGGTGGAGAACAAGTGCAAGGGGCCACAAGGGGGTTCCCGCAATGCCCATGCTTGTGCATAGGCAGTGCAGGGGTCCCGTTGCCCAGCATCCTTGAAATGTACACCATGTGTGCAGCAGAATTGCCGCTGGCTCAATTATAAGCCAGAAATAATAATGTCACATCTTTTCCACTGGGCTGCCTGGCAGAAACCTTGGTTTCCGCCGGTCAGCCCAGTGGGAAAGTTGAAATGGGGCCAGTGGGGACACCGCCAGCACCACAGCGGTTTCCTCATCTAGTGTTTGGCAGATGGGTGTTTCCGTCCATCAAACTCCTAATGACCCCCTAAATGTCTAGGGCAGGAACATGCCAACTTTCTGAAAGTGTTGTTTTCAAAATTTTAATGTATAATCTGACTTCACCATAAGAGGGGATTTTTCATTACAATTCCAAAGACACCAAACATTAATTGGTCACCTGCCCCTGTCTAGAAATGATCACTTATTAGCTGTAATAAGGAAACTCCAATGTTTGCCTATGGGAGAGGTAGGCCATGCAGTAGTAAAAAACAAATTTAAGAGTTTTCCACTACCAGGACATGTAAAGCTCAAACATACATGACCCACTTTGTAATCACACTTCGCCCTGCCCTCAGGACTGTGTAGGGCCTACGCTAGGGGTGACATATGTATTAAAAAGTAAGATTTGGGCCTGGCAAGAGGTTTATCTTTGCAGGTCGATATGACAGTTTTAAACTGCACACAAAGGCTGCAGTAGTAGGCCTGAGACATGTTTAAAGGGCGCCTCAAGTGGGTGGTGCAATCAGTGCTGCAAACCCACCTGTAGCACTTCATTTACAGGCTGTAGATCCACATAGTACCACTTTACTAGGGACGTACAAGTAAATTAAACATGCTTATTGGATAGAAAACAATCCTACCATGTTTAAATAGGAAAGCCCAAGCACTTTAGCACTTTTTAACAGGGGTAAAGGCACAGTGTCCTAGGGCCACAAAAATGAATTCAGTAAAAATAGGAGTGAAGGCAAAATGTTTGGGAATGACCCTGCAGAAAGGGTCAAGTCCAACATGATGTATATGGGGTTTTGCCATATTTAAATATGACAGAGTACAGGTAAGAATGAGGAATTGTTACCCAGCATATTTTTTCAAAATCATCTTTACTGTAACCATCACCTGGATTAAAGTACCCGTGTCTTCGAACTACTGTGTTTCAGGTCATTCATTTTGAGAGAGTCCTATTATCTTATTTATATTTAGACATTCTGTCTAGGTTACTCTTTCTAGATTCCCTCCTTGGGATAACCTAATATTGAACTCGGCTTGATTTCTATTGTTTACTTCCTATTTTCTGTTTTTACTACGATGCTGGGGATATTATGCTTACTTGTATTAGAAAACCCAATAACCCAATAAAGAATTAAAATCCAAAATTATTTTTACTGTGACACATTGTTTGACTATGACAAGAGGACTACATTGTTGTGGAAGTGGGCATAAAAGGTGTTAGTTAATGTGAGAAAGGGAATTATTAATTGGGGTAGATGATAGTTATGAGGTCTCTATCTTGTTAGGCCCAGCTATTGGTTTCAGTAATTTAAACATCTGTATAATACAACAAAAATAATATTGCTTCAGCACAATGTCAGAAAAAATATTAATTATCACAATATCGTCATGCCATATTGTAAGACATTGGAGTATTAGTTGAAGAGGGTGAGAACCAAGTTAAAATAAGAATCACAATTCTTGTCAGATTGAACCACAAAAGCCACTAAATAAGCCTGCGTTCAACCCCATGCCAGCAGTGGCGCGGAGCAGTCAGGCCTACCTTTAGTGGCAATATATAAAGTGTTTATGCAGTATTCAAACAGTAATCAAGCAAATATATTCTCAGATCGATTTAGAAAAATAGAGAATATTTTGTTAAATAAAATTACACCAAAACAACAAAAAGCCAATAAGTAGAACTAGAGATATGAATGTTTAAAGTTCAAGTTAAATATAGCGACGAAATCACAAAGCGCCAACCTCGGGAATCTGGTCACGTTAGACCTCATGAAAGTCAAAAGGTAAGGCTGATTGGAATGGATTGCTGGTTGGGTAGAGGGCCTTGGTTTATCCTGGTAAAAGGTTCAGCTTCTAACTTACAAAGTTTTCGGGAGAAAAGTGGACATCAGCAATTCATCAGAGGGGCAAGTTGTATCTGAGGAATGGGTCAACAACGACAAAAACCCTCTGTGTTGGGTCTCGGAATTGAACGTGGCTAATCAGCATTGGGCCCAGTGAAGCTATTGATGAAGGTTGTTGGTGTCAATCGGGCGCGGCTCAGCGTCGAATCTATTGAAGACATTGAGGAAGGCTGTCAGCATTGAGGCACTGCAGGGAGGAGTACATTCTGACCACAGCCAAAAGTCAAGTACCTTGACGACAATGCTTGGGGGTCAAAACTCACTTCTACAGAGGCAAGCAGATAGGACCATGGCAGGTCCATTTGCGACTGGTCAGCTAGAAAGCAGGAAAAGGCCTCTGGAAGTTAGTTGTGTCCCCGTAGCTCAAATAAGAGCTCATCCAACTGACCCTTTCAGTACCTTCCTACAGAATTCAGACAGCAGGACAGTCCCTATTCTGATTCTTCACAGGCCCAGGAGGGGTCTGTGGGGTCCACATTTATGCCCAGTGCCAGCCAGTGGGTGGTGGGCAACCCTTTACCCACCCCAAACCAGCTTTGGTCAGTTTTCACCTCTCACAGGTTTTGGAGCCAGCCTGACTAGACAGAAAAAGGGTGATTGGCCTAGGTATGAGCTTCATCTGCCAGTGACATGGTAGGCACCCTTTAAAGTTGAGGAAGGACTGGCACTGCCCCTAGGCCAACATATCAAGGGAGGAGATGCCCTCCCCATACCCAGAACCCTTTGTCTTCTCTCTGGAAGCAAATTACATCTCACCACAGGGGCACGATCAGGGGTCAGATGACATCTGGACACTGGCAGAAAAGCCTTTTGCTTTAGGTAGGAAAATGAGAGCTTTCTAAAAGTGTCATTTCCATAACAGTGATATAAAATCTGACTTTGTCACCAAATTACATTTTAAATTACTGTTAAAATGAGAAGAATCATTTCTCCAGCTAGTCTCAAACTAAATTAAGCACTTTTTAAATGTATACTGTACACCAATTTTAACCCATGGGAGAGCCATATTTGCCACAGTGAAAAATGGCTTTGGAAGTTCTCACTGCTAGGACATGTAAAATATTAAGGGGCATATTTAAAAGCCCCTAGCGCCACCGGAGCATCACTTTGGTGACGCTCCGGTGGAGCAATGCCCTGCGCAGTGTTTACACAGTGGCGTTAAACCACTTTTTGTGGCTTAACGCCACCTTGTAAATACGTCCCATTCACATGCAGCACTTTGCGTGGAAGGGGGGTGCAATGGGTATTCCTGTGGGCGTGCAACAGCAACACCCATTGCATTTTGACGCTGCCACAGATTTACGAGTTTTCGTAAACCTGAGGCAGTGCCCAAATCTAACGCCACCCCAGGGGTGACGTTAGCATGGTGCAACAAGTAGAAATGCTTTCATTTCTCTTCATTTTTTGCTCGTTCTATATGTGCTGCATTTTGCAGCACACATCGAAGAGTAAATCACCATTTAAGATTGCTTTTCTGCAGGAAGGTGTTCCTTCCTGCAGAAAAGCAATCTCCCCCTCAACGCAGCCATCCTTGCACTATGGTGTAAGGGTGGCTGCGTTTGCGCATGGCAGCAAATTTAGCACCAGCGCAGGGGGAAACACAAGGGTGCTCTGTATTCTTTTAAATACGGAGCATCCCTACATTTTGAAAATGATGGTGTGTGACGCTGGCAAATTTGGCGCTGCACCACACACTGTCATTTTCTGTTAAATCTGGCCCTAAATATACATTTCCTACTTTTAAATACCATGCCCCATGGGCTTTTAGGACTTATCTCAGGTAGTATTAAAAAGGAAGGTTTTAGGCCTGACAAAATGTTTATTTTGCCATGTCAAAATAGCACTCAAAACCAGGTTGCATTAACAGACCTGAAGATCTGTTTTACAGGTCTACAGTAGTGTGTGGTGCAATGAATGCTGCAGTCCAGTGGTAGACTTTAATTTACGGGCCCCAAGTACCGGTACAAGTAGTGCCATGTACTAGAGATGTATAAGCAAAGTAAATGCACTGATTAAGTGTATGCCAATTTTTCCATGTTTAAAAACAAGAGCATTAGCACTTTATTAGTGGTTAGCAGGGGTAAAGTGCACAGTGGCCAACAAGAAATGGGTTCAGCTACAGAGAGCAAACACACGGGGGAATACCCTGCAAGCACTGGCCATTTCCAACAAATACCCAAGAAATACCCAAATATTGATAACAAAATATTGCTCTCTAGAAAATCTAAAATAAATACTGTTAATAAATAATATTGATAACAAAAATGTTGATAAAAAAAATAATGCTAACTCATTAAATACATTAAAAATAAATAAAATAACAAAAATATTGTTACAGTAATGTCACTTGAACATGCATGAAATAATATGAAAAATATTTTAACAACACATCCAACTGGAAACAATCACTAAAAAATATAAAATTAAAATAAATTGTAATGTGCTTGAATAAGTACAATTACTTATAAAACAAGACACATAAACATGACTGCCAAATACAGGAACCACAAATTAAATATTATAAATACATTAAACATTATAAATATGCCAGTATACTAATATTTAAAACCTCTATAAAATAGCACAAAGCCAGCTATATTCTGCACCAAAAATGCTACAACTTGAAGAAGACAAAACTCTGCAACCTTTCCAGAGGAAAACGTAACATCAGAACTTCACGACCAAATCACTAAATGTAAGTAAATAACCTAAAAACTGCAATATAATTTACACATTTGCTTGCACCTTACTTTAAAATAAATATCTAATACCCACCTTTTCAATTAGATCTCCAAACTCTAGCTTCCATATCAACATTACAGAAGAAAAAGCTATCCTTTAGACCAACAAAGCGAACTTCATAAATGAGAAACTCAACTAACATACATCACAAGTAAATAAAAGCCATAAACAGTATCACAAAAGCCAACTCTTAAAACATAAAATTAAAACTAACCCCAAACCAATTTGCAAATTAAATTAACAATATTTTAAACTCAACATTAAACAGACACTTTCTACTTGACAGGGAAAGATGCCCCACCTGACACAGATCTCGAATGAATGAAACGGGGAATGAAAAAACAAGCAGTATTTTATAATGTTAGTAATATTTAAACTAAAATCTTTAACATACAGTTACAAATATATACTTCTACCATTTTTCAGATAAAGCCGCACAAAAAGTCACATATATCGACTTGCAGAAAGGCAGACAACATACATACAACAAGGAAAGGAAACAGCGTAAATGTATCAAATATTACTCTAATGCTTGCAACAGGACAACCACAACTCAAAACTACATTGTAATTAATGTTAGAGAAAACAACTACCCCCCAAATTTGAAAGACATAGAAGTAAGGTTTGTTCTGAAAGATCTATGAGAAGCAAGCACCAGCATTCAGGAAGCCACAGGCACCATTTAAAAAATATATACTGCTTAAAGTTCCACAGCACTATTTAAAAAAATATATACTGACTAAAGTTCCTGAGCACATAAGATGTCAACTACCAGCAGTCCCCAATCTAAAAAGATTAATAGCATGCACAAGAAAAGCCACGATTCATACCACCCATTCTCCTGCATAGAAATAATAACAGAGAAATAATCATATATGCAACACAAAACAATGTATTTAGACTAACCCAATAAACATCAGGGATGATGGATGGCACCTTCAAATCGTACCCTTCACCCGTTCATGCAAACATACCCCATATATGGAGAATATCAGGTTTGTACCATACCCGTAATTTATGCATTCCTGCAAAGTGGAAAATATTATGTACTACTAAACAAAATAAAAATTTAAGTTACTATCCTCAAAAATAGTCATAGATTTTGAGCAGGCAAGGATACCAACACTTTTCAAAATCTACTCACACACAATCATACAAAGATGCAATTATAATTTTTTCAAAGTGTTTGTAGACAAGTCCAAAAATCTGCACTAAGTGTAATTTGACAATTTGTTTTTTATGATTTGGAATTCTGTTGAGGTCCACATAAAAATATAAATAGCATATTTTGCACAAAACAATAATGCAATCAGCCATAGAAACAAAATTACAAAAAATCAGCAAGATTGAGGTAAAAATTCATTACAATTCATAATGACGGAGAAGATAAAAAGAACACATAAAGACCAAAGAATAATCATATATAGCACATGCTAAAAAATAAATTCATGTGTAAATATGTAACTGCAAATAATTCAATACACCCCATATTAAAGTGCAAGAGTGCTAATGAACGTACGTGAACAGAAACATCACACAAAAGTTTCATCATAGTGGATGCAATGGATTCACGTAACTGCATAAATGCAAAATACATTATTGGCTGTAGGCTTATAAAGTACTAAAGTGCTAATATGCGCGAATACATACACTGATACGCACCACATGTACAGGAAAGAGAAAACAATAGCTGTATAAATAAAATGCATAATAAATACACTCCATAAAAAGTGTAAAACGTGCAAAGCAGTCAAATACGCATGTATACACCAACCTATTCCATAAACATATGTGAAGATCCTAATAGATGTGTAGACGTGTACACAGAATATATATTACAAAAGAACCAAAATAGAATGCATAGTCTATACATTCCATAACAAAGTGCCAATGAATCATCTACCCATCTGTGCACATCCATCCAAATCCTTCATAACATATAAAATGTAATTAAAATATGTGACTGCTAAATATAGGGGAAAATTGAGTCCACTCGATGTGGTGCAAAATTACAAAAATTCATACTAAACAACCTATAAGAGTCATAGGCTACAGAATGTAAAAAAACAAGCAAGTGCACAAGTACAATTTTGTGATACTTGCAATTCAAGAATACAGTACATGTGGGCTCACTTCCTTTTCCAAAAATGCATGAATTCAATTTCTCAGTCTTGCATTATTAAAACACATTAAAAACTTTGTGGCGTACCAGATGCAGATTGGGACATACAGGGACCACATGATTTAAAACCTTGATATGTTTAAAGAAAAGATCACACAATATATCTTCCTCTGCTAAACCTTCCCATATTCCTGTCATCACCCTTAAAGGAAGCAAACTGAGGTGGTCATTTCGAGTCTGGCAGTCTTAAGACTGCCAGACTTGGGGTGCGGTCGGACTGCCGCAGTAGTGGCAGTCTGACCGCCCCATTCTGACCTTGGCAGAGCCGCCGCGGTCCATCCGCCGACACCACCAGGCTGCAGCCTGCCTGCAGCTTGGTGGTCCCGGCAGTTGCAATCTGCCAGGGCAGCGCTGCCCATCCGTCAGCCTTTCCGAGGGCGGTTTACACTCTGGGGGTCCCTGCACTGCCCATTTACTTGGCATGGGCAGTGCAGTGGTCCCCATGCACAGTCCCATCACGCATTTGCTCTGCCTGAATTACGGGCAGTGAAATGTGTGATGGGTGCTGCTGCACCTGCTGCACCGCCACATTGGCGCTGGCTCGGAATCAATGTTAAGATCCTCTTCACAGGAGGGCCGGCGGTGAAGTTGGAGTAGGGCCGGTGGTGTCCTGGCGGCACTAGCAGTCAGGTGGCGGGATGAGTTTGGTGGGCAGCCTCTGCTGCCTGCCAAACTCAGAATGACCACCTGGGTCTTAAAAGCAGAAAAATGTTCCAAACACCATGTGGAAGATTCCACAATAAATAGGGTTGAGGAGTCTTACAAACACTGCTTTCTATTACTATCTTGTTCCTAACATGCTGTGTACAGAGTAAAATATCGCATTTCCAGTTAACTGTAAGCACAGATTTTTTCAGGAAGCTTTTAAGAAACAATTTGGAAAAGGAGAATCCCCAATCAATCTAATCTCAAACCTTTCCAATGCTTTTTGAAAGGAGGAATAAAAAGTACTTCTCTCAAAGTAAGGAAGATTTTATTCTTTAATGCACTTTGAATTGTTCCTTTTTCACTTCCTAACAGATTATTCCCCCAACTCTGAACTTCGCCATGGTAAGCACATCCATAAAAGGTCATCCAAATTGAAGACAAAGAGCAGCGGTGGAAGACAGAGAGTGCAAATTACAAGTGTGATGCCAAATACACCCCTCAACAATATAAAAAAAGAACAATAGTGCATATCCATCACTTCACAATTACAACACAGTGAAGGAAGAATGTTTACCATATAAACCGATAAAACATGTGCAAAATGCCCCATCCCTCAGTTCTTATACAATCTATTATTAGCAGACTCCTGGGATAGAGCCCTACTTTTACAATGATTTATGTATTACTACTACTATAGTTACTTGAAAGGATCCTACCCAGATAGGGATAAAATGTCACTTTTTCAATTTTTACTTTCCCCAAGAACCAATTGAGATTTTGTCTAATCCTGGTTCCCTTCTTCTTAAAGGTCAGGACTATTAGAGATATTTATTTTTAATTAATGCTCCTCTCTATATGTTTCCAAGACAGAAATAAGCCTTTGAGGTATATCAGGATCACACTGTTTGTGTATAATAAACAACAAACATCCATTAAACCCAATTTTGGTGACACCCCCTTTGCCATACCCACTCTACGTGGCAAGTCATGAGTATAAAGGGAGAAGAGTAGAGGCGCCAGCAGACACCCCTACTTTAAACCATTATAAGTCACCACACGCCTTGCCAGACCTTGATTCCCCCCATCAGAACTTCAGTCCATGTAGAGGGGTGGAGGGCTATTATTAGCCTCAAAAGATTTGCAGGGATTCCTAGCTCCAGCAATTTTCGCAACAGTGTCCCTTGGTCTAACCTGTTGAACGCTGTGGAATAATCAATGCAGAATAGACTGGCAGGCCCCTCATTTGCAGATATTTTTCTATGATTGTTTGAAGTGCAACAATATTATAGAGTTTTTACAAAATCCAGCTTTTTCCACCAGTGTGATAATATTTTGAATGCCATTCTTAACGATGAAAAAGAACGCTTTTAGAAAAAAGTTTGCTTGTTTCATCCAAAAGCACTATTTTACTATAACTGGCCGGGGAGTTTTTCATACCCTTTTTAGGGTCGAGCCTGCGTTGCATGCGCTTGCGCATGCATATCCCTTGCGAGACGCTTTAGTAGTTAGAAAAGGTCTCGGAGTCCCATCCATGTCACATCAGTGTCTTTCATTGGATCGTGGGCTTGCCTTTTAAAATCTGCTTGCTTTCATTAGTAGAAGGCATGCATACATCATGCCTTTTCGGGTGGTTAGCCCTCCTCGAGCGCAGCGGGCTAGTACTGAAAACATGCGAGGCTCGCTGTTTTCCATCCGGTTTGTGGACTACATTTAATCTTTTTTCGAAGCGCGATCTCGCTTGGCAGAAGTCGAGCGCTTTGCATGACATCGACCCTGTTACATAGTTAATTGCACTTTTGCCAGTTAGGTAGATAATTGCACTATTGCCGATAGGTTTCACTACGAGTGAACTGTAGCAGCGCGATCGCCCTCTTTTTTTCCATTTAATGTGTCCGGTTGGGTGTTTACAACTGCTAATAGCTCTAACTCGGAGCAATGCGAGACCCGTTGCATTGTAAGTGCTTGTTATACAATGGGAACTATAATACTCCCTTTCCGGAAAGCTTGAATAATACCAGCCAGATAACAATGCACACATAACTGATGTAGAAAAGAAGCATATGCTGAATGCTCCTGCCTAATAAGAGCTGTCAAGAGCTACAAAAGGCGTTCACTGGCAAGCAACCATATATAAAATGCAGATACAAACTTTTAGTCCTCAGAGGAGTAACATAACCTAAAAAAGCTTAATTTTTAGGCATGACTTTAAGCTCCAAGTATAGTTTTGTAAGGTGGCCCTGGCTTAACCTGGTCTGCTGACACACCCTGATGTACTGCCAGTAAGCTGCCTTGACTACCTGTCTATTTTCTCTGCGGATGAGATCTGGCTGGTCCCAAAATGTCTCGAGCTTTAGTTTTTTGTACCAAGCATATACAAAGCTCAGCCATGGAACTTTCTGGGCTAAGTCGAGTTTTATCAAGTGGCATGCACTATACATGGGCAGTTTAGGGGTAAACCAGACCCGTACCCAGTAGAGTGGGTGTTTTGGTTGGATTTGATCAGTCACCCTATTCATACTCATATCATATCTCAGGGGGATAAGCAGGGTACTGATTGGTACAGTTACTACTGTCTTAATTAAATTGTTTTCAGCTAGCCTGTGTGTGTTAGCATACACCCAGACTTCTGCGCCATAATTAGCTGCATTCAGGCCGTTAGCTCGAATGCCTCAAGTGCTGGTGAAATAGAACGTGTTTCTGTAGCTCTGAAAAAAGAAGGATAGCACTAGATCTATGTGATAAAATTAGGGAGCTTTTTACTACTTGTGAATCCCAATTTAGTTTTGGAGACATGGTAATTCCCAGATAGTCAAACTCAGACACCCTTTTAAGAATGGAAACACCCGTTCTTATGTTCCTCGTTCTTGCTATGAGGTTCCCAAAAACCATATACTTGGTCTTAGAGCAAGTTATCTCCAGCCCCCTGTCTCCACAAAAAGACCCGGATTTTGACACCAGGTTTTGCAGTCCCATTGCAGACTTGGAAATCAGCAATGAATCAGCTAACAAAAGTATAGGAATTTTCCCTCCATTAATGGTGGGAGAATCATTTGTGCACTGCTCAAGGTATTCAGTGGCATCATTCATGTAGAAGGAAAAAAGTGTAGGGGCCAACAGGCATCCTTGGCGTACCCCCCAGCAGATTGGGATTCTGGATGTCATTTCTCCATGCCCCCCACATCGGACCTGGGTATAATTCCCGCTATGTAATCTCATTAGAATATCGACTAAACTGCTAGGAGCTCCCATCTTCCTTAGGACTTCCCACAGTTTGTCACGTGGAATTAAATCAAAGGCAGTACGTAGATCAACAAAGGCCACATATAACCTCTGACGATGGAGGAGAACCTGCTTCCACTACAATGCTGCAAACCTAAATGATTGATGGTACTTGTCTTTGGCCGGAATCCTGCCTCTATGGAAGTAAAAACCTCTTCGCTGTTTGCCCAACCCAGCAATTTATCAAGTACCTGCCTTGCAAATATCTTTTGGAGATTATCCAGAAGACTAATAGGGCGATAGTTAGCAGGGCTGCTTGAATCACCTTTTTTATACACTGGGAGGATTTCATCCCCTTTCCATGTGTCTGGCATTTTACCTCCACTGGCTACTGCATTTGATAAAATGTTTATGTACTCAGCCCACATTCATGGTTCAGACTTATACAAGTCTCCAGGGATTCCGTCTGGGCCAGGAGCTTTTAGGGGTTTCAAGCTGTCTATACCTGCCAGCGTGTCTTCCATTGAGAAAAGAGATGTAGATCCATCTGCCACACCTTCCACTCCCAAAGCTATGCATGAATTCTCTGTCCCTTTGACTATGTTAATATCTACTATGGGGCTTGCTATGTGTTGATGTGGAGGACCACAGGGACCCTTCCCAGTGTCATTAGTGCTCCCCAACTACAAAGCACCAAAGTGTTCCTCCCACTTTTCAGGCTCGATGTTACAATGCCTCAGAATACCCAATTTGGCAGTTCCACCAGAAATGATTTCCCAAAAGGCATGGTTGTCTCTTAGTTTTAAGGCCTAGAGTATTTTCTTCCAGTTTTATTCATCCCTCTTTCCCCTTGCCGCCCTTTGAGCCTTCTTATATCTTGCTCAAGCATGCTTAGGCCCCTATTTATACTTTTTTAGCGCTGCATTTGCATATTTTGTTTTACGCAAAAACGGCGCAAACTTGCAAAATACAATTGTATTATGTAGGTTTGTGCCGTTTTTGCGTCAAAAAGCGGCGCAAATGCGGCACTAAAAAAGTATAAATATGGGCCTTAGGGCCAGATGTAGCAAAGGGTTTTACCCATTCTGTCCTTATGGGAAAATGTGTTCGTACATATGGCCCTTAATGTCTGCTCGATTACCCACCCATACAGCAGATACCAGCGCCCTCGTGGCCATCCTACATTCCAGATTACACCAATGAGGAAGTTTCACACCCATCCTTTGGCTGCCTTGATGTTCTCTGACAAAAACTGATTTAAGTTTGTCAAAGAATAGGCTATGGGATTTTAAGAAATGATTAGGGTCTTCAAGCAGATCTTACATACTGTAAAAACCACTGATAAATCTCGGCATGTGTGTCCCGTTCAGCCAAGACTCTAGGCCACGATACTCGTCATTGATTACTGGAGAGACTAGGTTCTGGCAAAGTCGACAGTTCCCAGGCAGTAGACCTAAGATAGTTCCCTCCATTTAGCGACACAGCTAGTGGACAATGATCACGCTGGGTGGTACTCAACACCTCCATATCCACCAAGTCTGGCCATGACCGCACATCCATCCGGATGTAGTCAATAACTCTCCTCTGATGCCCCCTTCTAAATGTAGGTGCTCGCACTCGGTCGGATCTAGTACTCCCATTACAGGCGCGTAACCCGTGTGCCACCACCATCAACACTAACTGTAAGGCCTTTTCAGAAAGATGGCTTAATGGCTTGCCAATCAGTTGCGAAACTCCCCACTGCTCGTCCTCCTCCCTGGTAACCAGATTAAAAGCAAGGCAATGTTCGAGTGAGGTATTAAAATCACCGGCCACTATTATTCTTGATTTGCTTTTATAAGTCTCCACTAACTTCCCAAGCTTGACCAGAACCGGGGACTCTCTATTTAATGGCAATGAGCGCGCATAAACATTTAATATCACTAGAGTCAATCCCCTGGGAAATCTTAATCTAATGCCCATTAAATCAGGGGAGACTATCCTTTGCAATTCGTGCCTACAAGCTATGTCATTTCTCACTAAGATCATAAGAACTCCCATTGCCTGGCCCCTTTTCCTAGTTGGCAGGGCTTCCACAATGTAGGTGGTAAATCCACAGACAAAGACCTTGTTGCTAGCGCAAGTTTCTTGGAACACACAGATGTAATATTTCCCTATTAGGGAGATCCACTCTGTGTACCACCTTGGGGATCACCCCCGCCACATTCCAAGAGATTAATGATAGTTTTGTCCTGCATTCAGTCGACATTTCAGGAGAGACACCCATGTATGTGCCGCCCACCAGTATGCTGGATTCCCCTATTCCCCTACAAGGGGAGCCTCCAGAGTTTGTTCATTATCAACTGGGCCGGGGAAAGTAGGAGTTCTCCTGTCAGGCTTTGGCTCCATTAGACCTAGTCAGTCCAACTGGTCAAATGAGGTCAATGGATAGTATTGACTGCAAGTTGGTACGCTATAAGTAGTGTGTTGTATATCCCGAGTTTGAGATGGTCGATGTGCATCAAGCGGAATATTTCCAATACCCCCTGCTACTGGTGGATAAAAGAACCGCAGTGGTAGCGCTCTAATACCCCCTATCTCTTGGCTAATCAGATTTAACAATGATCAAACACAACCTGGTGTCTTAAAGTTCACAATTATGCAGTCACCCTGTGAGGATTTTGGCGTAGGACCCCACCTAGCCACCCCTTGTGTTGTAATAATTTCACCACAAAGGTTCTGTGGCCAGCCCAACTGTTTCTGTAGCCAGTGTGCAGCTTTCTGAGTTATGTGACTCACTTGTCCCTCTTGGCAACCGTGGGGCATTCTCCAAGATGATAATGTAAGGGGTACATTCCGGGGGAATGCTAGGTCGTATGTCAGGGATACTCGAGTATGATCATGATGGCCCTGGTTCCTCTGTACCTCTAACTGGATAGATTACCCCTTCTGCTTTGCCCTCAAGATGTTTACAACATGGGCATTGAAAGATTCCCTTTATGGGTCCATTGGTTACTGCTTATCCTCTCCCCCTACTTGTTACTTGGTCGACCGGCAGTCCTTTTTCATTCCCTCTCGGGCTTGCCCTCTGTACATCATGACACATGGCTCCTGAGTCTTATTGCTACACCCCTCTCTAAGGTTAAAAAGATGGTTTCTGTTATCGTGAGTTAGCTTGTATTGTTGGATCTTTGCCTCAATCGAGTTAAGTCGCTCGATCAGAGGCTGCAGTTTTAAATCAAGGATACAGCCAAGTTTATCTTCTATCTGTTCTATTGTCACCCCTCAGTTCTGCACAAATCCCTGCCTGCCCCTTTTTCAGCCCCCCTGTTTTTGGGCTTAGAGGAACATTGGGTCACCAACTGTTTGCTGCCTCGCCTTGGGTACTTGTGATTCCTGACTGGGTCCGATTGTTTCCTCTTCCCACCTATTGCCATATCTTCACCTGAACTTTGTGGGGAGGCTAGGGGTACATACGTCTGCTTCGAAACCGGCACATGCTTATCCGCACCCCCATGGATCCCATCTGCCTCAAGGTCGACAGGGGGAGTCTCAACCCTACATTCTCCCCTCCCATCCGACTCTCCATCGTTTAGGGGAGGAGAATGTAAGGAGGATACAGAGAGCCTACGTTCCTCCAGCTCAATTTCTTTGTCTATTATACCCACAGCCCTTACTATAAATTTGTCCATGCTCGATTTACAGGGGCCAATTTGGGATAGTACATTTCTCCCTGTCTCAGCACTGTAAGTGATTAAAATTGCTCCATACCTGAAAGACTTATTTCCTGATTCACCATTTGCAGAGCACCAGAAGTCATAGTAGATGATTTAGAGCTTTTCCAAGCTGGTGACTTGGGGATCTGATGCTGTTTTGACAGCGGTACCCTTTCCACCAAACTCGTAATCAGGCCCTTAATTGCTTTTTCAGAGCTCGGAATCCTTCAGTGGGGCAAGGCTGTGGGCTGTATCCATAGAGGGCTTCACAAGGCTGGATATCTCCTCAGCAATATCTCACTGAATTGGATTTGCTGCAGCATAGGTGCTCTGACCAAGTGATACCTGTTTTTTCTACACAGCTGCAACACACCTTGAGCGGATCAGCCTCACAGGCTTGTCCCAGTTCTCTGGAAGTCTATTCCAAATATTTTGTTATTCACAGGTTTTTCAGAGATGCTATGAAGAATACACTTTGTCAGAGCCAATGGTACCAAGACCTCACGAACAGCACTTAAGGGTCAAGATTGTTGTGGCCATGTAGCTTACACAGGAGGCCAGTGAACTGGCCTTTCAAGTCCACATCTTTATCCTGTGTATAAATGAGACCAGGGCCCAGCCCTTCAGGTCTCCTCACAGATCTCAAACTGGAGGTACAGTTCTAGAGTGTGCTGAGGAAGATGTCAGGGGATGCCATATGTATTTCTTACACTAGCTTATGGGCCAGGGTGACTCCTGCAAGTCACAAATTGTACAGGCTGACTGATGAAGTGAGGAACAGCATCAAAGAGGAAGTCTTTAAGATGCTTTGGTTAGGGGTGATTGAGCACTCCAACAGACTTTGGTCCAGCACAGTGGTTCTAGTCCCCAAGGTTGCTCCAGCCCGTGTCACACCTGAACTGAGGTTCTGTCTTGACTACCGGGGGCTCAATGCCATCACCAAGACTGATGCACACCCCTTCCCTCGAGCTGATGACCTCATTGACCCATTAGGAGCACCAAGTTCCTCAGCACATTTGATATAATGTCTGGGTACTGGCAGATGGACTTGACCGAGGGGGCCAGGAGAAGTCAGCATTCACAAAACCAGAGGGGCACTGTCAGTTACTTGTGATGCCTTTTGGGTTGAAGGAAGTCCCCACCACATTCAAGAGGCTGGTCAAGCAGGTCCTGGCTGGGTTGAAGAACATCAGTGCTGCCTACCTATGTGACATTGCAATCTTCAACTCTAGCTGGGAGGACCAATTGCACCACCTCCGGAATTGTTGAGGGCTCTGCAGAGTGTAGTCCTCACTATTAAGGCCAGTAAGTGCCAGATAGGGCAGGGGTCTGTGGTGTACTTGGGATACCAGGTAGGGAACAGCCAGGTGGCACCCCTACAACCCAAGATTGACACCATTCTGGCTTGGGCAACCCCCAAGCTCCAGACAGAGGTGAGGGTCTTTTCAGACCTCACCGGGTACTACACAAGATTCTTCAAGGGGTATGGCACCATTGTTTCCCCCTTGAACGAGCTGATATTTTAATTCTAATTCATTTTAACGGGGGCATTTGGGGCTATTTTGACGGTAATTCTGTTGTGTTTTACATTGCTAAGAATCGCTTGATCGCTATTTTTCTAGATTTTACCTTTTTATCTGAGACATAATTTGGGGGTTTTACACCCTAAACCCCGGCAGAGTTCTTTTTGCTGCTGATCTGCCGCTTGCCTCGAGGTTTGGGCCTGTTAGAGCCCACCTCCTTCTCGGCATTAAGCGGGCAGACATCTTGGGAGGATTCTTGGTCAGCAGGCTAGTTGCTTGCTGACGCTTTAGCTTCCGGGGGCTCACTCACTACATATGCGGTCACTGAAGCGGACGCGCATAATTAAACAGAGTAAGGGGAATGCTGCACTTGCTATTTTAATTCTATTTTAATTCTAATTCATTTTAACGGGGCATTTGAGGCTATTTTGACGGTAATTCTGTTGTGTTTTACATTGCTAAGAATCGCGTGATCGCTATTTTTCTAGATTTTACCTTTTTATCTGAGACATAATTCGGGGGTTTTATGCCCTGAACCCCAGCAGAGTTCTTTTTGTTGCTGATCTGCCGCTTGCCTCGAGGTTTGGGCCTGTTAGAGTCCACCTCCTTCTCGGCATTAAGCGGGCAGATATCTTGGGAGGATTCTTGGTCAGCAGGCTAGTTGCTTGCTGACGCTTTAGCTTCCGGGGGGGGTCACTCACTACATATGCGGTCGCTGAAGTGGACGTGCATAATTAAACCGATTAAGGGGAATGCTGCACTTGCTATTTTAATTCTATTTTAAGTCTAATTCATTTAAGAATCGCTTGATCACTATTTTTCTAGATTTTACCTTTTTATCAGAGACACAGGCGGTCATTACAACATTGGCGGTAAAAGCCGCTTACCGCCGTGCAGAAGACTGCCAACACACGGCCGCGGCCGCAGAAAACCGCCACAGCTATTATGACCCACAGCACGGAATCTGCCAAAATTCAGACACCCACACAAGTCCGCCACACCAAAGGTCAGTGATAAACTGGCGAAAACAAAACCTCCATCATCACGCCAACAAAAATACGCCCACACTATCACGACCCACGAATCCACGTGGCGGTACACACCGCCGCGCTCAAAATACACACACATACAAAACACAGCCACATTGGACAATTCGAAATACACACACCTGATACACATACACACACCACTCCCACACATCCAATACAATATAAAACACACACCCACATCACCCACAAACCCCTACGACCACAATTACTGAGAGAAGGCCAGAGAGAGACACCACCATCAACAATACTAGCATCCACAGGCACACAACACCATCACCCACAGAACTTCTACGCACCTCACTCTACACACCACTACATATGAGCACACTTATCACCCCACACATCACCTACACCACCCCATGGCACGGCAAAGACACCCCAGGTTCTCGGAGGAGGAGCTCAGGGTCATGGTGGAGGAAATCGTCCGGGTAGAGCCGCAGCTATTCGGATCACAGGTGCAGCACACCTCAATTGCAAGGAAGATGGAGCTATGGCGAAGAATAGTGGACAGGGTCAACGCAGTGGGACAGCACCCAAGAAATCGGGAGGACATCAGGAAGAGGTGGAACGACCTACGGGGGAGGGTGCGTTCCGTGGTCTCAAGACACCTCCTTGCGGTTCAGCGGACTGGCGGCAGACCCCCACCTCCTCCCTCACAACTAACAACATGGGAGGAGCAGGTCTTGGCGATTCTGCATCCTGAGGGCCTCGCAGGAGTAGGTGGAGGAATGGACTCTGGTAAGTCAAATCTTAACTATTACATCCCCCACCCTACCTGCATGCCAGCACATACCCCCACCCTCATCCTCACCCCCATCACTCTAACTCCTCACAAATGTCCCAACATCACAAACCACACATCCTAACCCCAAGCCCTGCATGCAACAACAAAGCATGGACACCCATCACTAAAGCATGGCCACTGCACATACCCATGCACCCCCCTAAACCATCATCACAAAAGGTCCCACACAGGAATGCAAGCACTGGGGTACACGGTCACCCACCCATTGCACACCATGGCACACACAGATGTAATAAACATCCTTTTATACCCCTGCAGGACCTCTACCCAACGTCACCGGACAGGAGGGTCCACACATGTCCACACCACCAACAGAAGAGGCCCACAGTGATGACAGCAGCTCTGTCCAACTGGATCTAGATAACCACCCGGCCCACCGGGGACCTCGGGACAGTCGGTTCCCCTCACACTGGCACAGGCCACCACAGAGCTTCCCCCCTCTGGAAACACCAGCACAGCACCCACCCAGCGGGCCCATACCTCCGTCCCCAGGACACGTCAATCAGCAGTGTGTCCACCACTACAGGGAACTCAGGCTAACCCACCACCCCAACAACAACAGGGACCTGGGGACAGTGGTAGTGGGCACACAGTCCAGGGGACGGAGGCCCAGGAACACAGGGGAACTGGGAGGGCTGCTGTGTGACAGGGGGCGGACAGGCCAAGGGAACCCACTCTCCACAAGGCCCTCTCCAACATCATGGAAGCCTACCACCACTCCCAGGAGACGATGGCAACGGTACTGGCCAGGTTTCAGGAGACCCAGCGGATGCAGGAGGAACAGTATTTGGGGTTCAGGGAGGAACTCAGAACCATCAATTCCACCCTGGGCACCATCGTAGGGGTGCTGAAGGAAGTACTCAACACCAGGAGGGACACTGTGGCACTACAAGGGGCCCCTGACACTAGCCTGGATGATGAACTGCCCACCACCTCCGCCGGCGCTAGTGGACAGGAGGCACCGTCACAGGACCACCACACCAGCACCCCACACCCTGCAGAGGGAGAACCACCTCGCAAACGGTCCCTGAGATCCAGGACAAAGACAGAGAACAATGCCAAGACACCCGCCAAGAAATGAGACCACCCTGATTTTCATCCCACTGTCCCACTTTGTCACCCTGTCCATCCTTAAACTGCCCCAGCTCCACTTCCTATGCCCATTTGGGCAATGCACCTGTGAGACTAATAGACTGGACTCTGCCATGGACACTCCTCCGCCATCACCCCTCACCATTTAACTTCCCCCTCCAATATTTTGTATTTAAATAAACACACCTAAAGCACCAATAGATCTGGAGTCTGTCTTTGATTTCGAAATAGTGTATTTGCAATTACAGTGACAAAATGTTCTTGAAATAGTAATGTCAACATACCTATGTCACACAGCTCTAGTCCATGAGGAATCTAAGCAGATGACACACGTTGGCACCCACACCTGTGAAACCGTAAGGGAAAGTGACAACTCAGTGACATTACACTGGGTGAAAACGACAGACAGGATAGAGGTAGAAGTGTAAAAGTACATGTAGTAGGCAGGAATGTATTCTCACCTGTGTTTCACTGGAAATATTGCTGGATCACTGAGTCCCTGTTATGCATGTCTTCTTCCTCTGCTTCCTCCTCATCACTGTCCACAGGCTCCACAGCTGCCACAATACCGCCATCTGGACCATCCTCCTGCAGAAAAGGCACCTGTCGTCGCAAAGCCAAGTTGTGAAGCATACAGCAGGCCACGATGATCTGGCACACCTTCTTTGGTGAGTAGAATAGGGATCCACCTGTCATATGCAGACACCTGAACCTGGCCTTCAGGAGGCCGAAGGTCTGCTCGATCACCCTCCTAGTTCGCCCATGGGCCTCATTGTAGCGTTCCTCTGCCCTTGTCCTGGGATTCCTCACTGGGGTCAGTAGCCATGACAGGTTGGGGTAACCAGAGTCACCTAATAGCCACACCCGGTGCCTCTGGAGTTGACCCATCACATAAGGGATGCTGCTATTCCGCAGGATGTAGGCGTCATGCACTGAGCCAGGGAACATGGCATTCACATGGGAGATGTACTGGTCTGCCAAACATACCATCTGTACATTCATGGAATGATAACTCTTCCGGTTCCTGTACACCTGATCACTCATGTGGGGGGGGGACCAAAGCCACAT
Source organism: Pleurodeles waltl (assembly GCF_031143425.1). NCBI lineage: Eukaryota > Metazoa > Chordata > Amphibia > Caudata > Salamandridae > Pleurodeles > Pleurodeles waltl. The sequence goes on from NC_090442.1 coordinate 292,157,414, forward strand.
GGGTCCCATCAATGGCACCTATGATGTTGGGGATATGTCCAAGGGCATAGAAGTCACTTTCACTTTAGGCAAATCCTCCACCTGAGGGAAAACGATGTAGCTCCGCATGTGTTTCAGCAGGGCAGACAACACTCTGGACAATACGTTGGAAAACATAGGCTGGGACATCCCTGATGTCATGGCCACAGTTGTTTGAAATGACCCACTTGCAAGGAAATGGAGCACTGATAGCACCTGCACTTGAGGGGGGATTCCTGTGGGATGGCGGATTGCTGACATCAGGTCAGGCTCCAACTGGGTACACAGTTCCTGGATTGTGGCACGGTCAAACCTGTAGGTGATAATCAAATTTCTTTCCACCATTGTCGACAGGTCCACCAGCGGTCGGTACACCTGAGGATTCCGCCATCTCCTCACATGTCCCAGCGGACGGTGCCTATGAAGGACAACAGCGAGCACAGATTCAAACAACTCAGAGGTATGTACCCACAGTCTACACAGAACACCAATCATACACAAAATGTGGCCTGTATGTGTGTTGAGACTAGGCCTAGGTATCTGTGACGCAGTTGGTAATTAGGCCATGTGGGCCCCTGAAATGGCGGCTGCCTGACCTGTAAAGTGGGACAATGGGATGTGAGGTAACTGCGCTGGTGTTGTACACCGTCGCGGTAGGCGGTCGAAGACCATGGCGCAATGCTGCATTGGTCAACATTGGACCCTATGGGTCCCAGGAGCCAATGACGATGTACGCCGGCGGTGATGGTACGCACCGCCGCGGACGTGACCGCCATTTTCTATCTAGATAATCACTCGATACCTGATCTTCGACAGGAGAGGACCTACACTGCAAGTGCTGCTGTGACCTCGGTCTGGAAGAGACAATGGCTCGTGCGTCTGGGGAAAGGGCCCCTGTCTTCACATCGGAGGAGTTGGAGAAGCTCATCGATGGGATCCTCCCCCAGTACACGCTACTCTACGGTCCTCCAGACCAACAGGTAAGTAGACAGGGAGCATGTTGTATGGGGTATGCCTGTGTGGAGAGAGCTGGTTGTAAGAAGGAAGGGGGCAGAGTTCTGCGTGCATGAAAGACGTGGGTGCATGTGCCACATGGCAAGGGTAGGGATGGGGGCCACTCTCTTTGACGGCGCAGTTTTTAATGACTTCTCTTCTTCCCCTGTACATTTCATGTAGGTCAGCGCCCACCAGAAGAAGGATATTTGGCGTGCCATCGCCAAGGACGTCCGGACACTGGGGGTCCACCACAGACGGAGCACCCACTGCCCGAAAAGATGGGAGGACATTCGCCGCTGGAGCAAGAAGACGGCGGAGGCTCAGCTGGGGATGGCCTCCCAACGGGGGAGGGGTGCCTGTCGAACCATGACCCCCCTGATGTTCCGGATCCTGGTGGTGGCCTACCCGGAGTTGGATGGGCGCTTGAGGGCATCACAGCAGACACAAGGGGGTGAGTACACTCTCATTCTGCTGACTTTGCGCGCAGTGGAGGTGTCTGGGTGGGGGAGGAGGGCTGTGGGTTTCCCTAGGCCAGGGCGAGTTCCGTAGGCTAGGCCCCTCCATAAGGCATGGCCCTGTGGCCCCCCACCCCACCTCTGTAGAGTGCCAAGTACAGCTATTCATGCACCTGTGTCATCTATGTGCGCAGATGTCGTCCATAGCCATGTTGGCCATTTCCCATGAATTGCACTGTAGAGCCCAACCGCGCGACATAGTGCAGGGGGCTTTTGTGTCTGTCTTGTCCGCCAACGGTAGCGGTAATCCATGCACTCAACATGTCTTCCTTCTGTTTCCCCCCCCCTTTTTTGTGGTCTCCCTGTTCTTGTATGCATTAGCATCATCAGGCGGAGGAGCAATGGCACCGGAGCACGAGGGAGCTGCATCCCACATGGCCATGGAGGGCCAACTACCTCTGTCTTTGGCAGGATGAAGCACTCTGGGCACAAGGCCCACTCCAGAACCAGTGGAGAAAGGCATCTACCTGAGAGACTGTGGCTTTGCACTCCCCAGGATGAAGCAGTGGGCAAACCACCCACTGTAGAGACTTGAGAGACTGTGGCTTTGCACTCCCCAGGATTGAACAGTGGGCAAACCACCCACTGTAGAGACTTGAGAGACTGTGGCTTTGCACTCCCCAGGATTGAACAGTGGGCAAGCCACCCACTGTAGAGACTTGAGAGACTGTGGCTTTGCACTCCCCAGGATTGAACAGTGGGCAAGCCACCCACTGTAGAGACTTGAGAGACTGTGGCTTTGCACTCCCTAGGATTGAACAGTGGGCAAACCACCCACTGTAGAGACTTGAGAGACTGTGGCTTTGCACTCCTCAGGATTGAACATTGGGCAAACCACCCACTGTATGGACTTGAGAGACTGTGGCTTTGCACTCCCCAGGATACATCATTGGGCATGGAGCCCCCTCGTGGATCTGGCATCGTGCACTCATCCGGCTGAGGTGCCCCCCCTTCCCTTCCCCCTGAGGTGCCTGTTGTATTTCTATCTGATGCCCCTGCAGTGTTCTCTCTGTTTTGATCTGGTATCGTGTGTGGGCCTCGCCCATACATTTTGGGCCCAGTGGTCCACGGACTATAAATGGTGCAATACCTGGACTACTATTCTTGGTGTATATTTTGTAAATAGTGTTTATATGTATATTTTTGCGTACTGCATTTTGATATATTACAATGGTTACACTCATTTCCTTTTGTCTTTGCTTTCTTCCAGGGGGGTTCGGGGGTGTTACTATGATGTATAGATATGTATTAGTGTGTGTGTTAGGGTGGGGGTGGGGGTGTTGCGTGTGTGTGTCCTTGTTTTTTGCCTTCCCCCTCCCCTGTGTCGTAGGTGCAGTACTCACCGTGGTCTTCGCCGCCGGCGTTGGTGCTCCTGGTACAGGAGCAGGAAGAGTATCGTGGGTAGGATTTGGAGTTCTGGGTCCATGGTGTTGTCGTTCCTCGTGGAGTGTGTAGAGGTGAGCGGTTTCCCTTTGAAATTCCTGTTTCCGCCGTGTTTTTATCCGCAGTGAATCCGCCCTGGAAAAGGTGGCGGATTGGTAGGTTGTGATACTGTGGGCGGTACTTTGTCTTCCGCCTGTCTGTTGGCGGTGACCGCCAAGCTGTTTGTCTGTACCGCCGTGGTGGTCGGAGTGTTAAAGTGGCTGTCTTTGTTGGTGGTTTCCGCCACGGCCGTAATTCCATTTTTTTTACCGCCGGCCTGTTGGCGGTCTTACCACCGCTTTAACACCGACCACCAGGGTTGTAATGACCACCTCTGTCTTACTCACAAAGCATTTCAGTCGGAGGGTTGTGACTATTTGAAGTCCACTCTGCAATATTATCAACCGTCGAGATATCTGAGATCTTCTTCCAAATTTATGATCAAGATGCCTAGTTGCAACAAGGCCAGATGGGGAGACCGGGCTTTTACGGTGGAAGCGGCTAGGCTCTGGAATGCCCTGCCCCTCACTCTCCGTCAAATGTCGACTCATTTTTCTTTTAGGAAAAGCCTTAAAACTAGGCTTTTTGCAAATTAGACTTTCTAGGGGTAGCTTGTGCTCTTTCCCTGTGTCTTTGGTTTGATTAGCGCTTCAATGCTATTGCCGGAATGCGCTCTACAAATAAACCAATACAATACTTCCAGGAAGCAGCCACATCAGGTGATTTGGACAGAGGCATGCCATTCTGCTTTTGATGCCCTGAGGAAGGCCATGTCCATCACATCTGTGCTCAAGGCTCCTGACATTTCCAAGGAATTTGTTGTACAGACAGATGCCTAAGAGCATGGTGTGGGAGCCATGCCTTCACAGCTAAACAAAGAGGGCCTAGATCAACCTGTAGCCTTCATTAGTAGGAGATTACTCCCAAGGGAACAAAGGTGGAAAGCAATAGTAAGGGAAGGTTTGGCTATGGTCTGTGCACTGAAGCAGCTAAGCTGGTACTTGTTTGGGACTCACTTCCAGGTTCGGACAGACCACAGGCCTCTCAGATGGTTAATGCAGATGAGGAGTGAGAATACTAAATTGTTAAGGTGGTCCGGTGGTCCATCTCCCTACAGGGAATGGAATTTATGGTGGAACACTCCCCTGTAACAGAACACACCAATGCTGATGGTCTAGCCAAGTTCTTCTTCCTTAGTGATGAGAATTCCCATTTCACCCCACTTTCATCTGAAGGGCATAGATGTGAGACCTGTCCTCACACAAAGCAGTCTCCAACCCTTTGTTGTGTGTCTGGGGCAGGGAAAGGCAGGGTCTTCTGCCCTACAAATACTTCTCTTTGAGGGACACTTCAAAGACAGAAATGGGTAGTACTGGACCTCTGACCCTACAAAGTTAGAATCCTTCTTGACTGAGGACATTCTGCCAGGAAGAAATGCTGGATGGTGTAAGAGGGACTGCCACGGTGCCTGTTGCTTTGTGGTTCTGGCCTGTCATTCTTGCCTGTAAGGAAATGCCTCCTTGCGTGGTTACCCCCTGACGTTTTGCCTTTGCTGATGCCAAGTTATGAGTTGAAAGTGTGCTGAGGCCTGCTAACCAGGCCCCAGCACCAGTGTTCTTTCCCTAAAACTGTACCTTTGTCTCCACAATTGGCACACCCTGGCATCCAGGTAAGTCCCTTGTAACTGGTACCCCTGGTACCAAGGGCCCTGATGCCAGGTAAGGTCTCTAAGGGCTGCAGCATGTTTTATGCCACCCTGGGGACCCCTCACTCAGCACAGACACACTGCTTTCCAGCTTGTGTGTGCTGGTGGGGAGAAAATGACTAAGTCGACATGGCACTCCCCTCAGGGTGCCATGCCAACCTCACACTGCCCATGGCATAGATAAGTCACCCCTCTAGCAGGCCTTACAGCCCTAAGGCAGGGTGCACTATACCATAAGTGAGGGCATAGGTGCATGAGCACTATGCCCCTACAGTGTCTAAGCAAAACCTTGGACATTGTAAGTGCAGGGTAGCCATAAGAGTATATGGTCTGGGAGTCTGTCATACACGAACTCCACAGCACCATAATGGCTACACTGAAAACTGGGAAGTTTGGTATCAAACTTCTCAGCACAATAAATGCACACTGATGCCAGTGTACATTGTATTGTGAAATACACCCCAGAGGGCATCTTAGAGATGCCCCCTGAAAACATACCCGACTTCCAGTGTGGGCTGACTAGTTTTGCCAGCCTGCCACACACCAGGCATGTTGCTGGCCACATGGGGAGAGTGCCTTTGTCACTCTGTGACTAGTAACAAAGCCTGTACTGGGTGGAGGTGCTTCTCACCTGCAGGAACTGTAACACCTGGCGGTGAGCCTCAAAGGCTCACCCCCTTTGTTACAGCGCCACAGCGCATCCCAGCTAGTGGAGATGCCCGCCCCCTCCGGCCACGACCCCACTTTTGGCGGCAAGGCCGGAGGAGATAATGAGAAAAACAAGGAGGAGTCACTGGCCAGTCAGGACAACCCCTAAGGTGTCCTGAGCTGAGGTGAGTCTGACTTTTAGAAATCCTCCATCTTGCAGATGGAGGATTCCCCCAATAGGATTAGGGATGTGCTCCCCTCCCCTCAGGGAGGAGGCACAAAGAGGGTGTAGCCACCCTCAGGTCTAGTAGCCATTGGCTACTAACCCCCAGACCTAAACACACCCCTAAATTGAGTATTTAGGGGCTCCCAGAACCGAGGAAGATAGATTCCTGCAACCTGAAGTCAAAGAAGGACTGCTGATCTGAAGCCCTGCAGAGAAGACGGAGACACCAACTGCTTTGGCCCCAGCCCTACCGGCCTGTCTCCCCACTTCAAGAAAAACTGCAACAGCGACGCGTTCCCAAGGGTCCAGCGACCTCTGAAGCCTCAGAGAACTACCCTGCATCTAAAAGGACCAAGAACTCCCAAGGACAGCGGCCCTGTTCCACAAAGACTGCAACTTTGCAACAAATAAGCAACTTTTAAAGACCACACGTTTCCAGCCGGAAGCGTGAGACTTTCCACTCTGCACCCAACGCCCCCGGCTCGACCTGCGGAGAACCAACACTACAGGGAGGACTCCCCGGCGACTGCGACCCTGTGAGTAGCCAGAGTTGACCTCCCTGAGCTCCCCCAGCGACGCCTGCAGAGGGAATCCAGAGGCTCCCCCTGACCGCGACTGCCTGCTTCCAAGAACCTGACACCTGGTAAAGACACTGCACCCCTGGGTCTCCCAATGAAACCTATTGCAAACCCGACGCCTGTTTACACTCTGCACCCGGCCGCCCCGTGCACTGAGGGTGTACTTTCTGTGCTGACTTGTGTCCCCCCGGTGCCCTACAAAACCCCCCTGGTCTGCCCTCCGAAGTCGCGGGTACTTACCTGCTGGCAGACTGGAACCGGGGCACCCCCTTCTCCATTGAAATCTATGCGTTTTGGGCACCACTTTGACCTCTGCACCTGACCGGCCCTGAGCTGCTGGTGTGGTAACTTTGGGGTTGCCCTGAACCCCCAACGGTGGGCTACTTTAGACCCAACTTTGAACCCTGTAGGTGGTTTATTTACCTGCAAAACTAACAAATACTTACCTCCCCCAGGAACTGTTGAAATTTGTAGTGTCCAGTTTTAAAATAGCTTATTGCCATTTTTACCAAAACTGTACATGCTATTTTGCTGATTCAAAGTTCCTATGATACCCGAGTGAATTACCTTTCATTTGAAGTATTGATTGTAAATCTTGAACCTGTGGTTCTTAAAATAAACTAAGAAAATATATTTTTCTATATAAAAACCTTTTAGCCTGGAATTGTCTTTGAGTGTGTGTTCCTCATTTATTGCCTGCGTGTGTACATCAAATGCTTAACACTACCCTCTGATAAGCCTACTGCTCAACCACACTACCACAAAATAGAGCATTAGAATGATCTCTTTTTGCCACTATCTTACCTCTAAGGGGAACCCTTGGACTCTGTGCATGCTATTTCTTACTTTGAAATAGTACATACAGAGCCAACTTCCTACATTGGTGGATCAGCGGTGGGGTACAAGACTTTGCATTTGCTGGACTACTCAGCCAATACCTGATCACACGACTAAATTCCCCAAATTGTCATTAGAAACTGATTTTTGAAATTTGAGCTATTTTTCTAAATTTCTAAAAGTCCTGCTAGGGCCTTGTGTTAGTCCCTGTTAGCATTTCTTTTGGAGTTTAAAAGTTTTGTAAAAGTTTGAATTAAGTTCTAGAGATAGTTTTAGATTCTTAAAAAGTATTCCAACTTTTAGAAACAAAATGTCTACTACAGAAGAGAATGTGATGGAACTCAACCTCACCCCTTACCTGCATCTTAGGATGTCAGAGTTAAGGTCTCTCTGTAAAATCAAAAAGATAAAAACTGGTTCAAACCCTGGTACAGCTCCAGGAGCTCTTGGCAGAGTTTGCTAAAAACAACCCCTTGATGATGCCTTCACAGAGGGGGATGCTAGTGAGCTGGAGGAACTCCCACCTCAACCCTAGATAGAGAGACCAGGGTTCCTCCAACCTGGACTCCAAATGTGATAGTCAGAGATGCTGCTTCTCTCACAGGAGAGTCCAGCAACTCTGGAAGCATTGAGGAAAGCCTCAATGAAGATGACCTCCTGCTAGCCAGGTTGGCCAAAAGATTGGCTTTGGAAAGACAGATCCTAGCCATAGAAAGGGAAAGACAAGAGATGGGCTTAGGTCCCATCAATGGTGGCAGCAACATAAATAGGGCCAGAGATTCTCCTGACATGCTAAAAATCCCAAAAGGGATTGTAACTAAATAAGAGGATGGTGATGACATCACCAAATGGTTCACAGCTTTTGAGAGGACTTGTGCAACCAGAGAAGTAAACAAATCTCACTGGGGTGCTCTCCTTTGGGAACTGTTCACTGGAATGTGTAGGGATAGACTCCTCACACTCTCTGGAAAATATGCAGAATCCTACGACCTCATGAAGGCTACCCTGATTGAGGGCTTTGGATTCTCAACTGAGGAGTACAGGATTAGGTTCAGGGGGGCTCAAAAATCCTCGAGCCAGACCTGGGTTGATTTTGTTGACTTCTCAGTCAAAACACTGGATGGTTGGATTAATGGCAGTGGTGTAAATGATTATGATGGGCTGTACAATTTATTTGTGAAAGAACACCTGTTAAGTAATTGTTTCAAACTGCATCAGCATCTGGTAGACCTAGGACCAATTTCTCCCCAAGAATTGGTAAAGAAGGCGGACCATTGGGTCAAGACTAGGGTGACCAAGACTTCCACAGGGGGTGACCAAAAGAAAGGGGTCACAAAGACTCCCCAGGGAAAGAGTGTTGAGACATCCAAAGGGAAAAAGTAAAGAGTCTTCTACAGGGCCCCAAAAACCTGCTCAGGAGGGAGGGTCCAAAGCCTCTTCACAATCCAATTATGGGTAGAAGGGTAAAAACTTTGATCCCAAAAAGGCCTGGTGTTGTAGCTGTAATCAGCAGGGATACCAAACTGGAGACAAGGCCTGTCCCAAGAAAGGTTCCACTTCAAACTCTACTCCAGTTAGCACTGGAATAGCCAGTCTCCATGTGGGATCAACAGTGTGCCCAGAGCAAATCAGGGTTCACACTGAAACTACAATAGTCTCTGAGGGTGGGGTGGACTTAGCCACACTGGCTGCCTGGCCCCCTAATATGCAAAAATACAGGCAGCAACTCTTGATTAATGGGATTAGTGTAGAAGGCCTGAGGGATACAGGTGCCAGTGTCACCATGGTGACAGAGAAACTGGTTTCCCCTGGTCAATACCTGGCTGGACAAACTTATCCAGTCACCAACGCTGACAATCAGACTAAAGTACATCCCATGGCTATGGTAACTTTAGAGTGGGGAGGGGTCAATGGCCTGAAACAGGTGGTGGTCTCCTCAAATATCCCTGTAGACTGTTTGCTTGGAAATGACCTGGAGTCCTCAGCATGGGCTGAGGTAGAACTCAAAACCCATGCAGCCATGCTGGGTATCCCTGAACTGGTGTGTGTCAAGACAAGGGCACAGTGCAAGGCTCAGGGTGAAAAAGTGGTGTTGGAGCCTGGAATAATGGCCCAACCCTCCAAGAGGAAAGGAAAGAAGACTGGGGAACCAGCTTCAACACAACAAAATAAAAAGAACCTCTCTTCCCAGGAAGAAGTTCTGCCCTCTGAGGGAACTGAGCCTATGGAGTTAGAACCTTATCAGGTTGAACTCTTAGGCCCAGGGGGACCCACAAGGGAACAGTTGTGTAAGGGGCAAGAAACCTGTCTCTACCTTGAAGGCCTTTGGTAGCAAGCTGCTGAAGAGACCAAAGAAAAAATCAATGGAACACATAAAGGTGGTCATTACAACCCTGGCGGACGGTGTTAAAGATGCGGTAATACCGCAAACAGTCAGACGGACAAAAAAAGGGAATTATGACCCTGGCGGAAACCGCCAACAAAGACAGCCACTTTAACACACCGCCCGCCATGGCGGTACAGACAAGCAGTGCGGCGGTCACCGCCAACAGACAGGCGGAAGACAATGTACCGCCCACAGTATCAGAACAGGCCAATCCGCCACCTTTTCCGGGGTGGATTCTCCGTGGAGAAAAACACGGCGGAAACAGCTTTTGCTATGGGAAAACGCTCACCTTCTACACATCCCACGAGGAACCACGAATCCATGGAGCCGGAACTTCAAATACTGCCTGCCCTTGTCTTCCTGCTCCTTCACGACCAACAGCGACGTAGGCGCAGAAGATACCAGTGAGTACTGCACCTACGACACGGGGGAGAGGGGAGGCAAAAGTTAGGGGGACACCCACCAAACACCCCCACCTCCACCCTCGCATAGTACAACATACACACCAATGTAGTCACAAAAAGAACAGTAACAACCCACAATCCCCCCGGAAGAATGCAAAAACAATGCAAATTTCGGGCAAACATTATAATGTGCCAATATACATGTCATACAAAAATATACAAATATATGTATTCCAAAATCACTCATATTTACATAAATAATCCGATAAGTATTGCAGATATGTACACAACAATGTCTGTGCACAAACAGTCCAAAAATGCATGGGCGAGGCCCACAATAGATACCTGACCAAAATCTGAGAGAACACTGCCGGGGCATCAGATAGAAACACTACAGGCACCTCAGGCGGAAGGGAAGGGGGGGCCCCTCAGCCACATGAATGCAAAGCCAGATCCACGACGGGGCTCCATGCCCATTGATGTATCCTGGGGAGTGCAAAGCCACAGTCTCTCAAGTCTCACAAGTGGGTGGCTTGCCCACTGTTACATCCTGGGGAGTGCAAAGCCACAGTCTCTCAAGTCTCTACAGTGGGTGGGTTGCCCACTGTTACATCCTGGGGAGTGCAAAGCCACAGTCTCTCAAGTCTCTACAGTGGGTGGGTTGCCCATTGTTACATCCTGGGGAGTGCAAAGCCACAGTCTCTCAAGTCTCTACAGTGGGTGGGTTGCCCACTGTTACATCCTGGGGAGTGCAAAGCCACAGTCTCTCAAGTCGATGCAGGTCCATATTGGTACTGGGGGATGACTGGTGCCCAGACTGGATGAGTCTCCCCGTGAAAGGTAGTGTCCTGTCACTGTCCCAGCTGCACATGGGATAAGGATGCCTGATGTGGTGGGCCATTCATTCCTACCCGGTGCATTGCCCTGTTCAGCGGTGCTTTGACATGGCGGTCTCTGTACTGTTCAGCGGTGCTTTGCCATGGGGGTCTTTGCCCTGTTCAGCAGTGCTTTGCCATGGCGGGCTTTGCCCTGTTCAGCGGTGCTTTGCCATGGGGGTCTCTGGACTGTTCAGCGGTGCTTTGCCATGGCGGTCTTTGCCCTATTCAGCGGTGCTTTGCCATGGCGGTTCTGGACTGTTCAGCGGTGTTTTGCCATGGGGGTCTCTGGACTGTTCAGCGGTGCTTTGCCATGGGGGTCTTTGCCCTGTTCAGCGGTGCTTTGACATGGCGGTCTCTGGACTGTTCAGCAGTGCTTTGCCATGGGGGTCTTTGCCCGGTTCAGTGGTGTTTTGCAATGGGGGTCTCTGGACTGTTCAGCAGTGCTTTGCCATGGGGGTCTTTGCCCTGTTCAGCGGTGTTTTGCCATGGGGGTCTCTGGACTGTTCAGTGGTGCTTTGCCATGGCGGTCTTTGCCCTGTTCAGCGGTGCTTTGCCATTGCGGTTCTGGACTGTTCAGCGGTGCTTTGCCATGGGGGTCTCTGGACTGTTCAGCAGTGCTTTGCCATGGCGGTCTTTGCCCTGTTCAGCGGTGCTTTGCCATGAGGGTCTCTGGACTGTTCAGTGATGCTTTGCCATGGGGGTCTCTGGACTGTTCAGCGGTGTTTTGCCATGGGAGTCTCTGGACTGTTCAGCAGTGCTTTGCCATGGCGGTCTTTGCCCTGTTCAGCGGTGCTTTGCCATGGCGGTTCTGGACTGTTCAGCGGTGCTTTGCCATGGCGGTCTCTGGACTGTTCAGCGGTGCTTTGCCGTGGCGGTCTTTGCCCTGTTCAGCAGTGCTTTGCCATGGGGATCTCTGGACTGTTCAGTGGTGCTTTGCCATGGGGGTCTCTGGACTGTTCAGCGGTGCTTTGCCATGGCGGTCTTTGCCCTGTTCAGCGGTGCTTTGCCATGGCGGTTCTGGACTGTTCAGTGGTGCTTTGCCATGGGGGTCTCTGGACTGTTCAGCGGTGCTTTGCCATGGCGGTCTTTGCCCTGTTCAGCGGTGCTTTGCCATGGCGGTTCTTGACTTTTCAGCTGTGCTTTGCCATGGGGGTCTCTGGACTGTTCAGCGGTGCTTTGCCATGGGGGTCTCTGGACTGTTCAGCGGTGCTTTGTCATGGCGGTCTTTGCCCTGTTCAGCGGTGCTTTGCCATGGCGGTTCTGGACTGTTCAGCGGTGCTTTGCCATGGCGGTCTCTGGACTGTTCAGCGGTGCTTTGCCATGGGGATCTCTGGACTGTTCAGTGGTGCTTTGCCATGGGGGTCTCTGGACTGTTCAGCGGTGCTTTGCCATGGCGGTCTTTGCCCTGTTCAGCGGTGCTTTGCCATGGCGGTTCTGGACTGTTCAGTGGTGCTTTGCCATGGGGGTCTCTGGACTGTTCAGCAGTGCTTTGCCATGGCGGTCTTTGCCCTGTTCAGCGGTGCTTTGCCATGGCGGTTCTGGACTTTTCAGCGGTGCTTTGCCATGGGGGTCTCTGGACTGTTCAGCGGTGCTTTGCCATGGGGGTCTCTGGACTGTTCAGCTGTGCTTTGACATGGCGGTCTTTGCCCTGTTCAGCGGTGCTTTGCCATGGCGGTTCTGGACTGTTCAGCGGTGCTTTGCCATGGCGGTCTTTGCCCTGTTCAGCGGTGCTTTGCCATGGGGGTCTCTGGACTGTTCAGCGGTGCTTTGCCATGGGGGTCTCTGGACTGTTCAGCGGTGCTTTGCCATGGGGGTCTCTGGACTGTTCAGCGGTGCTTTGACATGGACATTGGTGTGTGGCATGACGAACTCCACACTGGACATTGGTGTGTGGCATGACGAACTCCACACTGGACATTGGTGTGTGGCATGACGAACTCCACACAGGACATTGGTGTGTGGCATGACGAACTCCACACTGGACATTGGTGTGTGGCATGACGAACTCCACACTGGACATTGGTGTGTGGCATGACGATCTCCATACTGGACATTGGTGTGTGGCATGACGTTCCATCATTGCCCAGCGGGGCTGTGGCATCCTGGCCCGCCTGGGCTGTGTCTTGTGCGGTGGTCTCTGGACCTGTGACGATACTTGGGCCCTCCTGGGCTGTGTCTTGTGCGGTGGTCTCTGGACCTGTGACGATACTTGGGCCCTCCTGGGCACTGACTCTTGCGGTGGGCTCTGGACCAGTGACGACGGTGCTGGCGGTTGTGTCTGGACCGCCGAAAATGATGGCGCACTTCTCCGCCGTGACACTCACAACAGGCTGGGGAGACTTTCTTGGGACCTCCTTCGATCCCATTTCACTTGTTGTCCCACCAGGAGTCTTGACACGGTCCCGTCATCCACTCTCCAATTTCAGAGCCTTTACAGGGGGTGGGCTGCTAGTGCCTTGGCTCCGGGTCCTACTGCCTGCCCTGGTGGACGGTGCACTCCAAAAACCTGGAACATGCACCACTGGTACTGGTGGCTTTTGGCTGAGGCGCTACAACGGGACTGATGAATTGGAGGGGGGGGGGGGTGGGGGCAAAAAGGTCAATTTGACAGAGGGACAGTTTCTGACGAGCACTGGGATGGGTAGCTGGAGGGGGTCTGGGAGTGGAGGAAGAGGAGGTGGTTGTAGGAGGTGTCACTTTAGCTGTTTTGGGTGCAGGTGCAGGCACTGGAGGCTGTCGTGAGGTGGATGGATGTTGGGTGAGTGATTGCCGGCGTTTGGGTACTTTGGGAGGGGGCGTCACAGACACACTGGGAGAGGACACAGGGGACGTGTAAATGGCAGTGGAGGTGGTGAGTGCAGGTGAGCGGCGTGTGGTGCTGGGTGTCCTGGTGCGAGTCCTAGTGCCTGTAGATGTGGTGCATGCAGGTGTGTGTGTAGACGAGACTGGGAGGGAGGAGGGAGAAGAGGAGGAGGGGGACACAGTGGAGACAGTGGATGTTGCTGTGTCTGTATGGGTGTGATGCTTGTGTGAGTGCCTGTGGGATGTGTGGTGCCTATGTTTGCCTGAGCTACTTTTGTGTGTTGACTTGTGTGCATGCTGGTCTGTAGGTGTGCTTGGGATGGGCGTCGGTACAGGGGATTGGGTCTGGGTGGAGGAAGTTGGAGGGGGGAGGCTGGACACAGGGACAATTGCTGCCATCAGTGCTGAGGCCAGAGATTGCAGGGTTCGCTGAAGGACAGCCTGACCAGAATGAATGCCCTCCAGGAATGCATTACCGTGTTGCAACGCCCTTTCTACACCCTGGATGGCATTCACAATGGTAGAATGCCCAACAGTGAGTGACCTGAGGAGGTCAATGGCCTCCTCACTGAGGGCAGCAGGGGTGACTGGGGCAGGGCCTGAGGTGCCTGGGGCAAAGTTGATGCCCACCCTCCTGGGTGAGCGGGCACGGGGCGAACGCTGAGGGGCTGCTGGGAGGGCGGTGCTGGTAGGGGGGGTGGCGGCTGTACCTGTAGAAGTGGGGCGCACAGATGGTGCCGCCACCACAGGGGTGCTCACATCGGCGGACGAGTCTGTGTCGCTGGTTGGTGATCCGGTGGCCGACGTGAAGCTCCCCTCGCCCTCCGTCCCACTGGTGTATTCAGAGTCTGTGGTGTGGCCCTCCATGGCCATGTGGGATGCAGCTCCCTCGTGCTCCGGTGCCACTGTACCTCCGCCTGTTGATGCTGATGTACAAAAGGACAGGGAGAGCAGGAAAAGGGGGGGAGACAGAACAAAGGGAGTTTTAGTACATGGCATACAGCTACCCTTGGCGGACAAGACAGACGCAGCAGCCCCATGCACAACGCCGCGTTCCTGCCCTCTGCACATGCAATTTCTGGGATATGGCCTAAATGGCATTGGTGGAAATCTGCGCACATGGATGCCACAGGGGCAACTATACCTCAATTTGATAATTTACTGAGGTGGGGTAGAGTGCCACATGGCCTACATTACGGAGGGGCCTTGCCTACCTAACTCGCCCTGGCCTAGGGACACCCAGAGCCCACCTCCCCCACCCAGACACCTCCACTGCACGCAAAGTCTGCAGAATGAGAGTGTACTCACCCCCTTGTGTCTGCTGTGATGTCCTTAAGCGCCCATCCAACTCCGGGTAGGCCTCCGCCAGGATCCGGAACATCAGGGGGGTCATGGTACGACGGGCACCCCTCCCACGTTGGAAGGCCATCCCCAGCTGAGCCTCCGCCGTCTTCTTGCTGCAGCGGCGAATGTCCTCCCATCTCTTATGGCAGTGGGTGCCCCGTCTCTGGTGGGCCCCCAGGGTCCGGACCTCCTTGCCGATGGCATGCCAAATGTCCCTCTTCTGGTGGGCGCTGACCTACATGACATGCACAAGGAAAGAGGAACAGTCATTACCAACTGCACCATCAATGTCAGTGGCCCCCTCCCTACTCTGACCATGTGGCCCATTTATTCCCATGCTTTACTGTAGTATGACTTCTGCCCCCTTCCCTCTTCTACCCAGCCCTGTCCACCCAGGCCTAGCCCCTACAACGTGCTCCCTGTGTACTAACCTGTTGGTCTGGAGGACCGTAGAGTAGCATGTACTGGGGGAGGACCCCATCCACAAGTTTCTCCAACTCTTGTGCAGTGAAGGCAGGGGCCCTTTCCTCAGACGCAGCAGCCATCGTCGCTTCCAGACCGAGGTCACAGCAGCACTAGCAGTGTAGGTCCTCTCCTGTCGAAGGTCAGGCATCTAGTGATTGAACAGATAGAAAATGGTGGTGACGTCCGCGGTGGTGACGTCCGCGGTGGTGACGTCCGCAGCGGGCGCATCATCACCGCCGGCGCACCTGTTCATTGGCTCCTGGGACCCATAGGGTCCAATGTTAACCAATGCAGCATTGCGCCACGGTCTACGACCGCCTACTGCGACGGTGTGCAACGCCAGCGCTGTTACCCCACAATCCCATTGTCCCAGTTTAGAGGTCAGGCAGCCGTCATTTCAGGGGCCCACATGGATTCATTTTCAATTGCGTCACACATACTGAGGCCTACACTCAACACACATACAGGAAGGGTTTTGTGTCTGCTGTAGTCTTGTGTGTAACTGTGGGTACATACCTGGAGGAATAGTGACTGGTTCTTCGCTGTTGTCCTTCTTAGGCACCGCCAGCTGGGACATATGAGAAGATGGCGGAATCCTCCGGTGTACCGACCGCTGGTGGACCTGTTGACAATGGAAGAGAGACATTTAATCGTGACCTACCGGTTTGACCGTGCTACAATCCAGGAACTATGTACCCAGTTGGAGCCAGACCTGATGTCACCAATCCGCCATCCGACTGGAATCCCCCCTGACGTGCAGGTGCTGTCAGTGCTCCATTTCCTTGCAAGTGGGTAATTTCAGACAACAGTGGCCATGGCATCAGGGATGTCCCAGCCTATGTTTTCCAACGTGTTGTCCAGAGTGTTGTCTGCCCTGCTGAAACACGTAAGGAGATACATCATATTCCCTGAGGTGGAGGATTTGCCTACAGTGAAAGGTGACTTCTATGCCCTTGGACATATCCCCAACGTCAAAGGTGCCATTGATGGGACCCATGTAGCTCTGGTCCCGCCCCACAGGAGTGAACAGGTGTACAGGAACAGGAAGAGTTATCATTCGATGAATGTCCAGATGGTCTGTTTGGCAGACCAGTACATCTCCCAGGTAAATTCTATGTTCCCTGGCTCAGTGCATGACGCCTACATCCTGCGGAATAGCAGCATCCCTGATATGATGGGTGAACTCCAGAGGCACCGTGTATGGCTATTGGGGGACTCTGGTTACCCCAACCTTTCCTGGCTATTGACCCCAATGAGGAATCCCAGGACCAGGGCAGAGGAACGCTACAATGAGGCCCATGGGCGGACTAGGAGGGTTATCGAACACACCTTCGGCCTCCTTAAGGCCAGGTTCCGGTGCCTCCATATGACAGGTGGGTCCCTATTCTACTCACCGAAGAAGGTGTGCGACATCATCATCGCCTGCTCCATGCTCCATAACTTGGCATTGCGACGCCAGGTGCCTTTTCTGCAGGAGGATGACCCAGATGACGGTGTTGTGGCAGCTGTGGAGCCTGTGGACAGTGATGAGGATGAAGCTGAGGAAGACGAAAACGACAACAGGGAGTCAGTCATACAGCAATATTTCCAGTGAGACACAGGTGAGAACATTTTCATTTTTACCATTACATTAACTTTCACACATCTACCTCTATCCTGTACTGACATTTCACTCACTATTTGTTAACTGAGTTGTCCCCTTCCATTTCAGTTTCACAAATGTGGTAACCTACGTGTCAACTGTTTGCATTCTTGAAGGGCTTGTGATGTGTGACATAGGTATGTTAACCTTCCAATGGGTAACCCATTATGAAACTGTAATTGATAATACAGATTTACAAATCATAGACTGACTCCATTTGTTTTTAGTGTTTCAAGGGTGTTTATTTAAGTGCTCAAAAAATGATGGGGGGGTTGTAAACTGGTGATGGGTGATGGTGGAGGAATGTCCATGGCAGAGCCCAGTCTATTAGTCTCACAGGTACATTGCACATCTGGGCATTGGAAGTGGAGCTAGGTCAGTTCCGATTTGGACAGGGTAACAAAGTGGGACAGTGGGGGGACAATCAGGGTGGTCTTATTTCCTGGCGGGGGTCTTGCCATCTTGCTCTGTCCTGGATCTCAGGGCCCGCTTGCGTGGTGGTTGTCCGTCTGCAGGGGATGGGGTGCTGTTGTGGTGGTCCTGTGACGGGGCGTCCTGTCCACTAGCGCCGGCGGAGGTGGTGGGCATTTCATTGTCCTGGCTAGTGTCAGGGGCCCCTTGGAGTGCCACGGTGTCCCTCAAGGTCTTTTGAATGTCTGTCAGCACCCCTACGATGGTGCCCAGGGCAGAGCCGATGGTCCTGAGCTCCTCACTGAACCCCAAATATTGTTCCTCCTGCAGACGCAGGGTCTCCTGCAACTTGTCCAGGACCGTGGCCATTGTCTCCTGGGAGTGGTGGTATGCTCCCATGATGGAGGAGAGGGCCTCGTTGAGAGTTGGTTCCCTTGGCCTGTCCTCCCTCTGTCGCACAGCAGCCCTCCCAGTTCCCCTGTGTTCCTGTGCCTCCGTCCCCTGGACCGTGTGCCCACTACCACTGCCCCCAGGTCCCTGTTGTTGTTGGGGTGGTGGGTTCGCCTGGGTGCCCTGTAGTGGTGGACACACCGCTGATTGACCTGTCCTGGGTAGGGAGGTTTGGGCCCGCTGGGTGGGTGCTGTGCTAGTGTTACCAGAGGGTGTAAGCTCGGGGTTGGGCTGTGGCTGGGCAAGGGGAACCGACTGTCCTGAGGCCCACGATGGTCCGGCCTGGTCATCAAGATCCAGTGGGGCAGAGCTGCTGTCGTCACTGTGGGCCTCTTCTGGGGGTGGAGTGGTGTGGAGTGGTGTTGTCTGGACCCTCTGGTGTGGTGACGTTCCTTCGGGATCCTGCGGGGGTATAAGTACATGATTATTGCATGTGTGTGTTTCATGGAGTGTAATGGTTGGGTGTTCGTGAACCCCAGTGCAGGCATTCCTGTGTGGGGGCTTGTGTGCTGATGGTTGGGGGGTGTTGTGGGTCTGTGCAGTGGGCATGCTTTGGTGATGGGTGTCCATGCTTAGTTATGTCATGCAGGTCTTGGGGTTGGGATGGGTGGTTGGTGTCATGGGTAGATAGGTGAGGATTTGGGGTGATAAGGGAGGGTGTGATGGTGGGGGGGTGTGATATCATGCAGGTAGGGTGGGGGGTATGATGGTTAAGATTAGATTTACCAGTGTCCGTTCCTCCTGCTACTCCTCCGAGGCCCTCAGGATGCAAGATGGACAAGACTTGCTCCTCCCATGTTGTTAGTTGTGGGGGAGGAGGTGGGGGTCCGCCGCCAGTCCGCTGTACCGCGATGTGGTGCCTGGATACCGTGGAACGCACCTTCCCCCGTAGGTCGTTCCACCTCTTCCTGATGTCCTCCGGATTTCTTGGGTGCTGTCCCACAGCGTTGACCCTGTCCACTATTCTTTGCCATAGCTCCATCTTCCTGGCTATGGATGTGTGCTGTACCTGTGAGCCAAATAGCTGTGGCTCTACCCGGATGATTTCCTCCACCATGACCCTGAGCTCCTCCTCAGAGAAGCGGGGGTGTCTTTGGCGTGACATGGGGTGATGTAGGTGATGTGTGGGGTGGTGTATGTGTTGATGAGTGTTGTGAGTGTAGTGGTATGTGGTGTTTTGTGCTTGGCTGTTGCGTGGATGATGGTGTTGTGTGCCTCTGTGTGATGGGGTTGTCTGTTCTGTGCTGTCTCTCTGGGCTTCTCTCTGAATGAATTTTTGGTAGTAGGGGTTTGTGGGTGATGTGGGTGTGTGTTTTATATTGTATTGGGTGTCTGGGAGTGGTGTGTGTATGTGTGTCAGGTGTGTGTATTTGGAATTGTCCAATGTGGCGGTGTTTTGTAGATGTGTGTGTATTTTGAGCGCGGCGGTGTGTACCGCCAATGGAATACCGTGGTTGAAAGACCGCCGCGTGGATTCGTGGGTCGTAATGGCATGGGCGTGTTTCTGTTGGCGTGGAGGTGGAGGATGTGTTTCCGCCAGTTTCTCGCTGACCTTTGGTGTGGCGGTATTGTGTGGGTGTCTGAATTTCGGCGGATTCCGTGATGTGTGTCATAATAGCTGTGGCGGTCTAGCGCGGCCGCGGCCGTGTATTGGCGGTCTTCTGCACGGCGGTAAGCGCCTTATACCGCCAATGTTGTAATGACCCCCAAAGTCTATTGGGAAGATGGACTCCTCTACACTGAGGCAAGAGATCCCAAACATGGTGCCACTAGGAGAGTGGTAGTGCCTCAGGAGTTTAGGAAGTTCATTCTGACCTTAGCTCATGATATTCCACTTGCTGGGCATTTTGGACAAACCAAGACTTGCGAAAGGTTAGTTAACCATTTCTATTGGCCCAACATGTCCCAGAAAGTAAAGGAGTTTTGTGTCTCCTGTGCCACTTGTCAAGCCAGTGGTAAGACAGGTGGACACCCAAAGGCCCCCCTCATTCCACTTCCAGTGGTGTGGGGCCCCTTTGAAAGAGTGGGTGTAGACATAGTGGGTCCACTTGAACCTCCCACAGCCTCAGGGAACCAGTATATCCTCGTGGTAGTGGATCATGCCACTAGGTACCCTGAAGCAATTCCCCTTAGGTCCACTACTGCCCCTGCAGTAGCTGAAGCACTCATTGGTATCTTTACCAGAGTGGGATTTCCTAAGGAGGTGGTGTCTGACAGGGGTTCCAACTTCATGTCAGCATACCTGAAACATATGTGGAATGAGTGTGGGGTGACTTACAAATTCGCCACACCATACCATCCACAAACCAATGGGCTTGTAAAAAGAGTTAACAAGACATTGAAAGGCATGATCATGGAGCTCCCTGAAAAGCTCAAAAGGAGATGGGATGTCCTCTTGCCATGTCTGCTTTTCGCCTACAGAGAGGTGCCTCAGAAGGGAGAAGAATTTTCCCCCTTTGAACTTCTGTTTGGCCACCCTGTAAGGGGACCACTAGCTCTTGTAAAAGAAGGCTGGGAGAGACCTCTTCATGAGCCTAAACAAGATATAGTGGACTATGTACTAGGCCTACGTTCCAGGATGGCAGAGTACATGGAAAAGGCAAGCAAAAGCCTTGAGGCCAGCCAACAACTCCAGAAGATGTGGTATGACAAAAAGGCTGCTATGGTTGAGTTTCAGCCAGGGCAGAAAGTCTGGGTTCTGGAGCCTGTGGCTCCCAGGGCACTTCAGGACAGATGGAGTGGTCCTTACCCAGTGCTAGAGAGAAAGAGTCAGGTCACCTACCTGGTAGGCCTAGGCACTAGCAGGACCCCCAAAAGGGTGATCCATGTGAACCGCCTCAAACTCTTTCATGACAGGGCAGATGTGAATCTGTTGATGGTAACAGATGAGGACCAGGAAGCTGAAAGTGAACCTCTCCCTGATCTCTTCTCCACAGACCCTAAAGATGGCTCAGTAGATGGAGTGATCTATTCAGACACCCTCTCTGACCAACAGCAATCTGTCTGTAGGAAAGTCTTACAACAGTTTGCTGAGCTCATTTCCCTAACCCCTGGTCAGACACACCTGTGTACCCATGATGTGGACACAGAAGACAGCATGCCTGTCAAGAACAACATTTTCAGACAGTCTGACCAAGTTAAGGAAAGCATCAAAGTGGAAGTCCACAAGATGCTGGAATTTGGAGTCATTGAGCACTCTGACAGCCCCTGGGCTAGCCCAGTGGTCTTTGGCGGTAAAAGGCGCTTATCGCCGTGCAGAAGACCACCAACACTCTGCCGTGGCCGCGGAAATCCGCCACAGCTATTATGACCCACATCTCGGGATCCGCCAAAAGTCAGACACCCACACAAGTCCGCCACACCAAAGGTCAGTGATAAACTGGCGAAAACAAAACCGACACCGTCACGCCAACAGAAATACGCCCACACTATCACGACACACGAATCCACGTGGAGGTCTTTCAACCGCGGTATTCCATTGGCGGTACACACCGCCGCGCTCAAAATACACACACTCTTACAAAACACAGCCACATTGGACAATTCAAAATACACACACCTGATACACATACACACACCACTCCCACACACTCAATACAATATAAAACATACACCCACATCACCCACAAACCCCCACGACAAGAAATTCCGAAAGAAGGCCAGAGAGAGACACCACCAGCTATAACAACAGCATCCACAGGCACACAACACCATCCCCCACACAACTTCCACGCACCTCACACAACACACCACTACATATCACCACACTTATCACCACACACTCCACCCCACACATCACCTAGACCACTCCATGGCACGGCAAAGACACCCCAGGTTCTCGGAGGAGGAGCTCAGGGTCATGGTGGAGGAAATCGTCCGGGTAGAGCCACAGCTATTCGGATCACAGGGGCAGCACACCTCCATTGCAAGGAAGATGGAGCTATGGCGAAGAATAGTGGACAGGGTCAACGCAGTGAGACAACACCCAAGAAATCCGGAGGACAACAGGAAGAGGTGGAACGACCTACGGGGGAAGGTGCGTTCCGTGGTCTCAAGACACCACCTGGCGGTTCAGTGGACTGGCGGCGGACCCCCACCTCCTCCCCCACAACTAACAACATGGGAGGAGCAGGTCTTGGCGATACTGCATCCTGAGGGCCTCGCAGGAGTAGGTGGAGGAATGGACTCTGGTAAGTCAAAGCTTTACTATTACATCCCCACCCTACCTGCATGCTATCACATACTCCCACCCTCACCCCCAGCACCCCAACTCCTCACATATGTCCCAACATCACAAACCACACATCCCAACACCAAGCCCTGCATGCAACAACAAAGCATGGACACCCATCACCAAAGCATGCCCACTGCACATACCCATACACCCCCCTTAACCATCATCACACAAGCTCCCACACAGGAATGCTAGCACTGGGGTACACGGTCACCCACCCATTGCACACCATTACACACACAGATTTAATAACCATCCTTTTATACCACTGCAGGACCTCTACCTAACATCACCGGACAGGAGGGTCCACACATGTCCACACCACCAACAGAAGAGGCCCACAGTGATGACAGCACCTCTGTCCAACTGGATCTAGATGACCAGCCCGGACCATCGAGGACCTCTGGACAGTCGGTTCCCCTCACACAGGCACAGACCTTCCCCCTCTGGAAACACCAGCACAGCACCCACCCGGCGGGCCCATACCTCTGTCCCCAGGACACGTCAATCAGCTGTGTGTCCACCACTGCAGGAAACCCAGGATAACCCACCACCCCAACAACAACAGAGACCTGGGGGCGGTGGTAGTGGGCTCACAGTCCAGGGGACGGAGGCCCAGGAACACAGGAGAACTGTGAGGGCTGCTGTGCGACAGGGGGCGGACAGGCCAAGGGAACCCACTCTCCACGAGGCCCTCTCCTCCATCATGGGAGCCTACCACCACTCCCAGGAGACAATGGCAACGGTACTGGCCAAGTTTCAGGAGACCCAGCGCATGCAGGAGGAACAGTATATGGGCTTCAGGGAGGAACTCAGAACCATCAGCTCCACCCTGGGCACCATCGTAGGGGTGCTGAAGGAACTACTCAACACCAGGAGGGACACTGTGGCACTACAAGGGGCCCCTGACACTAGCATGGACGATTAAATGCCCACTACCTCCACAGGACGCCCCGCCACAGGACCACCACACCAGCACCCCACCACCTGCAGAGGGAGAAACACCCTGCAAACGGTCCCTGAGATCCAGGACAAAGACAGAGCACAATGCCAAGACCCCTGCTAAGAAATGAGACTACCCTGATTGTCATCCTACTGTCCCACTTTGTCACCCTGTCCATAATTAAACTGCCCCAGCTCCACCTCCTATGCCCATATGGGCAATACACCTGTGAGACTAATAGACTGGACTCTGCCATGGACATTCCTCCGCCATCACCCCTCACCATTTCACTACCCCCTCCAATATTGAGCATTTAAATAAACACACATAAAGCACAAAACGATCTGGAGTCTGTCTGTGATTTCAAAATAGTGTATTAGCAGTTACAGTGCTAAAATGTTTTTTAAATAGTAAGTCAACAGACCTATGTCACACAGCTCTAGTCCATGAGGAATCTAAGCAGATGTCACACAGTGGGACCCACATCTGTGAAATCGTAAGGGAAAGTGACAACTCAGTGACCATACACTGGGTGAAAACGACAGACAGGAGAGAGGTAGTAGTGTCAAAGTACATGTAGTAGGCAGGTTTGGATTTCTACCTGTGTCTCACTGGAAATATTGCAGGATCACTGAGTCCCTGTTGTGCATGTCTTCTTCCTCTGCTTCCTCCTCATCACTGTCCACAGGCTCCACAGCTGCAACAACACCGCCATCTGGACCATCCTCCTGCAGAAAAGGCACCTCGCGTGGCAAAGCCAAGTTGTGAAGCATACAGCAGGCGACGATGATCTGGCACACCTTCTTTGGTGAGTAGAATAGGGATCCACCTGTCATATGGAAGCATCTGAACCTGGCCTTCAGGAGGCCGAAGGTCCGCTCGATCACCCTCCTAGTTCGCCCATGGGCCTCATTGTAGCGTTCCTCTGCCCTTTTCCTGGGATTCCTCACTGGGGTCAGTAGCCATGACAGGTTGGGGTAACCAGAGTCACCTGCAAATGGCGAGGGACAACTGTTAGACACACACTAACCTGGAGGGATAACCCCAGACAACCATTCCCAATGACTTGCTTCCAGGTGCTCACCTAATAGCCACACACGGTGCCTCTGGAGTTGACCTATCACATAAGAGATGCTGCTATTCCGCAGGATGTAGGCGTCATGCACTGAGCCAGGGAACATGGCATTCACGTGGGAGATGTACTGGTTGGCCAAACATACCATCTGTACATTCATAGAATGATAACTCTTCCGGTTTCTGTACACCTGTTCACTCCTGTGGGGGGGGACCAAAGCCACATGGGTCCCATCAATGGCACCTATGATGTTGGGGATATGTCCCTGGGCATAGAAATCACCTTTCACTGTAGGCAAATCCTCCACCTGAGGGAAAACGATGTAGCTTCGCATGTGTTTCAGAAGGGCAGACAACACTCTGGACAATACGTTGGAAAACATAGGCTGGGACATCCCTGATGCCATAGCCACAGTTGTTTGAAAAGAGCCACTTGCAAGGAAATGGAGCACTGACAGCACCTGCACTTGAGGGGGGATTCCTGTGGGATGGCGGATGGCTGACATTAGGTCTGGCTTCAATTGGGTACACAGTTCCTGGATTGTGGCACGGTCAAGCCTGTAGGAGGTTATCAAATGTCGCTCCTCCATTGTCGACAGGTCCACCAACGGTCGGTACACCGGAGGATGCCCCCATCTCCTCACATGTCCCAGCGGACGGTGCCTATGAAGGACAACAGCGAGCACAGAGTCAAACAACTCAGAGGTACGTACCCACAGTTTACACAGAACACCATACATACACAAAAGGTGGCCTGTATGTGTGTTGAGTCTAGGCCTAGGTATGTGTGACGCAGTTGAAAATGAAGCCATGTGGGCCCCTGAAATGGCGGCTGCCTGACCTCTAAAGTGGGACAATGGGATGTGAGGTAACTACGCTGGCATTGTACACCGTCGCGGTAGGCGGTCGAAGACCGCGGCGCAATGCTGCATTGGTTAACATTGGACCCTATGGGTCCCAGGAGCCAATGACGATGTACGCCACAGATGTGACCGCCATTTTCTATCTGTTCAATCACTCGATACCTGATCTTCGACAGGAGAGGACCTACACTGCAAGTGCTGCTGTGACCTCGGTCTGGAAGAGACAATGGCTCGTGTGTCTGGGGAAAGGGCCCCTGCCTTCACATCGAAGGAGTTGGAGAAACTCGTGGACGGGGTCCTCCCCCAGTACAACCTACTCTAAGGTCCTCCAGACAAACAGGTAAGTACACAGGGAGCATGTTGTATGGGCTATGCCTGTGTGGGGAGGGCTGGATGTAAGAAGGAAGGGGGAGAGTGCTGCGTGCATGAAAGACGGTGAGTGCATGTGCCACATGGCAAGGGTAGGGATGGGGGCCAATCACTCTGACGGTGCAGTTGGTAATGACTTCTCTTATTCCCCTGTACATTTCATGTAGGTCAGCGCCCACCAGAAGAAAGATATTTGGCGTGCCATCGCCAAGGACGTCCGGACCCTGGGGGTCTACCACAGACGGAGCACCCACTGCCGGAAAAGATGGGAGGACATTCGCCGCTGGAGCAAGAAGACGGCGGAGGCTCAGCTGGGGATGGCCTCCCAACGTGGGAGGGGTGCCCGTCGTACCATGACCCACCTGATGTTCAGGATCCTGGCGGTGGCGTACCCGGAGTTGGATGGGCGCTTGAGGGCATCACAAGGGGGTGAGTACACTCTCATTCTGCTGACTTTGCACACAGTGGAGTTGTCTGGGTGGGGGAGGAGGGCTGTGGGTTTCCCTAGGCCAGGGCGAGTTCTGTAGGCAAGGCCCCTCCGTAAGGCAGGCCATGTGGCACTCCAGCCCACCTCTGTAGAGTGCCAAGTACAGCTATTCATGCCCCTGTGTCATCTATGTGTGCAGATGTCGTCCATAGCCTTGTAGGCCATTTCCCAGGAATTGAACAGTGGAGCCCAAGAGCTCGGCGTAGTGCAGGGGGCTTCAGGGTCTGTTGTGTCCGCCAACGGTAGTGGTAATGCATGCACTCAACATGTCTTTTTTCTGTTGCGCCCCCCTTTTTGTGGTCTCCCTGTTCTTGTGTGCATTAGCATCATCAGGCGGAGGAGCAGTTGCACCGGAGCATGAGGGAGCTGCATCCCACATGGCCCTGGAGGGCGAGACTACGGACTCGGAATTCACCAGTGGGACGGAGGGTGAGGGAAGCTCCACGGCAGAGACAGGAGCTGACACCAGTGACACTGACTCGACCTCTGATGGGATCTCCCTTGTGGTGGTGGCAACATCTGTGCCCCCCGCATCTACAGGTACAGCCGCCACCCCCCCTACCAGCACCGCCCTCCCAGCAGCCCCTCAGCCTTCGCCCCGTGCCCGCTTACCCAGGAGGGTGGGCATCACCTTCACCCCAGGCACCTCAGCCCCTGCCCCAGTCACCCCTGCTGCCCTCAGTGAGGAGGCCATTGACCTCCTCAGGTCCCTCACTTTTGGGCAGTCTACCATTTTGAATGCCATCCAGGGTGTAGAAAGGCAGTTGCAACAAACAAATGCATTCCTGGAGGGCATTCATTCTGGTCAGGCGGCCCTTCACCGAGCTTTTCAGACTCTGGCCTCAGCACTGATGGCAGCCATTGTCCCCGTCTCTAGCCTCCCCCTCCAACTACCTCCACCCAGACCCAATCCCTGTACCTCTGCCTATCCCAAGCACACCATCAGACCAGCCTGCACACACCTCAACACCCAAGGAAAGCTCAGGCACACATAAGCACCACACATCCCACAGGCACTCACGCAAGCAACACACACATGCAGACACACCAACATCCACTGCCTCCACAGTGTCCCCCTCCTCCTCGTCTCCCTCCTCCCTCCCAGTCTCGTCTACACTGACACCTGCATGCACTAACCTCTACAGCCACTACGTCCCTCACCAGCACACCCACCAGCACACCCCGCTCACGTGCAGTCACCACCCCCAGTACCATTCACACGTCCCCTGTGTCCTCTCCCAGTGTGTCTATGACGCCCCCTCCCAAGATACACAAACGCAGGCACACACCCACCCAACAGCCATCCACCTCACGACAGCCTCCAGCGCATGCACCTTCACCCAAAGTCACCAAACGTACACCTCCTACTACCACCACCACCTCTTCCTCCACTCCCAAACCCCCTCCAGCTACCCGTCCCAGTGTGTCCCAAAAACCTTTCCTGTCCACCCTTGACCTTTTTCCCACACCTCCCCTACCCCGTCCATCACATAGGTCCCGAAGTTGCACCTCAGCCACAACATCAAAGGGACAAGTGGTGCCTGTATTCACCGGTATGTGGAGTGCACCGGCCACCAGGACAGCCAGTGTGTCACGGAGCCACAGCACAGACAGACCCCCACCTGTGAAGCATCAGAAGTTGGCCAGTGCCCGGCGGGAGAGGGGGAAGACTCCAGCCACCAAGGCCGCTCCCAGGGGTCCCGTTGGGAGTGTGGAGTCAGCTGTGACACCTTCCAAGGTGGAGAAGGGCCACCAGAAACCCGGCAAGCCCAGGAGGCCACCGCCAGCCCCATCCCAGCTGCCCAGGAGGCCACCGCCAGCCTCAGCCCAGCTGCCCAGGAGGCCACCGCCAGCCCCAGCCCAGCTGCCCAGGAGGCCACCGCCAGCCCCAGCCCAGCTGCCCAGGAGGCCACCGCCAGACCCAGCTCAGCTGCCCAGGAGGCCACCGCCAGCACCAGCCCTGCTGGGCCATGAAGGACCGCCAGCACAAGCCCCGCTGGGCCATGACGGACAGCCAGGACAAGCCCCGCTGGGCCATGAAGGACCGCCAGCACAAGCCCCGCTGGGACATGAAGGACCGCCAGCACAAGCCCCGCTGGGACATGAAGGACCGCCAGCACAAGCCCCGCTGAACAGGGCACCGCCAGCACAAGCACTGCTGAACATGGCACCGCCATCTCAAGCATCGCCGAACAGGGCACCGCCATCTCAAGCACCGCTCAACAGGGCACCGCCATCTCAAGCACCGCTGAACAGGGCACCGCCATCTCAAGCACCGCTAGCCCATGAGCGGCAGGGGCACTGACACAAATGGGTCCGTCACGGGGTGAGTGATGCACTCTGGGCACCAGTCCCCCTCCAGAACCAGTGGAGAGATCCATCCACTACCTCTGTCCTTAACAGGATGAAGCACTCTGGGCACCAGTCCCCCTCCAGAACCAGTGGAGTGATCCATCCACTACCTCTGTCCTTCACAGGATGAAGCACTCCGGGCACCAATACCCCTCCAGAACCAGTGGAGACTGTCATCCACTTGAGAGACTGTGGCTTTGCACTCCCCAGGATTGAACAGTGGGCAACCCACCCACTGTAGAGACTTGAGAGACTGTGGCTTTGCACTCCCCAGGATTGAACAGTGGGCAACCCACCCATTGAAGAGACTTGAGAGACTGTGGCTTTGCACTCCCCAGGATGGTACAGTGGGCAACCCACCCACTGGAGAGAATTGAGAGACTGTGGCTTTGCACTCCCCAGGATTGAACAGTGGGCAACCCACCCACTGTAGAGACTTGAGAGACTGTGGCTTTGCACTCCCCAGGGTTGAACAGTGGGCAAACCATCCACTGTAGAGACTTGAGAGACTGTGGCTTTGCACTCCCCAGGGTTGAACAGTGGGCAAACCACCCACTGTAGAGACTTGAGAGACTGTGGCTTTGCACTCCCCAGGGTTGAACAGTGGGCAACCCACCCACTGTAGAGACTTGAGAGACTGTGGCTTTGCACTCCCCAGGGTTGAATAGTGGGCAACCCACCCACTGTAGAGACTTGAGAGACTGTGGCTTTGCACTCCCCAGGATGGTACAGTGGTCAACCCACCCACTGCAGAGACTTGAGAGACTGTGGCTTTGCACTCAACAGGATTGAACAGTGGGCAACCCACCCACTGTAGAGACTTGAGATACTGTGGCTTTGCACTCCCCAGGATTTATCAGTGGGCAACCCACCCACTGTAGAGACTTGAGAGACTGTGGTTTTGCACTCCCCAGGATTGAACAGTGGGCAACCCACCCACTGTAGAGACTTGAGAGACTGTGGCTTTGCACTCCCCAGGATTGAACAGTGGGCATGTGGCCCCGTCGTGGATTTGGCGTTGTGCACTCAAGCGGCTGAGGTGCCCCCCCTTTCCCTCCCCCTGAGGTGCCTGTTTTCTTGCTCTCTGATGCCCCTGCAGTGTTCTCTCCGTCATGGTCGGGTATCTTGTGTGGGCCTCGCCCATACCGTGTGGTCCCAGTGTTCCACGGACTTTCTTTGTGCAGTACCTGGACTACTATGCCTGGTATTTCTTTTGTACATGGTGTATATATATATTTCTGCCTACTTGTTTTTAATATATTCAGATGGTTACACTCATTTTCTTTGGTCTTTGCATTCTTCCGAGGGGGGTTTGGGGGGTGTAACTGTGATGTATTGATATGCATTAGTGTGTGTGTTGTGGTGGGTGAGGGTGGGGGTGTTGTGTGTGTGTGTCCCTGTTTTTTGCCTCCCCTGTGTCGTAGGTGCAGTACTCACTGTGGTCTTCGCCACCAGCGTTCGTGCAACTGGTAGAGGAGCAGGAAGACTATCGCAGGGAGAATTTGGAGTTCCGGTTCCATGGTGTCCTCGTTCCTCGTGGAGTGTGTAGAGGTGAGTGTTTTCCCTTCGAAATTCCTGTTTCCGCCGTGTTTTCATCTGTGGTGAATCCGCCCCGGAAAAGGTAACTGTTTGGCCTGTCATAATAGTGTGGGCGGTACATTGTTTCCCACCTGTCTGTTGGCGGTGACCGCCACGCTGTTTGTTTGTACCGCCGTGGCGGTCTGAGTGTTAAAGTGGCTGTCTTTGTTGGCAGTTTCCGCCACGGTCGTAATTGCAATTTTTTTACCGCTGGCCTGTTGGTGGTCTTACCGCCACTTTAACACCGTCCGCCAGGGTTGTAATGACCACCTTAGTCCCCAAACCTCACACCAAAGATGGAAAGAGAGAAAAGAAGGCGGACCATTGGGTCAAGACTAGGGTGACCAAGACTTCCACAGGAGGTGACCAAAAGAAAGGGGTCACAAAGACTCCCCAGGGGAAGAGTGTTGAGACATCCAAGGGTAAAAGTAAAGAGTCTTCTACAGGGCCCCAAAAACCTGCTCAGGAGGGAGGGTCCAAAGCCTCTTCACAATCCAATTATGGGTAGAAGGGTAAAAACTTTGATCCCAAAAAGGCCTGGTGTCGTAGCTGTAATCAGCAAGGACACCAAACTGGAGGCAGGGCCTGTCCCAAGAAAGGTTCCACTTCAAACTCTACTCCAGTTAGCACTGGAATAGCCAGTCTCCAGGTGGGATCAACAGTGTGCCCAGAGCAAATCAGGGTTCACACTGAAGCTACATTAGTCTCTGACGGTGGGGTGGACTTAGCCACACTGGCTGCCTGGTCCCCTAATATGCAAAAATACAGGCAGCAACTCTTAATTAATGGGATTAGTGTAGAAGGCCTGAGGGATACAGGTGCCAGTGTCACCATGGTGACAGAGAAACTGGTTTCCCCAGGTCAATACCTGTCTGGACAAACGTATCCAGTCACCAACGCTGACAATCAGACTAAAGTACATCCCATGGCTATGGTAACTTTAGAATGGGGAGGGGTCAATGGCCTGAAACAGGTAGTAGTCGCCTCAAAGATCCCTGTAGACTGTTTGCTTGGAAATGACCTGGAGTCCTCAGCATGGGCTGAGGTAGAACTCAAAACCCATGCAGCCATGCTGGGTATCCCTGAACTGGTGTGTGTCAAGACAAGGGCACAGTGCAAGGCTCAGGGTGAAAAAGTGGTGTTGGAGCCTAGAATAATTGCCCAACCCTCCAAGAGAAAAGGAAAGAAGACTGGGGAACCAGCTTCAACACAACAAAACAAAGGGAACCTCTCTTCCCAGGAAGAAGTTCTGCCCCCCTGAGGGAACTGAGCCCCTGGAGTTGGAACTTTATCAGGTTGAACTCTTAGGCCCAGGGGGACCCACAAGGGAACAGTTATGTATGGGGCAAGAAACATGTCCCTCTCTTGAAGGCCTTAGGCAGCAAGCTGCTGAAGAGACCCAAGGAAAAATCACTGGAACACATAGGTGGTCATTCTAACCCTGGCGGTAAAAACCGCCAGGGCGAATGACCGCGGTAGCACCGCCAACAGGCTTGCGGTGCACCACTGGGCATTCTGACCGCGGCGGTTCAGCCGCGGCCAGAAACGGAAAGTCGGCGGTGTACCGCCGACTTCCCGCTGCCCTTGAGAATCCTCCATGGCGGCGGAGCGCGCTCCGCCGCCATGGGGATTCTGACACCCCCTACCGCCATCCTGTTCCTGGCGGGTCTCCCGCCTGGAACAGGATGGCTGTAGGGGGTGCCGCGGGGCCCCTGGGGGCCCCTGCAGTGCCCATGCCAGTGGCATGGGCACTGCAGGGGCCCCCGTATGAGGGCCCCACAAAGAATTTCAGTGTCTGCTTTGCAGACACTGAAATTCGCGACGGGTGCAACTGCACCCGTCGCACCTTCCCACTCCACCGGCTCCATTCTGAGCCGGCGTCCTCGTGGGAAGGGTGTTTCCCGCTGGGCTGGCGGGCGGACTTTCGGCGGTCGCCCGCCAGCCCAGTGGGAAACCCAGAATGACCGCCGCGGTCTTTTGAACGCGGTACGGTCTTCTGGCGGTTCCCGTAGCCGCCTGCCAAGCTTAGAATCACCCCCATAGAGTCTATTGGGAAGATGGACTCCTCTACACTGAGGCAAGAGATCCCAAACCTGGTGCCACTAGGAGAGTGGTAGTGCCTCAGGAGTTTAGGAAGTTCTTCTGACCTTAGCTCATGATATTCCACTTGCTGGGCATTTGGGACAAACCAAGACTTGGGAAAGGTTAGTTAACCATTTCTATTGGCCCAACATGTCCCAGAAGGTAAAGGGTTTTTCTGTCTCCTGTGCCACCTGTCAAGCCAGTGGTAAGACAGGTGGACATCCAAAGGCCCCCCTCATTCCACTTCCAATGGTGGGGGACCCCTTTGAAAGAGTGGGTGTGGACATAGTGGATCCACTTGCACCTCCCACAGCCTCAGGGAACCAGTGTATCCTAGTGGTAGTGGATCATGCCACTAGGTACCCTGAAGCAATTCCCCTTAGGTCCACTACTGCCCCTGCAGTAGCTAAAGCACTCATAGGTATTGTTACCAGAGTGGGATTTCCTAAAGAGGTGGTGTCTGACATGGGTACCAACTTCATGTCAGCATACCTGAAACACATGTGGAATGAGTGTGGGGTGACTTACAAATTCACCACACCATACCATCCACAAACCAATGGTCTTGTGAAAAGATTCAACAAGACATTGAAAGGCATGATCATGGGGCTCCCTGAAAAACTCAAAAGGAGATGGGATGTCCTCTTGCCATGTCTGCTTTTCGCCTACAGAGAGGTGCTTCAGAAGGGAGTAGGGTTTTCCCCCTTTGAACTTCTGTTTGGCCATCCTGTAAGGGGACCACTAGCTCTTGTAAAAGAAGGCTGGGAGAAACCTCTTCATGATCCTAAACAAGATATAGTGGACTATGTACTAGGCCTACGTTCCAGAAGGCAGAGTACATGGAAAAGGCAAGCAAAAACCTTGAGGCCAGCCAAAAACTGCAGAAGATGTGGTATGACCAAAAGGCTGCTATGGTTGAGTTTCAGCCAGGGCAGAAAGTCTGGGTTCTGGAGCCTGTGGCTCCCAGGGCACTTCGGGACAGATGGAGTGGCCCTTACCCAGTGCTAGAGAGAAAGAGTCAGGTCACCTACCTGGTAGACCTAGGCACTAGCAGGACCCCCAAAAGGGTGATCCATGTGAACCGCCTCAAACTCTTTCATGACAGGGCAGATGTGAATCTGTTGATGGTGACAGATGAGGACCAGGAAGCTGAGAGTGAACCTCTCCCTGATCTTCTCTTCACTGACCCTAAAGATGGCTCAGTAGATGGAGTGATCTATTCAGACACCCTCTCTGGCCAACAGCAATCTGACTGTAGGAAAGTCTTACAACAGTTTGCTGAGCTCTTTTCCCTAACCCCTGGTCAGACACACCTGTGTACCCATGATGTGGACACAGGAGACAGCATGCCTGTCAAAAACAACATTTTCAGACAGTCTGACCAAGTTAAGGAAAGCATCAAAGTGGAAGTCCACAAGATGCTGGAATTGGGAGTCATTGAGCACTCTGACAGCCCCTGGGCTAGCCCAGTGGTCTAAGTCCCCAAACCTCACAACAAGGATGGAAAGAGAGAGATGAGGTTTTGTGTGGACTATGGAGGACTTAATTCTGTCACCAAGACAGATGCCCATCCCATTCCAAGGGCATATGAATTGATTGACAAACTAGGTGCTGCCAGATACTTAAGTACCTTTGACTTGACAGCAGGGTACTGGCAAATCAAAATGGCACCAGGAGCAAAAGAAAAGACAGCATTCTCTACACCTGATAGGCATTATCAGTTTACTGTTATGCCCTTTGGTTTAAAGAATGCCCCTGCCGCCTTCCAAAGGTTGGTGAATCAAGTCCTTGCTGGCTTGGAGTCCTTTAGTGCAGCTTATCTTGACGATATTGCTGTCTTTAGCTCCAGCTGGCAGGATTACCTGGTCCACCTGAAGAAGGTTTTGAAGGCCCTGCAAGCAGCAGGCCTCTCTATCAAGGCACCCAAATGTCAGATAGGGCAGGGAACTGTGGTTTACTTGGGACACCTTGTAGGTGGAGGCCAAGTTCAGCCACTCCAGCCCAAGATCCAGACTATTCTGGACTGGGTAGCTCCAAAAACCCAGACTCAAGTCAGGGCATTCCTTGGCTTCACTGGCTACTACAGGAGGTGTGTGAAGGGATATGGATCAATAGTGACACCCCTCACAGAACTTACCTCCAAGAAAATGCCCAAGAAGGAAAACTGGACCATAGAATGCCAACAGGCCTTTGACACCCGGAAACAAGCTATGTGCACAGCACCAGTTCTAAAAGCTCCAGATTACTCCAAGCAGTTCATTGCGCAGGCTGATGCCTCTGAACATGGGATAGGGGCAGTTTTGTCCCAAACAAATGATGATGGCCTTGACCAGCCTGTTGCTTTCATTAGCAGGAGGTTACTCCCCAGGGAGCAGGGTTGGAGTGCCATTGAGAGGGAGGCCTTTGCTGTGGTTTGGTCCCTGAAGAAGCTGAGACCATACCTCTTTGGTACTCACTTTGTAGTTCAAACTGACCACAGACCTCTCAGATGGCTAATGCAAATGAAAGGTGAAAATCCAAAACTGTTGAGGTCGTCCATCTCCCTACAGGGAATGGGCTTTATAGTGGAACACAGAGCTGGGACTGCCCATGCCAATGCAGATGGCCTTTCCAGGTTCTTCCACTTAGAAAATGAAGACTCTCTTGGGAAAGGTTAGTCTCATCCTCTTTTGTTTGGGGTGGGGGGTGTAAGGAAATGCCTCCTTAGCATGGTTACCCCCTGACTTTTTGCCTTTGCTGATGCCAAGGTATGATTTGAAAGTGTGCTGATACCTGCTAATCAGGCCCCAGCACCAGTGTTCTTTCCCTAACCTGTACCTTTGTCTCCACAATTGGCACACCCTGGCATCCAGGTAAGTCCCTTGTAACTGGTACCCCTAGTACCAAGGGCCCTGATGCCAGGGAAGGTCTCTAAGGGCTGCAGCGTGTCTTATGCCACCCTGGGGACCCCTCACTCAGCACAGACACACTGCTTGCCAGCTTGTGTGTGTTGGTGGGGAGAAAATGACTAAGTCGACATGGCACTCTCCTCAGGGTGCCATGCCAACCTCACACTGCCTATGGCATAGATAAGTCACCCCTCTAGCAGGGCTTACAGCCCTAAGGCAGGGTGCACTATACCATAGGTGAGGGCATAGGTGCATGAGCACTATGCCCCTACAGTGTCTAAGCAAAACCTTAGACATTGTAAGTGCAGGGTAGCCATAAGAGTATATCGTCTGGGAGTCTGTCAAACACAAACTCCACAGCACCATAATGGCTACACTGAAAACTGGGAAGTTTGGTATCAAACTTCTCAGCACAAAAAATGCACACTGATGCCGGTGTACATTTTATTGTGAAATACACCCAGAGGGCATCTTAGAGATGCCCCCTGAAAACATACCTGACTTCCAGTGTGGGCTGACTAGTTTTACCAGCCTGCCACACACCAGACATGTTGCTGGCCACATGGGGAGAGTGCCTTTGTCACTCTGTGGCCAGGAACAAAGCCTGTACTGGGTGGAGATGCTTCTCACCTCCCCCTGCAGGAACTGTAACACCTGGCGGTGAGCCTCAAAGGCTCACCCCCTTTGTTACAGCGCCACAGGGCATCCCAGCTAGTGGAGATGCCCGCCCCCTCCGGCCACGGCCCCACTTTTGGCGGCAAGGCCGGAGGAGATAATGAGAAAAACAAAGAAGAGACACTGGTCAGTCAGGACAACCCGTAAGGTGTCCTGAGCTGAGGTGACTCTGACTTTTAGAAATCCTCCATCTTGCAGATGGAGGATCCCCCCAATAGGATTATGGATGTGCCCCCCTCCCCTCAGGGAGGAGGCACAAAAAGGGTGTAGCCACCCTCAGGGCTAGTAGCCATTGGCTACTAACCCTCCAGACCTAAACACACCCCTAAATTTAGTATTTAGGGGCTCCCAGAACCTAGGAAACTAGATTCCTGCAACCTGAAGACGAAGAAGGACTGGTGACCTGAAGCCCTGCAGAGAAGACGGAGACACCAACTGATTTGGCCCCAGCCCTACCGACCTGTCTCCCGACTTCAAGAAAAACTGCAACAGCGACGCATCCCCCAGGGTCCAGCGACCTCTGAAGCCTCAGAGGACTACCCTGCATCTAAAAGGACCAAGAACTCCCGAGGACAGCGGCCCTGTTCCACAAAGACTGAAACTTGCAACAAAGAAACAACTTTTAAAGGATTCCACGTTTCCCGCCTGAAGCGTGAGACTTTCCACTCTGCATCTGATGCCCCGGGCTCGACCTGCGGAGAAATAACACTACAGGGAGGACTCCAAGGCGACTACGAGCCAGTCAGTAGGCAGAGTTGACCCCCCTGAGCCCCCACAGCGACGCCTGCAGAGGGAATCCAGAGGCTCCCCCTGACCGCGACTGCCTGCTTCAAAGAACCCGACGCCTGGTAAAGACACTGCACCCGCAGCCCCCAGGACCTGAAGGATCCGACCTCCAGTGCAGAAGCGACCCCCAGGTGGCCCTCTCCCTTGCCCCGGTGGTGGCTACCCCGAGGAGGCCCCCCCTTGCCTGCCTGCTTCGCTGAAGAGACCCCTGGGTCTCCCATTGAAACCAATTGCAAACCCAACGCCTGTTTGCACTCTTCACCCGGCCGCACCTGTGCCTCTGAGGGTGTACTTTTTGTGCTGACTTGTGTCCCCTCTGGTGCCCTACAAAACCCCCCTGGTCTGCCCTCCGAAGTCGCGGGTACCTACCTGCTGGCAGACTGGAACCGGGGCACCCCCTTCTCTATTGAAGCCCATGCGTTTTGGGCACCACTTTGACCTCTACACCTGACCGGCCATGAGCTGCTGGTGTGGTAACTTTGGGGTTGCCCTGAACCCCCAACGTTGGGCTACCTTGGACCCAACTTTGAACCCTGTAGGTACTTTACTTACCTGCAAAACTAACCAAGACTTACCTTCCCCAGGAACTGTTGAATTTTGCACTGTCTAGTTTTAAAATAGCTTATTGCCATTTTTGCCAAAACTGTACATGCTATTTTGTTGATTCAAAGTTCCTAAGATACCTGAGTGAAATACCTTTCATTGAAAGTATTGATTGTAAATCTTGAACCTGTGGTTCTTAAAATAAACTAAGAAAATATATTTTTCTATACAAAAACCTATTGGCCTGGAATTGTCTTGGAGTGTGTGTTCCTCATTTATTGCCTGTGTATGTACAAACGCTTAACACTACCTTCTGATAAGCCTACTGCTCGACCACACTACCACACTACTTTCAGGGGGCCACATGGCATTATTTTTAAATTTGTCTCACCTATCTAGGCCTTGCATACTCACAGTGACAGGCACATTGCGGATTGACAAATGTGTGCAATAATTATTTTTTTAATACGTCAGTGTTGGCTGACTCTCTGCTCGCTGTTCTCCTCCATAGGGCACGTCTGCTGGGGCAGGTGAGGAGATGGCAGCAACCTCCGGTGTACAGACCGCTGGTGGACCTGTTCGATAATGGAAGAGAGACACGTAATAGTCACCTACAGACTTCATTGTGCAACAAACCATGAACTGTGTGCCCAGTTGGAGCCAGACCTGATGTCAGCTATCCGCCATCCCACAGGAATCCCCCCTCTAGTGCAGGTCCTGTCAGTACTCCATTTCCTGGCAAGTGGGTCTTTTCAAACTACAGTGGCCATTGCATCAGGGATGTCCCAGCCTATGTTCTCAAACGTGTTGTCCAGAGTGTTGTCTGCCCTGCTGAAACACATGTGCAGCTACATCGTTTTCCCTCAGTTGGAGGATTTGCCCACAGTGAAAGGTGACTTCTATGCCCTGGGAAATATCCCCAACATCATAGGTGCCATTGATGGGACACATGTGGCATTGGTCCCCCCCGCAGGAGTGAACAGGTGTACAGAAACTGGAAGAGCTACCATTCAATGAATGTACTGATGGTGTGTTTTGCAGACCAGTACATCTCCCATGTGAATGGCAAGTTTCCAGGCTCAGTGCATAACGCTTACATTTTTAGGAATAGCAGTATCCCTTATGTGATGGGGCAACTCCAGAGGCACCTTGTGTGGCTAATAGGTGAGGACAAGGACCCTATACCGTGTGAATAGTTGTCTGGGTCTGGGGTTATCCCTAAGGGTTAGTGTGTGTCTAACAGTTGTCCCTTGACATTTGCAGGTGACTCTGGGTACCCCAACCAGTCATGGCTACTGACCCCAGTGAGAAATCCCAGGACAAGGGCAGAGGAACGCTACATGGGAGTCACATGGGCGAACTAGGAGAGTGATCGAAAGAACCTTCGGCCTCCTGAAGGCCAGGTTCCGGTGCCTCCATATGACAGGTGGTTCTCTCTAATACTCACCAAAGAAGGTGTGCCAGATCATCGTGGCCTGCTGCATGCTGCACAACCTGGCTTTGCGACGACAGGTGCCTTTTCTACAGGAGGATGGTCCAGAAAGGGGTCTTGTGGCAGCTGTGGAGCCTGTGGACAGTGAAGAAGAGGAGGCAGAAGAAGAGGATATCTACAACAGAAACAACGTTATCCAGCAATACTTCCAGTGAGACACAGGTAAGAAGATGTCACTGGCTCACACATCTCATACAGTTGTTAGACCTATCATATGTCTGTCACTTTCACCCAGTGTATGGACCTTGACTTGTCACTTTGCCTTTCCATTTCACAGATGTGGGTCTCACTGTGTGACCTCTGCTTTATTACCTCATGGACTACAGCTGTGTGATATAGGTATGTTGACAGTACAATCGACATTGCTATTTTCCTTAGTTATTGCAAATACACATTTGTGAAAGCACAGACTGACTCCAGATTGTTTTGTGATTCAAGGGTGTTTATTTCAGTGCAAAATAGTGGAGGGGGTTGTAAAATGGGCAGGGGTGATGGTGGAGGATTGTTCATGGCAGAGTCCAGTCTATTTGTTTCACAGGTGCATTGTCCAAAGGGGCATAGGAAGTGGAGCTAGGGCAGTTGATGGATGGACAGGGTGACGAAGTGGGACAGAAGGATGACATTCAGGGTGGTCTCATTCATTTCCTGCCCGGGGTCTTGGCACTGTTCTCTGTCTTTGTCCTGTATCTCAGGGACCGTTTGCGGGGTGGTTCTCCATCTGCAGGGGGTGGGGTGCTGGTGTCGTGGTCCTGTGGTGGTGCCTCCTGTCCACTAGCGCCGGCAGAGGTGGTGAGCTGTTCATCATCCAGGCTAGTGTCAGGGGCTCCTTGTTGTGCCACAGTGTCCCTCCTGGTATTCACAAGGTCCTTCAGCACCCCTTCAATGGTGACCAGGATGGTGTTGATGGACTTGAGTTCCTCCCTGATCCCCAAATACTGTTCCTCCTGCAGCCGCTGGGTCTCCTGAAATTTGGCCAGTACCGTTGCCATCGTCTCCTGGGAATGATGGTACGCTCCCATGATGTTGGAGAGGGCCTTGTGGAGAGTGGGTTCCTTGGGCCTGTAACTCCCCCTGTCGCACAGCAGTCCTCCCAGTTCCCCTGTTTTCCTGTTCTTCTGTCCCCTGAACTGTGTGCCCACTGCTACTGCCCCCAGGTCCCTGATTTTCTTGGGGTGGTGGGTTTGCCTGTGTTCCCTGTAGTGGTGGACACACTGCTGCTAGACGTGTCCTGGGGACAGAGGGATGGGCCCGCTGGGTGGGTGCTGTGCTGGTGTTTCCTGAGGGGGGAAGCTCTGAGGTGGCATGTGCCAGTGTCAGGGGAATCGACTGTCCCGAGGTCCCAGATGGGCCGGCTGGTCATCTTGATCCAGTTGTCATCCTTGTGGGCCTCTTTGTGGGGGGAGTGGACATGTCTAGAATCTCCTGTCCAGTGACGTTGGGTAGGGGTCCTGCAGGGGTGTAAAGGCATGATTATTGCATCTGTGTGTGCCATCGTGTGCAATGGGTGGGTGACCCTGTACTCCAGTGCTTGCATTCTTGTGTTGGACCTTGTGTGATAATTTTTTGGGGGTCTGTGTGGGTATCTGTATTGGACATGCTTTGGTGATGGGTGTCCATGCTTTGTTGTTGCATGAAGGGCTTGGTATTGGGATGTGTGGGTTGTGATAGTGGGGCATATGTGAGGTGTTGGAGTGATGGGGGTGAGGGTAGGGTATGTGATAGCATGCAGGTAGGGTGAGGGATGTAATAGTTAGGATTTGACTAATCAGAGTCCATTCCTCCTGCTACTCCTGCGAGGCCCTCAGGATGCAGTATAGCCAAGACCTGCTCCTCCCATGTTGTTAGTTGTGGGGGAGGAGGTAGGGGTCCACCGCCAGTCCTCTGAACTGCAATTTGGTGTCTTGAGACCACGGAACGCACCTTCCCCCGTAGGTTGTTCCACCTCTTCCTGATGTCTTCCCGTGTTCTTGGATGCTGTCCCACTGCATTGACCCTGTCTACGATTCTGCGCCATAGCTCCATCTTCCTAGCTATGGAGGTGTGCTGTACCTGTGATCCGAATAGCTATGGCTCTACCCGGACGATTTCCTCCACCATGACCCTGAGCTCCTCCTCAGAAAACCTGGGGTGTCTTTGCGGGGCCATGCTGTGGTGTGGGTGATGTGTGGGGTGGTGCGTCTTGTGATGTGTGAGGGGATGTGTTTGTGTGTGTTGTCTGAGGTGCGTCAATGTGTGAGTGATAGTGTTGTGTGCCTGTGGATGCTAGTATTGTTGATGGTGGTGTCTCTCTGTGTGCTCCTTTCTCAAATGTTGTCGTAGGGGTATGTGGGTGATGTGTATGTTTTATATTGTATTGAGTGTGTGGGAGTGGTATGTGTATCAGGTGTGTGTATTTCAAATTGTCCAATGTGGCTGTGTTTTGTAAATGTGTGTGTATTTTGAGCACTGCG
Source organism: Pleurodeles waltl (assembly GCF_031143425.1). Classification (NCBI taxonomy): domain Eukaryota; kingdom Metazoa; phylum Chordata; class Amphibia; order Caudata; family Salamandridae; genus Pleurodeles; species Pleurodeles waltl. Next base: position 292,197,957 of record NC_090442.1, read on the forward strand.
GTTTGTACCGCCAATGGAATACCGCTGTTGAAAGACCGCCGCATGGATTCGTGGGTCGTGATAGTGTAGGTGTATTCCTGTTGGGGTAACAGTGGAGGTTTTGTTATCGCCAGTTTATCACTGACCTTTGGTGTGTCGGACTTGTGTGGGTGTCTGGATTTTGGCAGATTCCGGCCTGTGGGTCGTAATAGCCGTAGCGGAATTCCACCGCCGCAGCAGTGTGTTGGCGGTCTTCTGCACGGCAGTAAGCGGGATTTACTGCCAATGTTGTAATGAGGGCCTTAATCTTTGAAATTTCATATCTTTACTTGTATATGTTGGATGTTTGTCGTTTTGGTCTTTTTTACTCAGATAAATATTGGCTATTTTTTTTAATTGGTGTGGAGTACTTTTGTGTTTTTTTCACTGTGTTACTGTGTGTGTGTACAAATACTTCACACATTGCCTCTGAGATAAGCTTGTGCCAAGTTACCAAGGGGGTGAGCAGGGGTTATCTTAGCTGTGTGACTCCCTTACCCTGACTAAAGTGAGGGTCCCTGCTTGGACAGGGTGCAAACCACTGCCATCTAGAGACCCTACTTCTAACAGCTGTAATCTGAGGTGGATGTATGTCTGGGTAAGTTGTATATTGAGTAGCAAAATATAGAACCTTATCTATTAGATGCACAGTTTACATCAAATATTACCATCATTATGCTGGGGATAGCTTCACTCCACAGCTGGACATCACCATGCAGTGAATGTAAACCATATGTCAGGAATTAGCACCATTATCCCAGGCTCACTACTACACCATGGGCACCATCAAGCATTAGATGCCCAAAGTATGCTAGGAATTTACAACATATTGCCAGGACAAGTTTATACCAAGGCTTGGCACCATCATGCTGTGGATGCCCGAAATATGCCAGGGAATACAATCATTATGCAAGGGCTAGAATATTCCAGGGGTGGCACACTCATGCCATGGATGCCCACAAGATGCCAGAAATTCGCACATTTTTCAAGTGGTAGCATTATGCTAATGAAGTACACCGACAACAATGTGGTCTTATACGATTACTGACAAGGCCTAATGTAATAAAGGCATTCTAGGGTTCCTCGGAGGACACCAACATACTATAGCCACTCATAACATGCCAGCAAACATGCTATTGTCACTCATAATATGCCAGCAATTACCACTTTTATGCCAGTACCAAAATTATAGCAGGGACAGGCTTCATTGTGACACAGATACTCAAAATTTTCCAAGAATTGCCACCATTATGTCACAGGCATTAAACCAAGGGTGGACAGAGTGCAACATATACCAGAAAATTCATAGATATACCAGTGCTAGCAATACCAAGCAAAGGTACCATTGTGCCATGAATGACCACAATATTCCAAGGCTTACCACCAATTTCCATTGGTCCAATTGTCACATCCTGCATTTCTTGTAGTGAGCAAGTAGTCATAACCAACCCTCACGGGCAGAGGAAATCAAAGTCCTTGAACAATAATGTACAATTCTTGCCCTAGACCCGACCCACGTAAGAATACTAGGACCTGTTCCATCTCCCTAGAGCTGCACCCGTTCAAATTATGCAAATATTGCTTATTCTACTGAGATAATTGATCTGAATGATGCCCCAGATCCTTCTTCCCACTAGCCCTTCCAGCTCCCGCTTGAGATTTTATTAGAAGATTCAAGAATTAAAATGGTGATATGATGTGGCAGCCTTCTTTAGATCTGATTAATATAAATTGCACCCAAAGCAATCACTACTGCTTAGCTCTAAGGATTAAATGTGAGATGAGTTCCTATGCGGACTTGGGAGAAAGAATACTTGGTGTTTTGAGCGACCCTCGCCAAGTCCTCATCCGTACAGACAGTCATCGATCATAGATCTGAAAACAAGAAAAGATAGATAAGGTTGGAATTTCTTTTGGAAAGAAACGTTTGAGTGGATGACATAATTAAAAATAATCGGAAGTGGAGATGCTAGGCTGGGGACTTCCCAGGAACCCTAGAAGGCCTATTACATGAGGCCTTGTCAGTAACAGTATAAGACCGCATTGCTATGGTTTAGCTTTGTGATTGCAAAGAGGGGTATTCCCTAATTATGGAAGACCCCGGAGCCTCAATCAGTGGAGAAGTATTAGAAAGGGATGGGCCACTGTATGAGCCTGGAGGTGCCCGTGTACCCAGCACAAGGATGCTCATAGAAGCACTCCATGATTTGGAAAGACTGGTGCCTATTCTGAAGTATTCTCCTTGAACCTTGTAGTTGGCATCCTTGGACTTTAGACCATGAATTAATGATTGCAGAGATACCGGAGCATTGAAGTGGGGTTCGCCGGCGGGATGTGTGCCGGGAGGGGATGTGTGCTGTGAAAGAGAATGTGCTGGCCTCGATGAGTGTTCTGTATGAACTCTGTTTTGTAATATATGTTTCAATGTTGTATCAGTACCAATTTAGTGAAACCATACCGCCCTGTTTGTATTATGGTGAAACTTAAATAAATATGTAATAAAATCGTCAGCGCACAAAAGGATTGAATTACAAAGACAAATGTGCATTACATAGTTGTTTGTAATCAAATGCAAATAGTTAGCTTACAGATGACCTCAAACTCCTAAAACTGGGAATATTGTCAAAAGCCTAAATCTTTGTGTCAAGTAAGCGTAAAGTTAATGTACTGAGAAATTTACAACACATCCATCCTACAAGCTATAGTAGTGAAGAAGCTACTGCATAGTATATTGGTATAAACCTTAGTGGAGGAAGTCTTTGCCGGGACATCCTAAGGTCTCCACAATCTTACGAGACTGGCAAGACTGAAATAATAAGCGATTGACGCAATCTCTAGAGAGATTCATTTCTGGGAGGAAATATTGCTAATGGGGAAAACAACAGTTGGCATAAGGAAGTTTTTTTTATGGTGTCCTCATTTGCCTCAAATGCTTCCATACTATCCACCCAGGATCTTCCCCAATTGGTGTACAAAACGGGCCTAGGAAGATCATGGTTTTCACAGTGCGAAGCACAGGGGAGAGGGAGCAAGAGTCATGCCATGCCTTGATCCCATATGGTCCTAATCATCAGACACCTTACTTCACCATAACCGTATTGAGACCAGGTCCCGCCTTTCTCTCCCACCACCTTAACCATGGAGTCCACATCATTCTGGCCTTTTTTGCATTAATGCAGGTACAGTCTATCTTACAAGTATAGATTACTGCTTCCAGCCAGTCGTGCTTAGTGAGGGCCTTGAAGAATGTCCATTGCCTAAATACCTCCCTTTTGCCCAGCAACATCAAATAAAACAGCAATTTTATTTTATAACTCTTTAGGCTGCTTATTTTAGGTGTCCATCCGAAAAAGACCAGTTCTGGACCTATGTCTATCTCCAAGTAGAAGCTCTCCTTTACCACACTACTGATCTCTGTCCAATAAACCTGGACGTGGGGGTAGAAAAAAAAACATATGTAGATCATGAGCCTTACTAAGGCCACATTTTCTACAATAAAAGCTTTCCACTTCACTTAATTTTGCTCATTTCTTGAGAGTATAGTATGCCCTGTAAAGAGTGAAGAGATGATTCCTTCTTAAATACGCTGGTTTTACTACTTGATATAACAAACGTCAAGACGCCAGCCATAGTTGAGAGAGGTCTACATTTGGGAACACTTCCCCCATATAGAAACTGCCTGGTCCTTATCCTGATCCAAGACGTCCAAAAGTAAGCCATAATAGACTGTCACTTCCTTCTTCTGGGTTGGAGCTTTAGCCAACTTGTCCTCCAACTTATTTGTGTCCGTTCCCCTCTCTCCCAGGGATCGGGCCCAGCTCTGCAGTTGATAATATTTAAATTTTGATAGGGATCCCTGGCATTTAGCCACTAGTTCCTCCCAAGAGGGAATTTTCCCAACTTGCAACAACTGCCCCCATTCGGTAATACCTGCATCCCTCAAAGGGGATGCTAGACTGTCTTGGAGACATTCTGGTGTTCCTGGAGGGTCGCACACTGGGGCATACCTGCTATAGTATGTTAAGTTTGTTATTTTCCATATCTGGGCACACAGCTTAGCAGCCCCCAGCAAGACTTTTAATGTCACTTTTTTATAGAATCTGGGATGTCCAAATTTATACACGAATTTCAATTCGCCTCCAACCTCCTCCTTTAGCATAGTGTCCCTTAATCGATTCCCGCCAACCCCAGATAGTATAACCTTTGTATTCTTTAACTGGAAGGCCCAGACATGCAGCTGGATATCTGGAAGCTCTATTACCCCCTTATCATATTTCTTCCTCAACTTCTTCCGGGCAATCCTAACTCCTTTGGATGCCCAGATAAAAGAGTCTATTTTCCCTTGCAACTTTTGTATCCAAGTCTTCTTGAAGTGCAGGGGTATCATACTGAAAAGGAAGGTGACCTTCGGCAAGATATCTTTATCAAATTAGTTCTTCCATAGAGGGATAATGGAAGGTGAGCCCAACTTAGAAGAGACCTATTGACCTCTTTCATGGCACTATTACAATTTATTTCAACAATCTCTTCCATACTGTTACCAATTCTAATACGCAGATATTTTAGTTCACTTTTAATTACACTGTGCACCTCCTCAATATTCCAAGTCATGACTTCAGTTTTAGACATATTGACTGCATATCCCGAGAGCTTCCCAAACTCCTGTGTGAAACGCTCTAAGCTTTCCAAAGTGGAGGTCAAGTTACTTGTGTAGACCATTATATCATCTGCATATAATGATATTTTTGATCCCAGCCAGCATCGGAAATGTTTAATAGATGGGTCCCTCCTAATTTTTTCTGCAAGCAGCTCAATATATAATTTGAATAGTAATGGAGAGAGTGGGCAACCTTGTCTGGTTCCTCTAGTAATCCTAAAAGCCGTAGTTAGATTTTCATTTAGCAATTTTCTAGTCATGGGGTTTTTATAAATGTCCTTAAGAACCCCACAGAACTTTTCCCCAAAGTTATAGTTAATCAAGATAAAATCTAAGTACGCCCAGTAGACCCTATCAATGGCCTTGGTAGCATCTAAGGTGATTATAGCCAGTGGGGTCTTATTGGCAGTTGCCAGATCTATAGATCCAATTAGCTCCTGAGATAATTCATGCATATATCTCCCCCTTAGAAAACCCTTCTGGTCTTCCTCGATCAGATTCCCAACCACACTACCCAACCTCTTTGCAAAGATATTTGAAAATAATTTATAGTCATTATTTAGCAAAGAGATTGGTCTATATGATTCACACATCGTGGGGTCTTTACCCGGTTTTAATATTAGGGTAATTATGGCCACATCCCAAGATTTTAGAATAGGGATATCTCCTCTAAGAATGCCATCAAATTATTGTGTTTAAAAATGTTAAATGACTTCTTTCACACATTGATATAATTCCTTTGGCAGCCCATCCTGTCCTGCCGCCTTCCCTATTTTGCCTTCACTGATCGCATGTGACACCTCCTCCGATGTTATTGTTGTCTCTAGCTCTTCATCCTCCCAATCTGTAAGGTTTTTCATCTGTAACCCATTCAACCATTCTAATGTTTGATGTTCTGTTACTACTTGGTCTTCAGTATATAAAGATTCAAAAAAGTCTACAAAAGCTTGCGGTATCTCTATGTCTGCCACTAAATTTTTCCCTGTGATGTTACATCTAATTTCCCTCACCTCATTTCTGATCAAATCTGTCTTTATTTTCCATGCCAGGAGTTTCCCTGCACTTTCACTATATTCAAAGTGCTCTAGTTTGCTAGCCTCCCATCTGACCTTAACCCTTGCTTCTATAGCGGCGGCTAGAATGGCTTTTTGCGCTGTGATTTCTTCCAACAGAACTTCCCTTTCTGCTTCCTATGTCTGTAACCCTAAGGAAGGCTTTTGCGGATGTAATTGAATGAGTGAAATGGTAATGTTAATACCCTTTGCTTTCTGAACCAGGAAATTCTGCGACTGAAGTGTAGAAGAATTTGCTGCCTAAACATAACTCATCAGAACAACCGAGGTGGTCTGAGAAGACATTAGCACTCTGGTCTCTCCTCTCTTCCGACACCCTCTTTCCTGCTGGCATGTAACGACCTTAGAGACCGAAACAATGTAAACTATTCCGGCCCGCATGCCACAACAGTCTTCACCATTGAGGAGGACATAGCTGCCGTTTGAAAGCACCTGGAACGTAGGTCTAATCAAGGGGACTGGAACTCCCTTCAGATAACAAGCCAAGTTTGCAGCAGAGGTGTTACACGCCCCATGCAAGGACAGCTGTTTACAAACCATTGAATGGCTGACTGAAGTCATGCATTCACTACCGCTAAGAAAGACTTATTTCATGCCACTGAAGCATTTGTACGAGAAGGGAAGCTCCCACACCTCATGGATGTAACTGTCTCCCAGCTTTTCATATCTGCCGACCGGAATGTGTTTTAAACAGGAGGTGAATTGAAGTGTTGAAATAAGCAGATTAATGACCCCTTGTATTAGCCACTCAGCAGATGGTATTTCAGCCACAGTAAAAGGCAACTTTTCTAATTTCTTGATGTTAAGCATGACATAAGTTGCTTCCTTCTTAGCCATCAGTTGTTGTTGTCGCGTTAAAATAAAGGAAGAAAATATCTCCCTCGCACTGACATGCTGCCAGGGAACGCGACCCGCCTTCAATGTTTGAACTGTCCAACCCAACTGCATAATGGACCTTATCTCACTCTGTCCATGGTGTAAAGAAGACATATCTGTTTGTATAATGTCTATAGCAGAAGAGACAATGTTATTTAAGTATATATCCTGTCGGACAAGGTATTAATCACATTGTCCACAACAGCTAATGCTATTTTTAGATTTTCCTGGTCTATTTGCCTTAACCGGGCAGCTGCTTCTTGTTTGGAAAGCTTCCAAATTTCATTATATACTTCATCTAAGAAACGCTTCCTACGGTGTTTTCTGGGGCCTAACAGGAAGTCCTGTAAGTCAGTATTATTAGACAGGAGACTGAGGTGTTCTCTAACCGCATCTAGTGAGGAAGATTTTAACCATTGCTGGCACAATTTCCCTACACTATATGTCGTAACTATACCCGCATGTTCGGATGATATCTAGCAAGGGTCTGGCCTACTAGTTCTAAAACCCCCTGAGGAGTTGATAAAAAGTTGATGACACCCATTGGTATCTATTGGCCACAATAACCACCCGCCAGGACGTGTCAGTGAAACATAAACTGTACCATTCAGGACCCATTCGTCGAGCTGATCTTCAGTTGCATTTGTATATTTTTGCCATTTATAAATATTTGCAGGGGCAGGTATACTGGGCGTGTTTAATTCCTTAATTTTAGCTAAGCCTAAACAACTTGTTTGTTGTACCGTTTCATTTAAAAAGATCATTTGTACAGGAATAAGGCATGCTTTAAACAAAGCTTCCTTTCCCCTAATTTGCCAATTTTTTGTTCCCCACACACTTTTCAGATCGATCGACTTCAGCCAATATTCATAGCCTTCTATAGACAACCGGGAAACAAAAGATTCTGAAAATATAAATTTCTTATTCATTATTAATATATGTATATCCTTAGTAGGTGGTACCTTAAAGTAGTATGTCTCAGCATTTTTTACATTGTGCCCAGAAAAATATGTGAACTTTTAAGACTATGGGGGTTATTCTAACTTTGGAGGAGTGTTAATCCGTCCCAAAAGTGACGGTAAAGTGACGGATATACCACCAGCCGTATTACGAGTTCCATAGGATATAATGGACTCGTAATACGGCTGGTGGTAAATCCGTCACTTTTCCGTCACTTTTGGGACGGATTAACACCTCCTCCAAAGTTAGAATAACCCCCTATGTTTTGGAACTCCCCTGTGGTGGAGTTGGACAATGTTCCCATTGTGTATAATTAAAAACAGTTTTGGGGCTGCTCGCTCTATGTATGAAATGGTGCCCGTAATAATTATAGCAAAACATACCACCATAATTCTCTTTAGCTTGATAAACATCTTCTTTTTCAAAGACAGTATAATACTGCAATTCAGTCATCATAGAATCAACTGTTTTTACATCCCAATCATCAGAAACAATGCCTGGTATTACAATATCATTCATTGATAATTTGAACACATATGGTATTTGAATTACTTCTGTGGGACCATATATATAAAATATTACTTTGTCCCAAACAATCCCATCAGGAATTGGTACTGCGGAAATGTTAACAAATGATAAGTCTCTTCGGACCTTACGTGATGAAAAATGTGGTTTTAAGACCTCCTCCACCAATTCATCTGTTGATTTTTCAGGAAGAAAATGACCATGTGTTAATAAGAAAAAGGTAATAACAAAACCAATCCATAGTAGGAAAGTTAGGACAGTCAAGGAGAGCCATAGATAGTTCCATGGAAAAACAAAATATGCTTCTTTAAGCCAGTTTTTTAGCTTACGTGCTCTTGACAAGTCAGCTGTTGAAGAGGCGAATGAGTCTGAGAAGTCATCATCGAAGTCGGCAAAATATCCAGAAGCAGTTAGTGAAAAAGGTGGGGCTGTGGTCAGTGGTGGAGTTGGTGTTTCCCGCGGTGGCACACTATAGATAGCACCATCCGTCTGTGTTGGAGTTGAATCAACTCGGTCAACCGTTTTTATATTGTGTGATGTTAATGAAACCAATGCAAAATCATCTTCCACCCTCCCCAAGCTCGGAGAGGCATTGGTGTTGGTATAAACAACTTGTAGAGGAATTTCTTGACCAGTAGTGAGAGGGATTCGGGAACTACTGGATGTTCCTCTTGGTCGGCTGTGCAGGATCGGCCACATGGTGTAATTTGACATTGTCAATGGAGACAAAACGTTTTTCTTTGGCACCTGCCAACGGTGGTAGTATTACAGTTCTGGTACCGTGTATCCCTAATACTGGGACTGGTGCTCGACAAGAAGGGCCAAATTCCTTTTTCACAGCGACTTTCTCATGTACAAGATCCCCAACTCTGGGAATTCAGCTGGTAGATGTCACAGGCACATCCTTGATTCCTGTGGAAGCAGCACTGATAGAAGAATTATCGGCACAGAACTGTTGCAATTCCTGTAAGACAGTGACATGTTCATTTATGTCAAAGGTTGTTTCTGCTGCCTCCACGCCAGGACCATCAAGATCAGGAACATACATTTGAGTTCTGAACAGGCACTCATATGAAGTACGACCCCCCAGGGACCTTCTAGGCAGATTGTTAAGTGCTCTCTGGGCTCCATATAGGTGGATGAGCCAACTACAACCCGTACCTAAGACTCTTAAGGCTAAGAATTGCTTTAAATCATGGTTTAATCTCTCCACAACACTATTTCCCTCGGGATGAAATGGAGACAAGTACTGGAGTTGGACCCCTAACGAAGCCATGGCTCCCCTGAATGCCCTTGAGGCGAAAGCAGGGCCCTGGTCCCAATTGAAAGTCTCAACCGCATTTGTACCGATAAAGACTCGCAAATCTTTAATAACAGTCCGAGTGTCAGCCGAGCGTTGTGGCCACACCCATAAAAATCTGGAGCATGAATCAACAGCGACTAAAATATACTTGTATGCACTGTCTGGTGTTAGGGGACCACAGTGGTCCAAGTACACACATTGTAATGGTTTGTTTGAAATTAGGAGGGGGGCTGCGGCGGGCGTTTTGCAGTGGAAACTTTAATTTGTTGACAGATGTCACAACAAAGACATACTGCTTGGTCTCTTTATAGAGACCTGGCCACCAATAACGGGCCTGCAAGATCAAAATCGTAGCTGCCACACAATCATGGGCAGAAGCCGCCCCCTCATGCGCTGCTTTAATCAATTGGGAATCTATTGGGAATGTCCCGTACACCTACACATGGTATCTTAACTTCAGCGTTCAGCATACCTCCCATACGGTAGCAATATTTGTTAGGAAATCCTTTAGGATAGGGCGTACCATCAGCCGTAGCTGTCACGGCAGCCCAAATGTCTGCATTCGGTTTTGAACTCAAACGAGTCACTGCAGCCACAGCAACTGCTGACTTTGCGGCTTCATCAGCCAATGTATTTCCAGCAACATGTATCCCAACGCGCTGGTGTCCAAGTGTATGTATAACATGGACATTTGGTAGTGTCTCTTTCAGATCTGCTACTTTCCCCCACAGAAGTCTGTGTTTTATGGTGTTGCCTTTGGAATCTCTGAACCCATTCTGGAGCCAATAATGCAGGTATTCATTAAAGGACTGAACACAATAATATGAATCACCAACAATTAGCGTAGGCTGTGCAGGATCCGTGTCCTCCAGTGCCATCAGCAGAGCTTTTAGTTCTGCCAACGGTGCTGTACAATCCCCTAGGATTTGCGTAAAGGTATGTAGAGGACAAAATTTATCACCCTCCATGTAGCCACTCACGACTGCGCAAGCAGCAGAATATTGGTGTTTTGTGCCAATTGCGAGTTGTGCTGAGCCATCGGTGTACATGACTCAATGATATTGTTCAATAGGAATTGTATTAGCTGGAACTGGGTGCTCTATTTTGTACTGTCAAAATTCTTGAGTTTGTAATTTTGGGTAAAAAATGTAGTCTACATCAGTGGCTGTCAAAGATGTAGCCCATTGTATCCAACATGGATGTAATGCTTTTGCGTTTGAAACGCTGGCTTTTGTAACAGCCTCTAGGGCTGGAATTGGAGAAAAAAGAATGCGTTTTCCTTGGGCAAGAGGTCTTTCTTTAGTGACAGCCATCTGTACAGCAGTGAGAATTTTCTCAGTGGGAGCAAAGCGCTGTTCTGCCGCTGAATATAAGTGTGATTTGTAAGCAATCGGGACTGTCTCACCTTCGTTAAATGTCACATAGGTGAAACCGATGGCACCAGCTATTACTCTGATGACCAAATGTGTTTTGTTGTCCTTCGTGTGTAAGTGTTGTGCTGCAAGCATGTCTGTTTGCAAATCGTGAAGAATACGTGTATGTTCAATTGTCCAGGATTTACTTGAGAAGTCAGGACGTATTAGATCATATAAAGGTTTTATGCGTGTAGCATAATCTGAAATGTAAATTCTGCCAAAATTTAGGAAACCCAATAGAGATTGGAGTTTTTTAATCGCATTTGGTGGTTGTAACTGTGCGCATTTCTCTAAGAATTGTGGTGCTAGGCTCTTTCTTTCACTTGACAGCTCATATCCCAAAAACCGGACGCTGAGGAAGGCGATTTTTGATTTTTTGAAATTGAATTTGTATCCAAATTCAGCAAATCCTACGACAATGCGGGCTTCCCTTCTTAAATGTTGTAGTAATTCATCATCCGTAAGCTAGATATCATCTACATAGGACAATGCTTCAGGATCAATCTTGTGCACAATTGCTGTCACACGAGCTGCGAACAGTCCTGGACTGTTCTTATACCCCTGAGGTAAACAACAGAAGTTTTTTCTGGGAGCCTCGCGTGCTGAAACTTGTTAAGTCTCTACTTTTCAGGCGCTATATTCTTGCAGAAAAAAACACTGGAAATGTCCAGTGCTGTTTTGTATTTTTTACGCACTATATTGTTCATTAGTGCCGTGCTATGTGAAATTTGTATAGCATATGTGCGAGTATGACTGTTTAAGTGTCTGTAGTCTAAGACTAGTCTATATGAATGGGCTGGTTTAGCTACTGGGAATAACGGATTATTAATTGGGGAGACACAGGGTTCAATTACGCCTTGGTACTCTAATTGTGTGAGTTTTTCTCTCACAGGTGCTTTTGCTTCATGTTTTATAGGATACTGAGGTTGCGGTTGAGGTTCATTTTTAATTGGAATTACATGGTAGGGGATTCTTTATCCCATCCTACATGATTACAGTATAAAGCAGGCACCTGTGCCAAAGCCCAATCAATGGCATAGGAGTCAGCGAGTTCCTCTGGAACAAGGGGCGAGAAGGAAGGCTTGATCACGTCTTCCCCATATGGGCAGGTACGGACAAATTCGGATGGCCAATCTTGTTCGGCCAACAAAACATCATATATGTTTACCACGCAATCCCAAAGATTGCGTCTATTATGTGCTCAATGTCTCCTTCTAACTGTAGCGTTACTTTATACACCATATCAGACGTGGAGACACGCATGCCCGCAGTTTCTACTTGTATAAAATCATCAGTTGCTTTCACCTCCAGATGCTCTAGAAGACTCAGTGAACTATTGTGACCTCTGCCGCGCTGTCTAGCAGTGCTAGAGCCCACTTCTTGTTCTTCAAGAGGACCCTCTTCCTGAGTGGCATGTCAAACTGTGACTGCTGCCACTTTTTTCTTTTTGAATTGTGGTTTTTGTGGAGTGGGTTTCTCTTCCTTTTTAACAGAAACCTCCAAAGAGCGTTGTGATTCCTGTCTCGGTTTCACGTACTCTGTCCTTCGCTCTGATCGCCCACCTCTCTCATTTCGTTTTTCCGATGAGTCCTGAAAAGAACAAGATTGGTGTGTTTCAGTATATTGATATCTATCAGGCATTTTTATATTATCTCTATTTCTGAGATTATATCTGTTCTGCGGGGTCTCCACACGCAGAGATTCTCCCCCCTCTTTTTTAGGAGTTTGTTGTTTTTTATCCCAGCATTTCTTATTACCCTCAGGTGCTTGCTTGGGAAAATCTTTGTTTGATTTGCCCTGAAATCGTGGTTTAGATGGTCTGGCACCTAAAATGTCTCGACTTATGCTAGAATACGTTTCTGCAATTATTTTAGGCAGCTCGCGTTCCTGATCCTGTTGCGGAACGTCAAGGAGCCGCATGCGCACTGGAAGTGCGACCACTTCCCCTTTAAGGTTTCTTAAAATGATTGAAGATACTGTGGCAAAATTACCCATCAATTTCATCCCCAAATCTAGGGCCGGGGAAGCCCCGTATTCATCTTGTATTTGCTTCAACACCTCCGGTAAATTGGCAAGTGTTGGTGTACCGTGTGCGGTTGTATAGAGTGCGGCAAATACAGTGCCCCAGGTATTACAGTTATCTACTGTAGGGACCATCCCAAAAGGCAAGCACATTGTTAATATTCTATGTTTATTCTGAGGTCCCGTATGGAGAAATACTGCCTCTAGCGCATTAATCTTTTGTGCTAACCAGAACTGAGTTTCCTCCCATTTGGCGTATACTTTACCTATTATTGAATGTAGAGTCGCAGGATTTATACCTGGCGTAGCTGCATGTTGATGTGCTGGAGCAGCACGTGCTGGGTTTGTATTTAATGTTTGCATTACGAATTGTACTAATCGTCTATATATCGCTGTTAATTCTATATATAAGCGACGAACCTCAGCCACCGCTAGATTTGCAACTTCAGGATGTGGTATATAGGTGGCCAATAAAGGCCGGTAGGACCATCATTACTTAGAGGACCTAACCTTACTGGTAATATTGTATGGGGTAGGGCACCATCAAGCCAATTATTATGCTCTTGATAACATAATGGTATTTCTAAATATGCGTATGCTCTGTATTGTCCAGGTACATTTGCAAGTGTATAATGATGAAATGTATTTGTGTTCCCATCAACTGCCGGAAATGTGACCCAAGAATAAAAAAGTTCTGTTCTATAAGCTGCATGGGCATCCACCACAAATGTGACTGGACACCCCTGTGACGTTAGGCCATTTGCTGATAAATGTGCATGCAGGGATTGTCTCATATTAACTGCTATTTGTACCTGCTGTGGATTTGCTATTGTAGACAGACTATAAGTTCAGAGAAGGCACACCAAATAGGGTTTTCCTTTCAAAGTTCAAGCTTGAACAACCCCCAGTTACAAATAGGATAGCCTACGTAGCTGGGGTGGAAATCCTCAGTACCACGGACGTCTCCATATACGGTATTGAGGCATCATCATATATAAAGAGGCAGAGATACTCCGGAGGACCTGAAAAATTAGGGCCTGACCAAACGTTGGCGGCGCCATGTTGCGTCGGCTCTCACTATTCTAATGAGACTACTGGATTTTGAGCGGCAGAATCCCCCTCGGTGTGGGAGACTAAGGGGGTGATTCTGACCCCGGCGGTACAAGACCGCCGGGGCCAGGGTCGGCGGGAGCACCGCCGACAGGCCGGCGGTGCCCCGCAGGGCATTCTGACCGCGGCGGTTCGGCCACGGTCAGAAGAGGCAAACCGGCGGTCTCCCGCCGGTTTACCACTGCCCTTAGAATTCCCCATGGCGGCGCAGCTTGCTGCGCCGCCATGGGGGATTCTGACACCGCCTACCGCCATCCTGTTCCTGGCGGTTCGCCCGCCAGGAACAGGATGGCAGTAGGGGGTGCCGCGGGGCCCCTGGGGGCCCCTGCCGTGCCCATGCCAATGGCATGGGCACGGCAGGGGCCCCCATAAGAGGGCCCCGCAAAGTATTTCAGTGTCTGCTAAGCAGACACTGAAATACGCGACGGGTGCAACTGCACCCGTCGCACCCCTGCAACTCTGCCGGCTCAATTCTGAGCCGGCGTCCTCGTTGCAGGGGCACTTCCTCTGGGCCGGCGGGCGCTCTTTTGGAGAGCGCCCGCCGGCCCAGAGGAAATGTCTAAATGGCCGCCGCGGTCTTTTGACCGCGGTGCGGTCATTCAGCGGCGGTACCTTGGCGGACGGCCTCCGCCGTCCGCCAGGGTCATAATCAGGCCCTAAGTCTAACCCACTGCGGGCGACACATGTCGCTCCAATCCGGGTTTTGCTCTTGCTAACTAGCAGTGCCTCATCCCCACCAAAGGATAGTGATGCTTGGGCTGCCGAGCGCATGACTTACTAGGCTTCTCAGGGAAGTCGTGGTCACTCCGGTCTCATCCGGTTCTCTCACTTACAATTCAGTATTATATATAAATGACAAACAGAAGCAGTATATGTTTCAATAATAAGTTTAATAAAACAAGTGCATCTTAGAAAGCAAAGCGTGAGCTGCAATAACCAGGACGACACAACATGACAGTATTAGAATTGTGACGAGAAGAGTGAAGCATAAAAACAATGCTATCATATTGTCACTATTTTTGATGGACTAATCCCTACCTAGGCTAGGATAGAGCACAGCATGTTAAGCTCTAATTCTGCCCTTCAGGTTCCCCTGGGAAGACATCAGCCCCCATACCTGAGCAAAGGCCTGCGGTCTGCGTTAGCATCTGTAGCGAAGCATTCGGCAATCAGCATACAGTCGTGGTTCCCTGGCTGGAATCTCCCTCTAACATGTCAGGGGCAAGGTTGTGTTTTTATAATAGCACAGCTGATGTTCTAAGAAAGTGTCCCTATGTAAGGATGTGCATTTTCTACGAATGTTGGAGACTAAACTTCTACCACGCTCACCGGCAATGTACCGTGCTGTAGCCTTGGAAGAAGCACAGAGTGATGAAGAATGTCTTGTTTAAGAACAGAGTGCTGGCCTAGGCAAAAACAGTTAGATAACCGGAAATAAAACAAGACCGTAAAAATGGTTATTGTTACAATAATAAGGCGAAACCAAATAAAATATATCTAGGTTAAAGTGCACAGCGGCCTATTGTGTTAAAATAACGTGTATGAAGCTATAACTAAAATGGCTACACAACAGTAGGACTGAAGATTGACGTGGACAGTCAGTATGCACAATGGTGGGATTCATGTCACTGAAGCGGCAAGAGCAAAAATCCATTGAGTGTAACCTTAACAATGATACTAGACCAGGACAAGCCACTTTATGCCATTATACCCAGAGCATACTAGTAAATTTCACCATTGAACGAATGGTAGCATTATACCAAGGATGGACATCATCATGTCATAGACACCCACAATATGTCAAGAATTGCTGCCATCATGCTGTGAGCAGCATTAAGCCACAGGTAGGTATCATCATGCTACGGATGTCCATAATATGCCAAAAATAACCATTAGGATGCCAAGGTAAGGATTATACCAGAGGTGGGTGCAATCATGCCAATGATTCCCAGAATATGCTCGAATTACCACCAATAAGCCAAGGGCAGCATTATACCTACGGTGGAGACCATCATGCCAGTAAACCCATGCAGCACTACACCAAACTCAGAAAGAAATTAAAAACAAGCATTTGCAATGCAATAGGTCTCGCATTTGCTTGAGTAAGAGCTATTGGCATTGTAAATGCATAACTGGACTTTTCTTGCCACATAAATTGATCAACACTGCTGCATAATTTGGTCCTCTCTGCCACATAAATCCAGTGGCCCTGTATATAACTAAAGCACTTCCATTTACATTCTTCATCTTTCTGCAGCAAAAAATGAAAATATTGCCATTATGTATTAGATCTTTTATATTATTATTTTGGGGTCCCCCCAGCCTAGTGAGGAGACCCAGAGATGACATAGACTGAAAGAGCACGTCTTGTTGAACATTTTTATGGTGGTCCCCTTGACCTTGGACCACCCCATGGTAAAAGGAATGCCAGCAAAGCATTATGGGGTGAGTTTCTGAGTACAGTAAATATTATAGTATCTTGACTGTAATGCTCAGAGCAGTCCCTAGAGTGCACCTCAATAAAAATAACATTTGTAAGAAACATGGGGGTCATTACAACCCTGGCGGATGGCGGAGAACCGGCGTGAAGACCGCCAACAGGCTGGCGGTCTTACCTTGGTGTATTATGACCATGGCGGTTACCGCCATGGTCAACCGCCGGTTCTCCGTCCCGCCCGCCGGGCTGGAGACCTGGGTCTCCAGCCCGGCGGCCGTCAGTATACCGCCGTGGATTTCCAGCAGTTTCAACCGCCATGAAATCCATGGCAGTAAGCACTATCAGTGCCAGGGAATTCCTTCCCTGGCACTGATAGGGGTCTCCCCCACCCCCACCCCGACTCCCTCCCCTACACCCCCCACCACCTCTGCCACCCTCCAATGGTGGCAGGGCACCCCTCCCCACCCCAACCCCCAACATTACATTACTCACACACACACCCGACACACATGCAGGCACCACCAATACACACACACCCCGACATACATGCCTACATCCACACACACAGTCAGACACACACATCCACATTCAAACATACACGCACACATCCATACAGACATACCCACAGCCATACACGCACTCATTCCCATACACACAACACCCCGCAAGCATACACGCACTCACACACCCCCTCTACATACACACACGCACACCCCCATGCACCCACACAACACACAACGCCCCCCCACCCCCCTCCCCTAACGGACGATCGACTTACCTGGTCCGTCGATCCTCCGGGAGGGGACGGGAGCCATGGGGGCAGCTCCGCCGACACCACACCGCCAACAGAACACCGCCACGTCGAATCACAGGACGTGATTCGCTGGGCGGTGTTCTGTTGGCGTGGCGGTGGAGGTGGAGCAACCTCCACTTCCCCGCCGCCCGCAAGTATGGCTGTTGGCGGCTCTCCGTCGGAATAACGACGGAGAGCAGCCAACAGTCATAATACGCCGAGCGGCAAACCGCCTGCACAGGCGGTCTTCCGCACGGCAGTCCCTCAGCGGTCTTGCAAAAAGACCACCGAGGTCGTAATGACCCCCCCATGGTCATGTAACCATATAGTCAGCCCTTAGAAAGCATAACCAAATGAAAAGAGAATGGCAGAATGTAATGCAGTGTAATCGTATAATTAGCCCCGGGGGGGCGTAGTGCATTACACATTTTCAGGCCTACTATAATTACAGCTGTGTAATGGAGCACAAGGAAATTTTACCAGTGACTTTGTGTACGTTAACTACTCACTATATTAAGTCATGGAAGCCATCTATACTAAAACTGTGAGCGAAGAAATAGTTGGACTTCCACAAAATGCAGTTACTTCCATATTTCTGATCATGGGGTATTAGGAGAGGGGTCTTTGCGAATGAATACTTCAATGCCAGCTTTAAAACCACAAATCAAAAAAGGATTGTTGATCTACTGCTGTGGCACATTCTGGTGTTATGGTGAATCAGAATGCCTGAAACACTAAGGGCCTGATTTAGATTTTGGCGGAGGGATTACTCTGTCACAACGTTGATGGATATCCAAGCTGTCAAAATCTAAATCCCATAGGAAACAATAGGATTTATATTTTTGCTGAGGGGATATCCATCACAGTTGTGACGGAATAATCCCTCCGCCGAAATCTAAATCAGTCCCTAAATTGGGCTACACTGTTCTTTTTGGGAATTTATAAACCGCAACACAGTGATTATTGCTCCATTTCTACATAGTTTGTACATAGAGAGAGACAAAAGGCTGAGAGAGTTTACCTATTTGGTGAGCATATTGCTTGCATTCTGCAAACAGGAAAATACATGAAATACATCAAACCGTCGGCAGAAAAATTCACTTTAGGGCATATTTATTCTAAGCACCAGGAACACGTTTAAGAAATCCTATATTTGGTTAGTGTGTGCGTAGTGGCCCTAATGTGATGCCTGAAACAATAAAGGGGAGACATTGATTGATGGAACAGAGTCAAATAAAAGGAGTAAAAATGGGATAAGATACCCGCAGGCCACAAACACCCTGGGACCAGTGGGGGCGCCGCAGGGGTTCAGCATGTCTGTTTCATTACAATGCTTGATGATAAATGGATCGGCCCCTCAGAGAATGCCACTTGGGTGTGGAACTCGCATAACATTTATTCCTTCATAAAATAGTCACCTGACAGGGCTTCGGCATGAACAGTGTGCGCTGCATATTCACCCGCAGTACGACTCACTACGGCAAAGCGGTCTGTTGCAACAAGCAAAACACTGAAATGTAGGGACAAATAGGACAAATTGGACAAGCATTTGCAATGCAATAGGTCTTGCATTTGCTTGAGTTAAAGCTATTGGCACTGTAAATGCATAACTGGACTTTTCAAATTGGTCAACCCTGCCGCATAATTTGTTCCTTTCTGCCACATAATTCCAGTGGTCCTGCATATAACTAAAACACTGCCATTCACTTTCTTCTTCTATCTGCAGCAAAAAATGAAAATATTGCAATTATTTAATAGATGCTTTTTCATATTATTATTTTGGGGTCCCCCGAACCCAGAGCGGGGGCCCAGAGATGATGTAGACAAAAAGAGCAATTCGTGTAGTGAGTTATGGGGAAAAATGTTTTGTAAAAAGAATGTCCCGCAAAGCACTATTGTGGGAGTTTCTGAGTGCAGGGAATATTGTAGTATCTTGACTGTAATGCCCAGAACATCCCCTGGAAGGCACAGTAATAAAAATAGCATTTGTAGGAAACATGGTCAAGTAACCATATTGGCAGCCCCTAGAGGGCATAATCACATGAAAACAGAATGGCAGAAAGTAATGTCCTGTAACCATTTATGTAGCCTCTAGAGGAAGTAGCGCCTTAAACATTTTCAGGCCTAGCAGGTCTACTGCAATAATATTACAAACAAGGCCCTTAAAA
Source organism: Pleurodeles waltl (assembly GCF_031143425.1). NCBI lineage: Eukaryota > Metazoa > Chordata > Amphibia > Caudata > Salamandridae > Pleurodeles > Pleurodeles waltl. Next base: position 292,217,314 of record NC_090442.1, read on the forward strand.
TACAAACTACTCCCAGCTGTAAAGCAAAAGTTCTAACCATGAGAGAGCCTAAAAAGACATTCAATAGAGGGAGAGGTTGCTATTTTGGAGTCTCCCCTAATCTAGTGTGGGGACCCAAAGATGATCTAGACAGAAAGAGTGTGTCGTTCTTAATGTTTTGATGGTGGCCCCATTGTCCTAGGACCGCCACACAATGAGTTATGGGTAAAATGTTTTGTAAAAGGAATGCCCCACAATGCATTATGGGGCGAGTTTCCTGAGTGCAGTTAATATTGTAGTATCTTGACTTTAATGATCAGAACAACCCCTAGAGGACACCATAATAAAAATAGCATTTGTAAGAAACATGATCATGTAACTAAAATTCAGTTCCTAGAGGACCTAACAACATGAAAACAGAATATGTAGCCCCTTGAGGACATAGGGGGTTATTACAACTTTGGAGGAGGTGTTAATCCGTCCCAAAAGTGACGGTAAAGTGGCGGATATACCACCAGCCATATTACGAGTCCATTATATCCTATGGAACTCGTAATACGGCTGGTGGTATATCCGTCACTTTACCGTCACTTTTGGGACCGATTAACACCTCCTCCAAAGTTGTAATAACCCCCATAGTGCCTTATAGATTTTCAGGTCTAGGAGGCGTACTGCAATACTATTACAAACAAGGCCCTTAAAACAGAAACTACTCCCAGCTGTAAAACAAAAATTCCAGTCATGAAAGAGCTTTAAAAGACATTGAATGGTGGGAGACGTTACTATTTTGGGGTGCCCCCTCAACCCAGTGTGGGGACCCAGAGATTCCCAAGACAGAAAGAGTGTGTTGTGCTGAACAGTTTGGTGGTGGTCCCATTGTCGTAGGACCACCACAGGCTGAGTTATGTGCAAAAATACTTTGAAAAAGAAATGCCCTAAAAAACATTATGGGGAGAGTTTCCTGAGTGTAGTGAATATTGTAGTATTGGTTCTCCTGCTGTGCCAGGAGAGCCTCGTTGCGGATTTCTGTGTTTTGTTCTGTTTTAAATTCTCCAGTTTGTATATTTTTCAACTGCTAAACTTGTACGTAGTCATGTAAAACACTCCTCAGATCGCGGTTGCGCTATATCGAACTTCAAGTACTCATGTAAAGCGCTCCTCCAATCGAGTTTGTGCTATAGAAACTTCACATACTCACTAAAGTGCTCTTCTGATGGAGTTCGCACTATAATGAACCTTTATAAAAAACATTAAATAAAAAAGAACCCCCCTCCTGCTTGAAGCCTTTGTGCGCAGACACCACAAAGAAACAGCAGCATGCCCAAAATAAGGAAGAGGAAAAAGCAACATACAGCCACGCAGCGCAAGGCTGCAAGGCCAAGGAAAAAAGTAGTGCGCCATACTAAGGTACATGGCAGATCGTGCAATAATCCATGTAACAGGGTCAGTCTCCAAGGTGGTAACAAAGCAGCCTCAAAGCGGGACAAACATAAAGCATTTACCTACAAAATTAAGGGAATTTTGAAAGGCAGGCCAATGAATGAATGAAAGTGATGCACGTGAGATGGGCGTGGTGGAAGCCCACAGATGTAGATTACAACATGTCGAGAGAGAGCACATGCACGCTGCCTAGGATCGATCTAAAACATTGACCACTAGGAAGCAAGGATTTTTAAAGAGCACTGAAACAAGCCAATGAAAAGCAGTAAGCCCACAAAGAGGGGTATATTGACGTATATACAAGAGGTCTTGAAAGCTCGACCTAAAAAAGTAAATATCAAGGACGTGCAGTGGCCTCCATCATATCATGAATGCACACCATATGCCAATAATTACCACCATCAAGTTAGGCCAACACTTTATGATGGAGGAGCACCTTCATGCAACTGATTCCCACACAATCCCATCAGTTTCCACTGTTATGCTTGGTCAAGCATTGTACCAAGGATGTCATCAAACAACAAAATACTATGTGCTTGTAAAACCCCACCAAATGCACACTCAGAGACACAGAGATATGCATTCATACATGCACACACAGAATTCAGAAGAATTGTTTTTGCTACATACCTGTTACTGAGTACTGACCTTGTCTTCGAGTTCCAATAAGAGAAATGTACTCTTCATTCTCTCACTGCCTTCACCAGTGACCGAATATAAAAGCGTGGAATGGGATTAGAGAGATTAGTGAGAAAACAGAGACAGTGGACTCTAGCAAGGTATAGTCAGCTGTCTAAAGGAAGTGGAAGATATGTTTAGCAATTAGACATATCAGTTGTGCACTTAACCGTGACACTCAGTGGATATACCTTTGTGTTATGATTGTGTAACCAACTCTCGGTACATTGATGTAGACTTACTCCTGAAACTAAACATATAAAAGGTGAGCAACTTCGATATATGTGCATCATGTTTTCTCTCTATGAGTGGAATAACTATCTCAAACTTTAGCACTATGCACTCTCTGTGAAAGTGGAGTTATTATGCTTTCTGCTTCACATGTGCCATTTATGCATTATACACCTAACAAGTGGAACGTAATTCTGGCCTAAGAATCATTCTTGTTTCACCACAGGATAACCTTAAGTAATAATGACATTACTACCCTCTGTAGAGCATCAAGTTAAAGTTTCAAAATAGTTCAAAATTCATTTTCAGACAAACGCTCATACAGAAGAGCAAGCAACAGCACGGAAAAACACAAAAGATGTGTAGATAGGAAAGGGAAATAAGTGACGAATATTCAACAGAAGGAAGGGTGAAAGGAAGGAATGTTGCATGGATGCATGAATGGATTATTGAGTGACTGGATGAAAGAGTGTGTAGCTGCACGACTGGCAAGTGAAAGGTTGGCAGAATAAAGGGATAAATGGATGGTCAGGTGGAAGGAAGGTGAATGATAGGAGGGTGGACAGGAGCAAGGATGGCAGTGTAAGGAAATGGATGGATGGATAGGTGAATGGATAGGTGAATGGCAGGTAAAAGGAAGGCAGACTAGATTGACGGGTGCATTCATGAATGGGTGGGTGGACAGGCAAAAGGATTGCAGAGCAGGAGGATGGATGGATAGGTGGATGGACAGGTGAAAGGTTGGTAGAGTAAAGAAATGCATGGATAGGTGTAGGACAGGTGAAAATGGCAGAGAAAAGGGGAAGATGGATGAGTGGGTGAAAGGACGTGTGGATGGATTTCAGAGTGGATCGATGAATTAATGGATATCAAAGTGGATGGATGGCAGGATGGGTGGATGGATGGCAGAGTGGGTGAATGGATGGCAGAGTAGATGGATGGACAGTGGAATAGATGGGTGGATGAATGACAGAGTGGATGGATGGATGGGATGGTAAAGTGGATGGATCCAAGGAAGAGTATATGGGTGGATGAAATGGGGAAAGAGTGAATGATGGATGAAAATATCAATGGATGACAGAATGTAAAGGTGAAATAGTGGATATCAGTGGGTGGATGGAAGGGTGAAAAGATTAATGGATAGATGGGAGAGACAAGGGAGCTTTCTAAGGAGGGGTGGGCTCACTTGCCTCATCTCCTCGGTGCCACCAGAGCTTTTATTTCACAGCGAGGGGTATTTACGTTTTCTAGCTACTTCCTTAAATGCACAGTTCTGTTCTTGAAAGCTGTGGGTCTTTTTTTCCAGACTAGCCTCACTAAGAAGGAAATGTGATCAGAGGTCTAAGCTCATGTAAACTGTACCTGTCTTAAGGCTGAGCATGGACCATCAGCACACCAGGCTTGCACAGTTCTTGCCTTGTCATTCTGACTGTTTTGGATTAGTGCTGCAGAAAGTACACTGCACAGCATTTCGACTCTCCAGAGTGATGTGGGAAAAAGTGGTCAGATGGTTCTCCAATACCCTAAATGGCAAGACACACCCCAAGAAAATACTGACATTGGTTTTTGTGGTGGGAATGGAAAAGGGTTCCCAATTTGATTCGTTCTTCTCAGATGGGATTTGTGAAGGGGATTCTAGAAGGTTTTTTTCAGCTTAATGAATCTAAATAGTCTGAGTGAGATGGTCTGGTGGCTGTTTGCTATATTACTTCATAATAACAACTCTAAATGAAAAAAACTTTCCAGCTGTGTTTATTGACGATGTCTACTAGGTCAATGATAGTGTTGATGGTTGGATTGCATTTAACATCATCTTTATCAGTGACATTCATTCAGTGATGATAAACTGACTCATCTGCGAATTAATGAGCAAGTGTCTAGGCCCATTACTATTTCTTAGACTATTTTAGTGGCAAATACGTAGTTTCCAAGCCTTCCGGCCAGGTCAACCATTCATTCGCTACAGCAGGGGCAATGATTATCTCAGTCCGTTTTTGAGAGTGCCCGCTATGGCGGAACCAGACAATGCTGATAGATTTGAAGGTGCTTTATTAGAAGTCCACAACACAACACAACACAACAAGATGATATTTTTCTTTATTTTGGCCTTCTGACCCAGCAAATGTGTTTTTTGTGTGAGGGTAAGTAAATGCCATTCAGACTTGTAAACCTGTGTATGTCGAGGACAAGAATGGTGGGAGTGCTCCTTCTCATGCTATTCTTAGTGGCGGTGTTTTTTCAGCTTTTGTGTTTTAGAAGTGGGGATCAGTGTGCACTAATGAGTTGTGTATATGAGGCCTAGTCCGAGCTTTTGGGTATTTGTCAGAGGAAACTGGATTGGAAAACAATTTCTGCTGTGCTATATTTTGAATGTGCGAACGCTGACCATCGTTTGATACAACAAAAAGTAGGATTTGTGTGATGGGGATACGTTATGGACATGCATTTAAGAAGTAGACACCTTATCGCATTTGTTAGCATTCTGACAGTTTATCGGACACCTGAAACACGGTTTACCTCAGGATGTGGCTAATTACCGACTTGGATATGAAGCACCCGATCACAAAACAATCTTGGCTGGCGCTATTACCTGCCCTGGGGCTAAGCAAGACAGCGCTTGGTGCAAACATGTTTTAGCATTGTAATTTCAAAGCCAAATTTTGAAGGAGGTAATATGTGACAGGAATAATTATTTATAATTTTTCTATTGAATTTTGTTGTAGTGATAATGTGTTTTTTGTGCTGTGTGTCTGTGCTTCATTATGTATTATTTTACTGTAGGGTTGTACCAAGGCTGGACTGGGAACCCAAATCAGCCCTGGCAAAGTTTGCTAGACCACCCTCATGGGGTGCATAGTGAGTGAGACTGACCACTACCATGGGATTGGGGTGTTCTCCACTCCAAGAAGATTTGGGAAAATATGGCAACAACTGTGCATTCTACAACACATTTTTAGTTACATATTCAATAGTTGTTAAAGCATAGTAGATGATGACCTTACAGTGCTCCAGATTACAGGAATCTTCATTGGGGCTCTTCAATGATTCTCTCAACATCACCCTCTGACAGTATCTCCCATCTCTCCATAACCCTTTTCTCACATGTATTTCATTTGTTATATAGCACCTCTCTTATCAGCATATGGTGGTGGAGGACTTTACATCACACACACGTACGGAGACAATGACTGATACGTGTGCAAATCAGTGTACAGAAAACTTTACATAAGACAAAGGGGACTACAAGGTGTATGATTCACATACCATCCATACTAGTAGGCAGTTTCTAAGAGTGCTTAGTCAGGGGCAGCATAAACTCTGGATTCAGAACGTAACACAGTGATAAGGTTTCACTTCATTAATAATTTCTACCAAAAAAAACGATTTTAGCAAAATTAGGATAATCAAAGACTCGGAAAAACGTAACTGTCTAACCTGTACCTATCAAGCTTTGGCTTAGGCTTACCGTCCAGACCAGAGAGGGATGGAGTGCGACCTCGGTTCTCACAGGTCTGGCTCTGGCCGAGTTAGCCGCGACATTTCCGGTAGCCACAGTGCTGTTGACAGTGGACACCAATACAGTCTGTGCCTTCCAGAAGGAGTCCCTGAGGAAAAAACAAAAAAGGGAAAAAACTCCCAGATGGGAACTCCCTGGAAGAAGGAAGACACAAGAAAAAATCAAAGTCTTGAACCAGGACTAATGCAAGAAAAAACAAGAAAAAACAAGAGAAGAAAAACTGGAAATCTGAGAGAAAACCAGCAGGAGCGTAATCACCACAGAGCAGTGTTGCAACGCAAGGAGAAAGGAAATCAAGGCCCTTATATACCCTTAAACAGGAAGCAAAAAACAGGAACAGGAAAGACTGCCATCTTGGGTTGGGAAAAGAGTAATAGAACAGATGGGAAAAAATGCCACAGGAAGAAAGGAACAGATGCATGCAGGGAACCAGAGGAGAGAAAAGTATGATGGGATAGCCAACAATGGCTTACTCCAGGAAGAGAAGGAGGTAAGAAGAAAGAAGAACCAAGAAGACGCCAGGTAAGAAAGAGGCTGGGGGGCGCCCAAGAACCTAACTGCTATCTGTTCACCGCACAAAATGCGCGGCGAGAACAGAAGCCCAATTTCGGGCTCCTGTCCCCACCGCAGCGGCTAGGACAATCTGCAGCCAGAAAAAAGGAGCACTGCGGGCCCCGCGGCACGGAATTCGGACCACGGCTCCCGCAGCAACCCGATCCGGGAGGAGCGGCGTGACAGTACCACGCAGCATGCATGCAGCTCTTTGCAGTTTATAGCTCACTGTGCTTGATTAGGATTGTAAGTTATGAACTGCACAGTAACAAAACGACCTCTGTGACAAAAGCAGTATTTCACAGTTCTGTGATCTGCATAGTACATGTTCTTTGCAGCAGGTATATTAACCCTCTGTGTTACCTTAGGTAAGTCAAAACTGCCACTAGCCAAATTCCGATCTCTCTCCAGCAGGTACATAAATCATCAGAGTTATCATGGCAAGTTTATTATTGCTTCATAATTGTTGGATATACAAGGAACTCTGCAGTGTTTTTAAAACTGTTTCACTGCTATAGAACCGGCCCCCAGTAACAAAAGCAGCCTCCCAGGAAAATGACTGATGCCTGGTCCGGCCAGTCCGGCCTTGTGTTGTACTATGATTGCTACAATGGGCCTTGTTTTAACTGTTTGGTTGTGTTGTACCCTTCTATGTTTAGATGCGTTATAACTCTTGGCTGACGTGGAAAAGGCTATATACGACAGTGAAACCCCTCTTTATATAAAGTTTGATGGTGGTTTAGGTTGATTTGCAAATTATTGTGCTTGAGGTTAGATTGTAGAATTTTTATGGTTAATTTTTTTGTGTTGTGTTTTTATTGAATCTGTTTCTTTAGGAACTTATGGGTAGACAATCTGAATGCCTTATCTCTGTCTTCGGATGGTGGGACGGTAATTATGGAAATAAGTAACAGAAAACAGAAAACGTTGAAACAATACTATCATGGGACGGTTGGATCAGCTAAAACTTATTATATACAGAGTGCACATTTTCATTGTTTTGAAAATGTAGTTTTAACTGTACTACTTGCAGTAGTTTAAAGCATGTCTTTGTTATTTTTATTTTTTAAAAATCAGAGTGTAAGAGAGAGAGAGAAAAAGAGAGAGAGAGAAATGGCTAATGGGATGTGGAAAGTAAGAGACAAAGCTAAAGTGAAAGAGCAATAGTGAAGACTAAATAGAGTGTTAGAGAGATTTAAATATAGCACGAGGCACACAGAAAGAGGTAGCTAGAAAGGGTATACAATAGAGCAAGAGAGGTGGCTACAAAGAAAGAGAGCAGGAGAGAGAGTTAGAGAAAGATCTAGAGAGTGAGGTAAAGACGGAGTGCGAGAGCTAGATAAAGTGAGGGCTCAAGAAAGACTCTCTACTATGGCAGAACTAGATCTATTTGAATGTTCCACGAGTTTACCCTTATTATCTGGGGAAGCAGGTCGACAACTAACAGGATTGATTGTGGAGTCGGGTCCCAGTTGAGAACATTCAGCAATCCATCTATTTGAAGCAGATTATTTGACCATATATCGTCTATTTTATTTGCAAGCATGGACCCCATGGTGGAGTTAATGGGAAAAGTCCTCTCCTCGATGTCAAGGAGAGGATGCCCATGATGATCACGAGTTCTATAGATAAATGGCAAAACATGAAACAAAAGTGAAAGATAAGGAATTTAGCAATCTCATATTTGTTAGAACTGCATTTGGGCTTTTTTGTATTGCGCTATTATGGAATGCTGATAACCCACTAACATTCTTAGGGTGGTACAGCATGCTATTGCTTATTTGGAAACTATTGATATTTTTTGGGGAAGATCAAAGTATTTACATGGATTGGTATGGCAGTACACCATCAGGGGCAATTATATTATATATGGTTCAGAATTCCCGAAGTGATATAGGCCCTCATTACGACCTCAGCGGTCTTTTTGAAAGACCGCTGAGGTAGCGCCTTGCTGAAGACCGCCAGTGCAGGCGGTTTTCCGTGCAGCGTATTATGACTGCTGGCAGCCCTCCGTCCTTTTTTGGACAGAGAGCCGCCAGCAGCCATACTGGCAGTCGGCGGGAAAGTGGAGGCTGCTCAACCTCCACCGCCACGTCATCAGAACACCGCCCACCGAATCAAGTCCCATGATTCGGTGTGGCGGTGTTCTGGTGATGGGGTGCTGGCGGCGGAGCAGCTCCCATGGATCCTGTTGTCCCCCCGGAGGATCAACGGACAAGGTAAGTTGATCGTCCTTTAGGGGAGGGGGGTAGGGGGGTGTTGTGTGTTGTGTGCATTCATGGGGGTGTGCGTGTGAGTGTGTAGAGGGGGGGTGTGAGTTCATGTATTCATGCGGGGGTGTGTTGTGTGTATGGGAAATGTGTGCAGGTCGGTCTGCATGCGTGTCTGTATGTGAGCAGGTATGTGTTGTTGTAGTGTATGTGTGCGTGTGGGGGGGTGTGTATGTGCATGTTGGGGGTGGGGGTGGGGAGGGGGTGTGTGTATGTTGGTGTTGGGGGTGGGGGTGGGGGTGGGGAGGGGTGTCCTGCTACCTTTGGGCAGGGGCAGGGTGGTGGGGGGTGTGGGCGGAGGACTTGGGGTGGGGGAGACCCCTATCAGTGGCACTGATAGTGCCTACCGCCATGGATTTCAAACCACCTGAAATCCATGGCAGTATGCAGGGTCCTCATACCGCCAGCGGTCTGGTGACGGCCTCCAGGCTGGAGCCCGAAGTCTCCAGCTCAGCAGTCGTCACCGCCCTGGCGGTCGGAGTGGAGAAGTGGCGGATGACCATGGCGGCAACCGCCATGGTCATAATTCCATTTTTTTTCCGCCAGCCAGTTGGCGGTATTACCGCCACTTCTCCCCCGTCCGCCAGGGTTGTAATGAGGGCCATAATGTGGTACGCAGGCCATTTACGGTTTATGAAATGTTGAGAAGTGGGACACTAAAGGGTCGCCCTTTTTCAACACATGTACTGTTTGTACCGCGATCAAAAATGAACGCTGCACTTTTCAAAACTGTATTTTTATTTGTTTGGTGAGCTAGGACTGAACTAGTCCTAGACGCCATCTTGTTTCCTGTGGCAACCATGATGCTTATTTTCATTCTGACACCATAAGTAATCAAAATGTGCAATGCTGAAATGCTTTGTATTGACATGCTGTTCCACAGAAGAATCTTCCTGCTAATAATATTGTAAGCCTATTCATTTTGGGTGACTTCCATTGTTTGTGTAAATTGATTTGTTCTGCTACCTCTGATGACATTAGAATAGGTCACATTATAATTAATTTAGGAGCTAATACTAGAATGGTGGCATTAGGTGACTTTGGCCCTCACTATGACATTGGCGGTAAATCCCACTTACCGCCATGCTGACTGCTGCCAACTTACCGCCGCCGCTGCCGCTACACACATACACCAATCCGTCACTCTTCAGCCACAGACACAATTCCGCCACACCAAAGGTCAGTGATAAAGTGGCAGTATCAAAACCCACAACATTACGCCAACAGAACTATGGCCACCGCATTGTGACCCACGAATCACCATGGTGGACACTCAATGGCGATAAACCATTGGCGGTACATACTGCCACACTCAAAATACACACCATCAAACAAAACAACACTACATTGGACAATTCAAACAGCACACACCATACACCCATACACACACCACACACCCACACCACTATAAAACACACACCCACAGTACCCACAACCCCTTGCGAAAACCATTGGCACGAGACAGACACCAAGACCACAGACAAAACCAGAGCCACACACTATACACACCTATACATCACCTACGCACCCCACATCACATACGCCAATACATGACCCAACACACCCTCACCTACACACCTCACACAATACCCATGGCACCACAAAGACACCTCCGATTCACAGAGGAGCTAAGAGTCATGGTGGAGGAAATCATCAGGGTAGAGCCACAGCTATTTGGAGCACTGGTGTAGCAGATATCGATAGCTAGGAAGAAGAAGCTTTGGCGGAGAATCGTGGACAGGGTCAACGCCGTGGGACAGCACCCAAGAACTAGGGATGACATAAGGAAGAGGTAGAACGACCTACGGGGGAAGGTGCGTTCCATTGCAGCAAGACACCAACTTGCTGTACAGAGGACTGGCGGTGGACCTCCACCTCCTCCCCCACAACTAACAGCATGGTAGGAGCAAATCTTGGCAATCTTGCATCCTGAGGGCCTGGCCAGAGTAGGAGGAGTGTAAAACAATGAGGCAAATACCTTCTAACCCTTATGACCAGGGTAGTAAATGTAGTCGAATTCAAGGTCAGTGCAAGGGGGAAGTAACCTAGACTTCCATGGAATATAACAGACTTAAAGAATTTTCTGTGTAGCATAAATGTAATACAAAAGAATGTATTACTTCATATATAACTTAGATCATATTAATCCAGACATTTTTCATGTAAATCTCGATTGAACATGTAATTCTGTTCACAAAAGAATATTATATTTTACATTTTTCCTGGTAGGTGCTCCTTCCCCCTTGCACTGACCTTGAATTCGACTACAGAGTAGGAGGAGGACTGGACTCTGGTAAGTCAGCTCTATACTACTACTAGCCCCCTACCTTCATGCCATCAAATACCCCCACCCTCACCCTCACTCCCATCACTCCACTACATCCCACACACTCCACCATCACATCTCACTTATCCCAATGCCAAGCCCTGCATGCCATACCAATGCATGGACATGACTCACAGCCCTGAACGGACACCTATAAAGCATGCACACTAGAGAGATTCAGCTATCCCACCATATACCAACTTACAAAAGTGAAAGCTGCCAGGGCAAATACAACCAAAGAGGACAAGCCGCGGATGCACAATATGTCAGACACAGAAACAATAACACATCATTTACATCCCCACAGGTACCCCAGCCAATGTCAGCGGAGAGGAGGTGCCAGCAATATCCAGTCCCCCAACAGAAGAGGCCCACAGTGATGGCAGCAACTCTGGTCTTCAGGATCTGGATGACCAACATGGCCCATCAGGGACCTCTGGACAGCCGGTTACCTAGGCCTAGTCACACACCACCACAGAGCCTCCCCCATCAGGAAACAGCACCCACCCTGCGTACCCACACCTCTGTCCCCAGGGTATGTCAATCAGCAGTGTGTCCACCTCTACAGGGACCCAAGGGTACACCTCGCCCCCAAGACAATCAGGTAACTGGGGGCAGTGGGCACAGGGTTCACGGGACGCAGGCACAGGCCAACAGGGAAACTGGGAGGAAGAGGAGAGGGAGGACAGGCCCAGGGAACCGACTCTCCAGGAGGCACTTGCATAGATCCTGGGAGTCCATCAACATTCCCAGGACACGATGGGCCAGATCCTGGACAATGTGCAGGAGAACAGGCGGCTGCAGGAGGGACAGTACAAGGGGATCAGGGAGGACTTGCAGGCCATCAACAACACCCTGATCTCCATAGCAGGGGTGCTGGCAGACATGGCCAATATTATGAGGGAGGCAGTCTCACACCAGCGGGCCCTGCCACTAGCCAGATATCTGAACAGCCTTCCACCTCCGCAGCTGCTAGTGGCCAGGAGGCCCCGTCACAGGACCAACAGGCCACCAGCACCCCTCCCCCTGCAGAAGATGAAACTACCCCACAAACGTTCCCTGCGATCCAGACAGATGCCATAGACACTTGCCAAGACCCCCACCAGGAAATGAGACTCTCCTGATTGTCACCCTTGTGTCCCATCCTGTCACCCTGTCCACTTTGAACAGCCATTGCTCCCCTTCCTCCATCATCACCCCATCCCATTGCACTAGCCCCTCATTATGTTGGCACTTCAATAAACACCCTTGGAAAAAAAAAGAAGTTTGGAGTATGCCAATCTTTTAAGTATGTATTCATTGAAATAGGTACAAACATTGCAATTCAAATGAGCATAGGTTTATGACATGTAGCTGACTGCAGTGATCACACCAGGAACATATGTGAGGTCACCAACTTCTGTAAAATAAATTACCAAAGGGTGCAGTAAGTGGGCATAGAAGTGAGAAATAACAGCATGGCAGTGCCACAGAAATTCCCAAAACTTTCATTGAAATGTGAAGTAACACTGTCTTACCTGTGTGTCATTGGAAGTATTGTCTGATGACTGATGTTCTGTTGTCCTCATCCTCATCCTCTGCCTCCTCATCCTCACTGTCCACAGGGTCCACTGCTGCCACACCGCCATCTCCAGCTTCCTCCTTCTGCAGAAAAGGCACATGGCGCAAGGTTGTGCAACATGCAGCATGCCACTATTATCTGGCAGACCTTCTTCGGTGAGTAGCACAGGGATCCACCTGTTAGATGTAGGCATCTGAACCTGGCCTTGAGGAGGCCTAAGGTCCTTTCTATTATCCGTCTGGTTCACTCATGGGCCTCATTATAACGTTCTTCTGCCCTTGCCCTGGCATTCCTCACAGGGGTCAGCAGCCATGATAGTTTGGGGTAACCAGAGTCACCTGCAATATTGAGGTTCAACATTTAGCCAGAAACTATCCCATATGGCCCACACCCTACCCATACACCAACATACACTGGGTGGGGACCAGGGCTCACCTATTAGCCACACCCTGTGCCTCTGTAGTTAGGACATCACATTTGGGGTGCTGCTATTCCTCAGGACAAAGGCATCATGCATCGATCCAGGATACTTTGTACTGACGTGGGAGATGTACTGGTCCGCCAAGCACACCATTCTCTACATTCATAGAGTGGAAACTCTTTCGATTTTTGAACACCTGTTCATTTTGACTGGGGGAACAAATGTAATATGTGTTCCATCAATCGCCCCAATTATGTTGGAGATACGTCCCATTGCATAGAACTTGGCCCTCACTGTGGCCAAATCTTCAACATGGGGAAACACAATGTAGCTGCACATGTGTTTAATCAGGGCAGACCACACTCTGGTCAGGCACTATTGAGAACATTGGCTGTGATATTCCTGCAGGCAAGCCCACTGTCACTTGGAAAGAACCAGTTGCCAGGAAATGGAGCAGTGATAGAACTTGCACAAGAGGGGGGATCCCAGTGGGGTGACGGATAGCAGATATCAGGTCAGACTCCAATTGGCCACACAGCTCTGTGATTGTGGCCCTGTCAAGTCTATAGGTGAGGATGATGTGCCTGTCCTCCAGTGTTGTCAAGTCCACCAGGGGTCTGTACACGGGGGTATGTCTCCATCTCCTATTCAACCACAGCGGTACCAATCTGTGGGGCAAAAGAGTGAGGAGCTGAACAATGGGGCTACAACAGAACTTTGCATGCCATTAACTTGTAATAGGTAAGTGTGAATTGTCCAGTATGTCCAAATTTCACCAGTGACGCAGCAAATATCCAGGGCCTTCCCCTCCCCGAAATGGCATCCACCTGTCCTCTGTGGAGGGACAGGTGGAAGTGAGGTAATTTCGCAGACCGTGTGTGCCGTTGCGGGAGGCAGTCGGAAACCACAGTGCAACTCCTCATTGGATAACATTGGGCCCAATGGCTTACAGTGGCGAACGGTGATCTACGTCAGCGGTGACGGTATGCACCGCCGTGGACGTGACCGCCGTGTTCTATCTCATCCCTCACCTGCTACCTGATCTTCAACAGGAGAGGACCTACACTGCATGTGCTGCTGTGACCTGTGTCTGGAACCTACCTTGGCCCGTGTGACTGGGGAAAGAGCTCAGGTGAGTACGCTGTGGGCACGATGCATGTGGCAGGAATGCATGGAGTTGTGTGTGAAAGGCCTTGTGTAAGGGGGGTGGGTGGATGTCCTCTGGGCGGCGAATTGGTTGTGTGCTGGGCCATGTGTGTGGAAATGGTGATGTGAAGGGGTATGGTGGGCCATAAGTGTAACATGCAGGACTGTTTGACTAATACTATTTTCCTGTGTGTATTTCCTCTGCAGGCCAGCGCCCATCAAAAGAAGGGTATATGGCATGCCATCACCAAGGAGGTGCGGACCCTGGGGATCTACGGCAGGCGGAGCACCCACTGTCGGAAATGGTGGGAGGACCTGAGAAGCTGGGCACGGGAGACGGCGGAGGCCCAGCTGGGGATAGCCTTCCAACGAGGAAGGGGTGCCCGTCGAACCCTGACCCCCCTGATGGACCGCATACTGGCGGTGGCCTATCCAGAGCTGGATGGGCGCTTGAGGGCATCACAGCAGCCACAAGGTGGTGAGTACAGTACCCATCATTCCAACTGACACATGGTATGGTGGTATCCGGGTGGGGGATGTGTGTCACTGGGTGCCCCTAGGCCAGGCCTGGCATTGCAGAGTAGGTCCCCTGGTGGCTAGGGTTCTGAAGGGATGATCCTGCTACCTAGCTCTTAGGCAACCACTACTGGTCAGGGCTGTGTGGGTCCCAGGTGTGCTGCATTTGGCGGTGTGTGCCCCTCCCCATGCCTTGGTGGCTAACTATTTCCCTGCCAGTGCAATGGCATATTGCGTAGGGCTGTTCCCGGTGTGTGAGGGTGCTGTGTACGCCAACAGTGGTGTTAGTGCAGCTATTGACCCTGTGAATCCTTTGTCTCCCTCCCCCCTTTCTTGTTTTGTCATCCTGTCCTTATGTGCATTAGCATCATCTGGCGGAGGAACAGAGGCACCAGCGACGGAGGGAGCTGCATTTTACAGGACCCAGGAGGCAGAGTCCACCGATGCTGAGGGCACCAGTGGGACGGAGGTCAAGGGGAGCACCAAGGCGGAGACAGGAGGGGACAGTTCTGACACAGATACCTCCTCCGATGGAAGCTCTCTGGTGGTGGCGGACATTTCTGTGACCACCCGAGCTACAGGTACATCTGCCACCCTCATACCAGCACTGAACTCCCAGCAGCCCCTCATCGAGTTGCCTGTGCCTGCTCACCCAGGAGGGTGGGCATCTCCTTCGCCCCAGGCACCTCAGGCCCTACTCCAGTTAGCCCTGCTGCCCTGAGTGAGGAGGCTATTGACCTCCTGAGATCCATCTCTGTAGGGCAGTCAACCATTGTGAATGCCATCCAGGGGCTGGCAGCCCAGATGCCACAGACTAATGCACTCCTGGAGGGCATTCACACTGGCTTGGCAGCCCAACAGAGATCGTTCCAGGCTCTGGCCTCCTCTCTGATGGCAGCTATTGTCCCTGTTTCCACCCTTCCCCTCCAACTTCCCCTTCCCAGTCCCATTCTCCTCAACCCCAACAGATCCCAAGCACACAGGCAGACGAGCATGCACACAAGACAACACACCAGAGTGGTACAGACAAACACAAGCAACACACTTCATCCCACAGGCACTCACACAAACAACATCCAGATGCAGACATACCAACATCCACTATTACCACTGTCTCCCCCTCCTCCTCCTCCTTCTCCACCTCCCTCCCAGTTCCGTCTGCATTCACACCAGCATGCACTACGTTATCATCTACTACCAGCATCACCACCACACCAAGCAGAACACACACCTCACTGGCAGACACCTCCACAACAGCCATGCACACGTCCCCTGTGTCCTCTCCCACTGTGTCTGTCCCCCCCTCCTAAGGTACACAAACGGTAACATTCAGACACCCAACAACCATCCACCTCACAACCGCATACAGCACATGCACCTGCATCCAAAAGGAGCAGGCACCTCCAACAACCATTCCCTCTTCCTCCACTCCCAAACCTTCTCCATCTTCCCGCCCCAGTGTACCTAACAAACTGTTACTATCCACCATTGACCTCCCCCTACCCCCTGTCCTGCACATCTGGACAGGGTGGGAAGAACCCAGCCAAGTATTTCAGCCGCCCAGTCCATGGGCCCAGTCGTCATCACACGCACTCGTGGTGGAAAAGGATCCAGGGCATATGTCCTGAGGGTGAAGGAGCCTGGACCTGGCAGCCTCAAGGGTAAGAAGCCTGCCCCAGCTGCTGCAAAGAGCAAGGAGCCTGCCCAAGCTGCTGCCAGGAAGACAAAGGAGCCTGCACCAGCTTCTGCCAGGAAGGCAAAGGAGCCTGCCCCAGCTGCTGCTAAGAAGGGAAAGGAGTCTGCCCCAGCTGGCAGGAAGACAAAGGAGCCTTCCCAAGCTGCTGCTAAGAAGGGAAAGGAGCCTGCCCCAGCTGGCAGAAAGACTAAGAAGCCTGCCCCAGCTGCCAGGAAGAGTAAGGAGCCAGCCCCAGCAGGCAGGAAGAGCTAGAGGCATGTGGCAGGATCTGTGACGGAGCCCCCACCACCAACCATGATTGTGCAGCCATCAGAGGTTGCAGGGGATGGACAGGAGCCTCCCCCCACCAGCAGCAGTACCACCACCTCCAGTGAGCAGCCGTCCAAGGTTGTAGGGGATGGGCAGGGGCCTCCCCCCACCAGCAGCAGCACCACCATTTCAAGTGAGCAGCCGTCCGAGGTTGCAGGGGATGGGCAGGAGCCTCTCCCCACCAGCACCAGCACCACCACTGAGCAGCCATCAACGCGGGCGGACGGTATGTAATCCTGCCTTCACTGGCTGCTGTGCGACCTGCCCCCTGCAAAGCCAGTGGGTATGACACCCACCTAAGAGACTGTGACCTTGCACTCCCAAGTATCAAGAGCACAGGGCACAATGCCCTCTCCAGAACCAGTAAGTAAGACACCCACCTAACCCAGACTCCCCAGGATCAAGAGCACAGGGCACGATGCCCCCTCCAGAACCAGTGTGTAAGACACCCACCTAACCCAGACTCCCTAGGATCAAGAGCACAGGGCACAATACCCCCTCTAGAACCAGTGGGCAATACACCCACCTAACCCAGACTCCCCAGGAACAAGAGCACAGGGCATGTTGCCCTCTCCGGAGCAAGTGGGCAAGTCACCTACTTGGGAGACTGTGGCCTTGCACTCCCCAGGACCAAGCACAGGACATGGATGGAAGCTCCCTGGTGGTGGCGGATACCTCTTTGCCCAACCCAAAAACAGGTACAGCCGCCACCCCGTACCAGCACCACCCTCCCAGCAGCCCCTCAGCGTGTTTCCTGTGGCCGCTCACCCAGGAGGGTGGGCTTCGCCTTCGGCCCAGGCACCTCAGACCCTGCCGCAGTCAGCCCTGCTGCCCTCAGTGAGGAGGCTATTGACCTCCTGGGATCCCTCACTGTTGGGCAGTCAACCATACTGAATGCCATCCAGGGTGTCGAAAGGCATTTGCAACAAACAAATGCATACCTGGAGGGCATTCACTCTGGCGTGGTGTCCCAACAGAGAACATTTCAGGCTCTGGCCTCCTCACTGATGGCAGCCATTGTCCCTGTCTCCAGCCTCCCCCCTCCAACTTCCTCTCCCAGTCCCAATCCCCTCAACCTATCCCAAACACACCTTCAGACCAGCATTCACCCAAATCAACACACAGAAGTGGCTCAGGCAAACACAAGCACCACACTTCATCTCACAGGCACTCACACAAGCACCATCCCCATGCAGACACACCAAAACCAACTGCCTTCACTGTGTCCCCCTCCTCCCCCTCGTCCACCTCCCTCCCAGTTGCAGCTCCACTCACACCTGCATGTACTACATCCTCATCCACTACCTCCATCACCAGTACGCCTATCACTACACACCCCTCACTGGCAGTCACCACCCCCACATCCATGCACACATCCCCTGTGTCCTCGCCCACTGTGTCTGTGACCCCTCCTCCCAAAGTACACAAACGCAAGAACACACCCACCCAACAGGCGTCCACCTCACAACAGCATCCAGCTTATGCACCTGCACCCAAACACAGCAGACTGACACCTCCTACAAGCACTCCCTCTTCCTCCACTCCCAAACCTTCCCGCTCTTCCCTCCCCAATGTCCCTAAGAAGCTTTTCCTAGCCAACATTGACCTCTTTCCTATACCTCCTCCCCCCCGTCCTTCACCTCGGGCCAGGGTGGCCAGAACCCAGCCCAACACCTCAGCCACCAAGTCCAAATCCGCTGTGGTTTCTGCAGCTGTGAGATGCTCTACAGAGGCACCCGTCAGCCGAGCCAGTGTGCCACCAACACCTGCCAAGGCCAAGAAGGTTCCGCCACCTGGCAAGGGCAAGAAGGGAACAGCATCCAGCAAGGAGAAGGAGCCACAACCAGCCAGCAAGGCCAAGTCAAAGACTCCAGCTGGCAGAACCAAGGAGGCGCCACCATCTGCCAAGGGCAGGAAGGGGCACAGAACACCAGCCAGGGCACTTCAGCTGTCCGAGGCTGCAGGTGAAGGGCTGGAGCCTCCCCTCACCACTGGCAGCACCGACACCTGCAATGGGGCCAGCACCGCCACCTGCACCGCCGCAAGCACTGCCACCTGCACCGCTGCCAGTAGCACCACTGCCAGCAGCAGCAGCCCCAGTGGGCAGCCGTCCGAGGCTGCAGGTGAAGGGCTGGAGCCTTCCCCCACCACTTGCAGCCCCAGACCCCTGCACCGGGTCCAGCACCGCTACCTGCACCGCCGCAAGCACCGCCACCTGCACCGCCGCAAGTAATACCACTGCCAGCAACAGCAGCCCCAGTGGGCAGGCATCCAAGGCTGCAGGGGAAGGGCTGGAGCCTCCCCCCACCACTGGCAGCACCGACACCTGTCCCCGCCAATGGATGGACTGTAGTCCTGCCTCCATGGAGAGCCATGCATCCTGCCCACAGAAAGTCGTGTGGGTCTGACACCCAGGTGAGTGACTGTGACCTTGCACCCCCCAAGAGCTGATTCACAGGGCACAAAGCCCCCTCCAGAACCAGTGGAAGAAGGCATCCACTCACCCTATCCTTGGCAGGATGAAGCACACTGGGCACAAAGCCCTCGCGAGAACCAGTGGAAGAAGGCATCCACTCACCCTATCCTTGGCAGGATGAAGCACACTGGGCACAAAGCCCCCTCCAGAACCAGTGGAAGAAGGCATCCACTTGAGAGACTGTGGCCTTGCACTCCCCAGGACCAAGCAGTGGGCAAACCACTCCCTTGAGAAACTGTGGCCTTATACTCCCCAGGACCAAGCAGTGGGCAAACTACCCACTTGAGAGACTGTGGCCTTGCACTCCCCAGGACCAAGCAGTGGGCAAACCACCCACTGGAGAGACTGTGGCTTTGCACTCCCCAGGACCAAGCAGTGGGCAAACCACCCACTTGAGAGACTGTGGCTTTGCACTCCCCAGGACCATGCAGTGGGCAAACCACCCACTTGAGAGACTGTGGCCTTGCACTCCCCAGGACCAAGCAGTGGGCATGGAGCCCCCTCCAGGAGCAGTGGCGTCCCATCTTCCGGCTGAGGTGCCCACCCCTTCCCCGTTCCCCTGAGGTGCCTGTGTGTTTTTGACCTGATGCCCCTGCAGTGTTCTTTCCGTATTGAGGCAGGAGTCAAGTGTGGGCTTGGTCTATGTGTTTTGGCCCAGTGGGCCACGGACAGTTTTTGAATGGGCATTGTCCCGCCTTTTGTATATATTGTACAGTATATATTGTAAATACTGTTTTTGCTTTCTAAACGTATTTCTAAGTATTTCTAATATTACACTCATTTGACTTCATTCCTTTTGTCCTTGCGTTCTTCCAGAGGGTTACGGGGTGTATATGTAATGCTGTTGCATGTGTTTGTGTGTATGGTGTTGGGGGTGTTGCGTGTTGCGTGTGTGTGTGTGTGTGTCACTCTCTTTTTCTTCCTCCTCTCCCTTATCTGCTAGGTGCAGTACTCACTGTGGTCGTCTTCGCCGGCGTTGGTGCTCCTGGTATATGCGCAAATACACCAGCATGGGGAAGACCTGCAGCTCACGCTCCATGGCGTCCTGGTTCTTCCTTGAGTGTCGAGATGTGAGTCGCTTCCCTTCAGAAAACTGTTACAGCCGTG
Source organism: Pleurodeles waltl (assembly GCF_031143425.1). Lineage (NCBI taxonomy): Eukaryota > Metazoa > Chordata > Amphibia > Caudata > Salamandridae > Pleurodeles > Pleurodeles waltl. The sequence continues at coordinate 292,237,539 of NC_090442.1, forward strand.
CCTTTGATGGCGTTGGTACCGCCCCGGAAAAGCTGGTGGATAGGCAGGTTGTAATGGAGTGGGCAGTAAATTGTCTTCCGCCTGGCTGTTGGCAGTTACCGCTGCAGTGTTTATTGCTACCGCCGTGGCGGTCGGAGTGTTAAAGTGGCTGTCAGTGTTGGCGGTTTCTGCTGTGGTCATGATTCCATTTTTTTCACCGCCGGCCTGTTGGCGGTGTTACCACCACTTTAACACTGACCCCCAGGGTGGTAATGAGGGCCTGAGTTTCATGGAGATTGGGACTGTATGAGCTACATAAAGCGACAGAGAAGAGCATTAACACCCCTGATATACTAATATAGTAGTGAAATTCCTAAAATCAGCCCAAGCAAGCTCCTGGCTCACAGTGGAAGAGAAACCTGGCATTATCATTCACTTGATGTCCTCTCCACTCCTACAGTTATACACCCTCCCTGTCAGGCTGGCACCATGCACCACTACTCTGGATACTAGAGCCCAGATTTAGCAAGGGTCTGTGTTGCCCCTACACCATGCAAGGTGGCGCCAGGGCAATGCAAAACATTAAGTGATATTTACCAGGCCATGCAAAGTAACCTTGTGTGGCCCTGTGTGGGTGGTAAATCTGGATTAACGTAACATAGTAGCACAAATTGCAGCCTTGTGCTACTCTGCACCGGGAAGGGAATTTATGTGTGGAGAGTGAGACTTTTAAGGTATTTTGGGACTTCCAGATTTCCCATCACTGGTAAACCTGGGAATGTGTAAAATGCTATGCCTTCCCAATAGAGGTGCAACAAAGAGAAATATGTTTCATTCTCCTCATGTTTTCCTTTCTCTAAGTTTGCTGTATTCAGCTGCAGCACATTTACAAGGAGAAAAAACTCTAAGGATTGTTTTTGTGCAATCCAGAGTGTAATGTAGGTATCCTTGCACCATGGCACAAAGGTACCTGTGTTAGTGCTAGGCAGCACTCAGTGTACCAGTGCAGGGAGAGAGCAGGAATGCAACATATCTTGGTAAATATGTCACATTCCTACCATCTCTCTTTGACGTAAAATGGTGTACCAACTTGTCTTGCTGCACTGCATGACATTTTGATCATTTAGGCCTGATTGCCACAAACTGTATAGATAAACCCTGGCATATTACATGCTCACTCCTTTTGAAACAAAGACAGTGGACACAAACACTCTCTGATGCAAAAAGTGCATTTGTTTATGCGAGTGGTCCACACTAACTACCACACTCCTTTTTGTACTAGAGTGCAGATGTGGCTAAAATCATTGTTGCAAAGATATATAAAGGTCTCAATAGGGCCAAAGGCCAAGCGCAGTGTGTGGTTGGCTGCCTGTGGGGGGGTTTGAAGCAGAACCTGACTGGCCTTGTGCCAGAGGGGGTTGGCTCTACGTATGGTAACAAAGTATTAGTTTAAATTTAAAAACAGAAATTCACTGATAAAACGTTATAGTTAGGTGAGAATTTCAGTGACAACGTTAAGTTTTAAACATAAAAAATCACTAAATGCACCATGCAACTATAACTTGTGCCTGAATGTAACTATAACTTGTGGCCTCGCCATGCACTGTTAATTACCCCACATATTACATCACATATGACATCTTCTATGATACCATTGATAATATCAGTGGAACACTTGCAATGAAATTATTGATGAGAAAACTGTGCACTGCAGGAGTGCGAGTTATAGTTAACTTAGGGAACTAGTTACAGTTACCGGCGCAAACCATAACTGGTGAATTTCAGTGGTTTTGTACACTTAAAACGTTATGTTATCACTGAAATTCCTAACTATAACATTACCAATATATAAGTATATACTATACTATATACATATCTAAACACAATTACTTAAATGCACAAATGAATTGCATTTTATAATATATGAACACATTCATATTATATATAAAATACATTTATATATATATACTCACATCGTGAACAATAAATATGCACACTTATTAAACATAAAATAGATTTAGTTTTATACATAATAATAAATAGTACAATGTTAACTTTAATAGGTAAGTAGGTACGTTTGTGTGAGAAAAGTCGTATCACTTAAGGCTTAGTTATAGGTTCTTTTATGGAACCAGTGTTTGTACAAAGTTCTTAGAATGCGGGATGGCTTCAATCAGTTGGACAGTTGCCTGTGAGCAACCTCGTGTTGACTTATGACTTTGGCTCTTAAAGAAAAAAATCTCCACATTTAAGTATTGTTCCACAGAGTATTCTTACATATATATTTATATATATATATATATATATATATATATATATATATATATATATATAAAACAGATTCTTGTAATAACAAGAAAGGTCAGGACACTTCCAGTGTTATTAAAGCTTTCACTCTTCACAGATTATTCCTCCCAACGCGTTTCAGCCGTAGCCTTGTTCACATATATATATATTTCAATTTGAATTGTAAAAAAACAGCACTCCCAACAATTGCTGGATAATGACGAGATTTATTTACAAAGCCATTCTACAAGGCTTATCAAGCCTGGACGCGTTTCGACCATAACGGTCTTTGTGAACAGCCAAAGTCATTATAATGATCTCCCCTCCCCTCAACCTTTATAACCTAATGCATCAACATAAAGGAAGTACTATGAACATTTCATGAAACCAAAGACCGTTATCGTCGAAACGCGTCCAGGCTTGATAAGCCTTGTAGAATGGCTTTGTAAATAAATCTCGTCATTATCCTGCAATTGTTGGGAGTGCCGTTTTTCTACAATTCAAATTGAGATATTTAAATATGGGTCCTGCACCCATAATGGTGCACCAGCTCCGTACGTTGGAAGAACAGCAGGAGCAGTTGAAATATATATATATATATATATATATCCGACACAGAACAAGTTCTGTCATGAGGTTATTTTAGCAATAGGCCTACAGCTTGTGCCCTTAGCCTCGAAAATAATTCATTTGATTATTTTAGGAGAGGCTTCATTTTGGGGTGATTTTTTTTCTTTTATCTGTTGTTCACTTTGCTTAGGAATTGTTTTTATTTCTTAGCACAAAATCTTCACTCTGTGCTTGTTCAAGTCTGTACATGATAATGTTGTCGATATAAAGTAAAAGAACACATTCCCCAGTCATTTCATGGAAACATATCTGTTTTTACGTTAGGGTAGTCTTCCTAGAATATCAGATGTTTTATTATAAAACACTTCTCTGCCCCCTATACTTTAGAGGGAAATTCCAGACAGAAGTTGCCACTGCATGCTGTTCGCTTCATTGCAGCTGTCTGCTGAGAGTAAACATCTATTCCGTCTACATAAGCGAAGACTCTCAGTAGACCAACGGCCTTCTTCGCTACAACAATATTCAGGTATGGGGGATGATGTCTTCCCAGGGGTCGTGAAGGGGGGATTAGGGCTAACACTGCGGAGCTCTAGTATAGAGCTTTAATGGTGTAGGTAGGAATTCTAACCCCTAGCATTGTGACACTATGGTGGGACTTTTCTTATGTTTCACTTTCTTTGTCACTGCACTGCTATTATCCTGCAATGTACTGCATTAACCTTATTATTGCAGTACATACCTTCTTATCTAGGATGCAGTTGATTCAATAAAATTCATTGTACCAAGTCCTGCTTCTGTTTGTCTTTGCATGTGTGATTAATGTAACTGAGAGAAAAGAATAAGATCTGTTACACCACGAGTTCCCTGAGAAATAAGAATGTCATGTGTACGGCTGCCACAAATCACCTATGCTCTTGGGTACTGGTGAGGTACTGCTAGCTGGCCAGAAGGGTTAGACCGACAGTTGTCACATGGTGTGGGATTGGACTCAGTTCCCCACAATCCTGTGGTGCTGCTGTGTGAATCCAGCAGTCTCATTGTTAGAATGAGAGCCAAATCAACAATTCCTTGATTCAAGGAAAACTCAGACTCTCCTGGATTAGAATGCAAGTCTGTTTGTTTATTGAGACAAGTAAGTCCTTGTGAGGACACTGGTAGGAAATGATACCAAAAGAAGATGCTCACTCATCACATGTGAGCAAGTCCTTGCGTCAGCCGAAATGCATCAAAGTGCTGGCGTAAACTTGTTTTCACTGCAACATTGTCCTGAGTGAGCATCTTCTTTTGGTCTAGTTCCCTGACAATTGCTTTGCTGGTGTGCTCTGCCGGCCCGGTGCTCCACACTTCATAGGTTGAAGGTTCCACAGCAGGAGCTGTATTCATGTGGCTATATATATATATATATATATATATGAATATATATATATATCTATACCTATATCTATATCTATATCTATATATAAAACAAGAGAACAAAGTTTCATTGACTGGAAAGAGTACTCACTCCTACTCAATAAATTCCCAAGAGTACCACTTCTTTACATACTACTGAAACTATATAAAAACAAACTATATAAAAATCCCTCCAATTCTCTTGGGAGGCCAATTGTTTCTTTCATATGATCTTTACTGGAAAATACATCCAAATATATTGATCATTTCCTGAGCCCATTTGTTTCATTCATTTCTTCCTCCATTCAGAATAGTAAAGACTTCTTGCGCAGGATTTATGAAATCCCATGGGAGAATTATTTTTTGTTTAATCACTTTCTCTTAGAAATTGGGTCTCTAGTTGGCAGACGTATAAACCCTATCCAAGTGGGGACCACAATCCTAGTCAGGGTAGGCCACAACACATCCTAAATTATCCTCCACTCACCCGTGTGTACCTTGGCACACAGCAGGCAGGTTTAACTTAGAAAGCAATGTGTAAAGTTGTTGTGCAATACCTCATACAGTAACACAGTGATCACACCACAAAAGACTCAACACCAAGTTCGAAAAAAAGAGAATATGCACTGGAAGTCGCAGTATGATTTTATTAAAGATCAAATGTGAAAATAGTGCTTAGAAGTCACTAGAGGTAAAAAGGGTACTTGAGGATGCAAGGGACTGATGCAAATCCAAAATCCAGGCTGACCACGATGGAGGGAAGGCCGGCTACAAAACCCATGTAGTCTCTGCTGAAACAGTACTTTTGGTGGAGCGATGCGGCGATGCTCAGGACATGATGTGTCAGAATTTTCTACATAGTCAGGTCACTGCATTGTCGGCGGGCAGCTGCAGCGTTGTCATCGATTTTTTTGCCACACTCGGGGTGATGCGTTAATTGTTCTGCTGCGCTCTGTGCAATCCATTAATGTTGGCCGATTTTCAGCTTCAGAACCCACTTCTGAGGCCCAGAGCTTGGAGGGGGCACCTCAGGAAAGGGTGAGACTCACAGAGAGCAGAGTCCAGCAGCACCAGGAGAGTTGTGGCCAGTCGTTGATGTCCCTGAGACTGCAGGAGAACAAAGGGCAAGCCAGAAAGTCCTTGAAGATCACTCTGGTGAGAAGGCAGAGTCCTTCCAACAGGGTCAGAGGACAGCAGGCAGCAGGGCAACAAACAGAAAGCAGTCCTTGCAGAAAAGCAGTCCAGTTGAGTCCTTTATGCAGCACAGCAGTTCTTCTGACACAGGTTCAGTTCCAGGTCCACAATGGTGTGATTTGAGGGGGTCAGAGACCCAGGACTTATACCCAAATGTGCCTTCGAAGTGGGGGAGCTTTCAAAGAATGGTTTTGAAGTGCACCAGTTCCTCTTCCAGCCCAGTCCTGTCTGCTAGGAGATCTGGTGGGGGGTTATCAATCCTTTGTGTGAGGTAAAGCCACTACCCTTTGAAGTGTGAGGGCTTCTTCACCCTTCCTGTCCAGGGAGATCCATCAGTACGCAGATGAACACAGATGCTGTTGAGTGTCCTGTGTTTATGGCTGTCTCGATGGAATGCACAAGTGGAGCTGTCACCCAGCACAGACCAGACGTAGATTGGTCGACTGTGAGGCACATAAAGCAGTAAGAGAAGAGAAATACCTACTTTCCAAAAGTAGCATTTCTAATATAGTAATGTTAAGTCTGACTTTACCAGTAAAGAGGACTTATCAATAAAATTCCAAAGATACGAATCATGATATAACCACTCCTTTCTGAACAGGAATTACAGATTAACTGTATTTATAAGGAATTCCCAAAGTTGGCTTATGAGGGGAGCAGACTTCACAATAGTGAAAAAGGACTTTGGGAGTTTTTTACTACCAGGACATGGGAAACTTAAATGTACATGTCCTGCCTTTTAAATACACGCACCCTGCCCTGTGGGTTAAATAGGACCTACCTTAGGGTGACGTAAATGTAATAAAAGGGGAGTTTAAGGCTTGGCAAAGGGTTCTAAATGCCAAGTCAAGGTGACAGTAAAACTGCACACTCAAGCCCTGCAATGGCATGCCTGGGACATGGTTAAGGGGCTATTTATGTGGGTGGCAAATCAGTGCTGCAAGCCCACTAGTAGCATTTCATTTACAGCCCCTGGGCATATATAGTGCACTTTGTTATGGATTTATAGGTCAATTAAATATGGCAATTGGATAGGAGCTAATGTTACCATGTTTAGGGGAGAGAGCACACACACTTTAGCACTGGTCAGCAGAGTCCTAAAACCAGCAAAAAGGCAATCAGAAAAATGGAGGGAGGCAGGCAAAAAGTTGGGGGAACACAACCCTAAGGCTGTCAGGTCTAACAATATTGATATGAGCAGTCTGTACACCAGCATTAGACGCTGGGATGAGATACAGGCATGCAGATATTTTTTAGGGCATGCTTGCTTTCTCTATTATTCCACACAGAAAAGATCCTCACCATGATGGAGTTTTGTCTAGAGAACAATTTCTTTATTTCAGACAACAAAATATGTAGACAAAGTCAGGGTACGGCTATAGGCACCTGTTTTGCTCCTAGTTGTCCACTTCCTGGTGAGGTGGTGGGAGCTGCAGGGGTCTTAAACCATGGAGGGCTACAAAACACAGATTGTGCTGTGGTTACGCTACATTGATGACTTGTTCCTTATCTGGAAAGGTGAGATGGAACAGGCATCCAATTTCATTGCTAACATGAAAGAGAAACACATGCAACTTAACATTTGAAGAAGGAATCAGTAATGTGAGCATAGAATTCCTAGACATAAAAGTAATGGTAGAAGGCAATAAACCTAAGTTACACAGAAAAAGCAGGACAGGTGACATCCTGTTGCACTCACACGATTAGCCACCCCAAAAGCCTGACTTTCTCCAGGCTCGTAGGAAAAGCAGTTCAAAGGCTACCTTCTAAGAGGAATGTAAAGTATTGACTTTAAGATTCAGGGAACATTGTTATAAGGAATCTGTTTTAAACAGCGTATTAGAGAAAGCACAAAATGTCTGTAGAGATATTTTACTAGCCCCCAAACCTGTCCCAAGTTCAGAGAACCAAAAGTGGCAACATTGATACAATATTCAGTAACAAAGCCAGGGAGGCAAAGAACACTCTCAATGGACACTGCGATATTTTGAAAACCTAAAATACTAGCTCAGATTTATTAGACAGTCATCCTAACATCACTTTTAGGAAAGGGACCTCTTTAAAAGATAGACTATGCAATTATGAAGTTATAACTAATATCAACAAGCCAGGCGCAGTAACAGAGAGTTTTTATAAATACAGAAATTGTAATGCTTGTAAATATAGTCACAATGTGGAGCAATACTTTTAGCCGCTATGCGGCACACACAAACATATTGAAAAGTATCTTACTTGCCAATCAGATTTTTGTGCATTTGCTCTTGTATGCCGCTGTGAGAAAGTTTATTTTAAAAAGTGTGTGCTAGAACACATGTAAGCTATAAAAAATGGGGACAAACGAGACAGGAACTGTTAGTGTTTTGCCCTTGGCAGAATGCCAGTCTCAGTGAGAAGTGGGAACCATACACGAAAATGTAGACAGCTGTAATCGAAGTACATTAGAACTTGATTTTAAGGCTCCAAATGGCCTTAAATTTGATGACGGTATGTTCATCAATTTGGGTGATTAGTTATACTCTATGCCCATTCTATGCCCATATCTTGTTGAGATGGCTTGGATGTCTAGAAGAAGATAGTTTTTGATGGCTTTAATGTATAGTTAGCTCTCTGGTGATCTATGTCAACATCAGAATATTTTATGTTAACATATATGATTTTTTAAATGTTTATATAGGGTGGGGCCCTCCTTCCAGGCCCTGGGTGTCAGTACTATGTTGGGCTGCCTGTAGGACTGGGCTTGTTTCTACTGTATGGCTCTTTCTGAGTGCGAGGGGCAGAAAAATACAAAAGAGCTAAGATATCTTGCTTTTTCTCTTCTTCTGAAACTCAACATTTCTTTGTTCTTTTATTGATGTGGGAAGTTCTCTGGTTAGGGTCTCCTCAGAAGGAGATATTGTGCTATCCAGTAGTAGGGGTTATGTCTCATACATATTGCAGCAAGAAGGCTGGATGTGATACTAATATATTATGACATACCGCTTGCTAGCAGCCTAATGCAAATGTTACATGTACACGGAGCCAACTGGTACATGATGTTATGATCTTGGAGACAGATCACTTTATGGACTATGCACTTTGTAGAAGTCTCAATTAGTATGAAATACATATCTCATTCTAGGTGACAGTAGTAATCTTTAGCCCACTAGGGCATTATGGTAATGAGAGCCTAATCAACCATATGACACCTATACCCATAAGGAATGTACATAGGAGTATAGCTGCTATATTATCCAAAATTCATGTGAATCATTTATGTTAGATGATTTGATTGCCCGCACAGGCACAATATTGCTACTTATATATAACATACTCTGAGAGGAGAGAGAAGGCTGTCATGTAAATAGGCTTTTTTACAAAATGCCGTCATACCATCTTTGGCTGCAATACATATGAACTGCACCGCATTTACTCACTAGAGGTTCATTCACAAAATAATATAATATTATTTTCTTGTGAATTGCAGAATAAGTGTTGCCCACTTGGGCATAATGTTGCTATTTATGCAAATTTTATTTTGACTCTGAGAAAGGACGAGATGAGGTTATGTTAATGTATTTTCTAACAACATGCCGCCATACCATGGGCCACATGAACTGAATGAAACACACAAAATGAGAATACTGTTCATGTTATCTCAGTTTCTGTTATTTCAGGACATGTATTTACTGTTATGATATATGGTGGGCACGCTCACGCTTGCAGCCACGTTTTGTACACAGCAAATAATAACATGTCAATATTAGCACTGGGATCTGATGAAATGTTTATGAGGTATTCTAAATTGAAGGGTAGACATGCAAATTAAACATGTTCTAATGTGGCTGCCAGGCATCAGACACACAGGAGCGCTCCTTACCCCCTTTTTTTATTTTTTTGGCATCTATATTTTTTTTAATGGTGGCAGTAACAGCACTAGCTTGCCTGTGACAAAGGAGTGTGTACGTCAATACTCGTTGGGTTTGATTTTCGCATATTTGCACCGGATTAAAACTGCACTTGTAAACTGGATAAAGTGTCTGATTATTTGCACCGGAATGCGCATCTCCATGCTGTGCTGGAGAGTGTATCTGTATATATATATATATATATATATATATATATATATATATATATATATATATGTCTAAGCTCAACATTCGCGTTTCTAGTCTGAACCCTACACGGCAGACTGCGAAAGGGTCGCAAACCCTTTACATTCCCAAGAAAAAGCTTCTCAACACAGAAGAAGACGTTGCAGTCACTTACTTATGCTTCAAACGATGATTTATTCAATCAGGCAGGTATAACAATGTAAAGGAGCCAGGAACACGATATTTCACATAAATATCTTCTTTATTCTGAGACCAGATCTACACATCCAACCCTGGCAGATCTCAGGAGCAACTGAGTCCACCTCACAATCTACCTCAGCATTCCACCCAGTTGCTAAGCACTATTAGAACCACTAACCAATTCCCACTATAATACAACATATCTTCCCCCTTACAATAACAACCAATTAAAACACTTTTAACAACCAAATCAACTATATACATATTTCACTCAAATCTAACAAAAAAAAATATTATTATATATGTTTTCCTATTCTGTATAGTAATCTTTCAGATATTCAGGCCTCTTAGCCACTCTTTGTGGCCTCCTCCTAGGACACTTATTCTCATAACCACCACCCATCTGCACATGCTTCTCCCATTCCTCCATTTCCTTAACACAACACTTAACTACATCATCTATGTTCCATCTTTTGCCATCACTCAACACCACACTATACATCTTTACCTTGACCACTCGTTTAGGTTCCGACCATTTAGACAAACCCTTTCTCGTGCCTTGCCATAACCTAGTTGGCACCCAGTCACCAACAACAAAATCATATACTCTTGATTTTCTCAAATATCTCTCATCATACTTTTCTTGGTTTTTTTCCACACGTGACAACACATTCCTCACACAACACCCTTTTTTGCCCGCTCTACCCATCCACCCAGGAACAGCTTGAGTACAAGGCTTCCTGCCTTTCAACAACACAAATGGGGTTTCTAACGTCGTTGCATGTGGAGTAGTGCGATAATTCCACAACATTTGTTTTACTTCAGACCTCCAGTTCAAACCATTCTGTAGTGAAAGTTGAATGTTGTCACATAAAACTCTGTTAAATCTTTCAAGTAATCCATTTTCCCTTGGGTGTGCCGCAGCAGTCCTAACATGCTTAACACCACACTCTGGTAATTAGTTCTCAAACTCATGTGACATAAATTGTGTGCCATTGTCGGTTACAATCTCTTCGGGATAACCCTACCTTTTCCAAATTTCTTCACAAAATTCAATCACCATATCAGATTTTATGTCCCTTACCATACTAACCTCTGGCCGTTTAGAGTGATAATCCATCATGACTAAAGCAAACTGTTTTCCCCATCACCAAATACAAACGGCCCACACACATCCATTCCTACCTTTTGCCATGTTTTTTTAGGAAATGGTATCGGAACAACAGGTGTTTTTTCACACATATGTGTTTTGTCACTGCAAGCACAACTTATGCAATTTCTGACAAATCTTTCAACTTCCCTGTCCATACCTGGCCGCCAGAAATCCTCCCTGGCTTTCCTTTTCATACCTGACATGCCTCCATGCCCATTGTGCAAAATTTCCAGCACTTTCTGTCTCAATCCATGAGGTACAATCAATTTATCACCTCTTCTGATCAAATCATTCTGCACCGACAATTCCGACCACACACTCTTGAAATTCATCACCAAATTCGCTTCATCACCAATATCAGACCAACGCCTATTCAAATTCCTTTTCACTGCCTGCAATTCTACATCCTCCAACTCAGCTGTCTTCCACCCTTCTTCACTGATAGCTTTTATCTTCATGTCATGAATATCAGCCACAATCCAGTCCTCCTCTTCTTCCACACATATTCCTTCTAATGGCAGTCTAGAAAGACAATCAGCGTTAACATTCGTCACGCCTGGAACATATTTCACAGTAAACGTATATTCTTGCAACCTATATAACCACTTTGCAATCCTTGAAGAGGCACGACTCGCCCCTGAAGTGGTAAAAATGTCTACTAACGGTTTATGATCAGTATGCAACTAAAAGTTTCTTCCCCACACATAGGGGGTGATTCTGACCTCGGCGGTAAAATGCCCTTACCGCCGGTCAGAAGACCGCCATAACACCGCCGCGGTCAACCGCCACGGTCATTCTGACCCACAACGGCCAAACCTCCAAAAATCCGTCCTCCACTGCAGCCCGCCACATCGGCGGGCAGCGATAAACTGGAGATGACCAAACCTCCACCGTCACGCCAACAGAAATACGCCCATGCCATTACGACCCACGAATCCACACGGCGGTCATTCAAACGCGGTATTCCATTGGCGCTACACACCGCCGCGGTCAGAATACACACACATCACCAAAACACAGCCACATTGGACAATTTGAAAAACACACACCTGATACACATACACACACCACTCCCACACAATCAACCAACTATAAAACACACACCCACATCACCCACAAACCCCTGCGACCCCAATTACTGAGAGAAGGAGAGAGAGACACAGCAGACAATCCAAAGCAAGACACACTGAGGCACACTACACCATCACACACACCACATAGTAGCACAAAGCACCACTCACCAACACACTCCTCATCACATACACCACCCCACACCTCACCCACACCACCCCATGGCACCCCAAAGGCATCCACGATTTTCGGACCAAGAACTCCGGGTCATGGTGGAGGAAATCCTAAGAGTGGAACCCCAGCTCTTCGGCTCGCAGGTGCAGCACACCAGTATAGCCAGGAAGGCGGAGCTATGGCAGCGGATCGTGGACAGGGTCAACGCGGTGGGACAGCATCCCAGGAATAGGGAGGACATCCGCAAAAGATGGAACGACCTACGGGGGAAGGTCCGGTCGATGGTCTCCAGGCACAACATCGCGGTCCAGAAGACTGGCGGCGGACCCCCACCCACCCCTCCCGAATTTACATCGTGGGAGCAAGAGGTCTTGACCATCCTGCATCCTCAGGGCCTCGCAGGAGTAGCCGGAGGAATGGACTCTGGTAAGTCCCATCTCAACTACTATATCCCCCACACCCCACCAGCATGCCAACCCACACCCCCACCCTCACCCCCAACCCCCCAGCACACATCCTTCCTGACAATGTCTCACCAGCACAACCCACCCATCCCAACACCAACTCCTGCATGCCAACACAAACCATGGGCACCCATCACCTAAGCATGACCACTGCACTAACCCCTCCCCCCCCACTAAATACCCTCACAACACCTCCCTCCAGGGAATGCCTGCACTGGGGGACAAGGGCACCCACAACACGCATGCTATTGCACACACAGAAACAATAACCAAACTCTCTTACCCCATGCAGGACCCGAACGACAACACACCAGCCAGGAGGGTCCAGAAGTGTCCATCACACCACCGGAACAGGCCCACACTGAGGATAGCAGCTCTGTCGACAGTGAACCTGATGACCAGCCCGGACCATCGGGGACCTCTGGGCAGTCGGTTCCCCTCACCCAGACACAGGCCACACCAGACCCGACCCCCTCTGCCGACACCAGCACAGCTCCCACCCAGCGGGCCCATGCCTCTGTCTCTAGGACAGCTCAATCAGCGGTGTGTCTGCCACTACAGGGCACCCAGGCTAACCCGACACCCCAACAACAACAGGGACCTGGGGGCAGTGGGAGCGGGCACACCGGCCAGGGGACAGAGGCCGGGGGAAACCGGGCAGCTCGGAGGGCTGCTGTGCGACAGGGGGGGGAGGAGAGGCCCAGGGAACCCACTCTCCAAGAGGCCCTCACCACCCTCATGGGGGCCTACCACCACTCCCAAGAAACGATGGCGACGGTACTGGCCAGGTTCACTGAGATCCAGGCACAGCAGGAGGAACGCTACATGGGGTTCAGGGAGGAGCTGAGAATCATCGGGACCGCAATGGGGACCATCGTCCTGGCCCTCCACAGGATAGAGGACGCGTTGCGGGACCATGGTGCACCACACAGGGCCCCTGTCACTAGGCCGGACCAGGAACAGCCTACCACCTCCGCCGGCGCTAGTAGACAGGAGGTCCCAACACCTCGACAGCCCCCCAGAACCCCACCTCCTGCTGAAGAACAACCACCCCGTAAGAGGAGCCTGAGACCAAAGAAAAAGACAGAGTAGGATGTCAAGACCCCCGCCAGCAGGACATACCCCCTCAAGTCTTCCCACTGTCCCACATTGCCACCCTGTCCAACCATGAACTGCCTATGCTCCATCCTTCCACAGGCAAAAGAACAATGCACCTGTGAGACTGAGAACTGGACTCTGCCATGGATATTCCTCCACCCCCACCCATCACCCTTAGAATCACATGTACCGGTATCTAGCACTGTAAATAAATCACATTTTGCACACAAACCTGTTTTGAGTCATGCTGTATTATTAACAAAGGGATAACATATTACTGTTCAATTTCTGTTCTGTCAATTAGTCATGACAACATACCAATGTCAATACGCTGTATTTCATGGGCGAACCAAGCAGAAGTCAGGTACTGAGTCAGACAGCACTGAGAAGGGAAGGGAAAGGCATAAATTAATAAAAAACATCTGTGGGGAACTACAGAAAGTACAGATGCAGGAGGCTAGAAGCAATTGTGAAATGGCGTGGGTGATTCTTACCTGGGTGTTACTGGAAATACTGTTGTATCACTCTGTCCCTATTGTCTGTATCGTCCTCAGAGTCTTCCTCCTCTTCACTCTCCACAGGCTCCACGGCTTCTACAACACCATCATCTGGACCATCCTCCTGCAGGAGAGGCACCTGGCGTCGCAAAGCCAGGTTGTGAAGCATACAGCACGCCACGATGATATGGCACACCTTCTTTGGTGAGTACATTAGGGATCCACCAGTCATATGCAGGCACCTAAACCTGGCCTTCAGGAGGCCAAAGGTTCGCTCAATCACCCTCCTTGTACGCCCATGGGCCTCATTGTAGCGTTCCTCTGCCCTTGTCCGGGGATTCCTTACTGGGGTCAGTAGCCACGGCAGGTTGGGGTAACCAGAGTCACCTATTAGCCACACACGTTGTCTCTGTAGCTGCTCCATCACATAGGGGATGCTGCTATTTCGCATCACATACGCGTCATGCACTGACCCTGGGAACTTGGCATTTACATGGGAGATGTACTGGTCAGCCAAACAGACCACCTGGACATTCATCGAATGATAATTCTTTCTGTTTCGGTACACCTGCTCATCGTCTTTTGGGGGTACCAAAGCCACATGGGTCCCATCAATGGCACCAATGATGTTGGGGATATGTCCAAGGGCATAGAAATCACCCTTCACTGTGGGCAAGTCACCCTCCTCGGGGAAAATGATGTAGCTCCGCATGAGTTTCATCAGGGCAGACAACACTCTGCTCAAAATCTTTGAAAACATAGGCTGAGACATTCCAGATGACATGGCCACTGTGGTCTGGAATGACCCACTGGCCAAAAAATGGAGGACTGACAAAACCTGCACCAGAGGGGGAATCCCTGTGGGTTGGCGGATGGGGGACATCAGGGCTGGCTCCAGCTGGGCACACAGTTCATGGATAGTGGCACGGTCAAGTCGGTATCGAAGGATTATATGGCGTTCTTCCATTGTCGACAGGTCCACCAGCGGTCGGTACACGCGAGGATTCCTCCTTCTCATCCCAAGTCCCAGCGGACGGTGCCTAGGAAGGACAACATGGAGCACAGAGTCAGCCAAACCACAGGTACGTACAGACAGCTTGCACAGTTAAAGAATGGCAATGGGTTGAAAGGCGTGTATGTGTGGCAATGCAAGGCCTAGGCCTGTGTGTCGCAGTCAAAATTAAGCCATGTGGGCCCTTGAAATGGCGGCTGCCTGACCTGTGAAGTGGGACAATGGGATGTGAGGTCACTGCGCTGGCGGGGCACACCGTGGCGGTAGGCGGTCGAAGACCGCGGTGCAAAGCCGCATTGGTTAACATTGAAGCCTATGGGTTTCAGGAGCCAATAACGAAGTGCGCCGGCGGTCGCGGTACGCACCGCCGCGGTACGCACCGCCGCGGACGTGACCGCCATTTTCTATCTGCTTAATCACTCGAGACCTGATCATCCACAGGAGAGGACCTATACTGCAAGTGCTGCTGTGACCTCGGTCTGGAAGATACAATGGCTGCTGTGACTGGGGAAAGGGCCCCTGCCTTTACGTCTGAAGAATTGGACAAGCTCGTGGATGGGGTCCTCCCCCAGTATGCGCTACTCTACGGTCCTCCAGACCAACAAGTGAGTACCCCGGGTGCTAATGGAATGGGCTATGCCTGTGTGGATTGGGGTGGATGTAAGTTGGTGGGGTGGGGGGCGAATGAGGAGTGCAACGCCCGACAGATGAGAGCATGTGCCATATGGCAAAGTGGGTGGGGGGGGCCAATTACATCTAACATGCAGGCCATTGATGATTTCCTCCTTTCCACCCTGTACATGTCTAATAGGTCAGCGCCCATCAGAAGATCGAGATTTGGCGTGCCATCGCCAAGGAAGTCCGGACCTTGGGGGTCCACAACAGACGGGGCACCCACTGCCGCAAGAGGTGGGAGGACATCCGCCGCGGAACAAGGAAGACCGCAGAAACACTGCTGGGGATGGCCTCCCAACCTAGGAGGGGTGCCAGTCGCACCATGACCCCCCTGATGTCCCGGATCCTGGCGGTGGCCTACCCTGAATTGGATGGGCGCTTTAAGACATCACAGCAGACACAAGGGGGTGAGTATCAGCACATTCTCCTATCTTTCTGCGCAGTGGAGGCGTCTGGCTGGGGGAGGAGGGCTGTGGGTGACATTAGGCCAGGGCGCTTTCTGTAGTGTAGTCCTCTCCCTTAGGCATGGCCCTGTGCCCCCGGCCCCCACCTCTGTAGGGTGACAAGTACAGCCATTGAAGGTCCAGCATCTCCCATGTGCGCGTTTGACGTCTCTTGGCCTGTTGTCTTAGTCAGTAGTACTGAGTAGTGTACCCCGAATGCGCGGCTTAGTGCATTAGGCACCTGTGTCTGTCCTCTCCGCCAACGGTGTTGACATTGCATGCACTCAACCTGGTCTTCTTTTTTCTCCCCCCACCCTTTCTCTTCATCTTCTTGTGCATGTGTGCATTAGCATCATCAGGCGGAGGAGATATGGCATCGGAGCACGAGGGAGCTGCAGGACACAAGGCCCCGGTGGGCCCAGGAACAGACACCGAGGGCACCAGTGATCCGGAGGGCGAGGGGAGCACCACGACGGGGACCGCTGGTGAGAGCAGCGAAAGCGACACGTCCTCGGATGGGAGCTCCCTAGGGGTGGCGGCAACATCCGTGCCCCCCGCCTCTACAGGTACAGCCGCCACCCAGCGCACCAGCCCCGCCCTCCCAGCAGCCCCTCAGTCTTCGCTCCGTGCCGGTTCGCCCAGGAAGGCGCGCGTCTCCTTCGCCCCAGGCACCTCAGCCCCTGCCCCTGTTGCCCCTGCTGCCCTCAGTGCGGAGCTCATTGACCTGGTAAGGACGCTCATTGTTGGGCAGACGACCCTTCTGAATGCCATCCAGGGTGTGCAAAGGGAGGTGCAACAGAGCAATGCGTACCTGGAGGGCATTCATTCGGGTCAGACTGCCCATCAACGAGCGTTCACTGCTCTGGCCTCAGCACTGACGGCAGCCATTGTCCCTGTTTCCAGCCTCCCTCTTCTGACTGCCTCCAGCCTGTCTCTGTCTCCTGTTCCTCAGCCTATCCCATCCACACCATCAGACCAGCCTGCACACACCTCAACACCCAAGAGCAGCTCATCCAAACACAAGCACCACAGATCCCGCAAACACTCACCTGAGCAACACCCAGATGCAGACATGCCAACAGCCACTGCCACCCCTGTGTCCCCCTCCTCCTCGTCTCCCTCCTCCCTCCCTGTGACATCTACACTCACACCTGCATGCACCCCAACATCAGCCAGTGCTTCCATCACCACCTCACCCTCCAGTACAGTCCACACTCGTGCAGTCACCACCCCCACTGCCATGTACACGTCCCCTGTGTCCTCTCCCACTGTGTCTGTCACCCCCTCTTCCAAGACACACAAACGCAGGCAGCCACCCACCCAACAGCCATCCACCTCACGACAGCCTACAGCACCAGCACCTTCACCCAATGACAGCACACCTGACTCTCCTACAACCACCTCCTCTACCTCCACTTCCATCTCCACTTCTCCTACCCTTTACCTTGGCCCTAAAAAACTTTTCCTGGCTAACCTTAACCTCTTTCCCCCCGATGACCTCCCCCATCCATCTTCAAAGAGTCCCAAGAGCACCGCAGCCACCACCAGCCCAGCTTCGGGTGTCACTGTTGTGCCTGGGTTCTGGAGCCCACCCTTTGCCAGCAGTGACACATCGATCAGCAGCAAGGACACGTCCAGCCCCCCCCCCCCCGGCAAGAGGACCCGCAAAACCAAGGACCGCCGTGCGAGGACCGATAGGGCTGCCCCCAAGGAGCAATGTGCGGCCACTTCACCACCCACACCATCTGGGGGAGGCAAGGGCCCGAGAGCCCCATCAAAGGAGCGGAAGGGCAGCAGGAGCGCGGAGAAGGTGGACCCCACATGCCACATCCCAGCTGGGAAGGAGGACACTAAGGAGGCCAGGAGTCCGTCCCCGAAGGGTCCAGAAACGTCACGGTCCGAGGGCGACTGAACAGGGAGTCCAGGCCAGGTCTGGCTCCCTTGACCTGCTGGATGGGCACCGCTGAACAGGGCCCGCGGTGCAGAAGAGCACCGCTGAACAGGGCCCGCCGTGGAGATAGGCACCGCTGAACAGGGCCCGCGGTGCAGAAGAGCACCGCTGAACAGGGCCCCGCCGTGGAGATAGGCACCGCTGAACAGGGCCCGCGGTGCAGAAGAGCACCGCTGAACAGGGCCCCGCCGTGGAGATAGGCACCGCTGAACAGGGCCCGCGGTGCAGAAGAGTACCGCTGAACAGGGCCCCGCCGTGGAGATAGGCACCGCTGAACAGGGCCCGCGGTGCAGAAGAGTACCGCTGAACAGGGCCCCGCCGTCTCAAGCACCGCTCCGCTGGGCCCTTCCTGTCAAGCACCGCTCCGCTGGGCCCCGCCGTCTCAAGCACCGCTCCGCTGGGCCCTTCCTGTCAAGCACCGCTCCGCTGGGCCCCGCCGTCTCAAGCACCGCTCCGCTGGGCCCTTCCTGTCAAGCACCGCTCCGCTGGGCCCCGCCGTCTCAAGCACCGCTCCGCTGGGCCCTTCCTGTCAAGCACCGCTCCGCTGGGCCCCGCCGTCTCAAGCACCGCTCCGCTGGGCCCTTCCTGTCAAGCACCGCTCCGCTGGGCCCCGCCGTCTCAAGCACCGCTCCGCTGGGCCCGCCGTCAAAAGCACCGCTCCGCTGGGCCCTTCCTGTCAAGCACCGCTCCGCTGGGCCCCGCCGTGTCAAGCACCGCTCCGCTGGGCCCTTCCTGTCAAGCACCGCTCCGCTGGGCCCCGCCGTCTCAAGCACCGCTCCGCTGGGCCCTTCCTCTCAAGCACCGCTCCGCTGGGCCCCGCCATCTCAAGCACCGCTCCGCTGGGCCCTTCCTGTCAAGCACCGCTCCGCTGGGCCCCGCCGTCTCAAGCACCGCTCCGCTGGGCCCTTCCTCTCAAGCACCGCTCCGCTGGGCCCTTCCTCTCAAGCACCGCTCCGCTGGGCCCTTCCTGTCAAGCACCGCTCCGCTGGGCCCCGCCATCTCAAGCACCGCTCCGCAGGGCCCTTCCTCTCAAGCACCGCTCCGCTGGGCCCTTCCTGTCAAGCACCGCTCCGCTGGGCCCCGCCGTCTCAAGCACCGCTCCGCTGGGCCCTTCCTGTCAAGCACCGCTCCGCTGGGCCCCGCCGTCTCAAGCACCGCTCCGCTGGGCCCTTCCTGTCAAGCACCGCTCCGCTGGGCCCCGCCGTCTCAAGCACCGCTCCGCTGGGCCCTTCCTCTCAAGCACCGCTCCGCTGGGCCCTTCCTCTCAAGCACCGCTCCGCTGGGCCCTTCCTGTCAAGCACCGCTCCGCTGGGCCCCGCCGTCTCAAGCACCGCTCCGCAGGGCCCTTCCTCTCAAGCACCGCTCCGCTGGGCCCTTCCTCTCAAGCACCGCTCCGCTGGGCCCCGCCGTCTCAAGCACCGCTGAACAGGGCACCGCCGTCTCAAGCACCGTTGATGGTTCATTGTGCCCACCATGCCTCCTCCTTGACCAGTGGAGACTGTCATCCACCTGATGGACTGTGGCATTGCACTCCCCAGGATGGTCCAGTGGGCAATCCACCCACTGCAGAGACTTGAGAGACTGTGGCTTTGCACTCCCCAGGATGGCCCAGTGGGCAGCCCACCCACTGTAGAGACATTGAGAGACTGTGGCTTTGCACTCCCCAGGATGGCCCAGTGGGCAGCCCACCCACTGTAGAGACATTGAGAGACTGTGGCTTTGCACTCCCCAGGATGGTCCAGTGGGCAATCCACCCACTGCAGAGACTTGAGAGACTGTGGCTTTGCACTCCCCAGGATGGCCCAGTGGGCAGCCCACCCACTGTTGAGACATTGAGAGACTGTGGCTTTGCACTCCCCAGGATGGCCCAGTGGGCAGCCCACCCACTGTAGAGACATTGAGAGACTGTGGCTTTGCACTCCCCAGGATGGTCCAGTGGGCAATCCACCCACTGCAGAGACTTGAGAGACTGTGGCTTTGCACTCCCCAGGATGGCCCAGTGGGCAGCCCACCCACTGTAGAGACATTGAGAGACTGTGGCTTTGCACTCCCCAGGATGGCCCAGTGGGCAGCCCACCCACTGTAGAGACATTGAGAGACTGTGGCTTTGCACTCCCCAGGATGGTCCAGTGGGCAATCCACCCACTGCAGAGACTTGAGAGACTGTGGCTTTGCACTCCCCAGGATGGTCCCGTGGGCATGGTGGCTCCTCGTGGATCTGGCGTCGTGGACTCATGTGGCTGTGGTGCCCCCCCCTTCCCTTCCCCCTGAGGTGCCTGTAGTTTTTACATCTGATGCCCCTGCAGTGTTCTCTCCAAAGGACTCGGGTCTCCTGTGTGGGCTTTGCCCTTGTTTCTCAAGACTTTGGCCCACGGACATGCTGAATTCGTAGGATGTGCAGGACTTGGTACTTCAGTTATACACTGATGTGTATGTCATTTGTTTTGTTGTGGATATCTTTCATGGTTGTACGCTAATTTTCTGGAGCTTTTTGGTACATAAATATTTATTCCAAATATGATTATGTCCTAGCATTTTTCAGGGGTGTTTGGGTGGTGTCACTGTGACTTGGTGCTCTGCATTGGTGAGTACATGATTGGGGGGGGGGGGGGTCGCATATGTGTGTGCCCGTAACCTTTCGTCCTCCCCCTCCCGTGTGTCGTAGGTGCAGTACTCACCGTTGTCGTCTGCGCCGGACTTCGTACTCGTGGTAGATGAGAAGGTAGACGAGAGCAGGTAGGATGTTTAATTCGGGTTCCATGCTGTCGTACTCGTGGAGTGTGTTTTGGTGAGCGTTTTCCCGTTCGTAGTCTGTTTCCGCCGTGTTTTTATCGGCGGGGCTCCCGCCCCGGAAAAGGTGGCGGATTGGTGAGTTATGATAGTGTGGGCGGTACATTGTCTGCCGCCTGCCTGTTGGCGGTGACCGCCGCGCTGTTTGTCTGTACCGCAGCGGCGGTCGGAGTGTTAAGTTGGCGGGCTGTGTTGGCGGTTCCCGCCAGGGTCAGAATTCAATTTTTTGGACCGCCAGCCTGTTGGCGGGTTGGCCGCCACTTTAACACCGACCGCCACGGTTAGAATCACCCCCATAATTTTTAAAATACTGTATACCCCACCAACAAGCAAGAGCCTCTTTCTCTACAGCAGAGTAAGTTGTTTCAGCCCTCCTTAGCGTACGTGAAGCAAAAGCTATTACGCATTCTCTTCCGTTATGCACTTGCATCAACACAGCACCCAGTCCGTACATACTAGCATCAGTTGCTACAATCGTGTGGTAATGTGTCACAAACGGATTCAATTTGACCGCACCAACAATGTTCTTCTTCAATTTATCAAATGCTTGTTGACATTCTTCAGACCAAACGTATCTTTGATTTTTTTTCATTAACACCCTCAGCGGTTGTGCTATATCGGCAAAGTTTCTCACAAATTTAGCATAATATTCTGCCAATCCAAGGAAAGACCTCAGTTGATCTTTATTGACAGGTCTAGGTGCTCTTTCAATTGCCTCCATCAGACTGACCTTAGGCTTAATACCTTTCCCAGAAATAGTATGTCCCAGGTATTCAACACTCCGGCGTGCAAATTTACATTTGTCCGGCTCAACTGTCAAACCTGCATCCTCCAAAATACGACATGTATTTCCTAACACACGATCATGCTCATGCATATTTTCTGCCCAAACCAATACATCATCCTGAAAAAACCTAACACACTTCACACCTCCCAGTAGATCTTGCATAACCCTCTGAAAAACTGCCGAAGCAGACGCAAGCCCAAACGGCATGCATACAAACCTAAAAGCCCCTTCAGGTGTAACAAATGACGTGAGATGACGAGATTCAGGATGTAACATAATCTGGTGATATGCATTAGATAGATCCAATGTTGAATACACTTCACCCCCTTGAATTCCACACAACAATTCATTAATATTTGGAATCGGGTGTCTGTCAACCCAAATATTATCATTTAGGTCTCTTAAATCCACACACATTCTTATTTTTCCATTAGGTCTACGGGCCAAAACAACTGGTCTCAACCACTCAGATGCCTCTATTCTTTCAATCACACCTAAGTCCAGCAATCTTGATAACTCCTCTCTCAGCGCATCTCTTAGTACAATCGGCACACTCCTCAACTTATGTACACTCGGAACTGCCCCATCCTTCAACACAATGCGATGTTGGAATTTTTTTAGACACCCTAACCTACTACTAAAAAGATTTGGAAACTTCGTCCTCCACTTTTCAATATCCTCTTGCACAACTGATATAACTTGTTCCTCACTGTTCGGGTCCAACACCACCTTCACATTTTTTTGTTCATTCCAGCCCAATAAACATCGTCCACTTTCCACCACATACATATCACAATTCCTCTGTCTATGATTAAACATCAAATTCCCTTGGAAATACCCCAAAACAGTAATCTTGTTGCCTCTATAGCCCACCAAATCTAGTTCAGCATTAACCAACTCCCTACAACCCACTCTCTCGCAAGTCGCTTTATCTATGAGAGTATATGGTGAACAGGAGTCAGTCCACATGCGTACCATTACACCATTTACACTAACTTCACACTTTGGAGGTGTGTACTTGCTCTGTTCCAACACCGAAACATTCATCTGTTCATTCATAGACATGACATTAAGCATTAATATCTCAATATGGTCATCTTTTACCTCCTCACCACTGCTGGAACTTCCTTGTTCCCCTCTTGTCTGTGCACCATCACATAAATATTTCACACTTTTCCTTTTATATATCCCTTTCTTCTGATTACACACCTTTGAAAAATGCCCCCTCTTGTCACACGTGAAACATTTGGCATCTCTTGCAGGACAACTTGTTGAAGACGGCAAATGTTTTGTACTACTATACTTATAACACCTCCTCTTGTCATCCAACCTGCTCACGTTCTTAGTAATCTTAACAGAACTCACAGCCTGTATCAGTGCATCCTCAGCATCCTTCTTACTTAATTCTCTTACATATTTCGATGTACTCTCCACCCGTTTTGCAACCCTTATTGCTTCTTCCAAAGATGGATTCTTCAAGTTTAATAACTTTTCTTCGATCTTCAAACAATTTGTACGATTGATTAACTGATCTCTGATAATCTCTTCATGTAAGTCTCTAAAATTGCATGTATTTGCTAGTGTGCGTAATGCACTCACAAACTGATCCACTGATTCATAACCAGCTTGGGTTCTAGAAAAAAATCGATGACGCTCTACAACAATTGTTCAACTTGCGACCAAAATGTTCCTCCAAAGCTTCTAATGCCTTTGTATACACATCGTCTTCATCACCGTTCTCATCCTCATCCGAACCTCTACTCTCACTAGTTAACAAATTTTCAGAAGGTAATGTTTTCAAAATGTTCCTACCCTCCACCCCCAAATTATGTTTTCACGAGGCAAGCTTCCTCTTATCTGTGAAAATAGCCCCCCCTAAAGCTTCGAAATAAGTCTCAAATGTCTCTCTCCAATCCTCCCAAGACATGTTCGGTTCACCCGGTACACTAAAAAATGTGGGTGGTGGTGCTATGGATTGCATCTTTCCCCTTTTTTTTAAAGTTATAATGTTCTTATAACAAACATAACATTCGCATTTACAACATTCCTCTCAAAACAACAAACTGACATAAAAAACGTAGTCACCGTCGTCCTTCTATCCACAATAAATCTTCCTGGAAACAACAAACAAAAAAATTGTCTAGTGACCTCTAGGTTCTGAATTCCAATGTGCAATCAGCAGAAATTTAGCTTCCAACTCTTCTCAGGAATCGCATACAAAAAAAACGGTTCAGAAACTCCCTCAACACACTGTTCTCGCATCCAAAAACGATTCACGTCTTCATAAGAAAACAAACCGATGGTTTTGTTTCTGGAAATGGTTTCCCTTGCACCAACGTCGTGATGTATTTCACGCAGCACGCAGCACGCCTGCACCGCGTCAACGACGCTCGCACTCACAATGTCCTTGCGAAGCTCGCACGGAGTTGTAGGCACGCGAGGTAAGGCACAGCCAGCTCCAGCGCGCATTAACAGTAAACGCGCGAGAGCTGCTATTAACGAAAATAGCAACGCGCGAGAGCCACTGTTCAGGCCAAATTTACGACTTCCTCCACACGCTGCCAAATATGCCGCGATATAATGCACTGCATCTTGTGCCACTACATATTGTACTGCGGCACCTCAAATACACTTCCCTTTTTTCTTCCTTTCCTTTTATTTCGGCAAATCCGAAATCTGAAATGAATACATGTTTAAACCAACGACACAACGCTTCCCAACAATAGGTCGTAGTCCTCACGTCTTTGCTCCCAAAAATAATCTTTGTTTTGCAATACCAAAAATATTCAACTTGTCAGTTTAAAAAAAAACACCCATCAATACCGAATGCACTGCCAGGGTTGATCCTCATAGTCAGCATCCCATCCTCGTCGCCACTAAAGGAGCCAGGAACACGATATTTCACATAAATATCTTCTTTATTCTGAGACCAGATCTACACATCCAACCCTGGCAGATCTCAGGAGCAACTGAGTTCACCTCACAATCTACCTCAGCATTCCACCCAGTTGCTAAACACTATTAGAACCACTAACCAATTCCTACTATAATACAACACAATGGTACTGATTCAGTCCCCAATGCGTTTCAGGAGACTCTGCTCCCTTGTTCACGGAGATATTCAGAGTCCCTCTTCCATTTCCTATTATAACTTAAACCACAGACATAAACATAAAAAGCGGACTACATTCCTTTCAAAATAATGGCAGCCATCTTAAAGTATATTCCTATATCTACGCATTATCATCTCCATATAACCAAAAGAGAGCCTATATATTCCAAAACAATAATACTAAAATATTTTTTATTTCTTATATAAACATTTCTCTTATTTATTCTTTATTGCTGTATTATATATTTAATTGATATACTCACATGCCGATCTTCCGGCTTATCTCCTACCGATTCCTTCGTTATATTATCCTGAAGTAGTCAAAATATAATAGCTCTTTTGCTTTTTATTCATTTTGGCAGTCATATCTCCTGCCAAACTTGCGGCTCTTCACCTTATAGTTAATTCTTCACGTAGTCCTAAAATAATCATACGTAATAGCTCCTTTGCTTTTCATTTTGGCAAAATTGCCTCCTGTCAACAAATGGAAATGGAGGAGAAACATTTATACACAAAACTGAAAAAAACTAAAAAAATACATTTCAAATTCATATTTCACTACATCTATTATTAGAAAAAAATATTCTTATCAGAATAAATGTACGGATAATTCCTCATCCTTATTTAATCCTCCTAGCTCCATGGTGTTACATCTTATAATCAAAGGTGACTCAAGCTTTCTCATATCCAGTGTTCTATTACCTCCTCCCACATTCAATGTATCCCTATCCAGGACCATAAATTATAATTTATTGACATTTTTATCAAGATATTCTTTAAAATGTTTAGCAACTGGATAGGATTTGTCTTCGTTCCTGATTGCTCGCATATGTTTCAAAATTCGTTTTTTGGCCATATGTATTGTACTGTCAATATCACATTTGTTGCATGGACATTTTAAAGAGTAGACACTATAATCTGAGGTACAGGATTCATGTTTCCTTATTATAAAAGGTTTATTAGTCCCTGGAAAGTTGACCTCTTTGCAATTGGAACTGTGTCTGCAGGCTTTAGATTTTCCACAAATAAAGAAACTTTGAATAGGTTTCACCTTTTCAGTGTTAGATAGTAAACTGTAACTCAACATGTCTTTCAAAGACCGGCCCCTCCTAAAAGTGAAAGCCGGGAATTCATCCAATAGATTACCAATATTCTCGTCTGTTTTCAGGGCCGGCCAGAATTTTGAAAACGCTTTCTTAATTTCCTTTACCTTATCATGATATGAGGTAATAAACCTTACCTTTATATTTTCATCTTTGGTGTCATCTACATTCTCAACCAGAAGATCATCCTTTTTAATCTGTCTGACTCTTCTCACAGCTTTTTCAATTACCGCCTGCAAGTAATCTTTTTGTCCAGGATGAAGAATAATTTTACTAGTGGTTTGTGAAAAGGTGGCCTCTAGTGGTTGTATATTGTAGTGGTTTGTGTAAATCTGACATTTGCACCAAAACCTCTTTCCAGGTTCACGGACAGTGTTGTTGTGGTTTGCAATAGACTAGCCTATATGGTTAGATGTTTTACCTTGGTCATTAATGTTTAGAGTAGTGGTTCAGAAGAGGCAGCACTACCCAATGAGAAATGTCTCTTAGGGGATAAGTGAGTGTAGTAGTGGATAAGGTTACAGTGAGCTCTGTGATGTACGTCCCTCACCTATGTCTTCTTGCTATTTAAAAAAAGCTTAAATTATAGTTTATGAAGTATATTGAAATTTACTTTGTTTGATGATTTAATCAGTGATGTCATTTGAGATGTCATCAGTGATGTCACTGACCATGTCATGAGTGATGCAATATGTGAGGTCTTAAGCAGTGCATTGTGGGGCTTACGTTATAGTTAGCCCAGGTAAGTATAACTGCTGCATTTCTATGGTTCTGTGTTTGTAAAATCTTAGCCTAATTATAACATCCCTGTACCCTCTGATTTCTTCAGTAAATTTCTACATTTTTAAAGATTTTATTTCCTTACTATAATACCCTCATAACCTTTGGTTTTTACAGTGAATTACTATGGTCTTGTAGTGGTGTTTGTAACTATAATGCCTACATAACGCTTGATGTTTTTAGTGAATGTGTAAGATATGTAATCATATTTGCTAAATCTATTATGTCTGTAACCTTTGTTTTTTGACTGAATTTGTATGTTTTGTTTAAAAAAAAAGATATGTTCATAAAACACACTGAACTATAACATTAGTTTAACCTTAAATGATGTGAGTGGCTGTGTGGGGATGTGAGTGGTTCTCTGAGTCTGTGAGTGGATGTAACAGTGACTGTATGGGTGTGTGAGTGGATGTGTGAGTGGATATGTGAAAGTCTTGATAGGTGGGTGAGTGGATTTGTGGGTGTGTGACTGGGAGTGTGAGCAGCTATAAGGGTCTGTGAGTGGCTGTGTGTGTTTGTAAATGGGTACATGAGTTGCTGAATGAGTCAGTGAGTGGCTGTGTGGGTGTGAGAGTGATTATGTGGGTGTCTGAGTGGCTGTATGGGTCTGTGAGTGGGTGTGTGAGAAGTGTGTGGGCCAATGAGTAAGTGTGTGAGTGGCTGTATGGGTGTGCGAGTGGATGTATGGGTTGGTGTGTGAGTTGGTGTGTGGGGCTCATAACTTAAATTATGGGGGAGAGGGCATGCAGCCCCCTCTGCAGGCCAATTTCGGTTCCGGGGACTCCCTTCCAGTACCTGGCCTTATTTGACATCCATGTATAGAAACACATGTATGGAAATGTGCCTAAATAATTGTATATAACTATATGACAGGAATATTTCTTTGGACATGCATTCAAAATGTATGAATATATACACAGGAACACATTAAAAAGCTTGTCTACGTTCATGTAGAAAAACATATGGATAGAAAGATGTGAAAAAATTTATGAAATCCTTCATATGTACATGTACACATACACGTGGTGCAATGACCAATACATGATCGGAAATATTTCAGAATGAATGTATAGAAACTAGATGAGAACACAGCCAAGTACAGGAATCAGTGGGGACATGGTTGTAGAAAAAAATATGGTGCAGCAAGTGCAGTGACAAAGGAGTCAAAATGTAGGAAGGGTCCACTACACCCCAATTACTACAGTTTTTTAACTACCAAACCACAGAATGGATGTTTTTTCTTGTTGTTTAAATGTGTTTGTATGGCATTCTTGTGAAGCCTCTGCATGTGGAAACATGACAGCATACCAATGGGAAGATGTGTTTGGAACATGCTCAGGTGCATAAACAGGAACACATATAAGGTAACATGCCCTGGAAACATACATGGCTACATGCCAAGGTAAATGTTTAGGAACATATGCAGCAAACTGTGTCTAAACACCCTCATGCTGTATTTTCCCTCACTGTTTAACTACTAAATTCTGTCAAGAGCACAAACTTTCTTCTTCCTTGCTCTCTTTTTTTAGGAGTTGCCCCCTAACCCTTATGACTGTGCAAGTTCGGTCTCCAGCTTTACTCATGTGTTCTTAGGCCCATTCTAGGTATGGACAGCACACATAAACTCTGAGTAGGACACCTCCAACAGGAATGTTGGGCATACATTCAGCACAGAAGAAATGTGCTGTATAGGTGGGTAGTGAGGTAGTGACATCACACATCTACAATTAGTCATCACATATACAACAATCAACAACAGACTTTAGGCAGAACAGTGCACATGCATCCAACTCAGCAGAGACTGCATTTCTGCATGGGAATGACCCTGCCTACTGCCCTTGTAATTGCTTAAGTGATTCAGTACAGCCAACCGTTGTCACCAGAGAAATACCCACAACCCTCTGAAGTCGACACATTCACCTTACACAGAAATATTAATACAAACTTCCACATCTGACAGCACACATTCACAAACCAAATCAGCCAATGGAGGCCTTGTGTCTGTTTGGACAGAACTGTACTACAGAGAGAGAGCTGCTGGCCTGCACTGGAGGCATGGCAGGCGCTACACAAAGAATCATAGCATGACCTTGAGCAGGCTACTTTCACAGAACAATTCAGTACGGAACGAGAAAGAAAGGGTGCGTGAGAGATAAAAAGAAGTGAGAGAGAGAACACAAGGGTGATAGAAAACACATGAGGCAGAGAGAATGAAGAGAGAGGTGCAGTTGGAGGCAGGGGCGGTTTCTCCTCCAGGGCTAAGGGGCTGTATCTCTTTGAAATTCCTGCACATCAACATTAAAAAAATATTAAATCGATAATTTTTTTTAGAAATGCAATGGTATATATACACAAATCAATGTATTTAACTATGGGCTGTCTGTCCCAGGCTGCCTACCCCGCTTTGCTTTGAAGTAGGAGACAGAAGCCATACAGTAAATCAACTTCTCTGCACTGTGACACACGACGCAGGGCTTATCTTTTTTCACGTTTTACTTAATGTTGCATTCGCCAAGAGAGTTAGCTGTTTCATCATGCTCTGTTTCTGTATTTCTTTTTGTGGATTTTATTACTTCTGCTTGCATAGTGTATACTTTGACTTGTGACAGTGTAGTGAATCCTAGTTTGTTTTAATGGGATACAGGAGTTAGCATACTCTTTGGCTTGCAGACTCGTGCCCCCGTCACCCAGTGACCTTTACCCTACTTAGCTTGCTCTGCTTTAGCGCATTTATTTAATGAATCATTTAAGATGGCTACCTTGTTTTTAGTTAGGCCCATGTTTTAGTGTGCGTTATCAGTGCCACCATGCTAAGGCGCCAATATAAAGCGACAAAGATAAACAAACTGTAGATGCTCACTTTAGGTCCATCCATCTTCACGTTTTCGAGGGAATTGTTTATATTAGTTACTGTCCCAATCACGCCTTGTTATCTATTGTTTGGGAACAAACCTACGTCAGGGGTCCAAGTAGATCTGTATAAATATTCCTCACTTAAACAGATAGTCAGAGGAATTCTGACCAGATGCCATTGCTACTATCGATGCTGCACGTCGCCTTGAAGCTGACCCGGTCATCGTGTCCCTACGGAGTCTGAGCTAGATACCTCATTCCAAAGTAACGAAGGTTGGGGGCTCTTCTCATGGACATGGTATTGGCAGATTAGGTATAACATACCTAGCTCTCTTTTAGGTTAGAGGTTAGGCTCACTATGCTAGGGTATTAGGACATATTACACATTTCATGTCATTTCATGATATTGCAAAATGGTGGGGGTCTTTGTATAAATGACTCTTGTCTTTACCATTCTGTTTCTTGCACTGTTCATTATCCTAATGATTGCAGCTCATGCAACTTATTGCAGAATGTAGTTTTGCTAAATAAAACCTATTGAAACCTTACTACATCTTCTTCATTGCCTGTGTTTGATTGGGACATGTTGTTAATGTGAGAAAGGGGTAATCTCTGTTTATTCACAACACTCCCTGAGATGTCACACTCTTGAGTCCATGGGTAAAGGCTGCCACAAATCACCTTTTACTGTTTGTGTTTCAAGTGAGGTGCTGCTTGTGAGCCGGGAAGGTTGGGACGACAGTTGCGACTTGTTGTAGGTCTGGCATAGTCACCTACAAACACAAGTACTGTCATCCTTAAACCAGCAGTCTTGCCTTGAGCAAGAGTCCAACTTTGACATGGCGCCACCAATGATGGTGTTTAGGCATCAATTTATGGATACCCTGATTATCACTGTCTCACAGACAACAGATACCCTAAGTACCATTATACGGAGACGTCCGTGATCTTGGGGAAGATCCTCCTCAGCTGAACAAGGAGCACCTATTTAGGCTGTAGGTTGTTCAAGCTCAAACTCATAAAAAGGACTTTACTTCTCACTTGGTGTTCCATCTCTTTACCCATTTTAGAATATGGCTAACGCCACAGACATTCCTGAGAATGCTAGATAAGCATTAACTTTGCATCTAGTAGCGCATGGCTTAACAGAAGAAGGCAGGGATGTTACATTCATAGTGGAAGCTAGTGAAGCTTACCAAACATTTTATTCCTGGGTACACTTCCCTGTAGAAGACAACACTACATTCATATTCCACACATACAGAATTGCAAACGTACCAATACGGTACCAGACATACCAGTATCATGAAATACCGCTCACTTATCAGGAGCATTAGAACTGGTTTGAAGGCACCCTACCACAGGTAATACAGCCCGTGAGATTAGGTCCCTTAGGTAATGATGGACCAACGTGGCCTATGTTTGCCACATACACACCTCACCCAGGCATTCAAAATATGCAGGCAGCAGACCTGCGAAATTTATATCTTGAATTAGTAACACTTTAAAGATGACTAGTTCAGATCGTAATGCGAACTTTGAACACTACACCAGTGCGTCCAGCACCACCAGCACCTGCTGGACACCAATTGGCTACTGGGATTAATCCACAAACAGTGCATGCTATCATGGGTAAAGTACCCACAGAACGAGAAAAAATCCCGTTCTGGATAGCCCACAAAACAAATCAGCTGGAAGCTGTGTTTCCCCATACAGGACCACAGGAGAAACATAGAATTCTCACAATGTGCTTGCCTTTCGGGATGGTTCCCTCGGTGGAGGACTGTGCCACATGGGGTACAGTCTTCGCTGCAATATACACTACCTCACATGGTACGCCAACACTTGCCAATTTACTGGAAGTGTTAAAACAAATACAGAAAGAGTACGGGGCTACACCAGCACTAGATTTGGGGATGAAATGAATGCGTAACTTCGACCCAGTCTCCTCGATCATACTCAGTAACATTAAAGGGGAAGCAGTAGCACTGGCTACACGCCAGCGTCTCTGAGAGATTCCACATTTGGACCTGGAGAAAGAGCTACCAAAAATTATTGTCTGACATCTATACTAGTTTAGGACGTTGATAGTTTAGGATACAAGCCGAAGAAACTTGATTTACAGATTACTACCCCTAAGGAAGGTACTAAACAGGCACAGGAGGGTTCTAAAAAGCGCTGGGGTAAGCAGAAACAATTTAAAGATAGACAAAATCAGAGAGCAGTTTCTCCTCATCCGGAGAACTCCGAAAGGTGATACACTCTCAGAAATAGAGAAAGTATAAAAGCTCCTGACAGATATACTGATTCACATTCCTCTCATTCCTTTCAGGACGCACTGGATAGATGTAGCGAGAGAGGGAGCCACCCTGAACGACGTACTGAATACGTGAAACCGAAGAAAGACTCACCACATTCTTCAGACAAAAAAGAAGAAAAGTCCCCACAACAAAAGCCACAGTTTAAAAAGAAAAAGGTGGCAGCACTGTCAATTAAAAAATGGCAGTACACTTGAGAACATTGCTGAAGAACAACACGTGGGCAGGGACTCTGTTAGACAGCGCAGCAGAGGTCACGATATGTCGGCAGAGTCTGAAAGATCATCTGGATGCGACAGCAGCTAGCAATTTCATTGTAGTTGAGACTGCGGACGGCCGCATCCTCCCACCCAAAAGGGTTTATGATTTAAATATCCAAATTGAGGGAAACGTAGAGCACACCATTGGTGTAATATTCTGGGATTAATTTAGGGCCAGCTGTAGCAAGCAGTTTTGCCCATTCTGAGTCTGTGGGAAAATGTGTTCGTACATATGGCCCTTAGTTGTGATATACTGCTGGCCGAAAGGGACTGGCCACCTGAGCACATCCGTAAGCTCCCTCAAGGGTAAGATGTCATTTTGACTTCTTTCTCTGATCTTGTTCCAGAAGGGGTAAAACAAGCCTACGCTGTCAACTGGGCTTTAGAGCAGGCACCCGCGTTGTACCGCAATCATGTAGGTTGGGACAAGGTCTATGTTGTGCTGAATGAACTGGTACACAACTGGTGAGCAATAGTACACCTTTATTCACCACAAATGTACAGGAGCCACCCTCGACACATCCCATCACTTCGCCAACCGCCGCTCACCTCCTGTTGCATAGACACCAATTCCCCGAGAATCTCTCTGTTCTGCATTCCAAATAGAGCATCGCTACAACATATTATCTCTTCCTTTTTTTTTTTGAAATACCATAAAGATCCTTAATAGACTATAAGGAACACTGTGAATACTAAGACAAAATATAACACAACCAAAAACAAAAATATAAACAAAGAAACACATAAAGTTTTGGACACAAAAATCTAGCTTCAGCTTCCCAGACAAATATCTTTCCTGATCTCACTCTAGATTTCAGCTTCCAAGGCAAAAATCTTTCCCGGGGAGATCTGCGTACATACACCTTCCGCAGTAACCTTTAGATATTTAAATAACCCAAATCTTTATTCTGGAGGTGCACAGTTGGACCACCACTATAACCACCCTCACATTCAGCACCTGGAGGCATCTCCTCAGATATCTCAACAATCTTGGACAAATTCCACCAACGACCCCCATAAACCATTACCGGAATTCCCACATATTGTTTTTACCCATACAGGATCACTGAAACAGGCATCACCTTTTTTTACAAATGTACTTTTTTTTATCCGTATTAAATCCCCAGGGCGTATCATACATTGTTTGGTGGCCTTGATAGAGTTTTATCTCTTCTTCATTAGTTCCTGACCCACACCAACATCCTCCCACTTGTTTACACACATCCCTTCTCTTGGACCCTTATCTTTTACCAAACTTGCTAACCAAGCCAGAAATGAAATGGAAGTTGGTTTGCAACCTCTTAACGCTTCAAAAGGAGACACCTTGGTCAAAGAATGAGGTGTAGTACGGTAAAACCACAACATGATCTTGACCGCTTCTTGAGTGTCAAAATTGTTATTCCTATCCCATTTTATACAATCCCCAACTACTCTATTCATTCTGTCAACCAAACCATGGTTTGAGGATGGTAAAGGGAACTTTTTAAGTGCTTAATACCAGACTGTTTAAAAAAATTCTCCATTTCAAAATTAACAAATTGAACCCCATTGTCTGAAATGATAGCTTCTGGAAAACCTTCCCACATGCAGATATCTTTCAGGAAACTCACCGCATTGGATGTGGATGGTGTGGCACAAAAACAAACTTCCGGCCATCTACTGTAATAATCCATGAGAACAAATGCATATCGCAAATTGTAGGGAAGAAAACTAAATGGGCCAATCATGTCTATACCTAGCTTCACCCAATGTCTCTCTGGAAGGTTAATGGGATGTAAAGGTGGAACACAAACCCTTAACCCTTTCTCAGCACTTTTGCAAACCACACACTCTTTGACCACAGTATCTACATCCTTATCCATAGAAGGCCACCAATAGTGCTCTCTTAACCTCCGTTTAGTCATTGTTGCCCCAAGGTGACCCTCATGGGCAGAATTTATCAACCCAGAACGAACACCATACGGCGGAATACACTTCTCACACCTCAAAAATACCCCACCTTCAATAGAAATTTCCTGTGCAATTTTGAAAAATGGTTGCAAGGACAACAACACATTTCTCTCTTTCGTCCATCAGCTTTCTTCCAGTGTGCTTCACTAAAGGCTTTACAAGCAGGTAGATCCACACTATCAACAAAACAATCTTCTCTATCTTCTTCTGCATCCATTTCATCCAACTCACCGATTGGTAACCTTTAAAGGAAATCAGCCCTTACATTAACTCTACCTGGTAAGTGCTTAACTTTTATATCATATTGCAGAATTTTTTTGGTCAACCGTGCAATGAGTTGAGTAGTATAATTAAGCTTGTCACCTCATAATATACAGTAGTGGTTTGTGATCAGTTACAATTACAAATCTTCTACCCCACACATAACTTCTAAATTTCTCACTTGCCCAGACAAAGCAAGAAGCTCCTTTTCAATTACTGAATAGTTCAACTCTGCTTCTCTCAAAACCCTAGAAGCATAACTAATGAAGGTTCCTGGGTCAAAACTGCACCCAAACCGTATTTGCTGGCATCCACCGTGATAGTACACATCAACTGGGGATCATAAGAACATAACGCCTTAGCACTTGTCATTTCAGATTTCACCAATACAAAGGTGTCCTGACAATCCTTACCCCACTCAAACGCAACACTATTCTTCAGCATAATGGATAAACTTCTCATCTTAGAAGCATAGTCAGGAATAAACCTAGCATAGAATTTGCACAAGTCCACAAACGAGTGTAACTCATCTTTATTCCTGGGAGGGGGACATTCTCTAACCGCTTTGACTAACCCTGGTCTAGGCTTGATGCCATCAGAGGAAATGGCATGTCCTAAAAACTCAATCCCTCTCTTCCAAAATTCACACTTTTCACTTTTAACTACCACACCATATTCCTCAAAAATCTGTAAAACCAACCTGAGAATAGCGTCATGTTCCACCAATTGTTTTGCGAAAATGAGTACATCATCCTGGAAAACCAGAACTCCATGGAGCTCTTTCAACAGCTGAGACATAATCCGCCTCTACAACCGAAGCTGCTGAGGCAAGACCAAAAGGTATCCTACAAAATTGGAAACTACCAAACGGCATGTTGAACACTGTGCAATGTCTAGAACTATCCTCAAGTACCACCTGGTGATATGCTGATGCCAAATCAATTTTTTAAAACCACTCTGCACCACTAAGTTCTTCATTAATTCTGGGAAGCAGAAATGAATCTATCCAGATTTCCTTATTTAAACTCCTTAAGTCAATGCACAAGCACATCTCTCCATTACGTTTGCATGCCACCACAATGGGTGACAACCATAAACTAGACTCCACTGGTTCAATCACCCCCCTAATTTGAAGTTTCTCCAACTCCTGCTTAAGATCATCTCTCAAACTGAACCGAATAGATCTCAACTTGTGTTTGACAGGGAATGCACCTTGTTTGATCCTAATTCTGTGGGATCAACACAATCACTCGGATCACCTGAGATAACAGCATCATCCGACACAACCACAATCATATCTCAGAACTCACTTTCCAATTGCTGATCTGAAACCTGATCCGCTTCAGAAATACTGTTAACCTTCACATTTTTGCTCACACTATTCTGACACACTTTGGCAAAATGGCCCGTACGTCCACACCTGTGACATGCAACAGCCCTTGCAGGGCAACTCGTAGAGTCCCTTCCATGTGGAAAATTGCCACACCTAAAACAAACATTAGTATGTTCAAAGAACTGATTGTTCACACTTTTTGTTCTTTTTTTTTTAGACTTGTATTGGTGTCTTTTAAATAGTGCAGTTATAGCAAATAGGTACAAACAGGCAAAGCTGTGCACATGAGCGGAGAAAACTTGAAATGCGGTAACTCCAGTAAAATTGTAAAAATATTTTTGAGAAAGCTGTGCTCATCAGCGAAAGTGGAGAAAATTGGACTGAATGCGCATCAGTCGGCATGTGTGTGCATCCAGCTCGTGCTACCAATGTCCGAAGCTGCTCACGCACCCCCCAAAATTAGTTCAAATGGGGCAACACGGAGGCAAAAGAGACGGAAAGTCTTCCGGGAACTCACCTGCCAAACTTCAGAAGCTGTGACGGGCAAACTTCAGGAGCTGTGACGGATGTCTAGAACAAATGCGCGGGTTCCTCAGGCGACTCCAACTACTTGTCGCCAAATCTATGTTGTGCTAAATGAACTGATACTCAACCAGTGAGTAATAGTACACCTTTATTCACCACAAATGTACAGGAGCCACCCTCGACACGTCCCGTCACTTCGCCAACAGCCGCTCACCTCCCGTTGCCTAGACCCAAATTCCTGAGCATCTCCCTGTCCCACATTCCAAATAGAACATCCCTACAACAGACTCTCCTTGTCATGTAATACCTATCAGGGCTACACCACAACCTCAGCCACAATATCCTGTTAAACACGAAGCAAAGGCTCAAGTGAGGGAGATCCTCACTCAGCTCGAGTACCAGGGCATAATTGAGCTCTGTGTCTCTGCAGTGAATAACCTGTTATTCCCCGTTGCAAAACCAGACCATTCCTACAGAATAGTCTTAGATTATAGGCACTTAAACAGTCATGCACGTATATACGCTATACACAATTCACATAGCACAGCACTGATGAACAATATAGTGCGTAAAAATACAAAACAACGTTGGATATTTCCAACAGGTTTTTCTGCCAGAACTTAGCACAGGAAAGTCGGTACCTGAGTGAATTCTCATTTGGCTCACAGAAACACTTCTGCTGTTTCTCCAAGACTATAAAAACAGCCCAGGGTTGTTCTCAGCCCGTGTAACATCAATATTACATGATATTGATCCCGAGGCGTTGTTCTACGTGGATGACATCTATCTCACAGATGATGACCTCAACTTTTATTGTGTCAGGGTCGATCTGATCATTTTAGGATTCGCAGCTCTTGGCTACAAATTCAATTTCAGGAAAACTAAAATAGCCTTTCTCAGCGTACTGTTCCTGGGATACAAGCTATCAAACAAGGAGAAGAGCCTGGCCCCGCACTTTCCAGAGAAATGTGTACAACTTCACCCACCTAACACTTTCAAGAAGCTACAGTCCTTACTTGGTTTCTTTAATTTTGGCAAAACATACATTTCAGACTATGCACAACGTATCACACCACTCTATGACTTAATACGCCCTGATTTTTCTAGCAAACACTGGACAGTCGAACACACACGCATCCTTAGGGATTTGCAACAGGACATGCTAGAAGCCAACCACTTGCACACACGTGACAACAAAACAAATTTGGTCATCAGAATAATTGCTGGTGCCATTGGGTTCACTTATGTCACCTTTAACGAGGATGACACAGCGCCCATAGCATATAAATCACTTTTATACTCCAATGCAGAACAACGTTTTGCACCCACAGAACACATTCTAACTGCAGTTCAAATGGCTGTCATTAAGGAGAGGCCACTTGCTCAAGGGAACCGCATCATTGTCGTTACCCCAGTGCCAGCCTTACAGGCTGTCACCAAAGCAAGCGTTCCTAATGCTAAGCATTATATCCACATTGGATTCAGTGGGCAACCTCCCTGACTGCCACTGATGTTGACTACATCTTTGATCCAAAACTTCAGACACAGGAATTTCTCCAATACGAACAGGAGTACCCCTACTGTCATTTATACTGATAGTTTAGCACAACCAGGTGTAGATACTAAACATCAATATTTAGCCGCTTGCGCAGCCGTGAGTGGAGTGATGAAGAACAGAGTTTTCCACCATCATAATACCTACACGCAGACCCTAGGGGACTGCACAGCTCAGCTGGCTAAACTTAAAGCCCTTCTTCTTGCTCTAGAGCACACAGAGCCAGGACTGCTGACTTTAATTGTCTGCAACTCATACTACTGCGTCCAGTCCTACAATGATTATCTCAATCATTGCAAGCTGAACGGGTTTAGAGATTCCAAGGGGAACACCATAAAACACAAAACATTGTGGAGGAGGGTGGCTGATCTTAAGGATAAGCTACTGTGTGTCCATGTCGTACATACATCGGGCCACCAACGTGTAGGAGTACATGTCATCAGCAACACTTTGGCTGACGAAGCAGCCAAATCTGCAGTAGCTATGGCTTCTGTGGCTGCAGTGACTCGTTCTCAGACAAGATTGGATAATGAAATTCTGACTGCCGTGAAAGCTTCAGCTGAAGGCAAGTCTCTCCCAAAAGCATACCCTACAAAATATTCTTACCACATCAGTGCACAGAACGTTGCCTACGCAACACTTCCTGGGATTGGAGATCGAGTGATCCCCAATCAAGGCCAGAGATTAGATCTAATAAAAGCAGCGCATGAGGGTGTCGTTTCTGCACATGCTGGTATCTCGGCCACAGTAACATTCTTACAGAAACTCTTCTGGTGGCCAGGTCTATACAAACAGACAAAACAAAACGTCCTTTGTTGTGACATTTGCCAGCAAATGAAGGGCTCTAATATCAAATGCTACTGCAGACATCCCTCTTAGTGTCCAGCAGGCCACTACAATTTGTGTACCTGGACCATTGTGGTCCACTCCAACCTGAAGGTGCATACAAATACATCTTAGTCACTGTAGATTCTTGTTCTAGATTCCTGTGGGTATGGCCTTAGCGGTCGGCTGATGCTCAAGCTGTTATAAAAGACTTGCTGAGCTTTATCAGTACATATGCGGTTGCGGCATTCCATTCGGACCAGGGCCCTGCATTTGCCTCTAAGGCATTTAGGGACACCATGGGGACGATGGGTGTTGAACTCCATTACTCCTCACCATACCATCCTGAGGGAAATTCGGTTGTGGAGAGGCTGAACCATGATCTAAAGCAGTCCTTCACAACTAGAGTATTAGGTACTGGCCGCAGTTGTCTTCATCACCTATATGGGGTCCAGAGAGCACTGAACAATCTGCCAAGACGGCCCTTGGAGGGAGGCACTCCTTATGAGGTTCTCAGATCTTGATGGCCCTGGTTTGGTGGCAGCAGACACACCTTTTGATATAAATGAACGTCTCACTGGTTTACAGGAGCTTCAGCAACTTCGTAATGTTAAATAATCCGCCACTGCTGCCACTTTAGGAATAAGGGATTTACCAACAACTTCCACCGGCTGGATTCCTAAAGTTGGGGATCCGGTTTGTGAGAAGATCACTGTGAAGAAGGAATTTGGTCCATCCTATAGAGCACCAGTCCCAGTCCTGGGAGTACAAGGTACCAGAACTTCATCTTACCACTAGTGCCTGGTTCCAAAGCAAACAGATTAATTTCCATTAATGACGTCAAAGTTCACCATGTGGCCGATCCTGCACAGTAGATCCAGAGGTCCCTTGGGTAGTTCCTGATCCCCTCTTACTACACAACAGGACATACCACTTCAAAGTAGAATTAACAACACTACTTTGGACTACATAACAATGTCCAACTACGCTACAAATGCTTCTTCGATAGTGGGGAGGGCGGAAAATTAGCTTTTGCTGATTCCAGTTACCACTCCAACGACAGCACCTGTCTAAGATTTGGCTGTTTTCTACACCAACACTACACAGACTGATGACACAGTCTACTATGAGCTTCCATGTGAAGTGGAGCAATCCACCAGTAATGCACTTGCTCCTGCATTTGCAGAGACTGCCTCTGGTTATTTCATCAACATTGATGACTTTTCTTCAGACTCATCTACTCCAGTAATTGACAATGTTTCAAAGACACGTAAGCTTTATCTATGGCTTAAAAATAACTATTTAATACAGCCAAGGAACTATTTATGGTTCTGCTTGACATTTCTTATATGGATTGGTTTTGTGACTGTTTTCTTTTTGCTTATAAATGGTCATTACCTTCCAGAACGCTCCTCATTTGAGCTTGTGGATGAAGTCCTAACTCCATATCATTCCTCACATAAGGTCCGAAGAGACTTGTCCCTTGTGAACATTTCAGCTGTGTCAACGTTCCATTTGATATATACGGGCCTACTGAGGTCATTCAAATTCCATATGTATTTAAAATTTCTATGACAGATGTAATTACACTTGGTGTTGTATCTGATGATTGGGATATCCAGACAGTTGATTCCATGTTAACTGAAATGAAGGACTATTCACTGTTTGAAAGTGATGATGTATATAGACATACAATGAATTATGGGGAAATGTTCTGTTATAATAACTGGGGACATTACTACCTGCACTGTGCCACTAGACACAGACCAGAACTTAACTACACACAGTGGGAACACTGTTCAACACTACCAGTGGGGAGCCCATAACGCTATTTAGATAAGTTCACTTATTTTACAGGGCATGTCACAAAAAAATCAGCGTCATACTATTTCTTTTTTTTATTTTATTTTATTTTTAAGTTTCAAAAGTTTTATTAAGAATATATAAGGTGGTACATACAGCATATAAATAAACTGTTTAGATTTCAAAACATTGTTTTCGTTCTTTTACCACAATTATTTCCATTGTGGGCATATATGCATGTACTGTCAGGCAAGTAAAAATTCCCAGTTGCATAGTTGAGTTTTGTACCCTTATTTTGAAGAAAAAAGGAAAACAAGTGGGGGGGGGGATAAGGGGAGGAGGAGCGAGGATAGGATTGTGTGGGGGGGGTTGATCTTGGTATAGGGGAGGGATGAAATTGTCATATGAAATGAGGGATGGGAGGGAAGGGGAAGAGAGAGGAAGGGTAATCGCGGGGGGATGTAAGATGAAGAGACTCGGGGTAGGCAGGGGGTCTTTGTATCCTGAGACTAGCTTGTTCAGGCCGAAGAGTAAATCGTTCTGTACTTCTCCGTCTGTAGCAAGTTACTATCTAGGGGTAGATAGTGTGTATGTTAGATATGGTGAGGTCGGTTAGAGAGTGTCTACGTCTTACATGGGCTGATTTCTCCGTCCTTGTTTGTGTTAGGGAGCGACTTGTGTTATTAAGTTGGGTAGTTCAGGGTCTCGAGCATATGTCAAAATTAGAGCCCCGTGGGTTGATAGAGAGAGAGAGAAAAGAGAGAAAGGGGAGAGGAGAGCGTAGCTAGGGAGAGAGAGAGGGGTCTGTAGGAGATTAAATATGTTTCCGGGGTCTGGGATTCTCAGAGGGTGATTGGTAATTGATATTCCCTAATCATTGATCATTGACCATTGGTCATCCGTTGGTCATCCACCAGCCGCTTCATGGTCTCGTCAAGAATGGGCGCCAGACCTCCGCAAATAGTTCTGCTTGGTCCTGTAGGTTATAAATCACTCGTTCATGGGTGGCCGTTTGATACATGGCCGTCATCCATTCTATCGGTGTGGGGGCAATGCTAGATCTCCAGTGCCGGAGTATGCATATTTTGGCCGTGGCAAGCGCCGTGTGGATTAATCGTTTATTTGCCCGCGATAGGGAGGGATACGGGCGAATGTCATGTAGAATGATAAATGCTGGCGGGGTTGGTTTTGGTATCTGTATGAAGTCCGATAAGGCGAGGCGTACCGCGTCCCATAGGGACTGTACCGTTGGGCAATGGCATAGAATATGGAGTTGGTCACAATAGGGCTCTGTGCATCTCCAACAGTTCGCGTGCGGTATCAACCCTGCCCTGAAGAGTTTAACGGGGGTCCAGTACCACCCCTGAAGGATTTTAAATAGGCAAAATTTCAGGCGTGCTTCACGTACGCCCCTGTCGAGGGCTTCTAGTATGTCTGGCCATTCTTTGTCCGTGTAGGTTATCTCTAGTGTGTCCTGCCATTTTAAGCGTAGTCGTTCAAGAAGAGGCTGCGAGTAAAGGTGGTTAGTTAATTCGGCATAGAGGCCAGCCATGACGCATTTTTGTCGGCCCCATTTCTGAAGATAGGTGACGATGGGTGAGGTTTTGAGCATCCACGGGGGTTCCTAATGTTCTCCGCATACAGTGTTTGAGCTATAGATATCGCCACTCCTGGTTACTTTGGATACCGAACTCTTCCTGGAGGGAGGCGAATGTGCGGAAGCTATCTCCATCTATTATGTGAGATAAATTGTGGATACCTGCCTCGGACCATTGGGGCCATCTGAGAATATTCCCTCCTATTTTAATGCTTTTGTTCCCTGCTATGGGAGCCTGAGTATGCAGGGAGGGGTGTACTCCTAGTAGTCGATGGGCTCTGCACCACGCTGTGTTTGTAGCCTTGAGGATGGGGTTAGCTAAGGGAACATGGTCGGCGTATGTTCCTCCCATCTCCGTATACTGTCCATATAGGAGTTTCTCTGTGATCACCCATTGCGGTGGATCGGCTATATCCGGAAGTGTGTATATTAGCTGTGAGAGTTGTAGGGCCAGAGAGTATTGTTCTACCGAGGGTAGTCCTAATCCTCCGTAGGGCCGTCGTGCCAGTATTGTTGCAGGTTTCAGTCTTGGGCGTGAGGAGCCCCAGACGAAGGCCCTTATGGATGCGTCTATTAGTCGGAGTGAGGAAAGAGGTATCTGTAGGGGGAGCATGCCTAGCACGTATGTGAAACATGGTAAGGTGACCATTCTGACCGCCTGTGTCCTGCCCCACATGGACAGGCCTAGTAGAGACCATTTGGCAAAGTCTTGTTTCATTTTAGATATAAGGGGGTCTATGTTGTCCCTGACCATATGTTCTAGACCTCGGTTAATGAACGTTCCTAAATATTTAAGGCGGGTCGGGGTCCATTTGAACTGGTGGCCATGTATCGCTGCCCTCGTCGTTATGCGGGATAATGGTAGTGCCTCGCTTTTATCCCAGTTTACCCAATATCCGGATAAGGATGCGAAGTCTTCTATAGTGGAAAGTATTGCTGGGAGCGAGGTTTCTAGATCGGACATTGTTAACAGAATGTCGTCTGCGTAGAGATAGATTTTGGATATGCCCCCGGTGGTGTGGATCCCTTTTATTTGGTGAGAGTTTCGTATGATGGCAGCTAGGGGTTCCATGGCCAATAGAAATAGAAGTGGTGACAAGGGGCATCCCTGACGTGTGCCCCTTCCAATAGGGAATGGGTCTGACATAATGCCCCCACAGTTAACCTGTGCTGTGGGGTGGTCATATAATAAACGTACTTTAGAGATAAATTGTTCCCCCAGGCCAAAATGCTTCATGGTTGTGAATAGGTAGGACCACTCAATGCGGTCGAATGCTTTCTCCGCGTCTAGGGACAGGGCTAGGGCTTCGTCAGGTAATTGAATGGATTCTAACAGTGTATGGCAAAGAGTTCGCATATGATTTCTGGAGGTACGGCCCGGTACAAATCCTACTTGGGTATTGTGAATCAATGATGGTATCACCTTGTGGAGCCACGCTGCTAGAACACTGGCTAGGAATTTGACATCCCCATTCAAAAGGGAGATAGGACGGTAACTGCCACAGAGAAGGGGGTCCCTCCCTGGCTTAGGCAGGACGACAATCGTGGCTTTATTGGATAGAGCGCCCAGGGAGCCTTCCTGACATGCTTTCGTCAGTGCTTCATGTACTGCGGTTATTGCCTCCTCCCGGCCCATTCATAGAATTCCGCAGGGAATCCGTCTTCTCCTGGAGATTTATGGTAGGGGAGGCTTGTTATAACTTGGGTTATCTCTTCTTTGCTTATATTACCGTCTAAGAGGGCCCTGCCTGTCTCAGACAGACGAGGTAGATTGGCCGCGGTAAGGAATGTCTCCATTTGTGTTTGATCTGTCGTTGTTTCAGGAGTGTACAAATGTCGGTAGTACTTGGCGAACTCGTTTACAATGTCTTGTGGGCGAGTTAGTACTGCTCCTGAAGAAGATGTTATGGCCGCAATGGCGGAGGCTGCCTCTCTTTGTCGGAGCTGCGCCGCTAGTAGGCGACCTGCTTTTTTTCCTTGTTCGTAATGGCGGCCTCGCAATTTTTGCAGTGCGTATTCCGCCTGGGATGTATAGAGTTCGTTGTGTGCCATGCGGGCCTGTTCTAAGGCATGTTGCAGCCTAGGGGATGGTTGGGCGGTATATTGTTTAGTGAGGTCCTGTATCGTGGTCTCTAAGGTGGTTTGGCGGGCTATTCTGTCTTTATTGGCCAGTGCTGCG
This sequence comes from Pleurodeles waltl, assembly GCF_031143425.1. Lineage (NCBI taxonomy): Eukaryota > Metazoa > Chordata > Amphibia > Caudata > Salamandridae > Pleurodeles > Pleurodeles waltl. The sequence goes on from NC_090442.1 coordinate 292,281,800, forward strand.
TCTCGCATCATATTCCCTCTTAGGGTTGCTTTTGCCGCCGCCCATAGGATCGTTTTTGAGGATACAGTGCCTGTATTCTCGGCCATGTATGTAGCTACATGAGCTTTTAATTGTTCCTTCCCTTGGGGAGAGCGGTATCTGTGTACAGCCAATCGCCATGGTTTTCGACCAGAGAAGGATAGTCCCACCTGGATCCGGATTAGTATTGGGGAGTGATCTGAGAGCCCGCTGTCTAGGATGCAGGTGTCTTGTATATGAGGGATTACAGTGTGTGATACTAAGAAATAATCCAGACGCGATTGGGTGCCATGGACGGTGGATAGGAAAGTATATTCCTTATCTTTCGGGTGTTGTATTCTCCAGCAGTCCACTAGACCGACGTCGGTGGTCAGGTCTGTCAGAAGCGCTCTGTCGTGATTGTTACATATATCAACAGGGCCTGTCCTATCCATTATAGCGTCTTGGACGAGATTCCAGTCTCCCCCGATTATGTATCGAGTAGTTCTGATTTCTGTCAGGAGGCAATTTAGCTGTAGAAGGAATGGGCGTTTTGGGCCGGTTGGTGCGTAGATGGATCCCACGCATAAAACAGTGTCCCCTAGTTTTAGTTTAGCAAATATATACCTTCCTTCCGTATCATTCCATGTTTTGATGATAGTGACCAGGAGGGATTTACGCACTAGTATCGCCACTCCACATTTGCAGGGCCCATTACTTCCAGATTCCTGACTCGTTGGACGGCAGCTGAAGGCAACCCTCCCTACCCAATCCTGTTTAAGTTTACTGGATTCCAGGGTGTCAAGGTGAGTCTCTTGAATCAGAGCTATATCTGTTTTTTTGGATTGAAGATAGGAAAGTATCTTTTTCCGCTTAACATAGCTCGTCATGCCGTGTACCTTCCAAGAGAGTATACGTAATGGTCGTGTCACTTGAGGGTGGGTCTTCGACATCTTGGATAATTATGAGTAAACACCCTCGTTCCGGGTTGGTGTTGGTGGGGGGGGAGGGAGGGTGGGAGATATTGACTTAGTTGTTAGAGTGGGAGTTGAGTTTCAATATGATACAGTATTTTATTTTATACGGGGGTTAGCAGCTGGTGGAGGCCAAGGGAGTCCTCTGGAGAAGAAAGAGAAGAGAGAGGAGATGGTGAGGGAAAAGAGGCAATATAAGTAGAAGATATGAGGGAAAAAGAAGACAAAGAGAAATGAGAGGGAGAAGAAAAGAGGGAGAAGGAGGGGGAAGGGATGGATGCGTGTGCTGGATTTGAAATTGAGAGTATAGCAAGAGAACGTGCAATTGGGGGGGAGAAGTGGATGAGGATAGGGATGAGGGAGGTTAGGACCCCAACCTCCTTCGTTCGTTAGATCTGTAAACGGCGGGTCCGATTTCTCTCGGAGCTCTCGTGCCGTTGGGCGATCTCGATCGGGGTGGGGGGTGAGGGGGGAGATAATAGGCAGCCAGTTGTCAATATGTCGATGGTAAGGAGGGGTGGGGGGTACACAGCAGTGCTTATGTTTACGTATCGAGAAGTGGGTCTGTTCATCGATGGTTAGTGGCTAATGTAATAGTTGTGTAACTAAAGTGTATATTGGTAGAAGTAATGGCCGGTTAATAAGTATAGTACCTGGGCGGCGCTGGAGAGGAGGGGGACGGTGTCGAATGTTGATGGGGTATGGTGTTTAGGATGTTGTGGCTAGTACTTGATGTTGTATGGTATCGTAGGGTGTTTATGAATTCATAAGATAGGGTTGAAAGTTAAAGTAGAGACTGGGCAGACAGAAGGACAGAGATCGGCTGGCGAGGGGGGGGCAGGACGAAGGAGGGGGGAAAGAGCTTAAACAGAGTATTACAGTTCTCGTGTATGTAAGGGTACATAAAGATACCAATAGACAATATAATATAATACTTCCTGAGCATTTCTTTTCAACTATAACACTGCCTCGTCTCGCCTTACAACGTTTCAATGACATATTAGGTTGATCAACATAACATATCCTGGTATATTATCACATTATCATGTTAGGAGCCATTATGCCAGGCGTCTCTCTATTAATCGTAGGATAGGTAATGGGTGTAGCTGAGCCCCGGGTTACGCGAGGATAATGCGTATCTCACCCCATTACAAACTCCACACTTACATCATAATACTGACCTACTAAGGTCTTACTTGGTATGTGCCACCATCATAGTCGTTCTGTTGTAGATGACAGTTTAAGATAGTAATAATGATTAGGATGGGGGTAGGTACGAACGTTCGGGGAAAGGAATAGCTAATAGTTTATAATTTACATTGTAATGTTATAATGTGGTGTGGTGTGGCGGTGTAAGATGTCATATTATTTCGCTTTGTTATGCGGTATTATGTTGTATTATGTCCTTGTGTTCTAATTTTTTTTTTCTTCCCATTTTCTTATCGTAGAATGAAGTATAGTCAAGTAATGGGAGCGTTAATATGTCTCAGGTTATATCGTGTTATGTGTCCCTGTATTGGAATTAATTTATCTATACGTGGTCTAGTCCCATCCCTTGGGGTGATAATAATGGGGGCTAGACAGTTCTAATGTCAGCGCTGGTCGAGTGTGGTGTGTATTAGGAAGATTTCACATACTTTGTTGTTTACTACCGTGAGATATTCTGTAGAGTGTGGAATATAAGGCAGGTTCCATGATAGTTAGTTATTGTTTATTTTTTGTTATCTATTTAATGCCCCTGTTACCTTGTTATAGGGTTATAGGGTCGGGACTGGGCCCTTATTCAACGTACAGGGAGTCGGTGGGGTCTGGTCCCTGTTCTAGTAATCATCATCTGTTGTGTACTGAGGGCAAATAACGATTTACTGATACTTTTCCATTATAGGGCCTCGGCTCTAGTCATAAAGAACATGGATTTTTCAGGTATCTAGTTTTAACATTGATACTAGCAGTCTTAGACAATTACAATAGTAAAACACATATGATCTGGAAAGGTACTCATCCTTCCGCGGGGTCTATAGTTGTTATTTTCGACTCTCTAGCGATAGTCCCACAAGTCGTCTTGTCGCGTTGCCTTCTCAAGAAGATCCAGTTGTAGGCTTTAAAGGGGAGCGGGATTTGTCTCTCTCCGATAGTTGGGTGTGGGTTACTACTGCGTGTAAAATCTGACCCCTGTCGTCATATGATCTGGTTAGTCTCTCCATGTCTCTACCTCTATGACTGGCTCCGGTGTCGTATAGAGCCGTCTGCACCTTTTCCATTCCCGAGTGGGGGGTTTCGACCCTCTCACTGCCTCCTGCAATGTCATGCTCACTGTCTTTGTTGAGAGAGTCCATAGGCTGAGATTGGAAAGAGTCAAGGAAGAGTCTCAATTCGTCGGGGTTATAAAAGTCCTTGGATACTCCATTTTTGGTAACCCACATTCTTGCAGGGTCAAAGAGACCGTATTTCATTTCTAGTTTGCGAAGCCGGGGTCGTAGGGCTAAGAAAGCCTTTCTACGTTCGTTGGTCTCCTTGGAGTAATCAGCGGTTATTCGGATCTTGTGCTGGTCTATTCGGAAAGGGCCGTGGTTGCGTGCTACTTGGAGTATTTGTCGGGTTTGATTATGCCGCAGCAAGCATGCGATGATTGGGCGGGGCCATGAGGAGTTGTCAGAGCGTTTTGGGCCTATCCTGTGTGCCCGTTGGAATTCTAGCGGTGGATCAAAGTCCAACGAAATCATTTTTGGAAGAGTGGAGGTCAGGAAAGCCTGCATATCCGAGCCTTCTTCGTTTTCCGGGATCCCAAGTACGCGGATATTGTCTCTCCGGCTCCTGTCCTCCATGTCCGTTAATTTACTCCTGAGGTGGAGGAGGTCTTGTTCTCGTTCCTGAGACATGTTAATCTGCGTCTCTAGTGATCCCATGCGTTGCTCTAGCCCTGTCACTCTAGATTGAAAACCTGCAATGTCAGATCGCATGGATTTGGTTTCTAGTGTCAATGAAGTTATAGAGGCGTCCATCCCCTCTATGCGGCGACTGACAGTGGTGATCTCTTGTAGTATCCTGTCCATAGTTGTGGGTTGATCTTTATCAGACATTGTGGTGGACTTGTTTAAAGGTGGCAATATTTGAGGATTTATCATTGTGGGGGTTAGGCGTTTGTGTTGTAGCGCTTCTGAGAATAATAGTTGTCGTGCAGGCTTACTGACAGGTTTATGGTTCGGTTTGTTCCCGGGCATCGCCTCAATTGTCTTCAGAGTCTGGCCACGTAGGGCCCGGGTCTCCCTCCGTGAATTCCGATAAGGATATAGATGTTCTATGCCAGCCTGGTCTCGAATTTATATTGTTTCTTCTCGTTTTTCTGGGTCCTTGGTTGCTGGTGATAGTCTTGACTTCCCCCTCTTTCCCTCCTCCTGCCTCCGCGTCCACTTATTTATTGTTCTCCGTATATCTTTTTTGCCCTCATTCTCTTTAGTGTATCCTCCTAGCTTTTTTTGTAAATGGCAGAGGCCTGTCAATGTCTATGGGGCAGAGAAGGTTATATTCGAGGAGAAGTCAGTTGCCATGGGGTCGATGTAGAGCCTACAGTGGCCCTTATTGTTGGGAAGCTGTGGCTTGTGTCTGCCGAGGTTGATTCTTCACTGGTTGACGTTGTTTGCGTTAAATAGCTGAGGGGGGGAAGGGGCTGATTTACTTTCTTCCAGGTCTTTTGCCATCTGTCTGATCTGACTGACCTGAGCAGGGGTATGTGTGGCTCTTCGGCTGTCCCCGTCAGTAGCCCGCGGTAAGTATAAGCATAAGTATAAGGGGCGATGAGGGCTTTGATTTCTTACACTGGTGCCAGTCCTCTCCCTTCTCCTGTATCTCTGTTCCCTTGGCTCCCCTCATCTCCGCTGCCCCTCCGGTCGCTCACCCCCCTCGCCTCACTGCCTCCACGTGCCTCCCGTCGTGCCCCTCTGCCCTCATCAGTATTAGCTGTCTTGAGGGGGGCGAGGGTTTATTAGAGTGTCCCAATGGGAGGGTTTTGTTGTCCCTCTGTGATGGAAAAGAGGGGAGAAGTCGTGCCTCTGCCTCCGGTGGTGCCGTTCTTATTTTGAAGAGGCTCGATCCTACCTCTCTGGCCGGGTTCCTTTCCCGGCTGTCGAAGGGGCCGCACCCCTTTGCTGCGTCTCCCCGTCTCCCTGTGGGGGGTCGGAGGTCCGCGGATGTTTGTTGGCGTTGTAGGGAGATGGATGCGGGTCGTCACAGCTCCCGCAGTCCCTGCGGCCTGTTCAGCTGGCTCCTAGCCACTGCGGGCAGACCGTCCCCGGTCTTCCGAAGACGCGACTCCGCCCCTTTTGCCAGGCCTTATCGGCCTGGGGCGAGTCGCGAGTTTCCTGCCTTGCGTCCCGCTCCTACGGGGTCCTCGGGCATGATTCCGTGTCGCCGCTGTTGTAGGGGTGGAGGGGCTCCAGACCCGGTGTGTTGTCTGGCTGTCTTCTCGCCCCCGTTGCCCCTTTGGGATCGTCGCGGCACGGAGCACTCGCTCTAAGCGGCCATCTTGTTTCGTGGCCCGGCCACACCCCCAGCGTCATACTATTTCAAATTACCTCCTTCAAAAATAAGGAAAACTTTGCTAACTGATACAAAGCCGAATCATTCTGATTCAATTGTATCCCATCTTGCAGTTGAAGGTTACGAATACTGGAAGAACACTATTGATATAAAGAGTGTATGGGGAACACAAGATTGGCAAATACAGGGTAGGGAAGCTTTATTTACAGCATGCCTGATTCCTGTGCAAATGATCTTTTTAAATGACACCATTCAATAGACGTCCTGCCTGGGGTTAGCAAAAATAAAAGAAATGAACAGGTCCAGTATCCCCACACCGGCGAAGTTTAATAATTGGCATTTCTTCCTGAATGTCAGCGAGGAAGAGCTAGATGCAAAGGTTCAGACTGGAACCTTTAATTCTTTACTTTCCAATCCTGGCAGGTGGTTAATTTGGCCAATAGACACCAATGGATGCCAGGCACGTTTTTTCAAATCCTCAGGGGGTTTCAAGATTAGCCAGCCAGACCCTTGCTTGGTCTCGGGTCAACACACAGGTATGTTACAACATACAAGGGGTCATTACAACCCTGGCGGTCTGTGTTAAAGTGGCGGTAAGACCGCCAACAGGCCGTCGGAAAAAAAAATGGAATCACGACTGTAGCGTAAACTGTCAACATAGACAGCCAATTTAACACTCCGACCGCCAAGGCGTCACAAACAAACACTGTGGCGGTAACTGCCAACAGACAGGCGGAAGACAATGTACTGCCCACATTATTACAACAGTCCAATCAGCCATCTTTTCCGGGGCGGATTCTCCACAAACAAAAACACGGCGGAAGCAGGAATTGGAAGGGAAAACGCTCACCTCTACACACCCCACGAGGAACCAGGACGCCATGGAACCCGAGCTCCAGATTCTACCAGCCTTCATCTTCCTGCTCCTCTACCAGGAACAACAAAGACGGCGGAGAAGACCACAGTGAGTACTGCACCTACGACACAGGGGAGGGAAAAAACAGTGACACACACACGCAACACGCAACACTCCCACCCTCACCCACTACAACACACACACAAGTACATGTTGATACATTACATATACAACCCCCAACCCCCCCTGGAAGAATGCAAGGACAAAAGGAAATTAATCGAACGATTGTAATATATTCAAATACAGTAATCAAAAATATATACATATATAAAGATATTTACACTATAAACAAATATATACACCAAGAATACAAGTCCAAGGTATTCCACCATCATAGTCCGTGGACCACTGGGCCCAGAATGCATGGGCGAGGCCCACACTCAATACCCGAACAAGACGGAGAGAACACTGCTGGGGCATCAGATAGAAATAAAACAGACACCTCAGGGGGAAGGGAAGTGGGGGCACCTCAGCCGGGTGGTTGCACGACGCCAGATCCACGAGGGGGCTCCATGCCCACTGCTGTATCCTGGGGAGTGCAAAGCCACAGTCTCTCAAGTCTCTACAGTGGGTGGTTTGCCCACTGCTTTATCCTTGGGAGTGCAAAGCCACAGTCTCTCAAGTCTCTCCAGTGGGTGGTTTGCCCACTGCTTTATCCTGGGGAGTGCAAAGCCACAGTCTCTCAAGTCTCTCCAGTGGGTGGTTTGCCTACTGCTTTATCCTGGGGAGTGCAAAGCCACAGTCTCTCAAGTCTCTACAGTGGGTGGTTTGCCCACTGCTGTATCCTGGGGAGTGCAAAGCCACAGTCTCTCAAGTGGATAACAGTCTCCACTGGTTCTGGAGGGGGCTTTGTGCCCAGAGTGCTTCATCCTGCCAAGGACTGAGGTAGTGGATGGGATACTCCACTGGTTCTGGAGGGGGCTTTGTGCCCAGAGTGCTTCATCCTGCCAAGGACTGAGGTAGTGGATGTATCTCTCCACTGGTTCTGGAGGGGGCTTTGTGCCCAGAGTGCTTCATCCTGCTTGTAGCGGCCTCAGTAGCGTCAGAATCTTTGGCGCTCACTGGCCTGTGGTGCTGGTTGCAGCAGTGTCCTGTTCAGCGGTGCTGGTGGTGGCGGTGTCCTTGGCAGCGGTGCTGGTTGCGGCGGTGTCCTTGGCAGCGGTGCTGGTGGCAGCGGTGTCCTTGGCAGCAGTGCTGGTGGTGGCAGTGTCCTTGGCAGCGGTGCTGGTTGCGGCGGTCTCCTGTTCAGCGGTGCTGGTGGCGGCGTTGTCCTTGGCAGCGGTGCTGGTTGCGGCGGTGTCCTTGGCAGCAGTGCTGGTGGCGGCAGTGTCCTTGGCAGTGGTGCTAGTGGCGGCGGTGTCCTTGGCAGCGGTGCTGTGGCGGCGGTGTCCTTGGCAGCGGTGCTGGTGTCGGCGGTGTCCTTGGCAGCGGTGCTTGTGGCGGTCTTATCCACCATGCAGGTTTTCCCAGACTTGCCAGTTTTACTGTGCCCCTTCCCCACCTTGGATGGTGGCGCAGCTGGATCCACACTCCCACCTGTACCCCTGGGAGCGGCTTTGGTTGAATATTTTTTTCCTCTCTCCCGCCGGGCAGTGGGCAACTTTTTGTGCTTTTGAGGTGGGGGACTGTCTGTGCTCTGGCTCCTTGGCACACTGGCTGCCCTGCTGCCTGGTGCACTCCAGAAGCCGGTTACTACTGGCACCACTGTTCCCCCAGATGTTGTGGCTGAGGCGCTGGGTTGGGACCTGGAGAGGCGGGCCCTCGGAGACTGAAGGGGTGGGGGAGGTGAGAGGAAGAGGTCAAGGTTGGACAGGAAAGGTTTTTTGGACACACTGGGACTGGTAGATGGAGGGGGTTTGGGAGTGGAGGAAGAGGTAGTGGTTGTAGGAGGTGTACGTTTGGTGACTTTGGGTGAAGGTGCATGGGCTGGAGGCTGTCGTGAGTTGGATGGCTGTTGGGTGGGTGTGTGGCTGTGTTTCTGTACCTTGGGAGGTGGGCTCACAGACACACTGGTAGAGGACACAGGGGATGTGTGAATGGTAGTGGGAGTGGTGACTGCACGTGAGCGGGGTGTGGTGGTTGGTGTGCTGGTGATGGAGGTAGTGGCTGAGGATGTAGTGCATGCAGGTGTGAGTGGAGACGAGACAGGAAGGGAGGAGGGAGACGAGGAGGAGGGGGACACAGTGGACGCAGTGGCTGTTGGTATATCTGCATGGGTATGATGCTTGCGTGAGTGCCTGTAGGATGTGTGGTGCTTATGTTTGCCTGAGCTTCCCTTGTGTGTTGAGGTGTGTGCATGGTGGTCTGATGGTGTGCTTGAGATAGGCTGAGGTACAGGGGTTTGGGTCTGGGTGGAGGAAGTTGGAGGGGGGAGGCTAGAGACAGGGACAATGGCTGCCATCAGTGCTGAGGCCAGAGTCTGAAAAGCTCACTGATGGGCTGCCTGACCAGAATGAATGCCCTCAAGGTATGCATTGGTCTGTTGCAACTGACTCTCTACACTCTGGATGGCATTCAAAATGGTAGACTGCCCAACAGTGAGGGACCTGAGGAGGTCAATGGCCTCCTCACTGAGGGCAGCAGGGGTGACAGGGGCAGGGGCTGAGGTGCCTGGGGCGAAGGAGATGCCCACCCTCCTGGGTGAGCGGCCATGGGGCAAACGCTGAGGGGCTGCTGGGATGGCAGTGCTGGTAGAGGGGGTGGTGGCTGTTCCTGTAGATGCGGAGGGCACCGAGGGGCCCGCCACCGCAAGGGAGCTCCCATCAGAGGAGGAGTCTGTGTCGCTGGTCTCAGTTCCTGTCCCCGCCGTGGAGCTCCCCTCGCCCTCCGTCCCACTTGTGGCTTCAGACTCCGTTGTCTCGCCCTCCAGGGCATGTGGGATGCAGCTCCCTCCTGCTCCGGTGCCACTGCTCCTCCGCCTGATAATGCTAATGCACACAAGCACAGGGAGACCACAAAATGAGGGGGGAACAGAAGAAAGACATGTTGAGTGCATGCAATACCGCTACCGTTGGCGGACCCTACAGACACAGAAGCACCCTGCACTACGCCGTGCACTTGGAGTTCCCTAATCAATCCCAGGGACATGGGTTACAAGGCTATGCCCGATTGCTGCACACATGGATGTCACAGGAGCCTGACTAGGGGTAGTTGGCTCTGTACTCAGGTGGGGTGGAGTGCCACAGGACCTGCCTTAAGAAGGGACCCTGCCTACTAAACTCGCCCTGGCCTAGGGGAACACACAGCCCACCTCCCTCACCCAGACACCTCCACTGCACACTGAATCAGCTCAATGAGAGTGTACACACCCCCTTGTGGCTGCTGTGATGCCCTCTGGCGCCCATCCAACTGCGGGCACGCCACTGTCAGGATCCGGAACATCAGGGGGGTCATGGTGCGACGGGCACCCCTCCCACGTTGGGAGGCCATCCCCAGCTTGGCCTCCGCCATCTTCTTGCTCCAGCGGTGAATGTCCTCCCATCTTTTCCGGCAGTGGGTGCTCCGTCTGTGGTAGACCCCCATTGTCCGGACTACCTTGGCGATGGCACGCCAAATATCCTTCTTCTGGTGGGCGCTGACCTACAGGGATCGTACAGGGGAAAAGGAGAAGATATAAGCATCCTCACCGTCACAGTCATTGGCCCGCATCCCTATCCTTGCCAAGTCGCACATGCACTCACCGTGGTTTCAAGCACGCCTCATTCTCCCCCCCTATCTTTCATCCACACCACTCCAAACAGCCATTGCCCATACAGCATGCTCACAGTGTACTCAGCTGTTTGTCTGGAGGACTGTAGAGTAGCGTGTACTGGGGGAGGACCCCATCCACTAGTTTCTTCAACTCCTCCGTGCTGAAGGCAGTGGCCCTTTCCCCAGACACATGAGCCAGACTGAGGTCACAGCAGCACTTGCAGTGTAGGTCCTCTCCTGTCGAAGATCAGGTACCAAGTGATTGAACAGAGAGAAAATGGTGGTCACGTCCATGGCAGTGCGTACCGTCACCGCCGGCGTACATCGTCATTGGCTCCTCGGACCCATAGGGTCCAATGTTAACCAATGCAGGTTTGCGCTGTGGTCTTCGACCGCCTACCGTGACGGTGTACAACGCCAGCGCAGTTAACTCATATCCCCTTGTCCCACATTACAGGTCTGGCAGACGCCATTTCAGGGAGCCACATGGCATTATTTTTTACTGTGACACACATATCTATGCCTTGCTTATACACGAATACAGCCATATGTCGATTTTAAAACATTTTCCTATTAAGTTGTGTTTACGTACCTCAGGGTTGGTTGACTCTCTGCTCGCTGTTCTCCTCCATAGAGCACGTCCGCTGGGGCAGGTGAGGAGATGGCGGCATCCTCCGGTGTACAGACCGCTGGTGGACCTGTCGACAATGGAGGAGCGACATGTGATCATCACCTACAGACTTGATCGTGCCACAATCCAGGAACTGTGTGCCCAGTTGGAGCCAGACCTGATGTCAGCTATCCGCCATCCCACAGGAATCCCCCCTCTAGTGCAGGTGCTGTCAGTACTCCATTTCCTAGCAAGTAGGTCTTTTCAAACAACAGTGGCCATAGCATCAGGGATGTCCCAACCTATGTTTTCCAACATGTTGTCCAGAGTGTTGTCTGCCCTGCTGAAACACATGCGGAGCTACATTGTTTTCCCTCAGGTGGAGGATTTGGCCACAGTGAAAGGTGACTTCTATGCCCTGGGACATATCCCCAACATCATAGGTGCCATTGATGGGACACATATGGCCTTGGTCCCCCCCGCAGGAGTGAACAGGTGTACAGAAACCGGAAAAGTTACCATTCTATGAATGTGCAGATAGTGTGTTTGGCCGACCAGTACATCTCCCATGTGAATGCCAAATTTCCTGGCTCAGTGCATGACGCTTACATTCTGAGGAATAGCAGCATCCCTTATGTGATGGGGCAACTCCAGAGGCACCGTGTGTGGCTACTAGGTGAGGACATGGACCCAATACAGTGTGACTAGGTGTCTGGGGATGTCCCTAAGAGTTAATGTGTGTCTAAAAGTTGTCCTTCGATATTTGCAGGTGACTCTGGTTACCGCAACCTGTCATGGCTACTGACCCCAGTGAGGAATCCCAGGACAAGGGAAGAGGAACGCTACAATGAGGCACATGGGCGAACTAGGAGGATTATAGAGAGGACCTTCTGCCTCCTGAAGGCCAGGTTCAGGTGCCTCCATATGACAGGTGGTTCCCTATTCTACTCACCAAAGAAGGTGTGCCAGATCATCGTGGCCTGCTGTATGCTTCACAAGTTGGCTTTGCGACAACAGGTGCCTTTTCTGCAGGAGGATGGTCCAGATGAAGGTGTTGTGGCAGCTGTGGAGCCTGTGGACAGTGAAGACGAGGAAGCAGAAGAAGAGGACATAGACAACAGGAACACGGTGATCCAGCAATTCTTCCAGTGAGACACAGGTAAGAAGACAACACTGCCTGCTACATCTGTTTAATTCTTCTACCTCTCATCTGTATGTCATTTTCGCCCAGTGTATAGAGCCTGAGTTGTCACTTTCCCTTTCGATTTCAAAGATGTGGGTCCCACTGTGTGACATCTGCTTTGTTTCCTCATGGACTAGAGCTGTGTGACATAGGTATGTTGACAATACATTGGATATATCATTTCTACTCAGTTATTGCAATTACACATTTTCAAAAGCACAGACTGACTCCAGAGAGTTTTGTGATTTTAGGGTGTTTATTTAAGTGCAAAATAGTGGAGGGGGTTGGAAAATGGTCAGGGGTGATGGTGGAGGAATGTCCATTGCAGAGTCCAGTCTATTAGTCTCACAGGTGCATTGTCCAAAGGGGTATAGGAAGTGGAGCCGGGGCAGTTTAAGGATGGACAGGGTGACAAAGTGGGACAAAAGGATGACAATCAGGGTGGTCTCATTTTTTGGCGGGGGTCTTGGCATTGTTCTCTGTCTTTGTCCTGGATCTCAGGGACCATTTGCGGGGTGGTTCTCCATCTGCAGGGGGTGGGGTGCTGGTGTGGTGGTCCTGTGGTGGTGCCTCCTGTCCACTAGCGCGGCGGAGGTGGTGGGCAGTTAATCATCTAGGCTAGTGTCAGGGGCCCCTTGTTGTGCCACAGTGTCCCTCCTGGTGTTGACGAGTTCCTTCAGCACCCCTACAATGGTGCCAAGGGTGGAATTGATGGATTTGAGTTACTCCCTGAACCCCAAATACTGTTCCTCCTGCAGCCGCTGGGTCTCCTGAAACTTAGCCAGTTCAGTTGCCATCGTCTCCTGGGAATGGTGGTAGGCTCCCATGATGTTGGAGAGGGCCTCGCGGAGAGTGGGTTCCCTGGGCCTGTTCTCCCCCTGTCACACAGCAGCCCTCCCAGTTCCCTTGTTTCCCTGGGCCTCTGTCCCCTGAACTGTGTGCCCACTACCACTGCCCCCAGGTCCCTGGTGTTGTTGGGGTGGTGGGTTAGCCTGGTTTCCCTGTAGTGGTGGACACACTGCTGCTTGACGTGTCCTGGGGACAGATGTATGGGCCCGCTGGGTGGGTGCTGTGCTGGTGTTTCCAGAAGGGGGAAGCTCTGTGGTGGCCTGTGCCAGTGTGAGGGGAACCGACTGTCGCCAGATCCCAGATGTGCCGGGCTGGTCATCTAGATCCAGTTGGACAGAGCTGCTGTCATCACTGTGGGCCTCTTCTGTGGGTGGAGTGGACATGTCTGGACCCTCCTGTCCGGTGACATTGGGTAGGGGTCCTGCAGGGGTGTAAAAGCATGATTATTGCATCTGTGTGTGCCGTGGGTGGGTGACCCTGTACCCCAGTGCTTGCATTCTTGTGTGGGACCTTGTGTGATAATGGTTTCGGGAGGTGTATGGGTATCTGCAGTGGACATGCTTTGGTGATGGGTGTCCATACTTTGGTGTTACATGCAGGGCTTGGGTTTGGGATGTGTGATTTGTGATAGTGGGACATATGTGAGGAGTTGGAGTGATGGGGGTGAGGGCGAGGGTGGGTGGGTGTATGCGATAGCATGCAGGTGGGTGGGGGATGAAGTAGTGAAAGATTTGACTTACCAGAGTCCATTCCTCCAGCTACTCCTGCGAGGCCCTCAGGATGCAGTATAGCCAAGACCTGCTCCTCCCATGTTGTGAGTTCTGGGGGAGGAGGCGGGGGTCCACCGCCAGTCATCTGTACCGCAATGTGGTGGCTTGAGACCACAGAACGCACCTTCCCCCGTAGGTCGTTCCACCTCTTCCTGATGTCATCCCTAGTTCTGGGGTGCTGTCCCATGGCGTTGACCCTCTCCACAATTCTCCGCCATAGCTCCATCTTCCTAGCTATCGATCTCTGCTGAATCTGTGCTCCAAATAGCTGAGGCTCTACCCTGATGATTTCCTCCAGCATGACCCATAACTCCTCCTCTGTGGATCGGGGGTGTCTTTGTGGTGCCATGGGTGTTGTGGGAGGTGTGTAGGTGAGGGTGTGTAGGGTAATGTGTTGGGGTGTGTGATGTATTGTGCGTGGGTAGTGTATAGGTGTAGGTAGTGTGTGGCTCTGGTTGTCTGTGGTCTTGCTGTCTCTCTGGTGGCAATTGTTTGTAATGGTAAAGGTTTGTGGGTAATGTGGGTGTGTGCTTTATAGTGGTGTGAATGGGTGGGTGTGGTGTGTATATGGGTGTCAGGTGTGTGTTGTTTGAATTGTCCAATGTGGTGCTGTTTTGTTTGTGTGTGTGAGTATTTTGAGCACAGCGGTATGTACCGCCAATGGTTTACCGCCATTGAATGCCGTGGTGATTCGTGGGCCATAATGTGGTGGGAGTTGTTCTGTTGGCCTAACGGTGTGGGTTTTGATACCGACACCTCATCACTGACCTTTGGTGTGGCGGAATTGTGTATGTGGCTGAATAGTGATGGATTAATGTGTGTTTGTCATAATATAGTGAACGGATAGCCGCGGCGGCGGTGGCGGTAAGTTGGTGGCAGTCATCGTGGCTGTAAGTGGGATTTACCGCCAATGTCATTATGAGGGCCTATATCTTTTCGGATGCTTTTAGCTATTGATTTTAAAATGTTTTTAAATGTGATTTTTTTAGCTAGTTTTTATGCTTTTTAGCTTTTAGTCCAGAGCATTTTTAGCATTTGGATTCATTCACCTTCGGCGGCGTCAAGTCATGGCGTTATTCTTGTTACGGCAAAGGGGAGGGTGTAGTGAATCCTAGTTTGTTTTACTGGGATACAGGAGTTAGCTTAGCCTTTGGCTTGCAGACTCGTGCCCCCGTCACCCAGTGACTTTTACTCTACTTAGCTTGCTCTGTTTTAGCACATTTATTTAATGAATGCTTTTAAGATGGCTGCCTTGTTTTTAGTTAGGCCCATGTTTTAGTTTGCGTTATCAGTTCCAGTGTACTAAGGCGTCAATATCAAGCGACAAAGATAAACAATCTGTAGGTGTTCACTTTAGGTACTTTCCCTCTTCACGCTTTTGAGGGAATTGTTTATATTAATTACCGTCCCAAGCACACCTTGTTATCTATTGTTTGGGAACAAACCTACGTCAGGGGTCCAAGTAGATCTGTATAAATATTCCTCACTTAAACAGATAGTCAGAGGGATTCCGACCAGATGCCATCACTGCTATCGATGCTGCACGTCGCCTTGACGCTGACCCAGTCTTCATGTCCCTATGGATTCTGAGCTAGAGACCTCATTCCAAGGTATCAAGGGTTGGGGGCTCTTCTCATGGGCATGGCATTGGCAGATTAGGTTTAACATACCTAGCTTTCTTTTAGATTAGAGGTTAGGCTCGCTATGCTAGGGTATTAGGACATATTACACGCTTCATGTCATGTCATGATATTGCAAGATGGTGGGGGTCTTTGTATTAATGACTCTTGTCTTTACCATTCTGTTTCTTGCACTGTTCATTATCCTAATCATTGCAGCCCATGCAACTTAGCGCAGAATGCAGCTTTGTTAACAAAAAATCTATTGAAACTTTACTGCATCTTCTTTATTGCACGTGTTTGATTGAGATATGTTAATGTGAGAAAGGGGTAATCTCCGTTTAACCACAACACTCCCTGAGATGTCACACTCTTGAGTCCATGCGTAAAGGCTGCCACAAATCACCTTTTACTGTTTGGGTTTCTGGTGAGGTGCTACTTGTGAGTTGGAAGGGTTGGGACGCCAGTTGCGACTTGTTGTAGGACTGGCATAATCACCTACAAACACAAGTACTGTCATCCTTACATGAGCAGTCTTACCTAGAGCAAGAGTCCAACTACGACAACAGGTGTTCATGAAAGGATTTAAATGAGCACCCTGGCACCGCGGTTGAAGCCGGCAAAGCACAGTGCCTGTCAGTGTGTTGGCACCTCTGCAGAGCACACAGAACAATGGTCATGTATTCCAACTACAGTTGAAATTCACTGTAAATGTGTGCCAAGGTTTTGCAAAGAGGTCAAAATATTTAGAAGGCAAAAGCAAAAGGAAATAAAGTGCTCAAATGTGTATGAGTGCAGTGTATGTTTGAGATGGTAAAATGAGGCAGATGCATTCAGGCGAGAGTGAAAATAGAGTGCTAAAGAGGAAAGAGAGGAGATTGAAAATGTGCAGATGGAGATGCGAAGTGAAAAAGGGCATACATATCTAACATAAAGCACACATAACTGAAGGCCATCCTCCTTCCACCGGCCTCAATAATATTTAATTCATAGTCCCACAGTTTCAAAATTGAAACATTTCTAATGTTAATTATTTATAAGAAAACATTGTTGTTACTTATTTATCTTAAACAGATAACAACCACTGACAAAGCTAATAGAATTGACATGTTTTAGGTGTATGTCAGTTGTGTTATATTTCTGGATGCAATAACATCTCAGAGAGAAACCAAAATATAGGTTGGGTGGCACACTAAGGGAATCACAGAAATTTATTTTACATGTCCTTTATATAGAGCCCCCACTTTTTTCATCCCACTTAAAGACCTGTATGCACATATTTCAGTACGACCGATTGCAACCAGCAGCTGTGGGTGCTTCTGGATGCCTGGTTAGAACATTTTCTTTCACTGTTGATGCCGCATGCAGTGCAAGGCACTGCACTAGCGCACACTTTAAGGGGCCTGAAGTTGTCTTGCAACTTAAGGGGCCTGAAGTTGTCATGCTGTACACTTTGTACATTAAATAACTGCTGAACTTAATATTGCAGTAAGATATGAGGCCGTGTTTAATGTGTTTAATATTTCAAGGCTACAGATTTGCACAGCTTTTTAAACCTTGCTTTCTCACTAAATTCATTTGCTTTCAAATGCACGATTTGTCAAATTTTAAAAAAGAAATTCTTGGGAGGATGACCCACCCTGGACCCCATGTTTGTCTGTTAGGCTTATCCCAACTTTTGGAGGTACAAACTGGGTGGAGGTACAAGCTGCTACTGTAGTTTGCAGTCAACGAGTCACTTAATACAAAATTGATTGGTGCTACAAGGAAGGTATTGCTAAATTAATATCAAAGCATACAGGTTGTGATTTAATGAAATTCTAGACTGGTACTCGGCGACTGAGGGCATCGGATCGACAGATCTTCTGAGTTCTGGAGTTCATGGTTTGGTGCTAGATTAGACCAAACTCCAGAGCAGAACACATGGGCACACAGCTCTTCACGGAATATCTTAATGCCTCTATAGTGTATATGTGAGTTGACTTCTAAAATATGTTAAGAGTGGAATGGTGTGATTTTGTTGGGGTGTGTAGAATCATTCAGTGACCTACCCACTAAGGGGCTCATTTACCAGTCCATAGCAGCACACATAGGACTAGCAAATCAACATTGCTGATTGTTTATGTGCAGTAAGGGGCACCTTCCTGCACATAAACAATCATTCCCTGCAAAGCAGGCACCTTTGCACTCTGGTGCAAGGGTGTCTGCGTTGGCACTAGGCAGCTAATTTTAGTGTTAGGGAAAACACAGTGGGGAGCCGTATTGTTTTAAATACGGCACATTACTGTGTTTCTAAAGTGATGCACCGTGACGCTGCCAGTTTTGGTGCAGCGCTGTGCCGCACCATTTTTTAATAAATGAGTCCCTAACTGCCTCACACACGCATTGGAAATGAATGATAAATAAGTAGGACACCTGCACCTTCTGAACCCCCTGCCCACTTCCCCCCCAGTATATGTATGCATGCCCAAAAGTCCTTAAAGTTGTACGTAGGTATCAAATTTGTACTCCATTAAACCAACCTCTTACCCCAAAACTTAGCAGTTTTCAAGAACAAATCACTTGTGCTCTTCCTGTGGTGGTCATGGCCGGATCCTCCACCAGCCCCATCTTCAGCAGGTGCTACGTGTGATCATTGGTCGCTCTCTTCTTGTGTACAGGCTCATGTTTTCTTTGCGCTATGCATCTAGCAGTATACCTGACTGAGATGCCCAAGACGTGATTCTATATGTAGATGTTCTATCAGCAAGGCATGTGGGGGATCTACCAAGAAACTAGTGCTTTAAGAATGCCGGTTCAGTAGAGAGTACTACACAAAAGTTGAAGTTCTTCAGTCACTCACTCACCACTGTTCTGTAGCGAAAGGTGCACCTTCTGCTGGATGGTCAGTTTCTTTCTTTCTGAGGGCTCTTGGGCATGTCAGTGCCCTCTGTGCCACCCACTAAGAGCAGGTCAGGCAGCAGCAGCAGTGCCACAGCGCTATAGTGCAGAGCACCTGGACACACATGGTGGTGGAGGCTGGACTGAAGGAGGGGAAGTGAGTACTTTCTGCTGACTCAGGAGGGCTCTAGGGAGGGACTGAGTTACAGTGCATGAGAGAGCCTGAAATAAAAAGGACTTCTGGTGTCAGCCCATGGGGGACTGAGGCAGGTGCTGTCCCTAAAATGGACAATCAGAGAGTGGCGGACATGCTACACACACCCCATGGAGAAACGGGGGCCACATCCCTCCCCATTGACAGCATATCCTCCCAAAACACAAATTATGTGCACTGCTGAAACCATCTTGCACAAGCCACATGCTGGTCATGCACTGGACACAACCACACATGTTGCACTCCTTCCACACATGTAAACAACACGTCTTCATACCGTTACAACACCGTAATAAACTTTACATATACTGACCTCCCACACAAAACTCAAACATTTTTGCCACATTCACCACTTAGCAGACGCTTACCACTCACTCACAAGCCATTCCACTGTGGCCACACACTCACCGTGCAAATAGCACACTTAAGACGTTGCAGCTGAAAGAGAAGATGTAAGTGCATCAGCGCCATATTCTGCAAGAAAGCACTGCTAGGTGCGCATATTCATATTTATTCTAGAGAGTTTTGGGGTGGGCCTAAGCCATTCAGAGCAAGTTACACATCTGTGCTTTGTTTTTGAGACTCATCTGACATACCTGTCGATGTCAAAGAGATTTCTGTTGAAAGCCCAGAAGCAGCTTTGGGTGGGGCTTGGGAGAGGATGGCAAACACTTATTTGCCATCCTCTCCACTAATTAGGGCTGAATCGACTGCAGGCTTTAAATGAACTCTTCTTATTTCCCACTTGTACCACTTGAATATTACGTTAATATTTCCAGTCTTTTAAAAAAGAATGTCAAGTTTTACATTAACCTAATCCAATGCTTCTCGTTGTATCAACGCCAAATGATTAACGACTGAGCCAGCCCAGTCAGGATGAGCGAGTGTTTCGCCTGCATGTTAATGACTTATAAACCTGTTCAGTGGACCAATGTACCAGCCAAGGTATTTCAAAGTTTCTCGTGTTTGGGGTTGACCTCTGAGCGCCATACTGCAATATTATAGAGACAATGACCACATATGTAGGCAAACAATATTGTGTGGTGGGATGTGCAGGATGAATGCATGTGCAGAGCACAGATATGCATGTACACAGCGATGCCTGCTAGTGAGTGTTAGCAATGAGGGACAATGCACCTATGTGCATTCAAGTGGTACTGCATAACGAGGGTATTGAAGGGAACACCTAGAACAAGCACCTCTACACATAGCAATGTGCACGCTGTGGGGAGGTAGGGCAGGCACTAAAATATACACTGCATTGCATTCAAGGGGATGCACGATGCACATGTGCACACTCATCTGACTGCTTGGGCTGAAGGGTGCAGAAGCATAGCACACACGTGTACGCACACAAGACTGTGCATGAGTTATACACTCAATCAACTTGCAGACCCTGCTCACCTGGTGGGCACATACAAAACAAGCGTGGAAGCCCGCACTTGTTTTTTTTTCAATTTTGCCCCACATTTACGGATCCACTGCGGTTTCAGAATTTTTTTTAAAAAAAATGTTGGCCCCTGACTGGGGTCCCTGTGGGACTTCATCAACACGCCTAGGGGGTGAGGGTTCTCCTACCCTGCCCCTTTCTGTTTTTTTTATTTTTTACTTTTTTCTTGGGACTCTGCTGAGTCCAAGTCCCCAGATGGCTGCTAACACTTCCAGGTTGAAGTGTTGGCAGCCAATCAGAAATCATCATCGCATCTGTGGGATCCACCATTGATCTGTGCCCCTAGATATCTATATTTCTTTTTCCTTTTATATCTCTGGAAATACTGAATGTATTAACACCAAATTTTTAAAAAGCACGCTTTCTACCAAATTTGGTGTAATTTTGTCCAGCGGTTTGCACTGTAGTCGAGTCGAAAATCCCTATGGGAAATTACATGGGTAAAACGAATTTTGGGACCCCCTTTTTTCTCAGTCCCTGCTTAACGATCACCTGGAAGCTTTCAAGACAGCAGCTGAAGTGAGTGACGTACTAGCTTTGAAGATTTTGTGACGATTCTTCAAATGGCGCCAGAGTTGGATGGGGCCTAAGGCTCGAAGCAGGAAAAAGGGGAGAGAAGAAGCAGGCTGGATAATCAGAAAACAAGATGGTTGTGCACTTCTGCATCACATTTTGCTGCTAGCTCTGAATTTTCAGAGTGGAATGCACTACCAGCGCTAAATCGCAGTGCAATGTGCATTTTCTGTCTGTTGCTAGAAGTCCATGGAATCTTGCAGAGTTTTTATGTATTTCCCCGGAGTGAAGTTCCACAAGTTCCACCCAAGCTTATGCAAAAGTCAATTGTTTCTAAGCACTGGAGCATGGGTTGTGCTATAGGATTCGTCAAAAGACAAGTTGTCTAAAAACCTTCACACATTTGGCTTTGATTTGCAGATCCAAGCTCCCATTAGTTGGTAACTCATCTGCAGAGAAGTTGAATGGAATTAGACCCTGGCACTGTATGACTAAGGGCCTGATTTAGATGTTGGCGGATGGGTTACTCTGTCACAACAGTGACGGTTAGCCCATCTGCCAAAATATAAATCCCAATGATAGAATGGGATTTCGATTTTAGCCGACAGGCTATCCATCACCATTGTGACAGAGTAACCCGCCCGCCAATAGCTAAATCAGGCCCTAAGTCTAACTCTTCTCGGCCATCAATGACTCTTGGTCCTGTGCTGAGCTGATTAATTGGTATAAATATTCTTTGTCGGGAACTCAAACACGCTGGATTTGAGCAGTATTATAAAAGCTTCAAGGAAGTCCCTAAACTATCCTGTTAGACCAAGAGAATGGGGGTCGTTGCTGCACTGAAGTCACCGAAGGCCCTATTCTGACCTTATTGTAGTTGGTGCACTTTGCAGCATTTTGTTGTTCACCTCTTATGCATGAATGTCTTAGTCTTACGTTATTCCAGTGATTTGTTCCAAAACATATTTTGATTTTGCACTCAATTTTGTTGCAACCATAACGGATGCATTATGTGGATTAACCAACATTTTTCCTCAGAACTCCGTATTGTTTTAACAGTGTCTTTGGGGAAATGGCTGTGAACATACCAAATATTCTCATAAATACAAGATTTCCTCAGGAAGTATTTTACTTTGTGATATCAATAACAGGCAATGAAAGTTTACTGCAGCCTCCAGCAAAAAATATTAACTTTGTTTTTTTAATTTACTTTTGAAAAATCCTCAGAAAAGAGCACACTGCAATTAATGTCTTGTAGGTTTATCATATGCCACTACAACAAATAAGCTTTACAAAGCATAACTTATTCTCAGTGTGCCATAAAATAGTTTACTACCAATTGTCCTCTGCCTCCGTTATCTTGTTTACTGAGTTGAAAGTGCTATATAAAGACAAATGTTGGCCCTCATTTACAACAAACTGGTGCATAGATCACAATGAGCCAGTTTGCTTACGCTGCCCTACACCCCCCTAACAACACAATGGTAGTGCAGTATTTACAATACAGTGCACCATGCCGCTCGTTAGCACAACTGTGTCAGAATGTCTGATGCAGTTGTGGCGCTTTGCTGGAATAGTGTAAAAAAATGTTGACATTAGTCCAGCAAAGCTCAGGGAAGCTCACTTAAAACAGCCTAGCGTCACTTTAACGCCTGCCCTTGAGCTAGAAAATGACGCTAGAATGAATCTTGTAGATTTCACTGCGCCTTTTCTGTGGGCCTCCTAGCAGGGGTATACCTCCATTGCATACATCATACCTGGTGCAGGTATAATGTGGGGCAAGGGCTTACAAACTGGTGCAATGGGCCCATTGCGCCAGTTTGTAAATATGGCGTGGGGTGGGGGTCTGTTCTGGGCCACCGTAGCATCAAGAAAAATTACGCTACGGTGGCTCAAGGGGCTTGTCAATAAGCCCCTTTGTGTGCAACACTTTAAAACATACTCTGGGAAAGAAACACCACTTGTGAATTAACAACGAAATTAACACAATTCATATGTAATCATCTTCTGCAAAATTATTTCAAATCAATTCTTGTTTATCCAGGCACTACCTACTAGTGTTCCACACTGTTTCATGTTATATGTTACTTACTTCTTTTAGTTATTCAATCTAGATTTGAGCCTTGGTTTCAGGTGCCCCATATTTACTCTTCTGGACTTCAGTAAGCCATGTATTGTATTCTCCTGTGAATCTTTAAAAGATTATGATGAATGATGAAGAATAGGATTCATAAGGCACACAGCTGCTCTGAGGAGAGTTCCAGTGCTCCTGATCCAGGGTATAACTTAAGACTGAGTGAAGAGCCAAGTTTTCATTTTTTCCTGAAAGTCAGCTCCGAACCAGCAAGACCAAGTTCCACAGGCAGTTTATTACACTAAATGGGGCCAAGAAATGAGAAAGAACTTCCCTCTGGATTTGGCTGGTAGATTATTGGACCAAAACAAGGGATTTGTTGGAAGACCACAGTTTCCTTGTAAGGCAGCACATGGGTATTCTGATGGCCAGATATCTAGGGCCTATCTGGTGAAAAGCACTATAGATCAGAGCCAGCACCTTGAACACAATTTGTTTCTTCACAGGGAGCTAGAGCAGCATATGAAGTTAAGTACCAAGCTGAGATCTCAAAGGCAGATTGAGGAGAAGGTGTGCTGCAGCATTCAGGACCATCTAGAGTTTCTGAATAACATAGTCAGGAAGATCAAGCTAGGGAACATTATTGTAGTGTGGTCTTGATGTGATGAAGGCCTGTGTGTGCAGTTCACTGGCACTTAGACTTGGCATTTAAAACTACTTGCCAAGCCTTAAAATACCCTTTTATTACATATGTGTCACCCCTAGGTAGGCCCTAGATAGCCCATTGGGCAGGGTGCTATGTACGTAAAAGGTAAGACATGTACTTGTACATTTTACCTGTCCTGGTAGTGAAAAACTTTCAAAGTTGTTTTTCTCTATTGTGAAGCCAGCTCCTCTCATAGGCAAGCATTGGAAATGCCCTTATGTACTTTTAAGTGGTAATTTCTGATCTGAGTGGAGTGGCATTGTGATGTTTGGTATGGTTGGAATGGTAGTGAGAAATCCTGCTTACTGGTGAAGTTGGATTTAACATTACTATTTTAGAAATGCCACTTTTAGAAGGTAGGCATTTCTCTGCACTTACTGCGCACTGTGCCTTACAGCCTGTCTCCAATCTACGTCTGGTCTGTACTGGTTGACAGCTCGCCTCGTGCATTCCACCCATACAGCCATAAACTTAGGGCACTCAGATGCATCTACATTCATTTGGATACTGATGGGTCTTCCTGGGCGGAAGGGTGTAGTAGCCCTCACTAAAACTTCAAAGGTTAGTTGCTTTACCTCCACACAAAGGATTGATAACCCTCCACAGATCTCCTGGATGACAGGGCTGGGTTGAAAGGGGAACTGGTGCACTTCAAAACCACTGTTTGCTGTCTCCTCCACTTCAAAGGCACATTTGGGTAAGTATACTGGGTCTGTGACCCCCTTAAATCAGACATTCTGGATCTACAACTGGACTCTGTCAGAAGTCTGCAGTGCTGCCCAAAGGACTCAACTGGACTGCTTTTCTGAAAGGACTGCTCTTCTGCTTGTTGCCCTGCTGCCTGCTGCTCCCTGACTCTGCTGGAAGGACTTTGCCTTTCCACCACAAGTGATCTCTAAGGGCTTGTCAGCTTGCCTCTTGTCAGGAAGTCTCAGGGCCATGAAAGACTTCACCTAAAAGAGAAAATCTATGCCCCAATGCGCTGGAAAAATCAACGCAATGCCTGTCTCACGGCTGCAAAACTGACGCAACACCTGCAGAATCAAAGCAGCGCCAGTCTTGTGCTGAAAAATCAACGCAGCACCTATTTCACTGTGGTTCCATTACCATAGCTCATCAGGATCTTCCACGCAACGTCTCTGGGTATCAATCTGTCATCAACTCAGCACCGCAGAAATGAACTGAGGCTGCGTGTCTGGAAATTGGCACATTGCCTTTCCTGCGGAGAAACAATTGTCGCATCATTTCCCCTGCCAGTCAGGAACGGACGCATTGTCTCACCTGCGAGGAAAGAATTGACGCATCACCTTCCTTGCGCAGTAAGGAACCAACACGTCACTTTGCTTTTCAGGCACCTCACTTCCCCTGTGGCCCACATCGTCTTTGATTTTGATGAATTCCAGGTACTTTATGCTAAAGAGATACATCCATTGATTCATATGGATTAAGACGTACTTAAACCTCTAAAAAGTGGTATCTCGACCTGTGTATATTGGACCTTTGTTGTTTTGGTCTTGTTTTATTCAGATAAATATTATCTATTTTTTCTGAACTGGTGTGAAGTACTTTTTGTGGTGTTTTCACTGTGTTACTGTATTAGTTATTGCACAAATACTTTACACATTGCCTTCTAAGTTAAGCATGCTGTTCTGTGCCAAGCGACCAAAGGGGGAGCAGAGGATAGTTTAGGTCTTGTTGTGACTTACCCTGGCTAGGATTGTGGTCCCTACTTGGACCGGGTGCATACTTCTCCCAACAAGAGACCCAATTTCTAACACACATGCTGTATCAGGTGAATTGGAAGTATTTTGTGCCCCTGAGACTTCAAAACACAGGAGGCAAGCCAGCAAGTCCTTGGAGTCACTTTGGTTCTGGGTTGGAGAGATGCAGGTCCAGTCCTCACTACCAGGCAAGGAGGGCAGTAGGCATCAGGTCAGTCCAGCAGAGCAGCAGTCCAGCAAAGTGGCAGCCCTTGTAACAACACAGCTGCCCTTCTTCCTGGCAGAGTATCCACAGGTCCGGAAGTGTACTGAGTTGGTGGTGTCTGATGTCCAGAACTTGTACCCAGTTTTGCCTTTGAAGTGGGGAAGACTTCAAAGAAAGGCATTTGAAGTGCACAGAGGTCATCCGTCCCTGCACTGGCCCCAGACTCACTACGGGGGGGGAGGTATGCAACCCTTTGTGTGGGGACAGGACACATCCCATTCAGGTATCAGCTCCTCCTTCCCATCCTGCCCAAGATGGCCCATCATGCAGTGTATGGCCCATCGTTCACACCTAAGCTTCCTTTGTGTGTGGCTATCTAGATGGAATGCACAACACCCAGCTGTCACCCACCCCAGACATGTAATCAGAGACAGGCAGTAGGCACAGAATGGTTACAATAAGAAAATGCCAGCTTTCTCATAGTGGCATTTTCAGAATTAAAATGAACTTCACCAAAGGTTGTGATTTTATATTGTGATTCCAGAGACATCAAAATTGGGGGTCCCATTTGTTCCCAATTGGAAATTACACTTATAAACAGTAATAAAGTATCCCAATATTATCCTATGGGAGATATAGGCTTTGCAGTAGTGAAAAAATGAATTAAGAGTCTTTCACTACTACAACATGTAAAACTTAAAAGTACATGCTCTACTTTTTTCAATAAACTGCGCCTTGCCCTTGGGCCGTCCAGGACCTACCTTAGGGATGACATATGTATTAAAAAGGAAGGCTTGGGCCCGGCAAGAGGGTTTACTTACCAGATCGACATGGAACTTTAAAACTTCACTCAAAGGCTCTGGAATGGCAGGTCTGAGACATGTTTAAAAGGCTACTTAAGTGGGAGGCACAATCAGTGCTGCAGGCCAACTAGTAGCATTTAATTTACAGGCCCTGGGCACATGTAGTGCAATTTACTTGGGACTATTAAGTAAAGTAATTATGCTAATTGTGTATAAACCATTGTTACACTAAGCTGAGAGCACATGCACTTTAGCAATGGTTAGCAGTGGTAAAGTGCCCAGAGTGCTAAAGCCAACAAAAACCACTTCGGCAAAAAAAGAGGAGGGAAAAGGCAAAACATGCACTTTAGCAATGGTTAGCAGTGGTAAAGTGCCCAGAGTGCTAAAGCCAACAAAAACCACTTCGGCAAAAAAAGAGGAGGGAAAAGGCAAAACATCTGGGGATAACCTTGCAGAAAGGGCCATTTCTAACTCCGCCCCTGTCCAAAGTGCCTTTGTTATGCTCCGAGATCCCAAGAGCTGTTT
Organism: Pleurodeles waltl; assembly: GCF_031143425.1. Taxonomy (NCBI): domain Eukaryota; kingdom Metazoa; phylum Chordata; class Amphibia; order Caudata; family Salamandridae; genus Pleurodeles; species Pleurodeles waltl. Next base: position 292,308,035 of record NC_090442.1, read on the forward strand.
TGGTGCTTAGATTCAGTCTAAAACCTGATTGGCTAGGATGAAGGAAGCCATTAGACTCCAAATAGTCAGATAACTGTCTAGTCACATGTTTCTCTAGGAGCTTGAACAGAGCTGGAAACAAAGAAATGGACCTGTAGTTGGCCAGTATTTTGGGATCTGGGAATGCTTCTTCAATAAGGGAAGTATTTTAGTCTGTTTCCAAACAGAAGGGACTACTGCTGTGTCTAAAGAGTCATTGCGTAGTCTGTTTACAACAGGATTGTTCAACTCAGTAGCCATAGCAAGCATCTTGGGGGGCACAGATCTGTAGGAGGGCCACATTTAAGACTACAAATGGCTGCTAGAGAGTTTTTCAAGGAAACAGAATTGAAGGAGGTGAGAGAGCGGCCAGACGCCTCTGTTGCTACCTTGGGAAGAAAACTGCTTGTGGCATCTGAGCTAGATATAAATATACTTGATTGGATCCTGGGGATTTTATGCTGAAACAACAAAGCTGATCTTTCACACCATTACAAAGAGGGAGTCATACTTCTAGCACAAGCAGTGGGGATCATGAATTTATTTACCACCTTGAATACTGCTCCAGACATATTGCCAGCCACTGCAATCTTGTCTTCATAAAAATCTTCTGTTACTATCTTAACTGAGGCATCCTATTTTCCTAAAGTGGTCCAATAGGCCGCTTTATCAGCAGCTTGGTATCCCTTGTGTCGCCTCCTTTCCTTTTTGTAGAGCTTCCTATCAGCAACAAGCATTTAGGTGTACTAAGGAGCACACGGTCTAAGTGTACCGGATTACCGGATCTTCATAGGGGTCCATCTGTTGACTGCTGTGCAGATCCATTTATCCACCATAATGGCATTAGTTTAAATGTTTCCCTCTAGCTTGGGAGTAGATTCCAATAGGGAATCTACTAGATCACCTTGCTTAATTTTCCTATATGGGCTTTAAAACGTAGTGGGTCAAAGTAAGAGAGGACATTGTGTCCATCAAACAGAGTGCTTCATTGGTTGTGAGCCCAGCCACCAGGACATGCGTGAACCTAAGAGCCAAATAGAAAAGAGCTTCCCTTAACTTCCCCTAACAAATTTAAAAAGGATCCCACTGGACCAGGATGTCTGTAGATCAACATGTCACCCACAGATTGCTGAGGAGAAAGTGATAGACAGAAATCCAGAGACTCAGCAATAGCCGGAATGTTAGTATAAAAAACCATGGAGCTAAAGGTTTGCTTATATACAATGACAATACCCTTGCCCCTCCCCCGAGGTCAGTCCACATTGGAAATCTTGTAGCCTTCTGAAATGGCTAATTCAAATGCTGGAAGCGAGGTGCAGGATAGCCAGGTTTCAGTGATAAAAAGAACGGCATTCATCATTTAATAAATCAAAAATAAAAACAGCATGTTTCTGAAGTGACTGCACATTGAGGAGATATGCTGAGAACCGCTCAGGCTGTATCATCCTTACCACTGGTGCAGCTACCAACGAGCCACAAAGAGGTGTTTCCAGACTAAAGTCACAGGATTGACAGAGAAATTAATCCAAATCCTAAATTAAGTTGATATGATCAGGTCAGACGTTCCTCGGCGTAATTTTGCCAGCCCCAATGAAGTACAGCAAATGCGTTTGGCCGAAGCTGACTTACCACAGACAAAGTGGCTGGCTCTGGCGGCAGACGGGATTCTGATGAGGGCAGACAGGGTTGCCTTTGGCTGTTAAAGAGTTACCTGGATTAGCACGTCCACGCCACAGTACCGACTTCAAAGCGCCGGTGATGTAATGGCTCAGGGCCACACCCAATAATAGACGGTGAAAGGAAACGCGTGCACACACTGATGCAGTGTCATGGGGAACTGAGTAAGCGCAGCCCCAGCTTTAATATGTAACCTCGGTTCCGCGTTGCATCAGGCCACGCAGAACTGGTTACAAAGTGAGGAGAGTCCGGGTGGCTCTCTACATCCCTCCCATGTTTTACTTCACACAGAAGAGGAAAGGAAAGAAAGAAATATACTTGAAAACTAACAAAATGTACTACCAACAGAACCGAACAAAAGGATACAAAGTCCTAGGGATAACACCTCTCCGATGAGCATGCAGCGATGGTACACCGTTGCTTCTTAGAGACCCATGGTACAGACAAAGTCTCTGAGCTGGCGGCTCGGCACTGGGTTTGGGTGGGTGATAGCGTCCACCTCTAGGAAGTAATTCTCCCTGGCCAGCGTTTTCACCCAGAGGGTGTAGGGCACTGGACACCGATGCCTGAGTTCCCTCACTCTGTACTTCCTCCTCCGGGGGAACAATCATCGAGTCATCAATCTCTCCTTCTTCTTCAGACGTGACGGACACCCCTGCTCTCTGGAAGCGTGATGCGTTTCTGGTTACTTTCTGCCTGCCTCGTGCGGCTGTTATCATTGGACCCCGCACACTGATAACCTGCCATGGTTCAGGCTCAAATGGAGTTTGAAACTTTCCGCCTGGCCGGCGGTTCTTCACTACCACCATAGCTCCTTCTTGAAAACCCCGGTATCGACCTCGCCGTTGTTCAGTGGCTTTCCGATTTGTGCGTTCTCTGCGCTGCTGAGTGGCGTCGACATCCAGCTCAGGTGATGTCCACTGAGGACCAGGCGGGATGCAATCCAGAGGCGGAACTTTAAACATCAGGGCAGCCGGGGCACACCCTGTCATACTGTGAGGTGTCTGGCGATAAGAACCCAGAAATTGTTGTAGACATTGCTCACTGTCCACTCATTGTTCAACGCCGATTCTGAGGGCTCGGTTTAACGTTTGCATAAACCTCTCGACGTCCCCATTGGCCTGCGGCCAGTAAGGCATGACCTTGCGGTGGCGTATGGCTAACCCTTCCAGGTAAGACCGAAAATCCTGACCATTGAACGGCGGGCCATTGTCTGTTCTGACCTCATCAGGAAGCCCAAACATAGCAAACATCTTTTGAAGCACTGGCCTCACATTCTCGTAAGACGTGGACGACACAACATCAACGACAGGGAACTTGGTGCAAGAGTCAATGAGGACGACGGTCAGCCGCCCATCCGGGAAGCTCCCAAAATCCATACTAACTTTTGTCCTTGGTTTCTTGCTAGCTGGCTCGGTGACTATTGGACAACAGGGTGGTTCCCCTGATGTAATGACCCATGAGTGGCATCTCCCCACCAATTCGTCCACCTGACTGTCCATACCAGGAAACCACACCTTGGCCCGCAATCTGGCCTTCGTCTTCGCAGTGCCTTGATGGCCCTGATGTGCTAGCTCCACTACTCTGGCCCACAAGCTCTGAGGCAGCACAATCCTCCTTCCTCGAAGAACCAGCCCCTGACTAATCGTGGACAACTCATCTCGCACCCTCCACATTCCTTGCATTGCCAATTTGCACTCGTGATTGGCCACTTTAGTCTTTTCCAGGAAAAACTTCCACTTCAGATAACCCAGTGCCTCTTTGACCTGGTTCAATACTGGATCCACTTTGGTGGCGTCAATAATGTCTCGTACAGCCAGAGCATTGGGACATGCCGATTGCACCACCATGTTAACAAACACCTCAGTGCTCTCTTCGTCTTTCTCTTGAGAGTCATCTGTAGTGGTTGGGGATGGCTGGCGAGATAAATAATCCGCCGGGTTGTTCACTCCTGGTCGGTACACAACGTTAAAACGATAAGGTTGCAACAGGACAGACCAACGCTCTATTCGCCGGGGCGCCAGGCGAGGGCACCCTGCAAATAGTGCAACTAGAGGCTTGTGATCAGTCACCACCTTGAATTCTTGGCCAAACAGATACAGGTGAAAATGTTTACACGCCCACCGAATTGCCAAAGCTTCTCGTTCTATCTGGGCATATCGTGTTTCAACCGAAGACAATGCGCTGCTGCCATACACTACCGGAACCCACTCCAGCGGGTTCTGCTCCTGAAGAAGAACAGCGCCAAGACCTACTGGACTTGCATCCACCACCACCTCCGTACATCTGTGAGGGTTGAAATAAGCCATTGTTGACTTATCTAGCAGCGCTGTCTTAATGTCAGTAAATGCCCCGTCTGCCATTGGGCTCCTCTCCCAGGGATGCCCAACCTGGGTAAGCTGACGGAGAGGTTCCGCCATGGTTGCAAGCTGCGGAATGAACCTCTCACAATAGGTGGCCATGCCCACGAAGCTTCTCACTTCTGTAGGGTTTTTCGGAATCGGTGCTTGACGAATGGCATCAGCTTTACGAAGGTCCACCTGAAGAGCATCTTTTGAAAAGAAATATCCAAAAAAATCCACCGACGTCTGATAGAACGCGCATTTCTTCTTGTGGAGTGTTAATCCTGCTTCTGACAACCTCTGTAATGTCGCTCTGAGATGTCGATGATGTTCTTCTCTGGTTTTGGAGTAAATGAGGATGTCATCACTTAGATTTATCACCCCTTGTAGTCCTGACAGCGTTTCCCTAATCATGTTTTGAAACACTTCGGCAGCCGAAGACACCCCAAAACTCAGTCTCTTGTATCGCCGAAGCCCTACATGCGTTGAAAAGGTGGTGATGTTTCTACTGTCGGGATCCAGCTCCAGCTGATGATACCCAGCATTTAGGTCCAATTTCGAAAACCACTGTGCTCCATTCAGATCCGCTATGATGTCATCCACCGTAGGAGTTATATGCCTCTCTCTTTTAATGGCCTTGTTGGGAAGGCGCATATCGACACAGAGACGGATAGTGCCCGGCTGCTTGGGCTTTGGTGCTATCATCAATGGCAACACCCACGGAGTAGGCCCTTCCACCTTCTCAATCACCCCTAGGTCTTCAAGGAGTTGTAGCTCCTTCTCCACAGCTGGTCGCAAATGGAATGGAACACATCGGTGTCGTAGGGCGACAGGCATCATGCTGTAATCTATGTGTAGCTTGACACTTTTACCTTTAAGCCTCCCCAATCTTTCAAAGAGCTTCGGAAAATCATTAACCAGGCGTTCAGCGTGTGAGTCATATATCTGTCGCGCAAAAAACACTAGTTCCATCTTTTCCGCTGTGTGGCACCCCAACAGCGGGCCTCGGCCTCCAGTCACCACATAGAACCTTGCCTGTGTTGACACCTGCCCGCTGGACACTGCCACTTCCACTATGCCTTTTAGAGGAAGCGGCTCACAGCCCCCATAGTTGTATATTTTAGTGGTGGTCGGGACAAGTGTTGGCGTCGGAGCCAACTGCTTGAATAGAGTCTCATCCATCACATTCACCGACGCTCCTGTATCTATAAGCACAGTTGCCGACTTGCCATTGATCTGCACGTTGCTCATCGGTGGTGGTCGCTTCTTCTGCTGTCTCCCCCCAGTAAACGAGATCAGAAAGATGTCTTCATCCTCATCTTCCTCGAAAACAGGAGTACCTTGAGCCGTGGCTTCCCCAGATTCATCAGTCTCTTTGGTCACGCTTCTGACCTGGGTGTCCTTTCCTTTCTGGCTTCCTTGCCAGCCCATTCCTGACCTGCACACCTTCACAAAATGATTGTCTTTTCCACACTTATTACATGTTTTCCCTTTTGCCGGGCACACCATTGGTGGTTTGTGGTCGTACCCAAGGCTCCTGCAGGTGCGCAGGCCCTGTTTGACCAAACTCGCTCTTCGTCCCGGCGGTTGACGTGTCTGGATGGCATCTACCTGCTCTTCCTTCACCTGGATTGGACGTGAGATTGATGCAGTGGCCAGTGATTGTCCCCTTACCGCTGCCATGGCATCCGCCCGCACCGCTGATAATTCGTGTGAACGTGCCAAAACCAAAATGTCATCGAGGGGCATGCCTTGCTGTCGTAGAATAAGCTTCCGTAGTGCGTTCGATCGGCACCCTTGAATGATCTGTGCTCTGACCTCCTCTTGTTGATTTAGGCCTACACACGAGCTTGCTAGCTTCCTTAGTCGCGCATAGAACATGTCCATTGACTTGAAGTCCGTCTGCTGAGCCTGATGGAGTTTGAAGCGTTCAAAGTCTGAGTTCAGCTGTGGATCAAAATGCTTGTTCAGGGCTTCCACCGCTGCATTGAAATCCGATCTATCACCTGTGTTTGGGAGTGCGTTGAAGAGTTCCTGCAGTTCATCGCCCCCCATGAGCAGCATGAGAGATCTGCGCACGGCCCCATCTGTCTCTCTTGTGGCACAGAAGTAGTTTTCTAATCGGTTTAGCCACAGGTGCCATCTTGGCGAAGCTGTGGCCGGGTCAATCAGTTGACTGAATGGGGGCAGCACAGTGACTGAGGAGTGAGCACTAGGGCCTGCTTGCACAGGCAGCTGTGGGTTTTCTTGCGGTGGGGCGCTCATGATGTCTCACGGTCTGTGGCTGTTTAGTTACTATGCTGCCGGTGCTTTTCTTATAGTGTCTCTCTAAAGCTCGTGGTGTCTACTTTTTTTTTTTCTCAATGCAGTCCGCCCCCTTTCTTTTCTTCCAGGGCGACTCTTAGTTATAGTGCATATTATTATAAAAAGAGAAGAGAGCAAAAAAAAATGATGAGAGAAAGAGAAAAAAAAAATCTTCCTTCTTTTCCTTTCTACTGTGTCCTCTTTTTTTTTTACTGTTCCCTTTTTTTTACCCTTTCCCAGGGACTATTAGGGCCTTCCTCCCTTCTTTCCTGTTCAGTCTTTTTTTCCAACTGTGTTTTTTTTTTCAGGGACTATTAGGGCCTTCTGCCCTTCTTTCCTTTTCATAGTGTCTTTATTTTCCCAACTGCTGTTTTTTTTTTTTCCTGGTTTAGTACTCGGGGCTCCTGCCCCTCTGGCTCTTGTGCTGCGTTCCCCTCCCAGGGGAATGCAGCCAGAGCGTGGCGTTGCCAAGTTCTGGGGCGTGCGCTTGTGTTTATTTGCACGCGTGCACGGCCCTGCGTGGTGCTTCAGGGCCGCTGGGGAAAGCGCTGGAGGAAGACGCTGTGATCGTCTCAGCACCAACGAAGGTGAGGCGGCTTCTCTTGGTTTTTTTTTTTCCTTAACGCGCGGGCTGCGGCAAGGGTTGTTCAACGCGGGACACAGCCCGGGGCACTCACCGGAGAGGGGGGCGGGGCACACCTTCTTCTCCACAGGGCACGCCTCCTCTCCACACACGGTTGAGCACCGTCCTGGCCGCACACTGTTTCTTGATTCCTCGCACAGCGGGCGGGCGCTGTGCCAGTGAGTTTCTTTTTTTTTCTTTCAGATGTTATGGGCAGCTCAACCGCGACGCGGGAGTACTGGAATCCAGCTCGTCGCCATTGTAATGGCTCAGGGCCACACCCAATAATGGACGGTGAAAGGAAACGCGTGCACACACTGATGCAGTGTCATGGGGAACTGCGTAAGCGCAGCCACAGCTTTATTATGTAACCTCGGTTCCGCGTTGCATCAGGCCACGCAGAACTGGTTACAACCTTCTTGGGAAGCTAGAGCATGCACAACCAAAAATGGCGCCTCTAGCAATCCCAAAAGAAGAAACATGGCCGCCCGCCTTTGGCTAGTAAAAACACCACACATAAACAAGTGTTTGGACTACCGCCCAACAGCAACACTAATCACAGAAACAATTAGACCACGAAAAGTAAAGTGCCAGTAAAAAGTTAAAATCAGTTAAAAAAACATCAAGGCTCATGCACAAGGAGGTTGCTGTTACCTGAATCCAGAAAATTAAAAATTACGAGAGTGAATCGAATTGGGTATAGCCTCATTCACAGCAAAGTTAAATTTATGAAAGACTTTGATCCAAGATTCTAAAAACTATTAGTGTGTAACATTGGATAAGCTATCACCTTTTCTGGTCATTTTACAGCCTTAAAATCGACTGACACCAATTTTATCTGTTCCTGTAAAAAGTAATTTGGATTTATAACTATTATCATCATATTATCTGCATACAAGAAATCCCTAAAATCAGCGCCGTTGTGGGATGTCCCTTTGTCTTGTTATGAACTACTACACCTAAACGTTTCAGCACTAAATTAAACAAGCATTTTCAATGCAACGGTCTCGCATTTGCTCAAAGCTAGAGCTATTAGCGCTGTAAATTCCTAATCAGACTTTTCTTGCCACACAAATTAAAAGAAGAAAAAACGCAGCGCGATCGCACTATGTAAAATGCAGCGCGATCGTGGTGAAATTGAAAACGGAAAAACCGAGCGCGATTACGCTATGTAAACCCCAGCGCGATTGCGCTGCGTGAAAAATAAACAGATAAAGTAGTACGGAAACCATGGTGCGCTCGACCATAATAAAAAGTAGTGATAGTGCCTAGTTCCCCTCTTCAAAAGACATACAGAAATCATACCGATTGTTATGACTGATGCATTTCACTACCTCCCTCCTACAATCTTTCATTTACATTCATAAATTCTTTTTGAAAACCAAAGCCTTCTAAAAAATACACCCGACAAACAAAAGCCTTCACAGGTACTAGGCTAAGTGCTTATAATATTAGGTAAATTATGTATTTTAGCACTCCTCTCTGCTTACCCTTTCTGATTTCCACGTGCATAGACATGAAACAAGCTTTCTGCAAGGTTTTGAATCCTGATTGTAAATATTCTTATTAATATTTTTTGCTTCATAAACAAAAGCAAGATTAGTCTATATTCAGTATCCTTCAAATTTTTGTCTGCTTATGAATAGCAGGAATTGACGTTCCAGCCCTATTCAAACGCTTAGCCCTGCCTTTTAGTACTGTAAACACTATTGTCATGTGTTAATCATACAGTTCTTCTGCTAACCCATCAAATACAGGTGTGTCACTATTACATTGTTCCTTTTTATGGAACCTCTAATTTCCTAATGAGTAACTTCAGCACTACGTTAGTCATCTCTTCACGTGGTAAGTTAAGAGTACCTCATGACTGTGGTACTGTGCTGCTCACTGAATTGATCCAACAGTACTTCTGGAACTAGTCCATGTGCCCACTGCTGTGGTACCCAGGATATAGGCCACATAGCACCACTGCTGTGCTTCGGTGTACCTCCCAGACGGCGCTGCCACAATACCACTTCTAGGTGTATCTGTGAAGACTACTACTGTGGGGTCGGTTCTTCCTGAATTCCTTCAACATCACTTCTGGATATAGCCCATAAGGAACGCTACGGCAGTACCTGTCGTTCCTGAATTGCTCTAGTACTGAATCTAGATATAGCTCATAAAGACCAATACCATCCCTCCCGGAGTTGCTCCTATGCCCCCTCTAGTTATAACCCAAAAATCACCACTTCTGTGAATCAATCAATCAAGCAAGAGTGCACAAAGCGTGGCAATTCACCTATGAGGGTCTCAAGGTACTGAATTACTTAACTGCTTAGTGGTGATCTGCTCATTCGAACAGCCAGGTCTTGAGTCCTTTCCTGAATTGCAAGGTGCAGGTCGTTCCAGCTTTGGCTGCTAGTTGTGAGAAGGAGTATCCTCAGTTGTTGATTCGGTGGATCCAGGTCGTTGTCTGCAAAGGAGAGGGTGGCGGATCGTAGGGTGTCTGGTCAGTTGGCGAAAGGTCATACCTATATTGATGTATGTTGGTCCTTGGTTGTGCAGGGCTTTGTAGATTTAGAGCCAGTGAAAATTCTTGAGGTGGGGTGAGCTGCTAAAGATTATTTCCGAAACGTATACTAGTATAGATCCGGATATTCTGGGGGCCAGACCAACCAAACCATAATTACAGAGTACGTCCGACAAGGAGGGTACTAGGCAGGCACAAGAGAACCCTAAAAAACTCTGGGACAAACAAAAACATAATAAAGATAGGAGAAGTCAAAGAGGAGAATCTCCACATTCAGAGACCTCAGAAAAAAGATAAAACCTTAGAAATAGGGAAACCTTAAAAACTCTTGACAGATACCAAGATACCGACACTCGCCCATTTTGTTCCTTTCAGACTCACCAAATGGCATGAGGAGGGCAGTCAGAACACCAAAGTGACTACGTGAAGCTGAAAAAGGACTCACAACGTTCTTCAGAAACTTTCACAAAATATAGAAACGTCCACAACTAAAACCCCAATTTAAAAAGAAAAAGGTTGCGACTATTTTGTCTACTATGCCAAAAAGATTTAATACGAAACATTTGCCTGAACATTTGCAATGATATTGGAAAATGGAACATGTACACAATTAGGGGACACACCAGTCCCTGCTTTGGATGTCTAGTGGACAAATCAACCCCTATTCAAGGACAAATTCTACATTTGGGGACAACACAACCTCTCTTTTTTTGGTGACTGCATCTACAAGTTAGATTCGTTGGACCTTGATTCTCAAGTTAAGGGTCCCTCTCTGGTATAGGGTGAGACATGGGTTTATGAATCATATTAAGGAAGAGTGGTGTTGCATGACAATTGTTTTTCTTCATAGAGTCCGTTTTCATCTTGTGAACTGATCAAAGCCCTCACCCACAGAGAGATAGAAAAAGAGAGAGAGCACCACAAATTGAGAGTCCAGTAATATACAAGAGAGGGGGCACAGACTATAAGGGGACGAAGGGGATAGATGACAAAGCACTCAGCTCTGTGTGCTATCTTTATGTATTTCCAGGTCCACTCAATCTTTTATGAACCTTTTTTGATGATCCTCTCAAGCACCAACACCCTTCCCCCACAGTAACCACATCAGTCTGTGTTGATCTAGAAGTCAGTGGCTGTCGAGTTTGTGAAGGCAGACCTAGCACTCACTTCATTGCTTCACAAACCGTAACACAGCCCTAAAGTAAGTGGTTGTCCTGTTCTTCGACTGACTCATTCTTCCCCAAAGTGGTTGAGGAAAAGAAGGTGTGCTGTTCAAAAAAAAGAAAGGCGTGAGTATCTGGAAAGTTCAGGTGACAGAGAATTTGAGACATTTAGTAGAGGATATGTTGAGGGGGAAATAGAAGTTTAATCAGTTCCGCAGAAATGTAGAATGTTAGTTGTGATTTTATTTAAAGGTTAGAGAAAGGAGTGTGAATTGAAAATGTGGCAGTCTTGCTACAGTATAGTTTGGTGTGGTCAGTGGTTCTGGTTCTAACAGGAGGGTGTGTGTATCATGTATGTTATTTAGGGGTGTATAGCTTTCTGTGAGTTAATTCAGTGACTCCTTCTGAGTAATTTGTGTGTGCTGAGTAAATAACTGGGATAGGATCAATGTGGCAAGATATCCAGGATTGGGATTAGAGCTGAAAGCAATTGGATTTGTTGTGAATTTATGATCTATCTTGGTCTGTTTAAGGACCTAAGACTATATTCAGAAGTAGTTTTGGAGAAGCTAATGAAGGATATGTGCCACAGTAATCATTATATAGGCTATAACCAAAGATGGTTTTCAAGGAACTCAGGAAATGCCCATGGTCATGCAGTCTGTGTGGGCTAATCCCAGAAACAGTGTTGTAGAAATTCAGGAAGAATGGGTACTACTGTAGTGTTGAAAAAGTATTATGCCCTGGATACCATAGTAGTAATATGGTCAAGAAAGCCATAGCCAAAAGTAATTTTGGAACAGTTCACTTAAAAGTGATAACACAGACGTTACCAGTTCAGTTCCTGGGCCTGTCAGCAGCCTTTGATACTGTCTCTCACCACATCTTGATCAACAACTCGAGGGAGACGCCCTCAAATGGATGGCTGCATACCTCACTGGAAGAACCCAGAGAATCCATCTCCCACCCTTCACCTCAAAACCTCAAAGAAGATCATCTGCAACATCCTCCAAGAAACGTCCCCCAGGCCCACCCTCCCTCATCACATAAATGACCCCCCCGGGCCAACACCGACATTTAACACAAGCTCAACCTCATCTCCTACGCCGATGACACCCAGCTGATCCTCTTTTTGTCAGAAGACCACTCCACTGCCAGAACCAACTTGCACAGATGTATTGTGAACATCAGCGACTGGATGAAGGATAACTGCCTGAAGCTCAACACAGACAAGATGGCAGTCCTTCGGTAATAACACCTTGCCATGGAACAATGCATGGTGCCTGCTGAACTCTGCCCATCCCGCGCACCAACCTTGGCATCATCTTGGACAGCAAGCTATCTCTGAAGAAACAGGTAAATGCAGTTTCGTGAATCTACTTTCACACTCTGCGCATGCTCTGCAAGATCTTCAGATTGCTCCCAGTCAACACCAGAAGGACTGTCATGCAGGCCTTCATAACCAACAGGCTGGACTATAGGAACACACTCTATGTATGGATCACTGCAAAACTACTGAAGAGACTCCAGACAATACAAGACTGAGCGGCAAGACTCATCCTCGACCTACCCAGATGGACCAAACGGACCCTCAATCTACCCAGACCTACCTCATCACATAGAGGGAACCATTCCAAAAGGCAGGCACATTGTGAGAATTCTATGTTTATCTTGGGGTCTCGTTGTCACGACTCACGTGCTGCTGGCGCCTGGAATTTGCAGATCTGGTGGCGTGGATCTTCAATGTTCGACTTTGGCCCAAAAAGGGGCGACTCTTTCTGGTAGCCACGGTGCTGTAGGCAATGGAGACGCCAAGAACAGACCGTGCCCTTCAGAAAATAGCGCCAGAGGGAAAAAACCCTTAGAAAAAGGGGAAAAACCTCCAAACAGGAAGATTCCTGGAAAAAACAAGAACAAACAAACAGGAATCCAAAAGGAGCAAAAGTCAGGAAACACAGAATGCTGAAATCCAGAGCCAAAAGGTGAGGAAATCAGGAGCGAAGACACTAACTTAGCAGAAAGTGTTGCAGCGCAAAGAAAGAAGAAAACACAGCCCTTATATACTAAAAAACAGGAAGTGACCCACAGGAAGTAAAAGGACACCATCTTAGACAGGGAAACAACACCTAGAACAGAATAGAACAGGAACCATAGAGAATAGGAAACAAGGAATGCTGGGAAAGAACAGGAATCTGGGAAGGGGGAAAAGACATAAAGAAAGGCACAACAAAAGACTGCAGAAAAGAAGAAAAGAAGAAAAAAGGGAAAGAAACGAAAAAACAGGTAAGAGGGGTCATAGACCCCTAGTATAGTGGAGAGCAGAAGGTAGAACGAGGCCCCATGCAAGTCTGGGGCCTCGAAATGCGCAGGAGAGGCTGGGGGCGCGCCGCGTCCTAGCAACGCGGTGCGCGGCCCGAGCCGAACGCCCGGCTTGAGTCGAGCTCTCGGCTCGCGCCGCACCGCGCGGCGCGACAGTAGGTCCCCCTCCCGAAGGTCCAGGTTTGAGAGGAAATAAACAGTGAAAGCGTTGAATCAGGAGAGGTGCGTGAACGGAAGATGCATCTTCCCAAGAGCATTCACTGAGAGGATAACCCTTCCAATGAATCAGATACTGAAGGCGTTTGTGAAAAAGACGAGAGTCACAAATTTCCTGTACTTCATATTCAGGAACATCATCCACGAGTACAGGAGGTGGACAAGGAAACTGACGTGAGTAAGGGTCAGGCACATAAGGTTTAAGCTGAGAAACATGAAAGACCGGATGAATCTTCCATGTATGAGGTAAGTGAAGACGGACAGTGACAGGATTGACCAACTGAAGAATACGGAAAGGCCCATAGTAACGAGGTGTGAATTTATTTTGAGAAAGACGTGAGGGTAAGAATTTGGAGGAGAGCCAGACTTTATCTTGCGGATGATAGTCTGGATTGGTTGCACGTCTCTTGTCTGCAGCCTTCTTCATATATCTCTTGGTATGTAACAAATTAGATCGAATTAGTCTATGGATTTGGAGAAGGCGTTTGGAGAAATAGGTAATAGCGGGTAAAGGAGAGTTGGATTGTGGAGAAGTAGGAAAAGAGGTAGGATGAAAACCATAAGAACAGAAAAAGGGAGTGACCTTGGAGGCACTATGGACTGAGTTATTGTAGGAAAATTCAGCTATAGAGAGGTAAGTGTTCCAGTTACTTTGGGTAGAATTGCAAAAGCATCGAAGATATTGCTCTAGTCCTTGGTTCAGACGCTCGGTCTGGCCGTTGGTCTGAGGATGGAACCCTGAAGACAGGGCTCTATTAATATTTAGTGTTTTACAAAAATGCCTCCAAAATCGGGAAATGTACTGAGGTCCTCTATCGGATATTATGGTATGTGGAAGTCCATGGAGACGGAAGATATGATCAATGAATATTTGACTTAGTTCTTGAGAAGTAGGTAGCCTTTTCAGGGCAGTGAAATGAGCCATCTTCGTGAAAGAATCCACAGTGACCATGATGACCCGGTTTCCTGCTGATGGTGGGAGTGAACACATAAAATCCGTAGAGATGGTATGCCATGGGGCCGGTGGAACAGGCAAGGGCTGTAGTAATCCTGCCGGTCTGGTATGGGGCATCTTGATTTGGGCACATATGGGACAGGCTTGAACGTATCTTTCCACATCCAGCTTCCAGGTAGGCCACCAGAAAAATCGTGAAAGAAGTTCTTGTTTGGCCTTGATGCCTCTATGACCAGCTACAGGTGAATCATGGCACATTTGTAATGCCTTTTCTTGCACCTTGTTAGTAGGGAGGAATATCAGGTTTTGATAATAAAAATATCCTTGTTTCTTATGTAATAATGGTCTTAGTTCTTCTATGTCGTGGTCCGATAGGTTGGCGTATTCCAGTTGTACTTCTTCCAGGAAAGACTGAGCCACTCCAACGATCTTACTGGGTTCCAGAAGATACTGAGATGAGGAAGGGGTACACTCTGGATATCGGCGAGACAGAGCATCAGCCAGAATGTTTTGAGATCCAGGAATATATGTGATGAAAAAATCGTACTGGCTGAAGAAAAAGGCCCAGCGGGCCTGACGACTATTCTGGAATACAAAATTTCGTAAACATTGTAGGTTACGGTGGTCTGTCCTCACCTCAAATGGTTCCTTGGAACCCATCAGAAACTGTCTCCACTCAAGGCAGGCTGTTTTCAGAGCCAATAATTCCCTTTCCAGTACAGAATAGTGTTGTTCAGCTGTGGAAAGGATATGAGACAAGTAGAAAACAGGAAGTTCAAGACCATCATCCTCTTGTCGTTGGAGTAAGACAGCTCCGATGGCTCTCTCAGAAGCATCAGTTACGACTATAAATTGTTTGGTGGTATCTGGATGTCTCAAGATGGGGGCTTGGGTGAAGGCTCTCTTTAATTCTTGAAAGGCTGCTTCAGCCGCTTCAGTCCAGACAAACCCTTTCTTTAAATTTTCCTTTTTTAAGGTGTGAGTTATGTGGCTAGTCAGTCTGGCAAAGTCTAGAATGAATTGTCGATAGAAGTTTGCTAACCCTAGGAAACATTGTGTTTCTTTTATGGAAGAAGGAGAAGGCCACTCTAGGATAGCTTGTACCTTTTCTTGATCCATAGTTATGCCGGTGGGACTTAAATGATAGCCCAGATATTTGACTTCCGTCATGTCGAACTCACATTTTTCTGGTTTGCAAAATAGTTGATGAGCACGAAGTCTTTGAAGAACTTGTTTCACATGGGAAGAATGGAGTTCAGGATTTCTAGAATAAATAAGAATATAATCTAGGTAGATCACGACTGTCTGATTCAGAAGGTCTGAAAACACTGAGTCCATAAATCTCTGGAAGATTGCGGGGGCGTTAGTGAGACCAAACGGCATAACCCTATATTCAAAATGGCCAAATGGAGTCCTGAAAGCTGTCTTCCATTCGTCGCCTTCTTTTATGCGTAAAAGGTGGCAAGCTCCTCGTAAATCTAATTTAGTAAAACGTTGAGCCCCTCTGATAGCTTCTAGTATGTCCCTGATGAGAGGCAAAGGATAACGATCTTTAATTGTTATTTTATTCAGACCTCGAAAATCCAGGCAAGGACGAAGATCCTTTGTCTTCTTGGGCACAAAAAAGAGAGGAGCCCCAGCCGGAGACGACGATGGAACGATAAGACCACTCTGTATATTTTCGTCCAGATACTCTTTTAGAACTTCCCTTTCGGGTTCCGTGAGAGAGTACATCCTCCCAAAAGGAACAATTGTGCCGGGTTCCAATGGAATAGCACAATCATATTCTCGATGTGGAGGTAGCACAGGTTTCGACGGTTTTTGGAAAACATCCTGAAACTCCAAATAGTGGTCTGGGACCCCTTGGACCGTATTAATGGACATACCAGTGGCACCTTCAGTATCTAAGGATCTTTTCGGAGACCAATACTTGTCGGAAGTAAAACAGTTCTCATGACAAAATTGCGAAGACAAAGAAACTGTCCGGGTTACCCAATTTATATACGGGTTATGTCTGATGAACCACGGAATTCCAAGAATGATGGTATGGTTGGGGGACGTGATAAGATCGAAGGAAATGTGTTCTTGATGGTTTCCCACCTGTAGACTTAACATCAGGGTAGTAGTGTCTACAGGACCCGAAGATATCAAGGATCCATCCACGGTGTGTACCTGTTCGGGTACTTCTTTTGCTTGTGTAGGAACTTGGTGAGCAGCAGCCCAGGTCTTGTCCATGTATATACCACTAGCACCACAGTCTAGTAATGCCATAGTCTTTTCTTGACGACCGTCAGGAAGTTGTAACAGGACAGGAAAAATGAACAAGGCGGTTGTATTGTCATTAAAGGAGCTGATGGAAGGTATAGCTGTAGATCCCGTCCCCTCCCTTCTTACAGAGGACGGGAAGTGGCGTTTCCCGAAGGCCTGGGCGGACGTATAGGACAGGTACGAAGCATGTGACCAGCAGAACCACAGTACAGGCACAACCCTCTCTTGCGTCTGTCTTCTCGTTCACTAGCAGAGAGCGGACCTCGGGTAGCATCCACCTGCATGGGTTCCCCTTCGATGTCTCTAGCAGGAGTGCGAGGTTCCTCGGAACGCTGCAGGCAAGCACGTGAGCTACTTGGCTGGGAAAACCCTCTACTCCTTTTCTTTTCCGATCTCCGTTCCTGAAGACGATATTCGATGGACAGTGCTTGATCCATCAGGCCACGAAGATCTTCCGCTCTGGTAGAATGTACTAGTTCATCCTTTATTTCTTCTTTGAGTCCTCTACGAAATAAAGTTACCAGAGTACGTTCCACCCAAGTGGTCTCTGCCACCAGCTGACGAAAACGGGTTATATATTGCAGGACGTCTTGAGAGCCTTGTTGGATGTCACATAGGGCTTCTTCAGCAGAGGCTTCCAATCCAGGACGGCTAAACATCTGTTTGAAGCGACTCACAAAGGTGGAATAGTCCGACAATACAGGGTCGTTGGAGGACACCATCGGGGTTGCCCAGGCCAAGGCTGGACCGGTTAAGGCACTGATAAGATAACCCACCTTGGTCCTGTCGTGGGAGAATTGGCTAGGTCGGAAGGCGAAGTACACCGTTAATGCATCCAGGAACTCGCGAAGCCTGGTTGGTTCACCAGAGAAACAAGGGGTAGAAGCGGAGATAGTTGGAACATCACTGGTGCGGAGAGCCAAAGCCTGTCATAACGCAGCATTTTCATTGCGTAGTTGTTGCAATTCCTGAGCTTGTTGCTGAATCGTGGTCAAAAGAGATTGTTCCGGATCTGCAGCAGCCGCCACTGTGTCATCCATGGTGTTTGAGGACGTCGGAATGGTTAGGCGCTGCAATCTGTCACGACTCACGTGCTGCTGGCGCCTGGAATTTGCAGATCTGGTGGCGTGGATCTTCAATGTTCGACTTTGGCCCAAAAAGGGGCGACTCTTTCTGGTAGCCACGGTGCTGTAGGCAATGGAGACGCCAAGAACAGACCGTGCCCTTCAGAAAATAGCGCCAGAGGGAAAAACCCCTTAGAAAAAGGGGAAAAACCTCCAAACAAGAAGATTCCTGGAAAAAACAAGAACAAACAAACAGGAATCCAAAAGGAGCAAAAGTCAGGAAACACAGAATGCTGAAATCCAGAGCCAAAAGGTGAGGAAATCAGGAGCGAAGACACTAACTGAGCAGAAAGTGTTGCAGCGCAAAGAAAGAAGAAAACACAGCCCTTATATACTAAAAAACAGGAAGTGACCCACAGGAAGTAAAAGGACACCATCTTAGACAGGGAAACAACACCTAGAACAGAATAGAACAGGAACCATAGAGAATAGGAAACAAGGAATGCTGGGAAAGAACAGGAATCTGGGAAGGGGGAAAAGACATAAAGAAAGGCACAACAAAAGACTGCAGAAAAGAAGAAAAGAAGAAAAAAGGGAAAGAAACGAAAAAACAGGTAAGAGGGGTCATAGACCCCTAGTATAGTGGAGAGCAGAAGGTAGAACGAGGCCCCATGCAAGTCTGGGGCCTCGAAATGCGCAGGAGAGGCTGGGGGCGCGCCGCGTCCTAGCAACGCGGTGCGCGGCCCGAGCCGAACGCCCGGCTTGAGTCGAGCTCTCGGCTCGCGCCGCACCGCGCGGCGCGACACTCGTATGTGAAAACACTGCTTCCAGCTGGTTTGTTTTTGTGCAACCCAGAAGGGAATCTTCTCTCACTCAGTGGGTGCTTTTCCCATTATTGATTGGACAGTTTAGGGATATATATCTGTGATGGACAAATGATATATACCTGGAACAGCCCTAGCTGAGGCCATGTTTAAGGTCTGCAATACGAATTGCATTAAGCGTCTATATAGATCAACTAAACTGTATAAAGTACACACTTCAGCTACTTGCATAGCTTGTACATTAGGATGTGGTGTATATGTAGCCTATGTTGGCCATGTATGTCCATCATTGCTTATGGGACCTAATCTAACTGGCTGTATGACATGTGGGAGGGCACCATTAAACCAATCATGGTGTTCTTGATAAGTTAGAGGTATCTCTAAGTAGTGATATGCTCTGTATCATTATGGTATATTTGCTATTGTGAATGTAAGAAATGTATTTGAGTATGTATTGACTGCAGGAAAAGTGACCCATTAATATTTCTGTTTTATATGCGTTGTGTGCCTCCACCATGAACGTAATACCCCCCCCATTTATTACTTCTTTAGCTAAATGAAACTGCGTGATGGGATATTTGCAGTTTTCTGGAATATTTACTGGTTGCGCGTTAGCCATATAAAAAAGATAGGGATCAGAGTTGGGAATACCAATGGGGGAATCCTTTTAAGGTTTGCTAGCGCATGTATTTGAATGAAAATTATTAATGAGTGTTCATGTATTCTGAGTAATGGATTTGCTTTGAAGATGTAATAACGATAGAAAAATAATGCAAGCATTTGAAAATGTGATCACGATGAGCGGCCACCAATGTTCACGAAGTGTACTTATTAATAGTTGATTAATATGAAATGTTGAGTATAGGTTTGACTAATGTAGTAATGTGTCATATAAAGGGCTATGTATTAGCTTTATTAATTGTAGGCCTTAACTTAGTGGAGGTCTTAGGTTAGTTGCCAGGCCTCATGCCAAGCTGTATTTCTGAACATCTAATAAAATGGCTGTCCTAGAGAGTTAACCTGTGATCTTCCATTGTATTGTGTAAATGTTTTCATAGCTGAAAATCTTTCCCATGAGAACCGACTGGTAGAAGATGATATTTTTGCTAAATGTAACACTATGTATGTAATGTGCGTGAGACTGACTTTCTCAGGAGAACAATGTAGATACTGACTGGAGTAGAAGCTGCAACAATATTGTTACCTGACAAGCCGGAAGATGAGGACATTGCAGGGGAAACCAATCAGCGACATGTGAACGGAATAGTGGTAGAATTCATAGATTTGAAGTTTTAGTTTTATTGGACAAAGTGTGAACATGCGATCCCTTGACCAATAGCGACTTGCGGAGTAGTTTTAGGAAATCTAACTTAGCCGGACTGCACTGAGAAGAAACCGGCATTCGAGTCATTGCGCTTTTGCCTTGGGCCATTTCTCTCTATTCTTCTTGAGGGTTTACCTCTATTCTTTTGAGTTGGTTGAAGACTTTGCCTTTTCTGAACTTTGATGCTAAATCCTGAATTCTTGCTGACTGAACCGATGTCCTACTGATGAAGACTATCTTAGCTTGCCGATCCATTTGAGGAAAGGTATTATTGTACACATGTGTTTGTTATGCTTATTTGCTTTTTCTTTCTAGGTACCAACTATACTGTTTTGATACAGCCATAGTTAAATGTTTTCCAAATTTGTGTTACTTAATTGTTTTGCATGAAGCCCAACATGCTGAGGCTAATCTGAGGTTAGATAAGGGTTCTAACTAATGGAAGTCTATCAATAGGGAATGATGCTTGATGAATTTCTCTGCTGAATCTAAATGTATGTGATATCGTTTGCGCAATTGTTCTTGATATTAATTTCCACCATAAACTTAGAATGTGTAATAGTCCAAGCTTTGATTAGATTGCGGTTCTTCTGTCGATTTGGACAGCCAGTGTTGTTTCTGTATGTGTATTATTTGATTTTGATATTAACTTATGTGACGTTAGCATTGTTAATATAGGAAAATAAATGTTCTAACTTTTACTAAAGGTGTGGTTATTCATGACTGAAAGGGCATGGTGTGTGACAATTACTGACTCCAATGATTATTAATGTCATTGATTATTGTTGATTATTGATATTGTTGATTGCTTATTGATCTGCATGTACTGGAGTTATGGTGGGATCATCTTAATTGCGAGTCAAAAGGTTCATCGACCTATTTGCATCCCCTTGTAAGTTTACTTATTAAGGTCAGACGTGCCAACAGAGATGGAAGCAGAGGATGGTTTGTCTCCTTAACAGCTCACCATAGACGACCGGTACAGAGTAAGAGCAGGGGGTGATGGTTTGTCTCCTTAAGAGCTCATCATAGACGTCCGATACAGAGTAACAGATACTGACAGAGAATATAGCAGAAACTGGTGGTTCGTCTCCCTAAGAGCCCATCATAGGTGTTCCCAGAGAAGGTAGCACCGACATCTGGAATAGAAAAACAGATATTAACAAAGATAGTAGTAGGAATGATGGTCTAAGAGGTGGTAGCAGGAAGACACAAAGATCAAGGAAGTGGTAGTAGCTTGATGATTTGACCTTTTGAGAGTTCATTATTACTGAGATTTGGATTTTATTTTTCAATGATGTTAATAGCATAATAAATGTCCCCTTAGGCCCAGAAATGACTTTCCCAGAATCTTGGATCTTGCCAATGGTTGTTTGAGGATGTTCTCGCCATTCTAGTGACAGTGTGAATGTAATAGGGTTTTGTGCTTGCACAGTGTATGCAATTCGCATGTGACTTGTGATGTTTGTGAGGGTTTAGGAAGTTTGCGTACTCCAAATGAAGTAGTAGAAGGAGTGTGCCTACTCCGCAGTGTGAGAGTAGGGAAGTTGTCGACCTTCACATGTGTGTGGTGCTTTGTGCTAAAAAAATTGTCCACATGGTTGTTGATGTATGGACCCTGCGTGGTCTAAGACTCTGGAGTATATTGAAAAGTGTGTGAGACACTTGGTTTTGTGTTGTAATCTGTTCGGTTTGATCGGTCGATTGTGTGTGGTCGACAAGTCAGAGTGTGAGTCAAAGTGAGTGAAAGAAAATTTCAACTGGGATCTGGCAAGTCCTAGATGCACCAAGACAGATCCACTGAATA
This sequence comes from Pleurodeles waltl, assembly GCF_031143425.1. Classification (NCBI taxonomy): domain Eukaryota; kingdom Metazoa; phylum Chordata; class Amphibia; order Caudata; family Salamandridae; genus Pleurodeles; species Pleurodeles waltl. The sequence continues at coordinate 292,329,450 of NC_090442.1, forward strand.
ATTGAGAGTGATAACGCGTCCCGCTTTAGATAATTTACTTAATCTGGGACTCGTTTTAGGCCAATGAATCTTTTGACCCTGATTGGAGACACCTTAAGACGAGATAACTAATCAGCATGTCAATCAATAGATCAATAACCTCATCAATATTCACAATAGAAAATCAATCAAATTAGTTAGTGACATTAATAAGAATCGGAACACACCATGACCTTTCAGCCATGAATAACCACACAGAATTTAGTAAGATTTATGGTATTTATTCCCTATGAATTACACTCTACTAGCAAGTTTATTAGTCTCAATACCAGAAAACACATCAGCAATGTCACAATATGGCAACTCGAATGAGATTTCATCAAAGCAAAGATAATGAACATTAGAACAAAGCACAAAGTCAACATGGATTAACTTTAGCAGAGTATCATTAGCGCATTATTCAACAAAGCATAGATTCAGTCATTTGTCTATTTGCGTCCGTTTAGTGAACCACTTAACTAACCTCGAATTAGCATTGGCATGTTGGGCTTCATGCAAAACTGTTTAGCAACACAAATTGTGAAAAACGTCTGACTATGGTCTCTATCAAAAGAAGCAATTGGTACCTAGAAAGAAAAGGCAAACAGAGAATTACAATTTAGTTACCCTCCGTAATGGGTCAGCATACAGAGTCAGTCTTCGTCCTCAGCACATCAGTTGATTCGCCATCAGCCAGGATAAGCAGAAAAGTTCAGCAAGACAAGGCAATAAAGAACACTTCCCTCATAGGGAGGAAAAGTATGAATCGGGTAAGGATAAGGATGGTTGAAGAGTCAACCAGCAAAGTCTTTAAGACAGAGTGACAAAGTGGCTAGATAATAGCAAAGAATGACATGTATTGGCTGATTTCTCCTTGTGACCCGGGGTCATATTACTCTTGCTGTACAGTCCCCTAATTTTGGATTGGGCAAAATTTGCTGCATCATTATCTCCATCCAATAATTGACTTGTCACCTCACTAGGATTTTCACTGAAGACAGTTCTCACGTAGTTTATTGGCTCCTGTAATTTACGTCTCCAACGGATAGAATGTCAGGTACAAATTTTTATTCCTGCGGACTCAGTCAGTAGTCCCATTGTCTTTACCAGTAAAGGCGACCTTGTACCTGTTGCAAGTTTACTCTGTTGCATCCAGCAAGAATGTCTCCTTGAGCAAGTCGAATCTCATGAGAAAGAATTTACTACGGTTACACACATCTTCTAGCTTCTGGAAAAGTACGGCTTCACGTCCTTCAGCAAGTCAGCACATTGCACGTTAGAAAAACACATATATGATACCGGCAGCTAGGCCCCGACTCATGCTAACTAAGGCCTAGTAATTAATTTAGCAAAATCTTAACATATAATTCTTGATGCTAATATAAAATCATACATTAGTACATTAATAATCCATTATTAGTCAATTTCATTTATCATCGTATACATTGGTGGCCACCCCCGTGGGCACATTTCAAACGCGTATATTAAAAGCACAGCTATACATTTTCTTTGCGACATCAGTATACATTAATTTGCAAGCTTTTTCATGTTAATTTTTTATTATAAAAGCTGCACTCCAACAAGAGTAAAATTTGCGGGTAGAATTTTGCTTGCAAATCTGGGAGACTGAGAAAGAAGGAGTAGCTGTAAGTGCGGGAAGAGCCATCAATGAAAAATCTGTAAAGTTTCTGAAGCGAGTGTGTTACCTTTCCTGTAGTAAACCAGCAAATTTGGGTTTTGTTTTTGATTAGTGCTCGCTATTTTGCATTAGTTTTGTGTGAATTGGAGTTTGGAGGACAAGCCGCAAGACTTTGTCAGCCGCAGTACGTGTGAGTCAGACGTCATTGGAGCCACGCTAGGATAGGTCGGTTGGTGAGAAGGGTCGCGCACGGATTTGCAGCGATCCATGAGAGGCAATTGGTTGAGAAAGTAGGGGCCAGATGTAGCAAAGACTTTGCGAGTCACAAACGGCGAAAATCGCCGTTTGCGAGTCGCAAATGCGTCTTTGCTATGTAGAAATGCATTTTGCGAGTCGGAACCGACTCTCGCAAAATGCATTTCAGAGTCGCAAATAGGAAGGGGTGTTCCCTTCCTATTTGCGAGTCGCACTAGTATGCAATTCCATTTGCGACCGCGAAAGAGGTCGCAAATGGACTCGCAGTTACCATCCACTTGAAGTGGATGGTAACCCAGTCGCAAACGGGAAGGGGTCCCCATGGGACCCCTTCCCCTTTGTGACTGGACCTAAAAATAATTTTTCAGACCTAAAAATAATTTTTGCCCTGAAAAATACCGAAACAAAAGGTTTCGGTTTATTTTTTCAAAGTGCAGCTCGTTTTCCTTTAAGGAAAACGGGTTGCACTTTGAAAAAAAAAAACCTGCTTTATTTAAAAGCAGTCACGGACATGGAGGTCTGCTGTTCCCAGCAGGCCTCCATCCCCGTGAGTGCCCTGAATCGCTATGGGGTCGCAAATTGCGACCCACCTCATTAATATTAATGAGGTGGGTCTTTGCGACCCCATAGCGACTCGCAGAAGGTGTCTGAGACACCTTTCTGCATCCCAAATTGCGACTTGCAATTTGCGAGTCGCAGGGACTCGCAAATTGGGAAGTTGCTACATCTGGCCCTAGGTGAAGAGAATTCTGGGATTAAAAGTCACTTCCTGATTTGATTTTTAATTAAAAAAAAGGTCGAAAAGATTAAATTCTTCAAAGCTTTATAGAGCGTTTTAAGGGGAGATACTACATTACAGCAAGTATAGGTGAAGCTACACCACCAGAAGGTACACCAGCTTACATTGTAATGGAAGAGAAGGGTGTTGTGCCATGTCTTTGGCTAAAGCAATGGTGCAAAGTGACAGAGAAGGATGGGAACTTAGCATTTCCTACAAATGGGACATTCAATTTGAGGGTTCTAGAGCATTTAAGGATGGCGCTATATGAATGAATCAAAGCCCCTTCCGAGAACAGTTTGAGGCATTAGAGATTTGGGAGCTAGTAGCCAGACAGCAACAGAAATTCAAGAGGAGAATGAGAAAAGCAGAAAAAACTTTAACAGAGACTAGGTGGAACAGTGCTCAGAGAGCTTGGAGGATGGAGACTTTACACGGAATTAGGTTGTTTTCAGCAATTATACAGGACAATAAGAAGGAAGGAAATCTATTAGAAAAACAAACAGAAGACCGTTTGAAAAAGGGAGGCTAGGAAGTCTTTAACAGTGGAGGAAGAATCAGATGATGATGAGTTTATTTTACAGTTATTGAGAACTCACCCACCACCATATGCAGCACATGAGGGTGGTCCGAGTACCAGTGCTGATTCTTCAGCTCCAACGCAGGTTAATGGGTTAGTGAGTCCGATGCAAGTTAATGTTAGCCTGACACAGGATATGATGCAGAGCTGTCTTAATATGCCTGCTACTCCTGTAGTGCAAAACCAGATGCAGCCGCCACAGGTTCAAAGAATTTACCCTGATGTACCCATTATGGAAATAACTTTGATTTTAATGATGCCTACGGAATAGATTTTCCCGAGACCAATGATGGTTCAGACTGAACCAGCTCCACTTTTACTGCCTCAAATGCAGCCACAAGTCATGCAGAGATTCACTCCAGTAACAGGGACACAGACAGAGATTATTCCAATGACGTATCAGAACATAGGAGTTACTGTCAGGAATAAGGCCAGACGTGGTCCAGGTCTCGCCTGAGAGTCCGCTGCGCGTCTCTGCGGCACTTTATGCTTACCATTTGTCATCCCCTCTTGTTCCAAAGGTGACCATCAGCGTCGTCTGCCCTGTGGCAAAACTCATAGAGCTGCAGGTTCAAGGCATTGGTGGACAAGATGCACTTGTCAATGCTATTCTATGAAGGGACTACAATTCCCATGTTCTTAGAGGCAGCAGCCATCTTGGGGTGTGGCAGGCCTATAAATACCCAGCCACACCCAAGCACGTTGCTCACTATTTTGAAGACTTCGATGCAGCCAGACCTTGTGGGGGTTTCTCTGGAGCAGAGTTCCTGAATGGCAGAGTGTTGTCTAATCAAAGTCCCTGGTGCATTCAAAAACGAGTAGCTGGTACTCGTAGCGGTAAGGTCTTGTTGAATCCCAGTTTTGGAGAAAGTTATTACTTCCAAGAGGTAAAGCGTTCTTTTGGCACAGTACTTCAAAGCGTTTCAGTTTACAGATATAATGCGCTTTGTACACAGTAATTCAAGGTGTTTCAGTTCACAGATGTAAAGTGCTTTTTTGGCACAGTAATTTGAAGCATTTCAGTTAACAGATATAACGCGCTTTGATGCACACTAATTCAAGGTGTTTCTGTTCATAGATGTAAAGCGCTCTTTTGGCACAGTAATTCAAAGCGTTTCAGTTCACAGATATAACGCGCTTTGGTGTATAGTAATTCAAGGTGTTTCCGTTCACAGATGTAAAGCGCTCTTTTGGCACAGTAATTCAAAGCATTTCAGTTCACAGATATAACACGCTTTGGTGCACAGTAGTTCAAGGTGTTTCTGTTCTTAGATGTAAAGCGCTCTTGGCACGACAAATCAGGCGTTTCAGTTCTTAGATGTAAAGCGCTCATGGCATGATAATTCAGGCGCCTCAGTTCACAGATGTAAGTGCTTCAGTTCACAGGAGGAAAAGGTTCTTGGCATAACAATCTAAGTGATTCAAGTTACTTGAGTAAAAGCCCTTCCTGGTATTATTAAGTAAAGCGCTTTAAGTTCAATGAGTAAAACCTTTTGGCATTTGTGGTTGTGAAAGTGAAGATATTTCTGGAGATAAGCAAATGATAGTTTTCATAGCTCTTTGAAAAGCTTAAGATGTGAAAAGCATATTTAATTCTTTGAAATTTTCATGATCAAAGGTTTATGTTGCGAATACATAGATATTACAAGATTGATATTCTGTGTATAATCATAGTTCAAAGTTCTTGCCATCTCTTGATTCTGAGGTCGTGTTTTTACTTTTGTTCCATGTTTCAAAGAAGGGGCTTTACCCTCATTTCAGAAGAGATCTCCACTTGATATCTTGGAGACGCATTTAGTCAAGAGTCGATAAATGAGAAAATGCATATTTGTTCTAACTGAACATAGTTCAAAGTTCTTGCCATCTCTTGATTCTGAGGTTGTGTTTTTACTTTTGTTCCATGTTTCAAAAAAGGGGCTTTGTCCTCATTTCAGAAGTGATCTCCACTTGATATCTTGGAGACGCATTTAGTCAAGAGTCGATAAATGAGTAAATGCATATTTGTTCTAACTGAACATAGTTCAAAGTTCTTGCCATCTCTTGATTCTGAGGTTGTGTTTTTACTTTTGATCCATGTTTCAAAGAAGGGGCTTTGCCTTCATTTCAGAAGAGATCTCCACTTGATATCTTGGAGACGCATTTAGTCAAGAGTCGATAAATTAGTAAATGCATATTTGTTCTAACTGATCAAAGGTTTATGTTGCGAATACATAGATATTACAAGATTGATATTTTGTGTATAATCATAGTTCAAAGTTCTTGCCATCTCTTGATTCTGAGGTCGTGTTTTTACTTTTGTTCCATGTTTTCAAAGAAGGGGCTTTGCCCTCATTTCAGAAGAGATCTCCACTTGATATCTGGGAGATGCATTTAGTCAAGAGTCGATAAATGAGTAAATGCATATTTGTTCTAACCTTTACTTTTCAGATCTCTCTCCCTGCTGTTCCCTTCCCTAATTCCCTTCTCCCTTTTTGAGTTGATGACGCTGGGAGGTGGGCCTTTTGTTCAGCGACGTGCAGATCCCGAGGAAAGGACCCTGTGACAGCTACTCTCCCACAGAACTTAAGTACCAGAACAACCCCAGGTGCTATGTCTGCACCTATTATTGTTGGTCCAGCCGTACCCCTATTTGCACAGACAAAACCTAGTATAGGTGAAAAGTGTGGCATGACACAGAATGTAATGAGGGGAGGTCATACCAACAATGCTCGAGTAGTGTCTCCTGTGGGACAGACATTTGATGGATCAAGATCACTGTTGGACCTTAGTCCATTCGGAGTACTTCCAGATACTAGGGTAGGGTCAAACGTTAGCCAGAATTTGAAATTGATGACACCGCAGACCCCGAATGCATTTGCACAGCAGGTGCCACCAGTCCAAGCCAGTAACATTTCATTGCAAGGATTGCCAGCTCAGCAGTTAACTGAATGGTTAGAAAAGCTGAATACCCCACAGAGTGCTCCTAAGGGAGGGGAGTGTTTGAATTATGCTTGGCTAAGCATGGAAGCGGGTGAGCTCATTGAAGGAATGATGCGTGTGAATAGGCTAGAATCCTACACAGAGGCAGAATAGAGATATTTGTGCCCAAAGATTACAAGGGAGCTGAGTAATGTGCATCAGAAACTAGCAGACCTGGCAGAGTAGTATGGCATAGAAATAGAGAAATCGAACCATTTGAAAAGGAGTTACAGATTAGATTTTGAGACTAAAGATTTTGAACACATGAGATCTGCTGGAATGAAGGCACACCTTAAGGAACTGCTTCATAGTGCCCAGACCTGGGGAGCATTAGACAAATGGGAAGGCAGATGGGTAAAGAAAAGAGATAAGAGAAAAAGGGATTCTGTGGAGCTGACTGCAAATGTGCAGCAATGCCAAGATCCAGTAAAGATTTTACCAATGAGAGAGATTCCAGGAGGGAACTTTGTTCATGTCCCTTGGAGCAGAAGTGATATTCTATTCTTTGCAAATGATTATCCAAAATTGAGAGAGAAGCCAGTGGAGTGGTACCAGCAGACAGACAGGTTTGTATAACTTGCAAAGTGCCTGTGGGAGGACTTGAACACATTGCTAGAAATAGTAGTTCCAGCTGATCTGTGGATAGAATGTAAAAGGAGTATAAATTGGCCAACAAGCGAACCAGAGAGAGAGATAAGAGGACAGGTTCACCATCTCCTAAACTAATGAAATACTACTATAAGGTGATAGAATTTTTTAAAACAAGACTTTTGCCCAAGAATATTGATTGGATTGACAGGACAGCTCAGGAAGCAAATGAGTTGATACATGTGTATTATGAGAGATTGTTGCAAGCATTCAAGCATTACAGTGGTACAGAGACAACTGAGGCAAAACACAATATTCATTATGTGTTGAGATTTGTGGAAGGGTTGAGACCTGAAATTAGCCAGATGATTAAGAGTCATTTGATTTGCTGGCAAGCAAAACTGATTGATGAGGTGTTGCAGTATGCTAAATAATGTAGTGATGAAATCCAGTTGAAGCAGAGGAAGCTGAAAGAAAAGGCAATGGTGAGGCAGAATAAAGCAGCTCAAAAGTGTATACAAGGACATTTTCCACAACAGTTCCCGCAGTTGCAGCAGGGGAATATGATGTTTCAGCCCCAGATGAGAGGTAGAGGTCGTAGAGGAAATGTGAATCATGTTCCAGATTCAGGTACTGTGTTGGTTCCGAATGATGTGCAGGGAATGAAGAAGTTATTGCCTTGTCACGTCTGCGGAGCCATCGGACATTGGAAACACGAGTGTCCGATGATGGTGCAGGAAGGTGTTGTTCAGCAGAGTAATGACATCAATTCTTTCCAGAACATGATATGGCCGAGAGTGAGAGGTCCTAAAGAAATGTTTCAAAATAATGTGAATCAAGTGAATAATTTTTAACCCATGCAGCAGGTGCAAATGCCACGTGTACAAATGACACACTTACAACTGATGCAGCAGCAGGTTTCCATGGTACCTAGACAGCCAATTCAGATACTTCAAGCCCCATTGGAGCAGCAGCAAATGATGATTTCTCAGCAGGTCACAGGTTAGAGGCTTAACCAAAATAAGAACACAGTACACCAATTCCCGTTACACAGTGAGAATGGAATAAATGATGATTGGATGAGCCAAAGTTCAGATGAGGAGCCATGTGTGCTTGCAACCTCCTTAGAAGTAGATCAGAGAGGTCCCTAAGTGAAGGGAAAAGTCATGGGTCACAGAGTTTCATTTTTGGTTGACACTAGAGCTACACGCTCTACAGTGAGAAGTGCAGAAGTTCCAAACTCGCACCTTCCAGGGAGAACAGTTCAGATTGTAGGAGTGGTGAATCAGTATTTGACTAACCCGATTACAGAACCGGTTCAGGTTAAAATTGGTAAATTTCAGGGATTACACAAATTCGTAGTCTGTGATTCAAGACCAGTATCCCTGCTAAGAAGAGACTTGCTGTGTAAAACAAAATGCTCGATTACTTGTCCAAATGATAGAATTGAGATTCTGGAGAATTGTGATGATGAAGATGACTAAACCCCAGTGACGGAATGTGAAACTACACATGAGGAATATCCTCTGATTTAATTTTTCCCAATGTTCACAGTGAAGGAGCTTCCTCCCGAATTGCAGGGAACGGTTAAGGAGAAGCTGTGGGATCTGACAGGAAAAGAGATAGGTCTAATAAAGGGAGTTGAGACAGTTAATGTTACTTAAAACTGAATGCAGTTTTTCTTCAAATTCCCCAGTACCACATGCCACAAGATGTTTTTATGAAGGTCGCCCAGATAATTTGTGAGACTTTGTGAAACAAGGGGTTATGAAGGCAGTATTGAGCAGCCCATGTAATTCACAGATAGTGTGTTTACAAAAGACCTGTGGGAAAGTTCGTATTGTCTAAGATTTGAGAAAAATAAATGAGATTGTGGTCAAATGTTGTCCCGTGGTACCAAATCCAGCTGTGATAATGGTTCAGATTCCATGTGATGTTGAGTTGTTCACTGTCATTGATTTGTCACAAGCCTTTTTTTCTGTGCCTCTTCATGAGGACAGCCAATTTCTCTTTTGTTTCAAGTTGTTGGACCGAGTTTATTGTTGGTGCAGAATTCCTCAAGGGTTTTCAGAGTCCCCTTCTATATTAAATCAGATCTTAAAGAAAAATTTGGAGTCTTTGGAATTGCCTTTCCAATCGACGTTGGTACAGTACATTGATGATTTGCTGATTGCGTTCAAAACAAGGGATGAGTGCAAGTATGACACAATTGCCTTACTGAAACATTTGGGAAAGAATGGTCATAAACTATCTCCGCTTAAATTGCAATACTGCCAGAAAGAAGTGAAATACTTGTGTCTCAAGACTGAGAAGAGATTGAGAAAGATATCCAGGGAAAGGGTTACAACCATATTGCAGGTGAATACCCTGACCACACAGAGAGAATATAGGATGTTTATAGGGATGGCAGGATATTGTCGCCAACCGATTCCCAATTTTTCAGTACTTTCAAGACCATTGCAGAAGCTGACTCATAAGGAAGTTACTGATCCCATAGTGTTAGACCAGGCTGAAATGAAAGCATTTACTGAATTGAGAGAGAGTCTGTTCAAGCGGTCCTGAACGAGAGGTCGGTATAGGCGCACAGAGAGCGCCCACCTTTGATGCAAGTCTGACTATAAGGGGACGCTCCCTCTCCAGGATACCAGAGGCTAGTAGCCTCAAGTGTGAGGGTCCTCCCCAGATATTATCTTGGTTAAGGTAGGCCCTTCCTCTTTCACGTATTTGTGTAGCAGTCAAGTAGTAATTACTACAGGGATCCAATGCCCTGATGAATGCCCAGAGACTCTCCATAGCTCAACCATAAGGGCAGAAACATGTCGGCTACTCCTTTTAGTTAGGTGACCTTGTGAGTCATTGTTCTCGCACTGGTCCCCCATTCCTTTTAACCACACCGCACAGGACCCCTATTAAAAGTTACCCGGGTACCTGAGTAGGTGTTTTTATTCCCCTAGTATAGCTGGATCCCTATTTTCCAGAATTAAGTCCAATTTACGCACTCCCTCCTGTTCTTTTAACAGTGAGGTTGAGTCCGCCCAGGTGGCACTGTCCTACCTGGGTGGGGCTAGGTGGTCATATGATGAAGCATGACACTACATAGTGTGTGAGACCACCTAGTCCGTAAAGGAAACTTTCCTTCCCCTACACCCCGCAGACCTCACACCACCACACAGCGTACATAATTTACACCTCTAGTCGAGGTTTTTTGAGTGGACTAGCGTCATAATTAGTACATTAATGACCTACCCACATTACAACTAACCCGTACTCCCTTTTTGTGATTGTGTTCTTGTGGGAGTCGAGTACGGTTTGGTTCTCTCCTTGCTCCCAATTACTCTCCCTTGTGTAATAAGTCTGTACAAGGCTCCAGGTTTGTGTATGCCTGACTACACAAAACCTTTCACATTGTTTTGCCATGAGCGTGATGCATGTTCTATGTCTGTCTTGACACAGGTCCATGGAAGTGTAAACTGCCCAGTATCATATTTTTCAGCTACTTTGGACCCAGTTGCAGCAGCCTTACCAGGTTGTTTGCACGCAGTTGCAGCGGTTGGTCAAAGCCTTACACAGTGTGAAGGCATTGGGATGGGATATCCTTTGACTATAATGGTCCCTCACTCTATTGAGATTCTACTTAAAAGGATGAAAACCCAATATTTGACTGGTGCAAGATTGACCAGATATGAAATGAGTATTCTAGGGTCACCAAATGTATAATTGAAAAGATGTACAGTGCTGAACCCGGCAATCTCACTTCCTAATGAAAATGTTGAAATTGAAAAGGTGGAAGATGTTGAGCATGATTGTCTTGAAGTAACTGACTTGTGCACAAAACCGAGACCTGACATTCGAGACACCCCATCAGAAGAGAATGACCAAATTATCTTTGTTTATGGTTCTTGCCTAAGAGGCAATACGGGGACACTGAAAGCAGGATATGCCGTGTGCACAATTACTGGTATTTTAGAAGCTTCTTGGCTTCGAGGAGTGTATTCTGCCCAAGTAGCAGAACTGGTAGCCCTTACTAGAGCGTGCCGTGTTTCTGCTCAGCTGAAAGTTACAATCTATACGGATAGCCAGTGTGGATTTGGAACAGTCCATGATTTTGGCCAGTTGTGGTCACAGAGAGGTTTCATGACTTCTTCTGGTTCACCAGTGAGAAATGGTGAAAGGATGAAAGAACTGTTACATGCTATACAAATGCCTGAAAAGATTGCTGTGATGAAATGCATATGCGGATCAAGTTGCAAGGTTTTGCGCAGCGAACTGTATATCATTCAAAGATAAGTGGGAAATGTTACCTGAAGAAGACGAAACATGTCCAAGTTTTGCATTAAAAGTAATTGGCACCTTGGAGGAATTGAAAGTTTTGCACAATAATGTTGACAGAGAGGAAAAACATTCATGGAGTAAAATGAAATGTGTGCAAAGACAAGATGAGTTGTGGGTTTCAGAAGAGGGTCAGTTGGTGTTGCCTAACAGTCTGTTGTCTCAAATGGCTACATATTATCATGGTCAGGCACATATTGGGAGGGATGCCATGATTTGGTTATTCAAACATGATTGGTTCAACCCAAAGTTTAGACAGGTTGCTGAAGCAGTTTGCCATCGTTGTGTCATTTACCAACAACTGAACGCAGGGAAAGGGACCATGCTTAATTTGAGCTACATTGGAAGAGCAGGAGGTCCATTCAGCAGAATGCAGATGGATTTGATTGAGATGCCTCTGTGTGGAGGTTTGAGATATGTGTTGGTGATTGTGTACATTTTTAGTCACTGGATTGAAGCTTACCCCACATGGAGAAATGACAGTCTCACAGTAGCTAAACTACTGCTTAGGTAACTGATACCACCTTCAGGTTTCCGATCTCTTTAGAATCAGACAGGGGAAGTCACTTTAACAATGAAGTAATTTAATTACTGTGTGCAACATTGAACATTGAGCAGAAGTTGCATTGTAGTTACCGCTCTGAAGCATCAGGACTAGTGGAACAAATGAATGGTATCTGGAAGTCAAGAGTTGCAAATATTTGTGCGTCCATGACTCTGAAATGGCCTGACGCATTGCCTTTAGTTCTGATGACAATGAGAAATACACCAGACAGGAAAACAGTAATGTCGCCGCATGAGATGCATATGAGCCAAGCCATGAGGTTGCCAGCGGTGCCTGCAAATGAACTTGTCAACATTACAGATGATATGGTGCTGGACTACTGCAAAGATCTGGCTGATGTGGTTTGCTCTTACTCTCAGTAGGTGGAAGCCACCACACTGCCACCGATCCATGACCAGGGGCACAACCGGAGAGCCGGAGACTGGGTTGTGGTCCAGAAACACGTGAGGAAAACGTGTTTGGAACCTCGTTGGAAAGGACCGTTTCTGGTAGTTCTGACAACTAGCACAGCTGTGAAGTGGGCTGGAGTTCAGAACTGGATCCATGCCAGTCACACCAAAAAAGTTGCATGTGCACAGGATCATGAAGAAGAGTTGTTGAGAGTACCAACAACAGCAGAGCAAGTCTCAGGGCCAGAAAGAGAACAAAGACGAACTGAGACTGGATCTGAGCCCATTGAGGACGGTTCAGTCACTCCTGTGAGAGACGAAGGAGAAGACCTCCAGGAGGGTGACAGAGAGCCTATCTCAATTGAGTCAGCAGGAGAGCCTAGACAGAGGAGGGCTTTCCCAGAAGCAGATGATTTTGAGAGACATACTGAGCAATGCTTGCTCTGAAAAACTGAAACGTTTCATTTTTTCATTTTGTAATGCATCTCGAAAACGGGCTGCATTACAAAAAAAAAATCTGCTTTATTTAAAAGCAGTCACTGACATGGTGGTCTGCTGTCTCCAGCAGGCCACCATCCCTGTGAGAGCTGCGACTCGCAAGGGGGTCGCAAATTGTGACCCACCTCATTAATATTAATGAAGTGGGCCTTTGCGACCCCCTTGCGAGTTGCAGATTGTCAGGATACTTCAATTCGATTTCCTCAGAAGCAGAAGATAACGCCTCAGTCCCGACCCAAGCTACTCACAATGAATTTTAATCCTTCGTGCTGAGTACCCTGAAGGGGGAAAGGGGAATGGGATTGTAGAGAGACTGCCACAGAGATGATGAACGTCAGTACTCAGTCTGCCTCTTCACGTCTAAGATTGGATGCAGCACCTGCAAGAGTCACAGTCGCAATTACTAGGGACATACAACATCAGTTTTACACTTTCTACTCTTAACACTTAATTCTCTTTAATTCTATTATTTCTTCACTCACCCTGAGTTCTCTGTAGCCTTGCTTCTCTCTATGAATGATAAGCTCTCCTTAAAAATGCTTATTACTGATTCTGGAAGAACTTCTCAACCTTTGTTAGAGATTGGTTTTATGTTGCTATATATATATATATAGTTGGTGATAATGCGTTCTCCAAATCAGCTGATGTTAGTTGGTTTCTACTTTACATTAGAGAGTTCAATTACGTTTATTGCATTGGGAATTCTTGCTTGTGAAAGTTTGTTTCTCCTGTCTTATTTTGACTTCTGTCAATACTTGTATTTGTAAATGCTTGTTTATTAAAGTTTGTTTCTTCTTTCTTACTTTGACATCTGTTGATAACTTGTATTTGTAAATGCTTTTTTATTAAAGTTCGTTTCTCTTTTAAACTCTACTTTGGTTTATTACCGTTGCATTTGTAAATGCTTACTTGTTAACATTCATTTCTCCGTTAAACTCGGCCTTCGTTTATAAAATGGTATTTGTAAATACTTGCTTGTTAAAGTTTGTTTTTCTTTTGACTTTGGTATCTTAAACAGGAACCTTGTAAACATAAGGTTTATTCATACATTAAACTCTGTAGCCTTGCCAAACCTCCACTGGAACGGTCTACTATCAAACTCCTCAAATAAACCTTGACAATATTTATCACGTTTTCTGTAAAATAGTCCTCAAAGGTAATTTTTCCTCACAGGAGTTTCTGCTCTGAAGCGCGCTCTCTCTCCACACAGCTGATTCTTGTCAGACCTCAGTTGAAGTGCAAAGCTTCCAGCTGGTGAGCTCGTAACCTAGCAACCAATCGATTTCAAGACTAGAACTGTAACTAACCTTAAGGACTCACGACGGCCATCTTGAATCTTCTCTTCTTGATTCTTCCTTTGAAATAAGCGCAAGATTACTCTGCAAACCTTCTTCCAGTTTGGGCTTTGCTGTCTCCACTGAGGATATCTCTTTGCTTTTCTCAAGCATTTCTTTGATTTGATTTGGCAAGTTTGTGTGGTCATGACACAGATGGTGTCAGGGACACCATCCTGCATCCTGAATTGCGGCCCGCAAATTGCAAGTCGCTCTGACTCGCAATTTGCGAGTCACAATTCAGGACATTGGTACATCTGGCCCTTAATTACTACCCTGACTAATGAAAGTGCTGATCTGAAAGAATTGAAAGAACCAGGTGTTTGGGAAAAGGTTGGCAAAGGTTTTGCTTCAGTGAGATATTGGCTCAGCAACATTTGGAATGGGATTCTATTGAAAATATTGCAGGGGATGTTAATTATCATGGTTTGCCTAATTGGATTATGGGTAATGCGTAAATTGTGCAAAAGGATTAAATTGAAGAAGTCAAGGAATGATCAGAGGATGGAAGAAAAGAAAAGGAAAAAAAATTGTGGGAAAACTCAAAAATGGAACAAAAGTATGAAGGGATTGAATTGACAGAATTTTAGCTGATGCAAAAATCTGTGGGTGATAGTTTAGTGTGATGACACTTAGGCCCTCATTACAACATTGGCGGTAAAAGCTGCTTAGAACCGTGCAGAAAAAAGCCAACACACCGCTGCGGCCGCGGAAAACCGCCACAGCTATTATGACCCACATTTCGGAATCCGCCAAAATTCAGACACCCACACAAGTCCGCCACACCAAAGGTCAGTGATAAACTGGCGAAAACAAAACCTCTACCGTCACGCCAACAGAAATACGCTCACACTATCACGACACACGAATCCTCGCGGTGGTCTTTCAACCGCGGTATTCCATTGGCGATACACACTGCTGCGCTCAAAATACACACACATCTAGAAAACACAGCCACATTGCACAATTCGAAATACACACACCTGATACACATACAGACTCCCACACACCCATTACAATATAAAACACACACCCACATCACCCACAAACCCCCACGACAAAAAATTCCGAAAGAAGGCAAGAGAGAGACACCACCAGCAAGAACAACAGCATCTACAGGCACACAACACCATCACCCACACAACTTCCACGCACCTCACACAACACACCACTACATATCAGCACACTTATCACCACACACACCACCCCACACATCACCTACACCACCCCATGGCACGGCAAAGACACCCCAGGTTCTCGGAAGAGGAGCTCAGGGTCATGGTGGAGGAAATCGTCCGGGTAGAGCCACAACTATTCGGATCACAGGTGCAGCACACCTCCATTGCAAGGAAGATGGAACTATGGCAAAGAATAGTGGAGAGGGTCAACGTAGTGGGACAGCACCCAAGAAATCGGGAGGACATCAGGAAGAGGTGGAACGACCTACGGGGGAAGGTGCGTTCCGTGGTCTCAAGATACCACCAGGCGGTTAAGCGGACTGGCGGCGGACCCCCACCTCCTCCCCCACAACTAACAACGTGGGAGGAGCAGGTCTTGGCGATTCTGCATCCTGAGGGCCTCGCAGGAGTAGCTGGAGGAATGGACTCTGGTAAGTCAAATCTTAACTATTACATCCCCCACCCTACCTGCATGCTATCACATACCCCCACCCTTACCCCCAGCACCCCAACTCCTCACATATGTCCCAACATCACAAACCACCCATCCCAACACCAGGCCCTGCATGCAACAACAAAGCATGGACACACATCACTAAAGCATGCCCACTGCACATACCCATACAACCTCCTAAACCATCATCACACAAGCTCCCACACAGGAATGCAAGCACTGGGGTACACGGTCACCCACCCATTGCACACCATGGCACATACAGATGTAATAACCATCCTTTTATACTCCTGCTGGACCCCTACCCAACGTCACCGGACAGGAGGGTCCACACATGTCCACACCACCAACAGAAGAGGCCCACAGTGATGACAGTATCTCTGTCCAACTGGATCTAGATGACCAGCCCGGCCCATCGAGGACCACGGGACAGTAGGTTCCCCTCACACTGGCACATGCCATCACAGAGCTTCCCCCTTCTGGAAACACCAGCACAACATCCACCCAGCGGGCCCATACCTCCGTCCCCAGGACACGTCAATCAGCAGTGTGTCCACCACTACAGGGAACCCAGGATAAGCCACCACCCCAACAACGACAGGGACCTGGGGGCAGTGGTAGTGGGCACACGGACCAGGGGACGAAGGCCCAGGAACACAGGGGAACTGAGAGGGCTGCTGTGCGACAGGTGGCGGACAGGCCAAGGGAACCCACTCTCCACGAGGCCCTCTCCTCCATCATGGGAGCCTACCACCACTCCCAGGAGACGATGGCAACAGTACTGGCCAAGTTTCAGGAGACCCAGCGCCTGCAGGAGGAACAGTATATGGGCTTCAGGGAGGAACTCGGAACCATCAGCTCCACCCTGGGCCCCATCGTAGGGGTGCTGAAGGAAGTACTCAACACCAGGAGGGACACTGTGGCACTACAAGGGGCCCCTGACACTAGCATGGACGATGAACTGCCCACCACCTCCACCGGCGCTAGTGGACAGGACGCCCCGCCACAGGACCACCATACCAGCACCCCACCCCCTGCAGAGGGAGAAACACCCCGCAATCGGTCCCTGAGATCCAGGACAAAGACAGAGCACGATGCTAAGACCCCCGCCAAGAAATGAGACCACCCTGGTTGTCATCCTACTGTCCCACTTTGTCACCCTGTCCATCCTTAAACTGCCCCAGCTCCACTTCCTATGCCCCTTTGGGCAATGCACCTGTGAGACTAATAGACTGGACTCTGCCATGGACATTCCTCCGCCATCACCCTTCACCATTTCACTACCCCCTACAATATTGAGCACTTAAATAAACACACTTAAAACACAAAACAATCTGGAGTCTGTCTGTGATTTCGAAATAGTGTATTAGCAATTACAGTGACAAAATGCTCTTTCAAATGTAATGGCAACATACCTATGTCACACAGCTCAAGTCCATGAGGAATCTAAGCAGATGTCACACAGTGGGACCCACATCTGTGAAATCGTAAGGGAAAGTGACAACTCAGTGACCATACACTGGGTGAAAACGACACACAGTAGAGAGGTAGTAGTGTTTAAGTACATGTAGTAGGCAGGTCTGTACTCTTACCTGTGTCTCACTGGAAAATATTGCTGGATCACTGAGTCCCTGTTGTTCATGTCTTCTTCCTCTGCTTCCTCGTCTTCACTATCCACAGGCTCCACAGCTGCAACAACGCCGCCATCTGGACCATCCTCCTGCAGAAAAGGCACCTGTCGTCGAAATGCCAAGTTATGAAGCATACAGCAGGCCACGATGATCTGGCACACCTTCTTTGGTGAGTAGAATAGGGATCCACCTGTCATATGGAGGCACCGGAACCTGGCCTTCAGGAGGCCGAAGGTCCGCTCGATCACCCTCCTAGTTCGCCCATGGGCCTCATTGTAGCATTCCTCTGCCCTTGTCCTGGGATTCCTCACTGGGGCCAGTAGCCATGACAGGTTGGGGTAACCAGAGTCACCTGCAAATGGCGAGGGACAACTGTTAGACACACACTAACCTGTAGGGTAACCCCAGACAACCATTCCCACTGACTTGCCTCCAGGTGCTCACCTAATAGCCACACACGGTGCCTCTGAAGTTGACCCATCACAAAAGGGATGCTGCTATTCCGCAGGATGTAGGCGTCATGCACTGAGCCAGGGAACTTGGCATTCACATGGGAGATGTACTGGTCGGCCAAACATACCATCTGTACATTCATAGAATGATAACTCTTCCGGTTTCTGTACACCTGTTCACTCCTGTGGGGGGGGGACCAAAGCCACATGGATCCCATCAATGGCACCTATGATGTTGGGGATATGTCCCAGGGCATAGAAATCACCTTTCACTGTAGGCAAATCCTCCACCTGAGGGAAAACGATGTAGCTCCGCATGTGTTTCAGAAGGGCAGACAACACTCTGGACAATACGTTGGAAAACATAGGCTGGGACATCCCTGATGCTATGGCCACTGTAGTTTGAAAAGACCCACTTGCAAGGAAATGGAGCACTGACAGCACCTGCACTTGAAGGGGGATTCCTGTGGGATGGCGGATTGCTGACATCAGGTCTGGCTCCAACTGGGTACACAGTTCCTGGATTGTGGCACGGTCAAGCCTGTATGTGATTATGACATGTCGCTCCTCCATTGTCGACAGGTCCACCAACGGTCGGTACACCGGAGGATGCTGCCATCTCCTCATATGTCCCAGCGGACGGTGCCTATGAAGGACAACAGTGAGCACAGAGTCAAACAACTCAGAGGTACGTACCCACAGTTTACCCAGAACACCAATCATGCACAAAAGGTGGCCGGTATGTTTGTTGAGTCTAGGCCTAGGTATGTGTGATGCAGTTGGAAATGAAGCCATGTGGGCCCCTGAAATGGCGGCTGCCTGACCTCTAAAGTGGGGCAATGGGATGTGAGGTAACAGCGCTGGCGTTGTACACCGTTGCGGTAGGCGGTCGAAGACCGCAGCACAATGCTGCATTGGTTAACATTGGACCTTATGGGTCCCAGGAGCCAATGACGATGTAAGCAGGCGGTGACGGTACGCAGCGCCGCGGACATGACCGCCATTTTCTATCTGTTCAATCACTGATCTTCGACAGGAGATGACCTACACTGCAAGTGCTGCTGTGACCTCGGTCTGGAAGAGACAATGGCTCGAGTTTCTGGGGAAAGGGCCCCTGCCTTCACATCGGAGGAGTTGGAGAAGCTCGTGGATGGGGTCCTCCCCCAGTACACGCTACTCTACGGTCCTCCAGACAAACTGGCATGTACACAGGGAGCATGTTGTATGGGCTATGCATGTGTGGAGAGGACTGGATGTAAGAAGGAAGGGGGGAGAGTGCTGCGTTCATGATAGACAGTGAATGCATGTGCCACATGGCAAGAGTAGGGATGGGGGCCAATCACTTTTTCCCTTGTACATTTCATGTAGGTCAGCACCCACCAGAAAAAAGATATTTGGCGTGCCATCGCCAAGGACGTTCGGACCCTGGGGGTCTACCACAGACAGAGCACCCACTGCCGTAAAAGTTGGGAGGACATTCGCCGCTGGAGCAAGAAGACGGCGGAGACTCAGCTGGGGATGGCCTCCCAACGTGGGAGGGGTGCCCGTCGCACCATGACCCCCTGATGTTCCGGATCCTGGCGGTGGCATACCCGGAGTTGGATGGGTGCTTGAGGGCATCACAGCAGACACAAGGGGGTGAGTACACTCTCATTCTGCTGACTTTGTGTGCAGTGGAGGTGTCTGGGTGGGGAGATGGGCTGTGGGTTTCCCTAGGCCAGGGCGAGTTCCGTAGGCAAGGCCCCACCGTAAGGCAGGCCATGTGGCACCCCAGCCCACCTCTGTAGAGTGCCAAGTACACCTAGTCATGGCCCTGTGTCATCTATGTGTACAGATGTCCTCCATAGCCTTGCAGGCCATTTCCCAGGAATTGAACAGTGGAGCCCAAGAGCGCGGCGTAGTGCAGGGGGTTTCTGTGTCTGTCGTGTCCGCCAACGGTAGCGGTAATGCATGCACTCAACATGTCTCTCTTCTGTCTTCCCCCCTCTTTTTGTGGTCTCCCTGTTCTTGTGTGCATTAGCATCATCAGGCGGAGGAGCAGTGGCACCGGAGCACAAGGGTGCTGCATCCCACATGGCACTGGAGGGCGACACTACGGAGTCTGAATTCACCAGTGGGACGGAGGGCGAGGGGAGCTCCACGGCGGGGACAGCAGCTGAGACCAGCGACACGGACTCATCCTCTGATGGGAGCTCCCTTGTGGTGGTGGCAACATCTGTGCCCCCCGCATCTACAGGTACAGCCGCCACCCCCCCTACCAGCACTGCCCTCCCAACAGCCCCTCAGCCTTTGCCCCGTGCCAGCTCACCCAGGAGGGTGGGCATCCCCTTCGCCCCAGGCACCTCAGGCACTTCCCCAGTCACCCCTGCTGCCCTCAGTCCCTTACTGTTGGGCAGTCTACCATTTTGAATGCCATCCAGGGTGTAGAGAGGCAGTTGCAACAAACAAATGCAATCCTAGAGGGCATTCATTCTGGTCAGGCGGCCCTTCACCAAGCTTTTCAGACTCGGGCCTCAGCACTGATGGCAGCCATTGTCCCCGTCTCTAGCCTCCCCCTCCAACTTCCTCCACCCTGACCCAATCCCCTGTACCTCAGCCTATCCCAAGCGCACCTACAGACCAACATGCACACAACTCAACACCCAAGGGTCGCTCAGGCAAACATAAGCACCACACATCCCACAGGCATTCCCGCAAGCATCACACACATGCAGACACAGCAACATCCACTGCCTCCACTGTGTCCCCCTCCTCCTCGTCTCCCTCCTCCCTCCCAGTCTCGTCTACACTCACACCTGCATGCACTACATCTCCAGCCACAACGTCCCTCTCCAGCACACCCACCACCACACCCCGCTCACGTGTAGTCACCACCCCCACTACCATTCACACGTCCCCTGTGTCCTCTCCCAGTGTGTCTGTGACGCCCCCTCCCAAGATATACAAACGCAGGCACACACCCAACCAACAGTCATCCACCTCACGACAGCCTCCAGCGCATGCACCTTCACCCAAAGTCACCAAACGTACACCTTCTACAACCACCACCTCTTCCTCCACTCCCAAACCCCCTCCAGCTACCCGTCCCAGTGTGTCCAAAAAACTTTTCCTGTCCACCCTTGACCTCTTTCCCACACCTCCCCCACCCCGTCCATCTCCTAGGTCCCGAACTAGCACCTCAGCCACAACATCTCCGGGACCAGTGGTTCCTGTAGTCACCGGAATCTGGAGTGCACCAGCCACCAGGGCAGCCAGTGTGGCACGGAGCCACAGCACAGACAGTCCCCCACCTGTGAAGCATCAGAAGTTGGCCAGTGTGCGGCAGGAGAGGGGGAAGACTCCAGCCACCAAAGCCGCTCCTAGGGGTACAGATGGGAGTGTGGAGTCAGCTGTGACACCTTCCAAGGTGGGGAAGGGCCAAAAGAAACCCGGCAAGTCTGGGAAGAGCAGCACGGCGGAGAAGACCAGCATCATCCCCGCTGCCCAGGAGGCCACTGCCAGTACCAGCCCAGCTGCCCAGGAGGCCACCGCCAGCACCAGCCCAGCTGCCCAGGACCCTACCGCCAGCAAAAGCCCCGCTGGGCCATGAAGGACCGCCAGCAAAAGCCCAGTTGGGCCATGAAGGACCGCCAGCAAAAGCCCTGTTGGGACATGAAGGACCACCAGCAAAAGCCCTGTTGGGCCATGAAGGACCGCCAGCAAAAGCCCCGTTGGGACTTGAAGGACCGCCAGCAAAAGCCCCATTAGGCCATGAAGGACCGCCAGCAGCTGAGACCCTGTAATGGAGACCGCCATCTCAAGCACCGCTGAACAGGGCACCGACATCTCAAGCACCGCTGAACAGGGCACCGCCATCTCAAGCACCGCTGGCCCATGAGCGGCAAGGGCACTGACGCAACTGAGTCCGTCACAGGGTGAATGATGCACTCTGGGCACCATGCCCCCTCCAGAATCAGTGGAGAGATACATCCACTACCTCTGTCCCTGGCAGGATGAAGCACTCTGGGCACCATGCCCCCTCCAGAACCAGTGGAGAAAGGCATCCACTCCCTCTGTCCTTGGCAGGATGAAGCACTCTGGGCACAAAGCCCCCTCCAGAACCAGTGGAGAAAGGCACCCACTTGTGAGACTGTGGCTTTGCACTCCCCAGGATTGAAGAGTGGGCAAACAAACCACTGTAGAGACTTGAGAGACTGTGGCTTTGCACTCCCCAGGATTGAAGAGTGGGCAAACCACCCACTGTAGAGACTTGAGAGACTGTGGCTTTGCACTCCCCAGGATGGAACAGTGGGCATGTGGCCCCCTCGTGGATTTGGCGTTGTGCACTCAAGCGGCTGAGGTGCCCCCCCTGTCCCTCCCCCTGAGGTGCCTGTTTTGTTGTTGTCTGATGCCCCTGCAGTGTTCTCTCCGTCATGGTCGGGGATCTTGTGTGGGCCTCGCCCATACCGTGTGGTCCCAGTGTTCCACGGACTTTGTTAGAACACTACCTGGACTACTATGCTTGGTATATATTATGTACATGGTGTATATACATATTTCTGCCTACTTGCTTTTAATATATTCCAATGGTTACACTCATTTTCTATTGTCTTTGCATTCTTCCGGAGGGTTTGGGGGGTGTAACCGTGATGTATTGATATGCATTAGTGTGTGTGTTGTAGTGGGAGAGGGTGTGGGTGGGGGTGTTGCGTGTGTGTCCCTGTTTTTTCCCTCCCCCCTCCCCTGTGTCGTAGGTGCAGTACTCACCATGTTCTTCGCCTCCGGCATTCGTGCTCCTGGTAGAGGAGCAGGAAGACTATTGCAGGTAGAATTTGGAGTTCCGGGTCCATGGCGTCCTCGTTCCTCGTGGAGTGTGTAGAGGTGAGCGTTTTCCCTTCGAGATTCCTTTTTCCGCCGTGTTTTTATCCGCGGTGAATCCGCCCCAGAAAAGGTGGCGGATTGGCCTGTGATAATAGAGTGGGCGGTACATTGTCCTCCGCCTGTTTGTTGGCGGTGACCGCCGCGCTGTTTGTTTGTACCGCCGTGGCGGTCGAAGTGTTAAAGTGGCTGTCTTTGTTGGCGGTTTCCGCCACGGTCGTGATTCCAATTTTTTTACCGCCGGCCTGTTGGCGGTCTTACCGCCGCTTTAACACCGACCGCCAGGGTTGTAATGACCACCTTAGTCATCAGAGGAGGGATTGCTAGCGCAGGTATTTTAATGAAAATTATTAATGAGTGTTTATGTATTCTGAGTAATGGACTGCATAGAATATGTAATAACGATAGAAAAATAATGCATGCATTTGAAAATGTGATCACGATGAGTGGCCACCAAAGTTTACGAAGTGTACTCATTAGTAGTTGATTAATATGAAATGTTGAGTATAGGTTTGACTAATGTAGTAATGTGTCATATAAAGGGCTATGTATTATGTATTAGCTTTATTAATTGTAGACCTTAACTTAGCGGAGGTCTTAGCTTAGTTGGCAGGCCTCATGTCAAGCTGTATTTCTTAACGTCTAGTAAAATGGCTGTCCTTGAGAGTTAAACTGCGATTTTCCATTGTATTGTGTAAATGTGTTCGTAGCGGAAAGTCTTTCCCATGAGAACCAACTGTTAGAAGATGTTGTTCTTGCTAAATGTAACAATTTGTATGTAATGTGTGTGAGACTGACTTTCTCAGGTGAAGAACAATGGAGATACTGACTGGAGTAGAAGCCGCAGCAATATTGTTACCTGACGAGCCGGATGATGAGGAGATTGCAGGAGCAACCAATCAGCGACATGTGAATGGAATAGTGGTAGAATTAATAGATTTGAAGTTTTAATTTTATTGAACAAAGTGTGAACATGTGATCTCTTGACCAATAGGGACTTGGGAGTAGTTTAGGAAATTTAAGTTAGCCGGACTGCACTGAGAAGAAACCGACATTCGAGTCATTACGCTTTTGCCTTGGGGCATTTCTCTCTGTTCTTCTTGAGGGTTTACCTCTATTCTTTTGAGCTGCTTTAAGACTTTGCCTTTTCTGAACTTTGATGTTGAATCCTGAATTCTTGCTGACAAAACCGATGTCCTGATGACGAAGACTATCTTAGCCTGCCGATCCAATTGAGGAGAGGTATTAATGCACAAATGTGTTTGTTAGAATGTGTAATAGTCCAAGCTTTAAATAGATTGCGGTTCTTCTGTCAATTTGGACAGCCAGTGTTGTTTCTGTATGTGTATCATTTGATTTTGAGATTAACTTACGTGACATTAGCATTGTTAATATAGGGAAATAAATGTTCTAACTTTTACAAAAGGTGTGGTTATTCATGACTAAAAGGTCATGGTGTGTGACAATTACTGACTCCAATGATTATTAATGTCATTGATTATTGTTGATTATTGATATTGACAATTGATTATTCAGCTGCATGTACTGGAGTTATTGTGGGATCATCTTAATTGCGAGTCAAAAGTTTCATCGACCTATTTGTTTCCCCTTGTAAGTTTACTTATTAAGGTCAGATGCGGTAACAGGTTGAAGCTTGCATAACCCATAGCTGAAGATAGGTACTAACTATTTAGCTGAGGAGGACTATCCCACAGACCACGGATATTTCCGTATAAGGTAATTAGTGTACCTTTTGCAAGTGCGAGAGAGATACTCAGGAGACCTGTAAAGTTAGTGCCTTACCAACGTTGATGACGCTATGTTGTAGGACTCTTACCATGGGGGGTAAGACTGCTGGTTTTTGGGCAGCAGCACCACCATGTGTGGGTGACAGTCATTCCTTCACTGGTTGGAAACTTTTGGCCTAACCACTTTGGCTAGCTAGTAGCAGTTCACCCAAAACTTCAAAGTAAAGGTGATTTGTGGCAGCCTAGAACACATGACACTCGGACTCCTCAGGGAAGTCGCAGTTGGAAGATCTTGCCCCTTTCATTTACACAAGTCTCACACGAACAAAAGCCGACAAAGAGGTGCAGGACAGTTTTCAATGTATTCATTGAAGGAACTGCATTCTATGACAAAAAAATATAAAATTAGATTATTAGGAGGATTAAATTTATCACAGTGCTGATTGTGACCATTTGTGAAAAACAGATAAGCAGTCCCAGCATATTGTAATAAAAATATATCTACAAATCCCTACGTTCACTTCTGGCATCTACGTGAGAGCATAGCAGTGATAGCCCTTTGTGCCCATACTAGTCCCTGGAATTAACTTGCGCCTCATACCTGAAAACAGGGATCTGCCCGTCGTCTCCTCAGTTGGCTGTAGATACAGGGCTGAGGTCAGCAAAATTGTAATGAAGTGGCACACAGCGTAGGATGGCTCCTCTGGTAGTAATGTCCTCTCTAACCTTCTTTGCCTGTGTGTTGTTTTCATAACAAAACATGGTGTGTTCTGAGGACTGGGCTAACGTGATAATGCATCTAAGTGTCGAAGGCTGGCTCTGCACTCTTGTGGTAGCAATATTAGATAAACTATCAGGTACAGCCTTGAGCAGAGGCACAGTGTGAAATGTCATTCAAGGGAACTAACAAAAACACTTCTGCAGAATAGCAGATCATTAGGAAAAAAAAGCATCCCCACTAAAAGCAAGGCATGCTAAAATGAATTAAAATGAATAAATTAAATAAAGACATGTAGCTAGGTAAAAGGACACAGGCCACAAGCCTAAGCTAAAATAAGTGTGCCTAAGCATGGCGCTAAAATTAACCCACAACAAAACCATGGATGAATTTGTTGATAGACTGGATATACTCATAAAACACAGCAGATTCAATTAATTTATTGACAAAAAAGCAATATGTCTAAGAAATATTGACAAATGCTTGTCAGACTCATTCATATGACGAATGCTGAGAGAAACTCTTAGGCCCTCATTATGAACACGGCAGTAAACACCACACCGCCGGCGGTAACAACCGCCAACAGACATGCGGTCCGAACCGCCAAATAATGAACCAACTGAAACACAGGCATCCTGAAAACTACTCACCTCCAGCAGAGGAGTGCCGACAACGATGGCAGAGCCCGCCCACAGGTCAACGGAAAGGCCCTACCCACCCATCAAATAATGAAGCACTAGACCGCCGTCAGTTCTGGGGCGGGAACCACCGCCACGCAAAGCCAGGTGGAAACAAACCAAATATAAGGAAACACTCACCCGAGGCCCACAGAACACGCCGAAGCAGACATGGAGAGAGAGTTGCAGATCATGCCAGCCCTGCTCCTTGTCATATACCTTCACGACCGAGACTGCCAACGAAGACAACGACGGTAAGTATAGCAACCTAATGAACAAGGGAAGAAAGGGCACAGTTACATACCCACCCACTCCACCCACTTTGCAACGCTCCGACAAACCTTCACAGCAGCACAAGCCATATACCCCACAGCAAGAGGTACTTACCTGACACAAAGCAAACTCAACCTGCCCAAAGTACATACATGTACCCACACCCACAAACATTGAAACGAGAGACCACGGATCCAGAGTGTGCCTCAAACAACACAGGCCACACATTAACCTTTATTATGCTGACTGAGCAACAGAAGTGCATAGAAGGCCAATGGCTAATCCATACTAAAAGAAGGCCGATGGGCCATAATGGTCCCGACTTGACTCCCACTAGTGCAACGGTACTCCACCTTTTAGGGGCAACAATGGGGCATCCAGGCACCTCAGGGAACAGGGGCAGGGGTGGTGGGGGTGGGGATTTATGACTGGGGGGGCTTAGATTTATGTTTGGAAGGTGGAGGGGTTTGGGTTTGCCCTTGGAAGGTGGGGGAGTGGGCTTGGACCGGAGGGGGCAGATGGACCTGGTTCAGCACGGGGCTTCTTCCTCTCTGGGGAAGGGGCACGGGAATGGGAAGGGGGGACAGGGGCGGGCAGTGACGTGGGAGGAGTGGAAAGGGCAAGGAGGTGAGCACGTTTAGGGACGAGACGAGTTGGGCCAGTGGGTTGGAATAGGTCAACACGGGAGAGGAAACGTTTCTTAGGTGCAATTGGGGTGGACTTGGAGGAAGGCGTGGGAGTGGAGGTAGAGGGAGTGATCGTGACAGGTGTAGGTGTGCATGACGTGGCTGCAGGTGACTGGACAGTATGCTGAGGTGTGGTGGATGTGTGATGGGTGTGTGTTTTGGTGCGTTTGAGTGTCTTGGGAGGAGGGTGGTGGACACAGTGGGACAAGACAGGCTTCCAGTGTAAATGGATGTTGTCTGGGTGTCTGCAAGTCTGGTGATTATGCTGCATGTGTCAACTAAGGTCGTTGTGGTGAGTGCAGGTGTGGTGTCTGGGGTGCATGAATGGACGTGTGCTATTGTGGTGACTACAGGAACAGGGTCAGCAACATTGAATGAGGGTGCAGTGCCTATGGGTGTGCATGTACAGAGGACAGACAGGGATGCGGAAGAGGTGGACACACTGGGGAAAGTGGATGTTGGTGTGTGTGCATGTGTATGTTGGCTGTGTGCATGCTTGTGGTGGGAGGTGTGGTGCTTGTGTTTTGACGTGTGCTTCTTGTGTGTTGAGGTGTGTGCGTGCGTGTCAGAATGTGTGCTTTGGATGGGTGAAGGGAGTGGGGTGCTGGAAGGGGTAGAGGTGGTTGGAGGGGGGACTGAATGACCAATGACACTAGCTGCCATCCAAGAGGAGACCAGAGCCTGACAAAATCTCTGTAGGCCAGACACAGCACCGTGAATGCCATCCAGATAGGCATTGGTCTGCTGCACTTCTGATGCTAGCCCCTGGATGGCATTGACGATGGTTGTCTGCCCTACAGAGATGGATCTCAGGAGATCAATAGCCTCCTCCGTGAGGGCAGCAGGACTGACTGGGGCAGGGAATGAGGTGCCTGGGGTGAAGGAGACGCCCACCCTTCTGGGTGAGCGGGCATGGGCAACTCGGTGGGGAACAAATGGGAGGGCGGTGATGATATGGGGCATGGCGGAAGATGACACAGTAGGGGTGGGCCCACTAGGGTCCGCCACCACCAGGGAGCTCCCATCGGAGGAGGTATTAGAGTCCCTACCTCCAGTGGTAGTTGCCTCCCTCGTGGTACTCCCCTTGTCCTTCAACCCACTTGTCCCCTTGGCGTCGGACGACTCTACCTCCGAGGATCTGTGGGCCGCTGCATCCCCACTCGCCGGTGCCTCAACTCCCTCGCCAGATGATGCTGATGTACACAGACAACACAAGAAAACAGGGATGGGGAGACAAAACAGGAGAGACAATTGTAAATAGCTGAATGGAGGTACATTAGTGGTTCACACATACACCCACCCAGAAAACCTTCCACCAGTCAGCACCTACAGCTATACGCATGGCTATGCCCCTGACTAGTGGCCAGAACCCTGCTCTACAGCCATTCCCCAACTAACTTAAGGACCTGACGTACTTCAGACGTGACCCAAACACCCCTACTCCCCATGGGGGCCATTATGTAGATGGACATCAGTCACAGTCCCTGCCACTAGACAGCATAAATACAAATGCACACACACACACATCCATAAAGGGGCCAAAATATGGTATATGTACTCACCCCCTTGTGACTGCTGTGCAGCCTTCAAACGCCCATCCAGGTCTGGGTACGCCACGGCCAGGATGCGTTGCATAAGGGGGGGTCAGTGCCCGACGGGCACCCCTTCCTCATTGGGAGGACTTCCCCACCTGGGCCTCGCAGATCTTCCTCGCCCAGCGCCGCAGGTCCTCCCACCTCTTCCTGCAGTGGGTGCTCCGCCGGTTGTAGACCCCCATGGTCCACACTTCCTTGGCGATGGCATGCCAAAGTCCCCTCTTCTGGTGGGCACTGAGCTATATGGGACACGCAGAAAAGTAACACTGAGGTCAGACACTGGCCAATCATATACAGCTGGCTATACGTCCACTATGGGACGGACGTTTCAAACAGCCTAACAGCACACGCAACATGTCAGTAACCCTGGACCATACAGTGTCACATGTGCACACATTAATGCAGCCAACACCCACCACTACACTACATCCATGCCCTCCAATCCTCCTACTCACCTGTACCTCTGGCTGACCGTAGATCTTGGCGTACAGGGGCAGGACCCCATCCACGAGCTTCTCCAATTCCTCTTTGGTGAAGGCTGGGGCCCTTTCCCCTGCAACACGTGCCATTTCCATGACCAGAGGCAGGACACAGCAGTACACTCAGTGGAGTACCTGCATGCACGAGATCAGGGAGTCAAGTGAAGTTGGGGTATGAGCTCGCGTTTGCACCGCAGCCGTGTGCACCATCACCACCAGCGGCAATCATGATACGCTAACATTGCCCATTGACAACCATGTTAACTAATGAATTTGTGCACGGGAGTAAACGCCGCCTTACGCTATTTCGCCAACCGCTAGCGGTATGAGGTCACTTCCACCACAACACTTCTGGATTACAGGGGGCAGACATTTTGGCCTTAACTACGCAGTTGTAAAACCCTCATCTATACAATGCAGGCCCTATGGTCCCCTAAACACCCATAGGCAGGTAACAATATACATTACCTCACCTGACCAGTCCTGATATATCATTGTGGTCATATTGCTGTAATGTCACACACACTAAGCATTAGTGTCGTCGACAATCATGCCAGCAGTGCTGAATGAAAAACAATGTGTGCAGATGTATGTGTGTTCCTCACACGTGTTTTCAACTCCTCCTAGGTTCAGACCTTTGTGGCAAGCAAGGGCCCATCAATGTACAGACCACTTGTTGATTTGCGGACCATGGTGGAGCATCACATCATTATCAATTACAGACTCACTCGTGCAACTATTCATAAACTTTGTGCATTACTAGATCCAGCACTGACACCAGCAAATCGTAATCAGCATGCCATCCCTACTGAAGTGCAGGTGCTCTCTGCACTCCATTTCCTGGCCACTGGCTCATTTCAAGTGATAGTGGGCATGGGTGCAGGTTTTTCACAGCCAATGTTTAGTATAATACTGTCAAGATTCCTGAATACATTTGTACAACACCTACAGTCCTATGTGAGGTTTCCCCAAAGTGCTGACCTCCCTGCCATCAAGTCAGACTTCTATGCCTTTGCCAACATACCCCATGTGATAGGTGCCATCGATGGCACCCACATAGCTATCATCCACCCAAGAGTCAGTGAACAGGTGTACAGAAACAAGAAGAACTTTCATTCCATGAACATTCAAATTGTGTGTACTGCAGACCAGTACATCTCACAAGTGAATGCCATGTTCCCTGGTTCAGTCCATGATTCCTTTGTGCTGAGGAACAGTAGTGTGCGACACAAGATGGAACAACTACAAGAGGACAGAGGGTGGATCATAGGTAGGTGTTTCTGACACTTATTGCCACACAGCAGACAGTCAGGCTGTCTGCCTCTGAGGGTTGTCAATGAAAGTCCTGTTTTGCACGTTTTTCTAGGTGATTCTGGCTATCCCAACTTGCGTTGGCTCCTGACACCAGTGAGGAATCCTGGAACAGATGCAGAGAGGAATTACAGTGAGGACAATATACGTACTAGGAGGGTGATAGAGTGCACAATAGGTCTCCTGAAGGCTAGATTTCATTGCCTACATATCTCTGGCGGTTCCCTGGCCTATGGGCCTGAAAAGTTGTGTAGAATAGTGGTGGCCTGCTGCATGCTGCACAACGTGGCTGTGAGAAATTCTATCCCCCTCTTGGAGGAGGAGGGTGCTGTATATCCAGACCAGCTTCCTCAGAGAGGGGATGAGAGTGATGGTGATGATGAAGAGGGGGAAAATGTAAATGGACCCATCTGATACAACGCTACTGGACGAGATCCTGAAGGTCGAGCCACAATTATTCGGGGCACAGGTGCAGCACACACCCATTGGCAGGAAGATGGAGCTATGGCAGACAATAGTGAACAAGGTCAATGCAGTGGGACACCATCCACGCACCAGGGACGACATCCGCATGAGATGGATCCACCTGCGTAGGATGGTCAGGTCCCTGGCATCCAGGCACACATTGCAGTCCAGAAGACTGGGGGAGGACCTCTACCAACACAACCCGACTACACTGACTTGGAGGAAAAGGTACTGGCCATTCTGCACCTTGAGGGACTCACTGGGCTCACTGGAGGAATGGATTTGGGTAAGTCATCTACAATTACCCCATACCCATCACACCTGGAATGCATGTACCACCTCACCCCTCCAACTACCACCCGGACCACAACCCCACCCAGGCCACAATCATTACATCCAGTCACCCTGAATGCCCACAAACCCACTAATAGGCCCACATCCCTCCCCCTGTGCACACCCACCCACTCCTGCAAGGAATCACAATGGCCTACAGCACTCACAATGCACCTCCACATCCTAAGCAAAAAAGCAATGCTAACCTCACAAACGCAACCTGCATGGCCCCAAAGTGTGAAACCTGCACAAACCTGCCCAGTCTGTTTAGGCACTATTCTTGCACAACACAGCGGGCAGCTAAATGCTGGAAGACATATTGAGGCCTATGCAAGTAAATGTTTGTCTTAGAGTGAACATGCTTATTGACAACCTGAAAAAGAAAGTTTAGCAGTGGTGTGGGACTGTGAACATTTCCATGTGTTCTTGTGTGGAAAACCTTTCACGCTTGTGACAGATCATCAAGCACTGCTGACTATCTCTGGCAATCCAAAAGCCAAAATGCATCCACGCATTCAATGTTGGGGTCTATGTTTGCAAGAGTACAACTATACGATTCTGGATCGTCCAGGGAAAGATCAAAATCCTGCCAACTAGTTCACAAGAGTGGCTATACAATGTCAAGGTAACCCATCTAAGACCGTGGAAGCCTACATAAACTTCATTGTGAAGTCAAACAAGTAAAATAAATGATTACAGATCAGTCATGGTATTAACATGCTCGCCCTCTTACCAGTGACAGTTAGTATCAGAAAATAGAAAAATAACAAAGATGAACTATCTGTGACACAAAAAGGAATTATCCCGACAGGTTCAAGAATTGTCATTCTGTGGAGTCTGCAAAAACATGTGATTGAAGTGGCCCATGAAGGACATTGTGGAATCGTTGCCACCAAAACAAGCTTTCTGAGATCGGGTCTGGTTTCCTCATCTCGATGAAGAGGCTGAAAAAGAGTTGAAGCTCTGTCATCTATGTAACTGCCTGTCATCGAAAAGTACTCAACGCCACTTCAATATGTCAGAGTTGCCAAAGCATGCCTGGGAAAGGATTGCTGTTGACATTTTTGGTCCCCTTGACAATGGACATCACCTGATTGTAATCGTGGATGAATACGCTTGCTTCCCATTAATTGAAGATCTCTTGTGTATCACTCAGGACAGAGCCATTGAGAGATTAGATGGCATCCTTGTAACATGGAGCATTCTTCCGATTCTGAAAACTGACAATGGCCCATCTTTTAATAGCAGAGAATTCAGAGACTTCCTCAATCTGCGTAATGTGAAGCATCAGAAGAGCACAACTCTTTGGTCACAGGCTTACGGTCTCATTGAACACTTCATGAGTACGTTAAAGAAAGCTGTTCAGCGTGCTGCATTAGACAAGCTCAAAACTGTCTTGAATTCTACTTTCCAAGTTTACAGTTCAACTCCTCACTTGACCATAGGTAAAAGCCCTGCAACTTTGATGTTCGGGAGAGACATGATGATCAAGTTACCTCCGTGGACCAACACCAGATCCCGAACTGACACAGAGACAGGTACAACAGACTTGTGCTGTAAACAGAAAATTAAAGGTATCGGCCAACAAATGGCAACATGCAAGGAACATTATCTTCACCTAAGGAGATCAAGTGCTTGTTTGCCAGCCACAAAGACGTAATTCTGATGCTCCTTTTGATCACAAGCCATTTCATGTTGTAACCAAGGTACAGGAAAGTCTATCAAACGAGATTCCTTGCACTTCAAACATGTGGCTCAAAGCTCGACAGACACTAATATCAATGTAGAGGCTCAGAGAGAACAGTTAGAGAATCCCAGACTGCCATTGCTCTTACATCACCGAACCAGATCATGCACACTGTTATTACTGATTCCCACTTTCCAAAAACAAGACCCGGACGAGTCATCAAAGTGCCAAGAAGGCTCATTGAATAGTTACAATGTGTATATGTTGTAAAAACAAAAATATTTTTTTATTTCACACAGGGGGAGATGTTGTGTCTTGTGAGTGTGTATGATGGTACATTTTTGGATCCTGAAACACTTGGTAGGATGATTACATAAGTGTTAGAATGTGGTGAAGTGAATGCAAGTTTAGAACATTGAGGGGCATGTTTATACTTCCTTTGCGCTAAATTAGTGTAATTTTTTTTACTCTAATTCAGCACAAACTAAACTCCATATTTATATTTTGCCGCTAGACCTCTCTAGCGTCAAAATATAGGAGTTAACGTCATTTTTTGGATGCGTGAAACCACCTTGCGTCAATGAGATGCAAACTAGGCTTTCCCGTCCAAAAAATGACTCCAAGCCCCTAGCGCCATACTTATCCATCTGTGCAAAAAAGACGCATGGGGTGAGGAGGTGGTCCTAAAAAATAACGTTAACCCCTTTTTGCGTCAAAGTTTAACGTCTGAGTCTGACCAGGTGTTAAAATGAGGCACATACACCACTAAATAAGGAAAAATCACCTAAGGAACATTTGCTACCTCCAGGAAAACATGGAAGTTGTACTGCTCCAGCTAGGCACACACCGTAGTTGTCCACAACCACAGCTGATACCTCCACCTCCACAACAGCAACCCCAAACACCACAATGACACCCACAAAGGCAACGCAGGAGGCAGGAGAGGATAGTTCGGCAGAGGACAACCCTCCTTGGCCTCAGGGAGCAAGACATCATCAGGACTTACCGTATCAACCTGGGAGTTCATTCTATGCCTGCTGAACCACATTGCACCAGACATCACAGCAAGGCTGCAAACTTCCTACAACATACCACCCATCACAAAACTCCTCACTGTATTGCATATGCTGGCTTCTTGATCATTTCAGACAACAGGGGCACTAGTGGCTGGTGTCTCACAGCCATCAATATCTGTTTACCTGCCTAAGGTCCTAGATGCCATTATCCACCTCGCACCCCACCACATTTTCTTCCTAAACACCAAGCAACTGCAGCAGGAGACCAAACAAGGATTCTATCTGATTGCTGGCTTTCCGCAATGGACTGCACCCATGTGCGACTAGA
This sequence comes from Pleurodeles waltl, assembly GCF_031143425.1. Classification (NCBI taxonomy): domain Eukaryota; kingdom Metazoa; phylum Chordata; class Amphibia; order Caudata; family Salamandridae; genus Pleurodeles; species Pleurodeles waltl. The sequence goes on from NC_090442.1 coordinate 292,363,269, forward strand.
GCCACCTGCAGCTACGGAACACATCTACAGGAACTGCAAGCACACACATTCCATAAATGTGCAGGCCATTGTGGACCACTGTGGGCTCTTCACCAACATCTCAGCCAAGTACTCCGGCAGCGTCCATGATGCTGACATATTCTGGCACTCCACCATCAACCAGCGTTCCACGATGGACAATGTAGCAATGGCCTACTTGTCGGTAAGTCAACCAACCAAGCAATACACGCACAACACACCAACGCTGTAGGACAAACAACATACACACCACAACAAAGACTCATGGGCATGGGACCACAGACTTACTGGCAACAACACATATGCAACATGCCGCAATACACAACAATGATTGGACATCACAAAAGCAGACACCCACATGTTTCTAATACAGCTGCAAACTAACAGCCACACCATGTGAAGGACAGGAAGAGATATGTATGCTTTGCATACAGAAGAAGACCACAAACCACTACACGTGTCTACTGGTTGACTAATAAGTATACTTCACACATAATAGACCAAACCATCAATATCTCTGCCATGTCAAATAAAGTCACACCTAGGCACATCCCCACCTCATTCATGGTGTGCAAGACTCAGGCACAATCCACATCAAATCACACCCAAGTGGTGTGAACCACATCTACATCCCATCTACAGATGCCTAACATACCTGTAGGCTGCACATACATCTGTCAAATGCATCGAATTTCACACATTGGAAGACTAATGTACCTGCCATCATAAACAATGAGGCCGAATCATGAGAAATGGTGACACAACTACTCAACTGACACTTCACATGCCCCACTTAGTGGCCCATAACCCCATCATGCCTGTACTATAGACTATCAGTAGTACACCATGGTGCAGATTCACTGCTAAACTGAAATGTACATGAATGCCGCAGTAGGCCCCAGTAGGAGTATGGAGGACATGACTGGCCATACATGCACTCAACTAAGTGACCCAATAGAAATATAGCAGGTGCCCCTCCTAAAGTCTGTACTGTGCATGTGTAGTAAGTCTGGCAAATTACTATGAAGATAGGACATACACTGGTACCAAATGTGATCATAGTGCCAAAATATGATACAAACCCATGGACACCTGGACACTCATCTTGAGTTTGTTGACTGGCATAGGGCGCTTATCTAAGTTATACCACAGTAAGACCACCATTGTGGTCTAAACACTGCCGGCTAAATTAGGAGTTCACTGCTGGGCCTTTCAGTGGAAACATAATTTTCCGTATGCAGAGCCATCTGGAAAGAGGCCCAAAACACTGCAGCTGGTTTGTAAGTGATCGGGGTGCAATGTGGTGCTGTGGCGGGTGCAGCAGAACCGGTAGCAGTTAGTACTGCATGTAATTTGTGCATTGGAAAGTGCTACAGGACTGTCCATGTGGGACCCGCCACTGCCCATGTCAAGTGCATGGCCAGTGCAGGGGCCTCCAGGAGGTATCGGACACCCCCATACTGCCAGCCCTTGCATGGCGGTGGAACCACCATGCAAAGGCTGGCAGAATATTGAGTCCAAATCTAAAGGGCCTGTGCTGCTTGCAGTGCTGCCCAGGCAGATGAAGACTGCCAGGCAGCTGGCTGGTGGCAACCTGCCAATGTTGGCTGTTCAAACATGGTGGGTCCACCACGGTCATAATGTGGGGGTCATACTGCCACAACCGTAGCCATCCAACTGCCACTGTGAGTCTGGCATACTTGAGAACACTAGGGGGCATATTTATACTCTGTTTGCGCCAAATGTGCGTCAAAAATTTTGACGCACATTCGGTGCAAACCCTGCCCCATATTTATACTTTGACGCCCGACCCCGCGGAGTCAAAATCCCACCATGTGCGTAATGTTTTGGAAGGGAGAACCTTCCTTGCGTTAATGATATGCAAGGTAGGCGTTCCCTTCCAAAAAATGACTTTAAGGCCTGTGCGCCTTATTTACACCCCAGCATCATTTTGACGCACAGGAGGGTGTGGGCCTTAAAAAATGGCTCACAGCCTGTTGTGCGCAGTTTTTTAACGCCTGAGTCAGGGCAGGCGTTAAGGGACCTGTGGGCTCGGAAAGAGCCCAGAGGTGCCCTTCCCTGCCCCCAGGGACACCCCGTGCCACCCTTGCCCACCCCAGGAGGACACCCAAGGATGGAGGAACCCATCCCAGGGTAGTAAAGGTAAGTTCTGGTAAGTATTTTTTTTCGTTTTTTTTTAAGTGGCATAGGGGGGCCTGATTTGGGCCTCCCTACATGCCACTATGCCCAATGACCATGCCCAGGGGACATAGGTCCCCTGGGCATGGCCATTGGGCAAGGGGGCATGACTCCTGTCTTTGCTAAGACAGGAGTCATGTCAATGGAGGTTGGGCATAAAAAAAATGGCGCAAGTCCGGTTTGAGGCCTGATTTTTGTCTCAGACCTGACTTGCACCATTTTTTGACACATAACCCCCATTTTCCCATACGCCGGCGCTGCCTGGTGTGAGTCATTTTTTTTTACGCAGACCAGTTCGCAGCGCCGGCTAACGTCATTCCATAAATAAGGCGACCGCATGGTGCGTTGGACTGGCGTTAGCCGGCGGTAACATTTTTGAGGCACAACTGCGTTGGCGCAGTTGTGCATCAAAAAGTATAAATATGGCCCTAGATATGTAATGAGGGCCAAGATGGTTGACACATCCACCATCTGCCACAAAGGCCCACTAAGTGTTGCGCTGCATGCGTAATGCCACATGCTGACATCAACGGAATAGGCTGGCTTTGTAGGGAAATTATGCTGGCCACACATCAGACACCATTGTGCTTTAAGGAGGTGGTAGCCTTCATCCAATATGAGGACCCTGCTACTTAAATGGACTACACATAACATGTATCATACATGACGAGCACACATATTGCAATCCAGATTGTCACATACAGGTCCTTGAGGCAGTACCCAAGAATGATATGTACATCAACACAGTCAAAATGTACCATATCATGAGAGCTGGAACATACACAACACCACAGTCACCACTCAAACGGCAACCAACCACTGTCATGGATTATTCATGGTCCCTCTCAACTCTACACTAAATTTCTCTCTCTTATCTTTGCAGCTGACCAAGGTTATGGTATACAGCCGAGGGTCATGACCCCATTTGCCAATCCAGATACCAATGAACAGCATGCCTACAATGTAGCACACTGGAAGACACACAATGTGGTGGAGAGAAGGTTTGACATACTCAAATCCCAGTTCAGGTGCTTGGGCATGACAGGAGGAAGCCTCCTGTATGCACCCCCACTGGTATGCAAGATCATACTGGTATGCTAAAACACTACAATCCTCTGATATACTTTGTAAGTTTCTCTTATATATTTTGTACATGTCGTTTTTTACCTGTGCCATCTGCCCTGGGACATGTGCCGCCCTAACCGTGTTATTGATAAAATTTTTACTACAGGCTTATCATGGGCAATTTTTCCCTACAAACTCCATTGAACTTTTCCAACTTTTGACAGACGCTTTTAGGTAAGATTTAGGCCCTCATTACAACCCTGGCGGTCGGTGTTAAAGTGGCGGTAATACCTCTAACAGGCCAGTGGTTAAAAAAATTGAATCACAACCATGGAGAAAACCGCCAACACAGACAGCCACTTTAACACTCCGACCGCCACGACGGTAGCAACAAACACCGCGGCGGTCACCGCCAACAGACAGGCGGAAGACAGTGTACCGCCCACACTATTACAAGGCACCAATCTGCCAGCTTTTCCGGGGCGGTACCCACCCCATCAAAAGCACGGTGGAAACACTATACAGAAGGGAAACCACTCACCTTTTGACACTCAATGAAGAACCAGGAAACCATGGAGCCCGAGTTACAGGTCCTGCCCATGTTGCTGTATCTATTAATACACCACGGAGTGGAAAGAAGGCGGCGGCCGTGAGAATGACGGTGAGTACTGCACCTAGCACACAGGGGAGGGGAGGAGGGAAAAGAGAGTGGCACACACACGCAAAATGCAACACCCCTACCCCCCATCCACAACAACACACACATATCCAAAAACATCACAGATACACCCCTTCACCCCCTGGAGGAATGCAAGGACAAAATGAAATGAGTTTAAGTAGTGTAATATTTGAACAATCAGATAGCCTAAGAGAACAGTAAATAATCAGTATACACAAATATTTATAGCAAATACACACGTCCATACACTGTCCCATGAAATGTCCGTGGACCAGTGGTCCCAAAAAGCATGGGCGAAGCCCACACATGACACCTGCCTCAAAACAAAGAGAACACTGCAGGGGCATCAGGTTGGAAAAAAAAACAAGCACCTCAGGGGGAAGGGGAGGGGGCACTTCAGCCGGATGATGGTATGATGCCACTACTCCTCGAGGGGGCTCGATGCCCACTGCTTGGTCCTGGGGAGTGCAAAGCCACAGTCTCTCAAGTCTCTCTAGTGGGTGATTTGCCCACTGCTTGGTCCTGGGAAGTGCAAAGCCACAGTCTCTCAAGTCTCTCTAGTGGGTGGGTTGCCCACTGCTTGGTCCTGGGGAGTGCAAGGCCACAGTCTCTCAAGTCTCTCTAGTGGGTGATTTGCCCACTGCTTGGTCCTGGGAATGCAAAGCCACAGTCTCTCTTAAGTCTCTCTAGTGGGTGGTGTGCCCACTGCTTGGTCCTGGGGAGTGCAAAGCCACAGTCTCTCAAGTCTCTCTAGTGGGTGGGTTGCCCACTGCTTGGTCCTCGGGAGTGCAAAGCTGCTGTCTCTCAAGTCTCTCTACTGGGTGATTTGCCCACTGTTTGGTCCTGGGGAGTTCAAAGCCACAGTCTCTCAAGTCACTTTAGTGGGTGGGTTGCCCACTACTTGGTCCTGGGGAGTGCAAAGCAACAGTCTCTCAAGTTTCTCTAGTGGGTGGGTTGCCCAGTGCTTGGTCCTGGGGAGTGCAAAGCCACAGTCTCTCTAGTGGGTGGGTTGCCCACTGCTTGGTCCTGGGGAGTGCAAGGCCACAGTCTCTCTAGTGGATGCCTTCTCCACTGGTTCTGGAGGAGGCTTTGTGCCCAGAGTGCTTCATCCTGCCAAGGACTGTGTTAGTGGATGCTTTTCTCCACTGGTTCTGAAGGGGGCTTTGTGCCCAGAGTGCTTCATCCTGCCAAGGACTGTGTTAGTGGATGCTTTTATCCACTGGTTCTGGAGGGGGCTTTGTGCCCAGTGATGCTGCACCTGGGGTGTGGCAGTTGACTTCGTCTCACCTGGTTGTCTCAGCCAAGCGATGTACCTGGAACAGGTAGCATGATACTCCATGGAGGCAGACCCACAATCCATCCTGCGGCGACTTAGGCCGCCAATTGCTGGTTCGTGTCAGTGCTGGTGGTGGTGTCTCAAGTGGCGTGTCCAGGATCCAGGACGTCACCTGCAGACTCTGACGACTGCACACTGGGGATGGGGATGACGTCCGACAGAGTGGCATCGGCTCTGCACGTGACTGTTGCGGTGGATGGAGACACCATACCGTCTCCGGCAGCCTTGGATGGCTGATCCTTGGGGAGGATGCTGCAGACTGACATTGTGGCAGCTGCGGTGCAGGTGGCGGTCGGAGCGGCGGTGGTGACTGTGGTGCATGTGGCTGACATCCCTGATGATTTGGTGGTCACCAGCCGACCAACAACAGGTGACATTGTGCCCAGAGGTGATGTGCCCTTTGGCTTGTGGCCCTTCCTCATCTTGACCGTCGCTGAAGGGACCTTGGCACTGTCCACTCGGTGTTTGTGCGAGGACTTGCTGGGTGGGTGGTGTGGCTGTTCCCTGCTGGAAGCCGGCCCCTTTTTGACCTTTGCAGGTGGTGGAATAGGGTGGTCCTTCTTTTCTGTCGTAGGCACACTCGCAGCTCTGACGGGTGCCCCCTTAGACCGTACTGGAGTAGCTGGGACCACAGCGGATGCAGATTTGCAGATTTTTCATTAAATGTTACATAGGTGAAACCGATGACCAAATGTGTTTTATTGTCCCTTGTGTATAAGTGTTTTGCTGCTAGCATGTCTGTCTGCAATTCTCGAAGAGTGCGTGTATGTTCAATTGTCCAGAATTTACTTGAAAAATCGGGATGTATTAATTCATATAAAGGTTTAATGCGTGTTGCATAATCAGGAATGTATGTTCTGCCAAAATTTAGAAAACCCAGCAATGATTGAAGTTTCTTAATCGTATTTGGTGGTTGTAGTTGTGCACATTTTTCTAAAAATTGTGGCGCTAGTCTCTTTCCTTCCCTCAACAGCTCATATCCCAGAAACAGGACGCTGAGGAAGGCAATTTTTGACTTCTTAAACTTAAATTTGTAGGCAAGTTTGGCAAATCCTATAACAATGCGGGCTACCCATCTCAAATGCTGTAGTAACTCATCATCCGTGAGATATGTATCGTCTACGTATGACAATGCTTCAGGGTCCATTTCGTGTAAAATAGCAGTCACACGAGCCGCAAACAGTCCTGGGCCGTTCTCATACCCCTGAGGCAAATGACAGAATTTTTTCTGGGAGCCTAATGCGCTAAAGCTTGTTAAGTCCCTGCTTTCGGGCGCTATATTCTGGCAGAAGAACCCATTTGAGATATCCAGAGTTGTTTTGTATTTTTTACGCACTATGTTGCTCATTAGTGCAGTGCTATGTGAGTTTTGTATAGCATATGTACGAGTATGTCCGTTTAAATGTCTGTAGTCTAAGACTATTCTATACGAATGGTCCGGCTTAGCTACAGGAAATAAAGGGTTATTCATCGGTGAGACACAGGGTTCAATCACACCCTGGTATTCTAATTGCGTGAGTATCTCTCTCACCGGTGCCCTTGCTTCATGTTTTATGGGGTACTGCGATTGTGGCTGAGGTTCACTTTTAATAGGAATGACATGATATGAAGAGTCCCTATCCCACCCTACGTGATTTCTATATAACACGGGTGCTTGTGGTAAAGCCCATTCTATAGAATAGGACTCAGCGAGTTCCTCTGGAACAAGGGGCGAGAAGGAAGGTTTAATAACCTCTTCTCCATATGGGCAGATGTGGACAAAATCAGGCGGCCAATCTTGTTCGGCCCAACAAGATGTCATAATCCTTGACAACACAGTCCATAAAAATTGGGTGTATATCGGTTCAATGTCTCCTTCCAGTTGTAGTGTTACTTTGTGCACCCTATCGGGTTCGGAGACACGCATGTCCGCTGTTTCTACTTGTATAAAGTCATCACTTGCTTTCACCTCCAGATGCTCTAGAAGATTCCGGCGAACTATTGTGACCTCTGCCACGCTGTCTAGCAGTGCTAGAGCCCAGTTCTTGTTCTTCAAGAGAACCCTCTTCCTGAGTGGCATGTCGAACTGAGACTGTTGCCACTTTTTTCTTTTTAAATTGTTGTTTTTGCTGTACTGGTTTCTCTTCCTTTTTAACAGAAACCTCCGAAGAGCGTTGTGATTCCTGTCTCGGTTTCACGTACTCTGTTCTTCGCTCTGATCGCCCACCTCTCTCATTTCTCTTTTCCGATGAGTCCTGAAAGGAACGAGATTGGCGTGTATCAGTATATTGATATCTATCAGGCATTTTTATATTATCCCTATTTCTGAGATTATACCTATTCTGTGGGGTCTCCGTGCGTGGAGATTCTCCTCTTTCTTTTTTAGGCCTTTGTTGTTTTTTCTCCCAGCGTTTCTTATTACCCTCAGGTTGTTGTTTGGAGTTATCTTTGTTAATTTTACCCTGGAATTGTGTTTTTTGTGGTCTAGCCCCTAGGCTATCTCTACTGATACTTGAATATGTTTCCGCTATTATTTTAGGCAGTTCCCGTTCCTGATCTTGTTGCAGAACGTCACAGAGCTGCATGCGCACTGCAAGTGCAAATGCTTCCCCTTTAAGGTTACTTAGGATTATTGAAGAAACTGTGGCAAAATTGCCCATCAGTTGCATTCCCAAATCTAGGGCCGGGGCAGCCCCGTATTCATCTCGAATTTGTTTAAGCACTTCCGGTAGATTGGCTAGTGTTGGTGTACCGTGTGCCGTTGTATAGAGCGTGGCAAATACTGTGCCCCATGTATTGCAGTGTTCAACTGTAGGAACCATCCCAAAGGGCAAGCACATAGTCAATATTCCATGTTTATCCTGAGGTCCCGTATGGGGAAATACTGCTTCCAGCGTATTATTTTTTTGTGCTAGTCAGAACGGAGTATCCTCTCGTTTGGCTGGGACTTTACCCCTAATCGAATGTACAGTCACCGGATTTATACTTGGTGGTAATGCATGTGGTTGTGCTGGAGCAGCACGCGCTGGGTTTTTATTTAAAGTTTGCATCACAAATTGCACTAATCGTCTGTATATTGCTGTTAACTCAATGTATAAGCGTCGAACCTCAGCTACTGCTAAATTCGCAACCGCAGGATGTTGTGTATATGTGGCCAATAAAGGCCAGGTAGGACCATCCTTAATTAGTGGCCCTAACCTTACTGGTAATATTGTATGGGGTAGGGTGCCATCAAGCCAATTATTATGTTCTTGACAAGATAAAGATATCTCTAAATATGCGTACGCCCTGTATTGTCCAGGCGCGTTCGCAACTGCATATGTGTGAACTGTATTTGAATTTCCATCAACTGCTGGAAATGTGACCAAAGAGTAAAGAAGCTCTCTTCTATAAGCTGCGTGGGTGTCCACCACAGACGTGACTGGACCTCCCTGGGCCGTAAGGCCATTTGCTAGTAAGTGCACTGTGAGAGGTTGTCTCATGTTAACAGCTATTTGTACAACCTGGGAATTCGCCATCGTAGAAACACTAAGGGGGTCATTACGACCCTGGCGGTCGGTGGTAAAGCCGCAAACAGGCCGGCGGAAACAAAAATGGAATTATGACCGTGGCGGTCATCCGCCACTTCACCATTCCGACCGCCATGACGGTGAAGACCGCTGGGCTGGAGATTGTGGTCTCCAGCCCGGTGGTCGTCACTAGACCGCCGAGGGTATCAGGACCCTGCATACCACCATGGATCTCGGGTGGTTGGGAACCGCCATGAGAACCATGGCAGTATGCACTATCAGTGCCAGGGAATTCCTTCCCTGGCACTGATAGGGGTCCCCCCCAACCCCGCTCCCCACCACGAATCCTCTCCCAACACCCCCAAACCCCCTGCCACCCCCCAAAGGTGGCACAACCCCCCTCCCCACCCCGGACATGCACATCTACACACACCTACACGCAAAAACCCCCAACATGCACATATACACACCCCTACACGCACACATACACCCCGACAACACATACCAGCACACATACAAACAGACATGCACACCGTCCGACCCGCACACATTTCACATACACACAGCACCCCGCATGCATACACTCACTCACTCACACCCTCTACACTCTCACACGCACACCCTCATGCAGGTACACAACACACAACACCCCCCCACCCCCTTCCCTAACGGACGATCAACTTACCTTGTCCGTTGATCCTCCGGGAGGGGACGGAATCCATGGGGGCAGCTCCGCCACCAGAACACCATCACCAGAACACCGCCACACCGAATCATGGGACGTGATTCAGTGAGCGGTGTTCTGTTGACATGGCGGTGGAGGTTGAGCAACGTCCACTTTTCCGCCATCCGCCAGTATGGCTGCTGGCGGCTTTCCGTACGAAAAAGGACGGCGGCCTGCCAGCGGTCATAATACGCAGCGCGGAAGACCGCCAGCACTGGCGGTCTTCAGCACGGCGGTACCTCAGCGGTCTTGCGAAAAGACAGCCGAGGTCGTAATGACCCCCAAAGAGTTCAGAAAAGGCACATCAAAATGGGGTTTTTCCTTTTAAAGTTCAAGCTTGAACAACCGCCAGCTGAAAATAGGATTACCTATACGGCTGTGGTGGAAATCCTCAGTACCACGGATGTCTCCGTATATGGAACTGAAGGGTCATTATATAAAAATAAGACTGAGATATGCTGTGGACCCGAAAATTAGAGCCTGACCAAATGTTGGCGGCGCCATGTCGCGTAGGCTCTCATTATCCTAATGAGACTACTGGATTTTGAGCAGAAAGATCGTTCACAGTGTGGGGGACTGAGTCTGACCCACGGTGGATGACATTTGTCGCTCTAAATCCGGGTTTTGCTCCAGATAACTAGCAGTGCCTCATCTCTCCAGACGGCAGAGACAATTGGGCAGCCGAGCGCATGACATATTAGTACTTCTCAGGGAAGTCGTGGTCACTCAGGTCACAACTGGTTCTCTCGCACACAGTGCTGTCTCATATATAAATGACAAAAAGGCATTATAAGTTTTAAAGATTGGTTTAATAAAACAACTGCATTTTAGATAGCAAAGCGTGAGCTGCAATAACCAGAACTACACAACACAGTAATATTAAAATGGTGAAGATGAGAGTGAAGCACAAGAATAAGGCTATCATAGTGCTGCTAGGTTATTCTCTCTCTAGGTTATATTTTTGAGCACAGCTTCTTAAGCTCTAAGCCTGCCTTTCAGGTTCCCCCGGGAGGACATCGACCCTCATACCTGAGCAAAGGCCTGCAGTCTGCATCAGCATCTGCAACGGGGCCTTCAGCAGACAGTTGTGGGTCCCTGGCTGGAATCTCCCTCTTGACGTGTACTAGGACTAGAAAGTGTTTTTATAACTAACACGCAGATGTTCTACGAAAATGTCCCTACGTAAGGATGTGTATTTTCTACGAATGCTGGAGACTAAACTTCTACCACGTTTACCGGCAATGTACCAGACTGTAGCCTTGATTGAAACACAGGGCGAACAAGAATGCATTATTTGAGAACACAGTGCTGAACTAAGCTAAACAGTGTGATAGAAGAAATTAAAACAAGACCGTAAAAACTGGTTATTGTAAAATAACAGTGGGGAGCTGAATGAAATGCAAAGGGCACAGTGGCCTAGTATGTTAAACTAACGTGCATGGAGCTATACATAAAATGGCTACACAACAAGGGCAGCAGAGCTCACTGGGACAGGGCCCGAGGTGCCTGGGGAGAAGGAGATGCCCACCCTTCTGGGTGAGCGGGCACGGGAAACACACTGAGGGGCTGCTGGGAGGGCGGTGCTGGTGGGGGGGGGCCGTAACCATTGTTGCAGTGGGCACAGAGGTGCCCGCCACCGCAAGGGAGCTCCCATCAGAGGAGGAGTCGCTGTCGCTGGTGTCCCCTCCTGTCCCCGTCGTGGAGCTCCTCTCGCCCTCCGTTTCACTGGTGCCTTCAGCCTCCGTAGATTCAGCCACATGGGCAATGTGAGATGCAGCTCCCTCCGTCGCCAGTGCTCCTGCTCCTCCGCCGATGTTAATGGACACAAGGACAGGGTGACAAAACAAGAAGGGGGGAAGACAGAGGAGACACATCGTCAATGCCAGCAACACCACTACTGTTGGCGGACACAACACACAGGGAGCAGCCATATGCACTAGGCCATGCACTAGCAGTTAGTAGGAAAATCACCTGCCCATGGGGTACTATGCCTAACACCATTTGCTGCACACCTGGAACCCACAGGAGCCTGACTAGTTGTAGATGCCCACTAACTCTATTGGGGTTGGAGTGCCTCAGAGCCTGCCTAACAAGGGAACTACCCTACCAAGTTTGCCCAGGCCTAGGGGAACCCACAGCCCACATGCCCCACCCAGACCCTTCGAAAAGCACGCAGAGTCAGCTGAATGAGGCTGTACTCACCCCCTTGTGGCTGCTGTGATGCCCTCAAGCGCCCTTTCAACTCCGGATATGCCACCGCCAGGATCCGGAACATCAGGCGGGTCATGGTGTGACGGGCACCCCTTCCACGTTGGGAGGCCAGCCCCAGCTGGGCCTCCGCCGTCTTCTTGCTCCAGCGGCGCAGGTCCTCCCATCTCCTGCGGCAGTGGGTGCTCTGTCTATGATAGAGCCCCAGGGTCCGCACGTCCTTGGCGATGGCACGCCAAATACCCTTCTTCTGGTGGGTGCTGACCTAGAGGAAAGGTACAGGATGAAAGGAAATTACTCTTCCGTCCGGGCCGTCATACTCATTGCCCACCAGTTCCCACCCATGCCCTGACGCACATACACTCACCATCCTCACATGCAGGCCTCAGCCCCTCCCACATGTATCTTCCATCCACACCACTCCAAACAGGCATTGCCCACGCATCATGCTCACAGTGTACTCAACTGTCTGGAGGACCGTAGAGTAGCATGTACTGGGGGAGGACCCCATCCACCACTTTGTCCAACTCCTCCGCGGTGAGGCAGGGGTCCTTTCCCCAGACACATGAGCCATTGTTGCTTCCAGACTGAGGTCACAGCAGCACTTGCAGTGTAGGTCCTCTCCTGTTAAAGGTCAGGTATCAAGTGAGTGAACAGATAGAAAATGGTGGTCACATCCGCAGCGGTGCGTACCGTCACCACCGGCGTACATCGTCATTGGCTCCCGGAACCCATAGGGCCCAATGGTAACCAATGCTAAATTGCGCTATGGTCTTTGACTGCCTACTGCAACGCTGCACAACGCCAGCGCAGTTACCTCATTTCCCCTTGTCCCTCCTTACAGGTCAGGCAGCCGCCATTTCAGGGGGGCACATGGCATTGTACCTAACTGTGTCACAGCACATTTTGGCAGAAATACAGACAAACAACGCCACACATGGATTTACTCACATTACTGCAAAGACACTTGTGCAACCTATGTGGTACATGACCCTCTGCTCACAATTCTCATCCATAGGGCAGATGATGAGATGGCATCATCCTCCGGTGTACAGACCCCTGGTGGACCTGTCGACAATGGAAGACAGACACATCATTATCACCTACAGACTTGATCGTTCCACAATCCAAGAACTGTGTGCACAATTGGAGCCAGACCTGATGTCAGCTATCCGCCATCCCACAGGAATACTCCCTCTAGTGCAGGTCCTGTCAGTGCTCCCTTTCCTGGCAAGTGGCTCCTTTCAAACTACAATGGCCATGGCATCAGGGATGTCTCAGCCAATGTTTTCTAACGTGTTGACCAGAGTGTTGTCAGCCCTGCTGAAACACATGCGCAACTACATCGTTTTCCTCCAGGAGGAGGATTTGCCCACAGTGAAAGCTGACTTTTATGCCTTGGGACATATCCCAAACATCATTTGTGCCATTGATGGTACACATGTGGCATTTGTCCCCCCGCAGAAATGAACAAGTATACAGAAATCGAAAAAGCTACCATTCTATGAATGTGCAGATGGTGTGTTTGGCAGAACAGTACATCTCTCATGTGAGTGCCAAGTATCCTGGCTCTGTGCATGACGCTTACATTTTGAGGAATAGCAGTATCTCTTATGTGATGGGCCAATTCCAGAGGCACCGGGTGTGGCTAATAGGTGAGCCCAAGGTCCCCACACAGTATGAATGGGTGTCTGGGTATGGGTAGTCCCTAAGGGTTGGTGTGTGTCTAACAGATATCCCTCGACATTTGCAGGTGACTCTGGATACCCCAGGCTTTCATGGCTACTGACCCCAGTGAGGAATGGCAGGACAAGGGCAAAGGAACGCTACAATGAGGCACATGGGCGAACTAGGCGTATTATTGAGAGGACGTTCGGCCTCCTGAAGGCCAGATTCCGGTGCCTCCATCTAACAGGTGGCTCCCTATACTACTCACTGAAGAAGGTGTGCCAGATAATCGTGGCATGCTGCATGTTGCACAACATGGCATTTCGATGCCAGGTGCCTTTTAGGCAGGAGGATGGGCCTGATGATAGACTTGTGGCAGCTGTGGAGCCTGTGGACAGTGAAGAAGAGGAGGCAGAGGAAGAAGATATTGACAACCGAACAAACATCATCATGCAGTACTTCCAGTGACACACAGGTAAGAGACTTGCACTGCCCTTCTCATATCTGACTACTGTAGGACATTGTATAAGTCAGCCTCTTAACCTCTATCTATGGACACTGACCGTTCACTTTGGCTTTCCATTTCACAGATTTGGGTACCTCATTCTGCCTTCTGCTATATTTACTGCTGCCCAACAACTGTCATACATTGGTATGAGCAAATGAACATTTACATTGATATTTGTGGATGATGTTGTAATTATACATTTGTGAAAGAACAGACTGACTCCAGATTGGTTTGTGATGCAAGAGTGTTTATTTATGGGCTAATGTGTATAGGGGTATGTGGAAGGGGCTGGGGTGATGGTGGAGGAAGGTCCATAGTAGAGTCCAGTCTCTTGGTAGCACAGGTGCATTGTCCAAGGGGGCATAGGAAGGGGAGCAATAGCAGTTCAAGGTAGACAGGGTAACAGAGTGGGACAGAAGGGTGACAATTGGTAGAGTCTTATTTCCTGTCAGGGGTTATGGCAATGTTCTCTGTCTTCTGCCTGGATTGCAGGGACCGTTTGCGGGGTGGTTCTCCTTCTGCAGGGAGTGGGGTGCTGGTGGTCTGTTGGTCCTGTGGCGGGCCTCCTGTCCACAAGCGCTGGCGGACGTGGAAGGCTGTTCATTGGTTGGGCTGGTGTCAGGGGCCCGGTGGCATGCCACTGTCTCCCTCATGGTGTTGGCCATGTCTGCCAGCACCCCTGCAATGGTGACCAGGGTGGTGTTAATGGACTTCAAGTACTCCCTGATCCCCAGGTACTATCACTCCTGCAGCTGCTGGGTCTCCTGAAACTTGGCCAGTACCATGCCCATGGTCTCCTGGGAATGTTGGTATGCTCCCATGATGTTTGAGAGTTGGTTCCCTGGGCCTGTCCTCACCCTGTCGCACAGCAGTCCTCCCAGCTTCCCTGTTGTCCTGTGCCTCTGTCCCCTGAACCGTGCGCCCACTGCCACTGACCCCAGGTCCCTGATTTGCTTGAGTTAGTGGGTTTGCCTGGGGGCCCTGTAGTGGTGGACACACTGCTGATTGACGTGTCCTGGGGACAGTGGCATGGGCCCGCTGGATGGGTGCTGTGGTGGTTTTTCCTGAGGGGGAGGTTCTATGGTGGCTTGGGACTGTTGCAGGGGAACAAACTGTCCAGAGGTCCCTGATGGGCCAGGCTGGTCATCTTGATCCAGGCGTGCAGAGCTGCTGTAATCACTGTGGGCCTCTTCTGTGGGGGTACTGGATATGGCTGGCACCTCCTGTCTGGTGACGTTGGGTAGGGGTCCTGTTGGATGCATTGTTATTTTATCTGTGTGTGCTGTCTTGTGCAATGGGTGTGTTTCCCTCTATTACTGTGCTTGGACTATCGCCTTGGCCCTTGTGTGAGTGGTGATTGTGTGCCCTGGGTGAGTGTCTCTCTTGGACATGCTTTGGTGGTGGGTGTCCATGCAGGTCTGTGATGGGTGTCCATGCATTGGTGTAACATGCAGGGCTTGGTATTGGGATGGGTGGGTTGTGATAGTGGGGTATAAGTGAGGTGGTGAAGTGATGGGTGTGAGGGTAGGGTTGGGAGTTTGTGATGGCATGCAGGTAGGGTGAGGGATATATTAGTAAAGATTTGCCTTACCAGAGTCCAGTCCTCCTGCTACTCCTGCGAGGTCCTCAGGATGCATAATCGCCAAGACTTGCTCCTCCTATGTTGTTAGTTGTGGGGAAGGAGGTAGGGGGCCACCGCCAGTACTCTGTACGGCTACCTGGTGTCTGGATACCACGGAACGTACAGTCCCCCGTAGGTCGTTCCACCTCTTCCTGATGTCATCCCTTGTTTCGGGGGTGCTGTCCCACTGCATTGACCCTGTCGACAATTCTCTGCCATAGCTCCATCTTCCTAGCAATGGATGTCTGCTGCAACTGTGATCCGAATAGCTGTGGCTCTACCCGGATGATTTCCTCCACCATGACCCTGAGTTCCTCCTCAGAAAACCTGGGGTGTCTTTGAGGTGCCATGATGTGGTGTGAGTGATGTGTGAGGTGATGTGTGATGTGATGTGTGGGGTGATGTTTTGGGGTGTGTGGTGTTTTGTGCGTGGATGGTGTATGAGTGATGGTGTTGTGTCCCTCTGTATGCTGGTGTGGTCTTAGCTTTTCTCTCTCTCTGCTTCTTCAAAGTGTTTCGCTGTAAGGGGTTGTGGGTAATGTGGGTGTGTGTTTTATATTGGATTGGGTGTGTGGGTGTGGTATGTGTATGTGTGTTAGGTGTGTGTAGTTAAAATTGTCCAATGTGGTTGTGTTTTGTAAGTGTGTGTGTATTTTGAGCGCGGCGGTACCGCCAATGGTTTACCATGGTTGAATGACCGCTGTGTTGATTCGTGGGTCGTGATAGAGTGGGCGTATTCCTGTTGGTGTGACGGTGTGGGTTTTGGTACCGCCAATTTATCACTGACCTTTGGTGTGGCAGACTTGTGTGGGTGTCTGCATTGTGGAGGATTTCTCAGTGTGGGTCATAATATCCGTGGAGGATTACCGCTGCGGACATGGTATGTTGGTGGCCGTCGGCATGGCAGTCAGTGAACTTTACCGCCAGTGTTGTAATGAGGTCCTTAGTTTTGATATCTATATCAAATCTAATTGGCAATAACTTTCCCCGGTTTCTCCACCTCTAACATAGCTAGGTCTTTTGGACCGTTTACTTTAAGTTTGAATATGGCTCTACATCACCATGCACATGGATGATTTTTTTACTTCATCGATGACCTTGGTATTCATGATTTGGTATAAATTATTTTAAACTATTTGGGTTAGTTTGCTGTTGGATAACACTATTTCAATAGGTAGACCAATACAATTAATCCACTCCTTCACAGTTTATTATACACTTAGACAGAGTGGAAGATTTTTGGATTGATTATGGGAGTCACTTTCCAAATGTTTCATCTTACTGAAACACTTTCTTATTTTTTCCTTTTTCCTAAAGAATCTTTCAAATACGAGATTTTTCTTATTAGCCTTTGACCCTATCCACCACGAAATACGGTATGTTGTTTTCACTACACAATAATTGATGACTTTTTAGATAATTCTTAGGCACTGTTTGGTGTGCTCTGGTGACTTTATGAATTAAATCTGGTTGGGTGGCTTTCCAGTCATCGCAATACACACCCTTGGTGATTGGTTGTGCACACCAGAGTGGCACCCAGGTAAAGAATTTCTAAGACGATTTGGACATCACTTTCCAAGCTACTATATGGACATTTGGGATGCGTGAATCTGATAGCATTACCACCTTCTTCTATATGATGGACAAGCAGATGTCCACAATGAGAAGGAGGATGAGGGGGTTGAGGACCTTGAGGCAGACCTACCAAACACAGTGGCAGGAGTCCGCAGGAGACAGACAATTGTCTATAAACACCTCAAATAAATGTTGTACAACAACACAAATCTTGATCTCCCCATTGTCCAATACATATATTTTTTTTATGTAAGTCTAACCTCAAGGAGTGTGTCAGAAACACAGAAACAACAAATATGGTATACACATCTTTGGTAATGTAGGGGGTTCTACACACTCCAACTCACATATCAGTGATGGCCAAATCCCTACCATGTGACTTCTGAAGGACCAGATCCATGCACCACTACATATGTTGCTATGTCATGTGGGCATTGTGCAATTCCATGGGCCATTCACCAACGGAACACCATGCCTAACCGGTAGCATGCAAGGGGGCCACACACAGAGTAGGGGCTGTCAGGAAATTTAAGTAAAGTAATGTCAGAACTGAACATTGTCATAACACTGTGTGAGAGCAGCTTGACCTGCACCGTGCATGTGTATCAAGGTGGGACATCATAGGTAATGTAGCTCCTTCAGTAATTGCCATGGTAATTAGTCAATGTTGGAAGCTGAGACAGCACTGTGTGTCCATGGGAATATGTACTGGCACTACAATAGGCCGCATCCCTGACACATGGAGGGCTGTAAATCATGTATGGCACATACACATTGGATGGGGAATGGTCAATGTCTTGGCAGTGACATGAAACAGCTATTGGTGTTCAATCCATATACAAACACATTACTGATTATATGAATCATGATTTACAATGGAAGAATGTATCTGCCAAATGATAGTCTGACTGGAATGTAGGCAGAGTGTGTGACACACTCATCTACATAGGATGCACAACGGTCACACAAATAGGCTTGATTCACACATGCCCACTGCTAATCATGATAAATACATGTTGATAAATGTATGGGTGTCCATCCAAGGTAGCAACGGGTATGCCATTGTCCACAATGAATGACCTGTGTCTGAATGTCTACACATTATGCCCCGTATAACAACATAACACATCACATAGCAATAAAAACCACTCATTGTCACTTACATGACTGATCCATTGCATGGTACCAAATATAACTAACTTGCTCATGCATGTAATGGCCTCCATATCACAATCGTGTGTGGCAAGTGTGTACATGTGCAGTATTCTCCTATACAGTCAGGGACCCACATCACACTGAGTGGGAGTAAACACAGCCATATTGCCAGCATCTGACAAAGGATGAATACTGCACTAAGGAGATTACACACCTCAACATCAGTCAGTTATGGTAAGAGTCAGCTAGGTTGTGGCATGCTGGGAGAATTGCATTGCCATGTTCAATGGTGGATGTGAATGGACAGCTCTGAGATACCCACAAACTTGTGCTGATACTATGATGCCATGTCACGTGGAGACTACTCAAGTGCTGTGGCATGTGCAATGTCATGTGTGTCTGGCACTCATTCCATCTCACTAATGATAACAATGGGACAATGACAACTTAGTTGACAGATGGAGGGGGAGATAATATTCCCATGTAACACTAGTTACATGTAGTATCCCGTCCCAATATCACCTGACAATACTGCTGTAGAAGATGTGTACAAGGTGCAAGCAGAAAAAATACTGGGAACAATGGAGGACACAAACATACCTCACCAGTAATTGCAGACAAAGGGGATAATGACCAAACAAACACCAAAACAGACACTGTTAGACACCAATGTCTACATGTCAAACTCTGATGCACAAAAAGGGTGGGCATGTCAGTACATGACCATGTCATGTGTGCCACCACCACATCATGGTAATTGCTCTTTGCATGGTACCAGAGCAGGAGACAGTTACATACAATTCAATCTTAACCATATCATTTGTCCAACCTTTATGTCACAGCATAGACACAACTTTGGACTCTTAAACATCCATACATGTCCTACATGTGTAAGCACATGACCTCTGTACCTGAGAGGGGAAGGCTGACATCTTGTACTGCATTGAAATTCATCACAACCAGGGCTGTATGTCCATAATTGTGCAAGTCTCCATCCACTAGGGAGTATGCACAGGCTGGAAATTAGACTTCATAAATGGAAGAGATACCAGCTCAGTAAACCCTCAAACCACTTCTCTGACAACATCAACGTATGGTAATGTTAGATGCTTGATGCACGTTCACAGGGGGCAGAGTGAAGGTGGATGGGTAGGCCTGCTATCTATGCCACACTGCAACACAGTGGTACGGCATTGTATGTGACAGTCATGACTGACATGATGTTGGCAGTACATAAAACACAAATGAAGCCAGGCACACATATCTTAAAGATATCTGCACACATGTACCACCATAATGGTCCAGCCATGGTAATGTGAATAGATTCACTACAAAAGCTAACCTGGCAGCAACATAATGGCATAGGTGTCACAAAAACTGTGAGTATGAATGTACCCATTAAGTTGTGAACTGACGTTCAGTACATATGTGCCAGTGATGTGACAACACAGGCAATAGTGAAAAGGACAACTTCTGTCTATGCAGGGAGATGTCAATGTGAGCTTGCACATCCCCTGACTCATATCTTTGGCCCCAAGTGTTGTGAAGCATGCACAGTGCACCTTTCCAATTATACAGCTAGGAATGTCACATACTGATGTAGATGAACATGCATAGTGCACCTTTCCAATTATACAGCTAGGAATGACGCATGTGCCATTAAAAGGCATGAAAGGGCTGAGTGTAGGTGATTTCTGTGCATGGAAATGCTTGAGAAGAGCCCCTTTGTACTCAGCAGGTGGGTCCATGATATATAGCAGCTCCTGCTGAGTGCATGATTGGCCTTCACATGTAAACATGATGTTGGCCCACACTGCCAGCATGCTGTGACTTAATAATGACTGTGCACACACATGGATGTGAGTAAGGGGTGCACTAAGGCCCACAATGACAGTATGGATGCAATAGGTGCTGCAAGACTGTAGTGCTATCAGGCTCTTGGTGTAAATTTGCAAGGCCATGTTATGGCGCCTGACCGTGCACGGGGTCCAAACTACTGGCAGTTCCATTTGACCTGTGCATTATTTACCAGAATCAGTATTGTACACTGAACTAGGTTGTCCATTTGCATTAAGTAGGATTTACACTAAGCAATGTTCTACATACATGTCTTACAGGTAGACCTGTCCCATACATCATCGGAGAGGTGGCGAGATTTGAAGACCCTGATGCATCCAGTAAGTGCCATTTTGTGGCTCCTGTCACCTACTCCAGGTTTTAGTTTGAGTCATTCAGAAGAGTGGAATGCAATGAGTGATGTTGTTATCTGGATCAATGATGAGAAATCAGAGGGGGATGGATGGTGACATCATGGGGTATGTGTAAGCCGAAGCACCACTGCAAACTTAATATTTGAGAGGCTCCGGGGACGCTATGCCCTGCACCGTGTATACATGGTGGCCTTAGTACACATTCTGTGGCTTCACATCAACTTGCCAATATGGCCCCTTCACATGCAGTACTTTGCGTGGAAGGAGTGTGCAATGGGTGTTTCAGTGGCTGTGCCATAGCAGCACCCATACCAATTAGACGGTGTCCCATACCTACACATTTCCTAACACTAGAGGCAGTAGCAAATCCTGCAAACACACCAAGGTATGGCTTTATCAGGCCACAACAGAGTAACAAATTTGTTGGTGTGCCTTCCATACCTTACTCTTTCAATGGGTGCTGCATTTGGCACCACAGATCAAAAGTGAAGAGTCCATCTGTAGGATATGCAAGTGTTGGAAGGTGTCCCTCCATGCACAAAGACTATCTTCCCCTCAACGCAGCCAGCTAAGCACCATGGGGTAAGGTTGGCTGGTTTGAGTAATTGGAGCAAGATTATTGCTGGTGTATGCACAACCTCACTCATATCAAGGTAGCATCAGTTGTACATGTGGTCACAGCATGGGAAATGCAGCTGGAACCTAGTTATGTAGGCTCAGGCCAGGTTTTACACCTGGACCCCTGAATGTAGATGTACTACAACACTGAATACTAGCTTTGTAGTTGGCAGCCCCCCTTACAATTGGCCCACTCCTACACTCCATGATGGGTGCTCAGGCCTTTGGGGTATCGACAGGGGTGTTGAGCTGCTGGATTGCATGCCCAATCCCCCTTCAGCTCATGGAGACACGAAATCCATACTTCAATCAATCAATCAGTGCTTGTAAAGCGCAACTACTGACCCGGTAGGGTCCCAAGGCGCTGGGGGAAGGAGGGTTTGGGGGAAAAAGAGTAGCGCATACCGGTGAGGTGGTTATTAAAAAAGCCATGTCTTCAGTTCCTTCATGAAGCTGAGGAGGGAGGTATTTTTTCTGATGTGGAGAGGAAGGGCATTCCAGGTGGTGGCTGTGAGGTAGGAAAAGGGGCAGCCTCCTGTTCTGGTTTTCCTGATACGGAGTACTTCTGCGTGATAGAGCTGGGCTGAGCGGAAGGGCCCTGTAGGGTACGTGGAGGTTGAATCGCTGGTTCAGGTAGGCTCGTCCGGTGTTTCGAGGGCATTGCATGCGTGGGTGAGGATCTTGAAGGTGATTCTTTTTTCAATGGGAAGCCAGTGCTGTGTACACAGGTGTTGCAAGATGTGGTAGTGTCAAGGTAGGTCAAGGACCAGTCTGGCGGTGGCGTTCTGGATGTTTTGTAGTTTGCGGGTGAGTTTCTTGTTGATTCCGGCATAGAGTGCGCTGCAGTAGTTCAGTCTGCTAGTAATCAGGGCGTGTGTGACGGCCTTTATATGTTCGAGGGGGATCCACTTGAAGGACTTGCGTAGGAGGTGGAGGGTGCGGATGCAGTTGGAGGTGACTGAGTTGATTTGCTGGTTCATGCTGAGGTTGGAGTCCAGGATGATTCCTAGGCTGCGGGCTTGGCTAGGGGGGTTGGTCGGGTTTTGAGGATGGGTGGCCACCAGAAGGCGTTCCATGCATTGGGTTGAGGGCCCATGATGAGTACTTCTGCCTTGTTTGCGTTGAGTTGAAGGCAGCTGTATCTCATCCAGTTGGCTACTGCTTCCATGCCTTTGTGAAAGTTGTGTCTGGCTTTTTTGGGTTTGTTGGAGAGGGAGAGGATGAGTTGGGTGTCATCGGCATAAGAGATTATGTTGATTCCGTAGCTTCTGACGAGGGTGGCCAGCGGGGTCATGTAGACGTTAAACAACGTGGGGCTGAGGGAGGATCCCTGGGGCCCTCCACAGGTGGTGGGTATGGGGTCTGCGAGGAAAGGGGCGAGTCACACTCGTCTCACTCATTCGATCCAGTCAAGGGCCTTGTCTCTGATGCCGGCTTCGTGAAGTCTTCTTATCAGGGTGTGATGGGAGACTGTGCTGAAGGCCGCCGAGAGGTCTAGTAGGATGAGTGCCGCCATCTCCCCTTGTCCAGCAGGGAGCAGAATTCATTTGTAATGGCCAAGAGGGCTGTTTCGGTGCTATGGTTTTTCCTGAATCCGGATTGGGAGATGTCGAGGATGTTGTGGTTTTCTATAAACATGGCGAGTTGGCTGTTGACTGCTTTTTTTATGACTTTTGCAGGAAATGGGAGTAGGGAGATGGGTCTGACGTTTTTGAGGTCAGTTGGGTCTGCTGAGGGTCTCTTGAGGAGGGGGTTGATCTCGGCATGTTCCCAGTTGTCGGGGAAGGTGGCGGCAGCTAATAAGCTGTTGATGGTGAGGCGGAGCTTGGGGGCGATGGTGTCTGCGGCTCTGTTGAGAATATGGTGGGGGAAGGGCCCATGGGGGCCCCGGAGTGTATGGATCTCATTGTTATCAGCGTATCTTCGGTGGTGAGGGGGGTCCAGGTGGTGATTGTTGGCTTGTTGGTGTCAGGTTTTGGTAGAGGGAGTTCTGTGCTTAGGTTGTCCTTGCTGAAACTGTCGTAGATGGTCTTGATTTGTGGTGGAAGTAGGTGTTGAGTCTGTCACAGAGGTCCTTTGAGGGTGGGATGTCTGTTGTTTCACTGTTGGATTGGGCGAACTCCTTGATGATGCTGAAGAGTTCCTTGCTGTTGTGTGCGTGTGAGGAGATTCTGTCTTGTATAGCTTTCTTTCTGGTGTTTCTGAAGAGTTGGTGCTGTGCGGTGGTGTCACCTCTGAAGTTGCTATGGGCTTCTGTTGATTTGGTGTTTCTCCAGATTTTTTCGAGGCAGTGACAAGTGCATTTAGATTCTTGGAGTTTGGGGTGAACCAGCTGTTTTTTTTTGCGTGGGTGCTGTTGTTCTTTTTGAGGGGGGCTATGGTGTTGGCGCAGTCGGCAATCCATTTGTGGAAGGTATGTGCTGGGGTGTTTGGGTCATCGTTGTGTGGGATGGTGGGGGTGGTGAGGGCGGCGGTGAGTTGATCGTCGGTTATTCTTGTCCAGTTTCTATGTGATGGTTGGTGTTGGGGTCTGATAACGGTGGAGTGTTGAAGGTGAAATGGATGCATTGGTGGTCTGTCCATGGGAGTTCTGTAGTGTGACTAAAGGTAGCGGAGGTTCCTGTGGTGAAGGTGGGATTGAGGGTGTGTCCTGCTGAGTGTGATGGCTCCGTCATGATCTGTCGGAGTCCTAAGTTGTGCAGGTTGTCTAGGAGGGATGCGGTGTTGGGGTGCTGTAGATTTTCGAGGTGGAAGTTGAGGTCTCCCAGTAGGCTGTAGTTTGTGGCTCTGATTGCTTGTGCGGAGATGCAGTCCGGGATGAAGTAGGCAAAGGGTGCACGTGGTCCGGGAGGGCGGTAGATGAGGGTTGCCCTGATGGTGGATGTCGGGCTGGTGTCTAGCTTGAAGTGGAGGTGTTCCATCAGGCTTGGGGATTCTTCAGAGTCTTCGGAGTGTGTGCTCAGACGGAGGTTGGACCTGTGGACGATGGCGATTCCCCCCCCAGGATGGCTGGGGCAGTCTTTCCGGGTGATCTTGTATCCCTGGGGGATTGGCCCAGGTCTTGGTTAGGAACGCGATGTCCGGGGTGGTGCTGTCAAGGAGGTCCCAGATTTCGGCAGCGTGTTTATGGAGGGAGCGGACGTTAAGGAGAATGCACTTCAGACTTTTCGGGGTCGGAGTTTTATTGCAGATGGGATGTGGTCTGTCCAAGGACTTGGTGGTGGTGTAAGTTTGGTGGTAGCAGAGGCAGCTGAAAGGACCGTGGGTGTTAGCTGGTGATGTTTGCTTGCAGTTGCTGTTGCATCCTGGGTTGAGTGCGATGAGTGCTGCTGATGTGTAGAGGCAGAGGGTGGAAGGACCAGGGGTCCTGGCGCTGGTAGCGTTCGGGTCACAGACAGCCGCAGACGGCTTGCCTTTGGCCTGGCTGCGCAACAGCTGTCATTAAGTAGGGAGGGGTGGAGGAGGGGACAGCTGGGAGATAGGAAACAGTGTGAAAAAAAGGGGGCGGGCCGCAGGGGCAGCAGCGGCAGGAAGAGAGAACAAGAGAGAGGAAGGGGCAGGGCTGCTGGGGCAGCAGGGGCGGGAAGAGCGAATGAGAGGAGGGGGCGGGCCGCAGGGGCAGCAGCAGCGGGGAGAGAGAGAGGCGGGAGAGCGACAGAGATGTGAGAAAGAACAGAGTGAGGGGGAAAAAACAAGGAAGAGAGAGAAAAAGCCCGGAAAGCGAAAGGCACAAAAGAACAGCACACAAAAGAATAAACACTAGGAGAAAAGAGAAAAGAAGCAGAGGGCACCCTAGCAGATTAGCACAGCTCTCCCACTAGACACCAGCGATGAGGCGCAGGCAGAAGCCTGCGGGTGGAGGAGGGCCTCAAACTACTGACAGAGGTCAGAGTTCAGGGAACAGAACGGCTTCACTTGCCGGTGGAGCTACGCAGTGGCAGAGCAGTTCACTGACCAGGTCACTGAGGTTGCTCATTGCTTGTTGAGACATCTGATGCTCAAAGTGTAGATGAGAGTGATGTTTGCCAGTCCATAGTCGGTTCCTAACAGCTGTGTCCCACCATTATTTACAATGGATTGACATCAACCCAGTGATGTGCACAAGATACTGCTGCTGTATGGTTGCATATTGAGGCACATGAAGTCCAATACAGATTATATGAGGCATGTGTGTAGAACGGTATGTGTACTCAGCTGTAGCAGTGCATGTTACAAATCTGTACATACACCACCCAATGCTGATACTGATGGTTGCTTGTCCTCATTTTGTAGCTGCCAGTTCTACCACCGTTCAGAAAGGTACCGCCACATCCTTTACCAACGCATGGCATGCCATTTCCGTTCGGAGAAGGCTATTAGGGAATGGCAGGCATTCCCACACTAGGGACCCACTCAACCACCCAAATCAAAGGATGGAGCAGGGGCATCATTACAGTAGAGACTCCCAGCTGCACCCTCCCCATCCACCTGTGCAGCACCAGTTGCCACCCCCACACCAGACTTGCCACCACCCGCTGCTGCTCCCTGTCAAGTGGACATGGACTTAGGTCGGCACATGACCCTTATACTGCAACATTTGGACAGGTTGGAGGAGGCACTGACAGAGGACCGAAAAGTCCTAAAATACATCAAGAAAAAGATTAAGCGGTCACACAAGTGAACAATTATTCTGATGGACCACCTCCCAGTACCTTCCACTCCCTTTTGAAGTTATACAATATTTTAGTATGGGTTTTATGTAGTTAGAGGTAGGTTGGTGTAGTGTAGCCATTAGTTAGGATAAGTGTAGTTGGGGGTGGGTTTCTATTTTTAGGTTTTGGTTGGTGGGTTGTTGGGTAGGGGGTGATGTTGGGGTTTATATGTGTTTTAAGGTAAAAAAAAAAACACTAAAAATATATATTTGTTTAGGTGATAGGTTTAGTTAGTACATGTGTAGTTATAGTCATTGTTGTCCTACTTGTTTCTTAAGGGGGGACAATGTGTTGTTTTATGTGCAAGTTAAGTTTAGCATAGGTTTGATAGTTTAGTTGTATAAGTATAGTAAGTATAGGTTAGTTTAGTTTAGGGTAGCTTTTAGAGTATATCCAATTTATAATAGATATCCTGTTATCATTGCAACCAGTTTGTGTAATTAGTATAGGCCTCAGGTTTCTCCCCATGTGTGTACTTGCCAAACTGAGGAAATGGCCTATGGAATCCATCCTGCCTACGAAAGCCTCATTTATCATGTGTACTCCCTATGGACAACGAAGCTGTCATATTGATTTCAACGTCACATCTACTAGTCCATACATCTGTCATCCAGTGAACCCACCACTCATGATGACTATGTATACTTTGTATTCTACAGGTAGGTCTGGTACTTCAGCCGTCAGTATTGGGGTTGTGTGTAGGAATGTCAGGAACTGTGGCACATCTGACAACAGCCTCAATTGGAACTCTATCCTGCAAAACTGACCGGTGGACATCACTAATGAGGTTAGCTACCTCTGTATCACACCAATGAGTTCTTCTGGTACTACCAGATCATGCTATTGACCTAGACTTGCTTTACAGTCATACCTGCTGTATATAGAGAGGGAACCATATATGTGTTCTTCATTTGTGACATACTCAGTGAATTGCTTGTAGGTGATAAGACCAGCAGACACATTTTTCATGTTAGGAACCTTGTGTGTAGGTTTGTGCCCCAACAGTCCTGCACTCTTGTACTGACATTCTGCGACCAATGACATGGATTCACACATTACAATCATGTAGTCCAGTCGGTGGATCACAATAGACGTAGACATGCTGATTGTGTAAAAGGTGTTTATTTACAATTGGAAGTGTTGTAGTGAGATATTTATAATATCCAGGTCAGTGCCCCCATTTGTGAAATCCATACATTTGTAATACAACACAAGTCCAGTGTTGAGGGACATGTCATGGGACATGCTTGGGAGTAGTGTTGATAAGTGCAGAGGAACAATAATTGCCAATTGGTAAGTGAGAGTAAATGACAGTCCATAGCATACAGGTCAACAGTGTGTGGGTAAAGAGTGCACATATCCAACTGTGCTAACACTGGCATGATCTCAAGCACAAAACAAAGGAGAACACTGCCCATGTGGTATAGGCTGGTGCCACCGAGAACTCTTACGAGTTAAGGTGATCTGTTCCACATCTTCAGCCTCCGATGTGTGTGGTGTCTCCTGTGCCATTGATGGTGGTGGTGGGGAGGTAGAGGGGGCCTCACACACTTCAGTGGTTGAAGATGTGCAATCCAAATTCCCAGCAGTTGCCATTTGTGGAACAACAAATGGCATCATTGCAACAAGTAGGAGCTGCTGATTTTTCAGGATAGCAGCAACATCCTGGTGGTAGGCAGCCACGCCTTGAGGGAGGCCACTTCAGTCCAGCTTGTCCTTAATCGCGCTGCTGCCAGTTTGGGAGGGCAGTTGTTGTGGCCTCTCCCTCATGGCAGCAGCTATGTCCCTCAGACATTGCTGGACTCCATGCAGTGGGGAGTGTGTGTCTCGTTTGGCAGCTGTATGTTCCTTAGCCGTCACGAGGCACATGAGCATTCCCTCTAAACTGGCTGCCACAGTCTCCATCCCCACCCACACCTGGTTGGCCAGCTCCCGCTGGACTCCTACCACTGTCCTCTGGAAACTTGTCCCTGGGTCCTCGGAGTCCTCAGCTGTGTTGGTGCTGGCAGGTTGTACTATTTGGGTGTTGGGTGGGGCACCTGGGATGGCTGCTACATTGGTTGTCTTCCTTGCAACTGGAGGAGGTGTCTGAAGGGATACCAGGACATCTTGGAGGGTCTCTTGACTGATGGTTGTCAGCTGGCCATCCAGTTCATTGGAGAACTCCAGGACAGGCAAATCAGCAGGAGAGCCATCATCCTATGCAATGAGATGGTGTAACATCAATCTTTCTATGTTGTGGCAGTTGGCATGTTACGTCACTGACTTGCTATTGGAGGCTCAGTGACAACGTACAGCCCAAACATTGTTCCTGTAAATCATGGGTGCAATTTATCAGCCCTTTGCCCCATCTGAGTGTCACATAAAGGGAAGCTCAGGTGGCGCAATAGGCTGCGTCATATTTACTAGGTGTGATGTCTTTCCTTCTGGTGGCCTGACACCATTTTTTAATTGTGGACCTATCCTATGCATCCATTTGCATGGTAGGGCCTTGCAATGGGTGTTGCAGTGGTCAAGCCACAGCAACATACATTGTATTATGCCCTTGTCCCAGTTTTACATGTTTTACATACACCAGGGTGGCACCAAGCTACACTGCACAGCACACATGGACCTAGCAGATTGCCATTTCAGTTTCTGGTTGTGCTGGAAGTTGCTCCTTCCTACACAACTATGATGTCCCCATCAATGCAGCCATCCTTGAACAATGGTGCAATAGATGCAGCATTGTGGTAGTGCAGCTAATTTAACACAGGCACAGAGGTGGACCCAGGGATGGCCAACATGGGTATCATTTGTTGACGTGTACATCATTTTCTACATGACAGTGCCTGATGCCACAAAACAATGGACATAGCCAGTTGACTAATGTTGAACTTAGATCAGGGCATGGAGATTTTGAAGGTAGTTGAACTGGTGCATACATGGACCCTCTTTACAAGTCTGGCAGTTCTAAGACCACCAGACCGCCATTGTCAATATGGCCACCACCAACCATGCAGGTGGAAGTGGCACATGTATCCATGGGGAATGCCCCATGAGCCAATGGCCTGGCACTGGCAGGTTGCCAGCAGCTTACAGACAGGCAATGCCACCTGTCTTGTGACACCAGACCAGTATTAAGATTAGCGCTACCCTCCAGGTATGTTTCCGCTTTTTCACCAGCCTTTGCATGGGGGTGAAATCCCCATGCAAAGCTTGGTGGTACTGTGGTGTGGTGGGACCCTGGGTGCCCCTCCACAGCCCATTCACCTGACATGGGCAGTGCAGGGGGCCCAATGCCCAGGCCCTTTGCACTTTCCACTGCCTGATTTGCAGTGCTAAGAGCAGCGTGTCCTGTCACACCTAATGCACCCCAAGATTGGCACTGACTCCATTTGATCCATTAACAATGTAGTGGTAACTGCCCCCACAGAGCTGACATGAGCAGACAGATTTCCACCAACCATCCCAGCGTGTAACTCATACTGCCAACAGCAAAGGGTACACTGCACTAGCAGTCTTACTAACGCCAGACTTGCCCCTGCACCATCCCCCGCCCGTCAATGTGAAATTGTACACCATGATGCTCACAAACATACCCCATGGGCCTCATTTTGACCTCAGCGGTCTTTTTCAGAGACCGCTGAGGTACCGCCGTGCTGAAGACCGCCAGTGCAGGTGGTTTTCCGCACAGCGTATCATGACTGCTGGCAGCCCTCCACCCTTTTCCAGACGGAGAGCCGCCAGCAGCCATACTGGCGGCTGGTGGTGAAGTGGAGGCTGCTCCACCTCCACCGCCACGTCATCAGAACACCACCCACCGAATCACATTCCAGGATTCGGTGTGGTGGTGTTCTGGTGACAGGGAGCTGGCGGCAGAGCAGCCCTCATGGATCCCGTTCCCTCCCGGATGATCACCGGACCAGGTAAGGTGATCGTCCGTTAGGGGAGGGGGGTGGGGGGGTTGTGTGTTGTGTGTGTGCATGGGGGTGTGCGTGTGAGTGTGTAGAGGTGGTGTGTGAGTGCGTGTATGCATGCGGGGTATTGTGTGTATGGGAAATGTGTGCGTGTATGTCTGTGTGCATGTGTGATTGCATGTGTGCGTGTATGTGTAGTAGGTATGTGAGTGTGCGTGTAGGGGGTGGTGTGTGTGTGTGTATATGTTTTGGGGGTGTGGGGAGGGGGTCCTGCCACCTTTGGGGGGTTGTAGGGGGGTCATGGGTCTGGGGGTAGGACTCTGGGGAGGGGGTAAGGGTGGGGTAGACCCCTATCAGTGCCAGGGAACGAATTCCCTGGCACTGATAGTGCCTACCACCGTGGAATTTGTGGTGGTACAGAACCCCACGAAATCCATGGCGGTATGCGGGGTCGTGATACCCCCGGCGGTCTAGTGACGGCCGGCGGGCTGGAGACCGAAGTCTCCAGCCCAGCAGTCGTTACCACCCTGGCGGTGGGAGTGGAGAAGAGGCGGTTCGGCATGGCGGTGACCGCCATGCTTGTAATTTCATTTTTTTTACCGCCGGCCTGTTTGCGGTATTACCGCCACTTCTGCGCCGACCTCCAGGGTTGTAATAACTGCCCATATGTTGTGTTTGTGTGGTTATTTCCCCATTCCTATGTGGCTCACATTGTTGTGTCAGAGTAGTTGTGGGCTCAGCCTGTATGTGTTGTGACCTACAGATTCCAATCTGTACTGCATATTCTCTAGTAGCACAGTTCTGATCAGCGTCAATATGTGTGGCTCCACACTACACCAGTTTAGTTACACTGGGTAGTGTCATGTTTCCTGTAATACAGGACCACCCTGCAATTCCCCCAGCAGCTGCCCAGATTACTTTTCCCTGCACCCAGAGAGGCATCCTTACTGCATGAAGGAGAAGTGGCTGCCTTATGAGGATGTGTTTTATATGTGCGGGTGGTGGTGCTTCTGGCACATGTCTGAGTAATGTTGGCTATGGTTGCATTTTATTGTTTGCTGTAAGATGGAGCATACATGTGTTTTGACAATGGGACAAGGCAGTTGTGAGGTGTTTCTGCAAGGGACACCATCATGACATAACCCCAGGAATGGTATTGACAGACTTCCTAGTCTCTGATGTCTTGGTCCTGTTGGTAGGGTCTGTTTGACTATATGAAAGGGATGTTGTGATGACACAACCACAGGCACAGTTATTAGACATTCCTTCCATCCTATGTGCTGCATATTTACATCTTGGTATGTGGCCCTGGTGATCAACATATGTGCAGGTTGTATATGGGTTGTGGTGCATGGCACAACCAAGGCATATGTACGTGCTGCTTACATTTGAATAGGGCAACTTGATTCATGTGCAATGTGCCCCTCTGCGCTCCTTTCACTTGTATTCATTAGCGTCTAAAGTTGACGCTAATACAGGGATAAAATGGTGCATATCTGTTTGCAACATATTTACGTGCTGTAAAACAGATTGGAGTCAATTTTGCAGCGTTAACGTCAGTTTGCCTTACAACAGGGCACAAGCTTTAACATCAAAGGTTTTGACTCTAACCTGTACTTAGCACGATCCTGCGTCATAGTATAAATAAAACGCCCGGGTGGCGCTAAAAAATGGCTTTAGCCAGCGGTAAACTTTGTGAAGCAAAACTGTGTTTGTGCAGTTTTTCATCAAAAAGTTTAAATATGGGCCTGAGTTTGCAGTTAGAGGCTGAAGAATAAAGATGTGTAATACATAGTTTCAAATGTAGTGTATTCACTGGCAGGTACCAAGGCTGGGGAGGACGATACAATGGAGAACGAGTTCCTGTGTTCTGTAATGGTGGCTGCAAACTCTGGTTTGCATTGCAGAAATAGCAATGGATGGTGCATCATTTGAAATAAAAAACAAATGGTGAGTGACCCAACTGTTTTCTCATAGACAGCCCATCACCTTGTTCAATGAGTTTATAAATCAACATCTTTTAGAAGTTGACAGAGATGTACTGAAGGTGGGGAGCAGACTCATCCATCTTCCCAGTAAGATCTGAGAATACACTCAATGCTTTACATGTACAAGTAAGAATAATTAAAGGTAGATGCAAAAACTATGGAGATGGTTTTTGGTAAAGACTCGCTACTGTTTCATAAAATGATGGTCAGTTCGGGAAAAGATTATGTGAGTGTGGATTAACTAGGCACCTGACCTTCCTTGCACGCTGTTAGACTTGGCATCCTTGGCGTGGTCTCCCCTAACTTTTTGCCTCTGTTTCCCAGGTTGTTGATGTGTGCTGGACTCTGTTTTTGCTGTTTTTGTTACTCTGGGCACTTTACCACTGCTATCCAGTGCTAAAGTGCAAGTGCTCCTATGTAAAATATATGTGTAATTGACTTTCCATGATTGGCATATTTGATTTAATAGTAAGTCCCTAGTACAGTGCGCTAGAGGTGCCCAGGGCCTGTAAAGGTGGGACATGTACTTATGTGTTTTACATGTCTTAACAGTGAAATACTGCCAAATTCTGTTTTCACTGTTGCAAGGCCTATCTTTCTCATGGGTTAACATGGGGGCTGCCTTTAAATAGTATTAAAGTGGAGATTCCCTTAGGGAGCAGATAGAAATATGGAGTTTAGGGTCTCTGAGCTCACAATTTAAAAATACATATTTTAGTGAAGTTGGTTTTTAGATTGTGTGTTTGAAAATGCCACTTTTAGAAAGCAGACATTTTCTTTCTTAAACCATTCTGTGACTCTGCCTGTTTGTGGATCCCCTGTCTGGGTCAGTTTGATAGTTGGGCTGTTTGCACATCTCTCTAGACGGTGACACAAAGGGAGCTGGGGTGTAGCCTGCATATCCTGATGAGCCATCTGTACTAGGAGGGAGGGGAGGAGTGGTCACTCACACCTGAAAGGGCTATGCCTTTCCCTCACACTATGCAGTCTCCGACCCCCTGGTGTGTGTCTTGGGCCTGGCCTGGGCAAGGCAGGATTTCACAGACAAGAGAGACTTTCCTTTGAAGTAGGCCTACTTTAAAGGCAGAAAGGGGTATAAGAAGAGCCCCCCAAACCCTGGAAATTAGATCACTTCTGGAATTAAGAGGAACCTTTGCCAAGGAGAAGAGCTGAAGGCTGAGAAGTGCTCCCCTGCCTGTGACCATGATTTGTGGAGCTACCCTGCAGTTGCTGCTTCTGCCTGTGCAAGGGGACAAAGACTGGACTTTGTTGTGTATTCCTGCTTGAGAAGAATCTCTAAGGGCTTGGACCGAGCTTGCCCCCTGTTCTGAAGTCTCAGGGCCATCAAAGACTTCCTCTACCAGCCCCTGGACTCTCTGCTGAAAATCCTGCCCTGACAAGTGGTGCCCTATCCAGTCCCTGGGCCCTTGAAAGGAGAATCTGGTGAAAATCCAAGAGAACCGACTTCGGACGAGCCCAGGGCAACGCCGCTGCCGAATCCCGTTACGCCACCTGCAACCAACTCCGTGGTCCTCGCTGGAGTGCGACAACCCTCGCAGGCCCGACACCGCTACAGCCCTGCCAAAGTCCGTGACTCCGTGGAAGTCACTGCACCACGTCGTGACTGATGCCGCCTGAAGAGCGCGGATTCAACGCTTTGCACCGCCTCACCTCCACCGCTCCGCAGCAAGGACCTGACGCCTCTTTGTGATGCCTCAGCTCCTTCACCCTGCAGCATCGGAACCGACGTCGCCTCAGATCCAGCGACGCCGTGATCACCGACTTTGCCCACCAGCTTGTTTTCACACTTTACTAAGGTACTGTACCTGGGGGTCTGCGTGGCTCCGTGCCCAGCGACATTGGCGTTGGATTGTGTGGAACGAGTCCGTCACAACGCTGTGTTGACACCTCATTGAAGCATTTTGTGTTTCTAAGCGCTATTTATTTGTTTAATCTTTAAAAATTCATAATTCGACTTGTGTATGTTGGAGTTTTGTCATGTCGATCTTGTTTTGCTTAGAAAAATATTGGCTATTCTTCTAACCCTGTGTTGAGTCATTCTGTTGTGTTTTAACTGAGTTACTGTGTGTGTTGGTACATATACTTTACACCTTGTCTCTGAAGTTAAGCCTACCTGCTCGTGCCAAGCTACCAAGGGGGTGTGCGGGGGTTAACTGAGTGTGATTCTCTTTTACCCTGACTACAGTGAGGGCCCTTGCTTGGTCAGGGGGTAACCTGTCTTCCAACCAAAGATCCCATTTCTAACACATGCATATTATCATTTTTATGTTTCGTCTGCACAGTGCTTGTACTGTGCTTGTAAAATCATTTGTATTAAAAAAAAGACCTTAAAAGGGGCTTAGAGCCCACCCGTTACTTATCTTGACTTACCATTGGTTGTCTCTGATGCGGCTTCTGTGCCACATTACTTTGGTTGGTTGGATCCCACATGGTTCTGTCACGTAGGCTCTCATTATTCTAATGAGACTACTGGATTTGAGTGGCAGAATCGCCTGTGGTGTAGGCCACTGAGACTGACCCACTATAGGTGACACCTGTCGCCCCAATCCAGGTTTTGCTCCGGCTAACTAGCAGTGCCTCATCTCTACCCCAGAGCAGGGATGATTGGGCAGCCTAGCGCATGACACAATTGACTCCGCAGGGAAATCGTGGTCACTCAGATCTCATTAGTTTCTCTCAGTTATGTTAGTCTCCCATATACAATGACAAGCAGAGGCAGTATATGTTTCAATGAGATTTTAATGAAGCAACTGCATCTTAGGTAACAAAGCATGTACTGCAATAACCAGGACGATAAAGCTTGACGGGATTAAAACTGTGACAAGGAGAGTAAAGCATAGAAATAACGCTACCATGTTGTCACTAGAGTCAATAGACTAATTCCTGCCTAGTGTATATTAGAGGACAGCATGTTAAACTCTAGTTCTGTCCTTCAGGTTCCCCTGGGAAGACACCATCCCCCATACCTGAGCAAAGCCTGAAGTCTACATAAGCAGTTGTAGCGAAGTGTTCAGCAATCAGCATACAATCATGGTCATCTGGCTTGAATCTCCCTCAAACTTGTATGGGACAGGGAAGTGGTTTTATAATAAAATAGCTGATGTTCTGAGAAAATGTCCCTACATAAGGATGTGTATGTTTCTATGAAAAAAAAAGACAAAACGTTACCACTTTTACCGACAACCTATCTTACTGCAGCCTTGAAAGAAGCGCAGAGTGAAAGACATGTTTTGTTTAAGAACACAGTGCTGGCATAGGCAAAGAACAGCTAGATAGAGAGAAATAAACAAGACCGTAAATGTGGCTATTGCTAAAATAATAAACAAAGCTGAATAAAATATATCTAGGTTAAAGTGCACAGCGGCAGGCCTAGTGTGTTAACATAACGTGCCTGGAGGTATAACTAAAATGGCTACACAACAGTTCCACATTGCTCTACTTGCCAGTGGCTGGCTCTCATGGGGATCCTTGCTGATCAACGCCTTCTCTTCACCTCTGTTGTCGTGCTGCGGAGACTGACCACCGGCCCAAGTACTGCTTTCAGTGACCAGTCTCCTTCCACTAGTGGCAGCTGGTTGCTTCTGATGGTACTTTTTGTTTAAATTACCCGCCTCTCCTCGCACCCCGATTCTTTGTAATTTTATTAGCTAGCTAGCACTCCATACCAGTGCGTCTACAGGGTGTCTTCTTTCCTCCCCAGCACACAGAATGCGTGGTTGCTTAGTTTACATTCTTCAAGCAGCCTGGAAATCTCGTAATTCTTTTTAGGGTCGAGCCTGTGTCGCATGCGTTCGTGCATGCGTATCGCTAGCGAGACGCTTTAGGTATTAGAAAAGGGCTCGGAGCCCTGTCGACGTCCCGTCAGTGTGTTTCATTGGCAAGTTGTCTTGCCTGTTAGAATCTGCTTCTTTTGATTAGTGGAAGGCACGCATACGTAATGCCTTTTCCGGTGGTAAGCCTTCCTGGAGCGCAGCGACCAAGTACAGAAAACATGCAAGGCTCGCTGGGTTTGTGGACTACTTTTTCTCTGTTTTCGCAGCGCGATCTCGCTGGGCAGAAGTCCAGCGCTTCGCATACTATCGACCTTGTTACTCAGTTAATTGCACTTTTGGCGATAGGTATTTTTAGTGTGAACTGTAGCAGCGCGATCGCGCTGTTTTTTTTTTTATGCAAGAAAAATCCGGTTGGGAGTTTACAACTGTGAACAGCTGTAACTCCGACAAATGCGAGACCCTAGTGCTTTGCAAATGCTTGTTTATCAGTGTGGTTGGTTTATCTAAGCCATTGGGTTAAGCACGAGTGCTTTTTGAGCTGGAGACTATGTTGTTGCTGTTGTGCCCACGATGTATTTTCCTCATCTGAAGGTGGGGGAGGTGTACCAGGCACAGAAGAGGAAGACTTGAGAAAGCTGTTTCTTTGTCAGATGGAAAACACCCGCCCTGTGAGATGTCTCGGGTGGCGAAGGAAGGCTCTCCGTTCGCTTGTTACATTGTGTGTGAAGTTATGCATTTCTTTTCCTAAAAGAATTTCCTCTGCTGTCGCTGCTTTGGAAAACATGAGTTCCCTCCCACCACTCTCAGCCTTTCCTGGAGGCAAACATTTGTTGAACTGAATATTGTTTTCAACGCCTTCATGATTTCAGACAAAGAAATTGCAGCAGCATGGTAATGATAATCGGAGCCCAAAAAGACGCAAAACAGCAGGATTTCTGATTTACATATTTAACAAGATGATTGACTCTTTGAGATTAGCTGAGCAGTTTGGAGAGATATGTACTACTCCTACTATGCACTAGTTATGCTAATTCATTTCCTCCAATATGCTGTGTGCAGTCAGTATTCATTTTAATTTGTACAATCACAGGCATCTGATTAAAATGGAGGGTTTAATGTGTTGTGCACGTCCCTGTTTCAACCACAAGAAACTGGCACAGTCCAGCTGTTGAAACATTCCAAATAGCTTACTCTCACCAACGGGTTGCTGTGGCTGTAAGGAGGAGAGCCCAGGTCACAGGAAAATCACCCCATTTACCAGACCCTCCCCCAACCTCCAAGCCGCCTATTACGAGTGAACTTGTATTCCTAAGTGAACTGGATGCGTTTCCAGGCTACAAATAACATTCTACAAAACACAGTCCTGGCAATTGCTGCCTTGACAAGAAGGCATGGGTCCCTTCTCATCTCCTACAAAATCTAGGACCAGTTCCAGAAACAAGCATTGGCAAAGCCAGTAGGTTTCGCCTCTAAAAAATCTATTGGTTTTGTTAATGTTTTTAAGACATGTTACACAGAAGCACAAGCTGCTGTGCAGCATGTCTTAAAGTAAAAAAAAAAAAAAAACGCTATGACGCGATCAGCGCTGGGGACGTCATAACTCTTTTTTTAACCTTAAGACATGCTACAGCTTGCGCTGCTGTGTACTATGTCTAAAAAACATTGACAAAATCAATAGATTTCACAGAAGCGAAACCTATTAGCTTTACCAATGCTTGCTTGGGTATCCTGCTTTTCACATCAGGCCGCTTCATCTTTCCTGGGTCAGGATTTCAGGCTCTCACAAACGTGTCATCCGTGTTTGCGTATTTTTTCATTCCATACACACACTCCACTGGTTGCCAAAACTAACATGGCCAGAATAGGAGGGTACACGCTTTGGAGTTACAACTTCATGACTATCCAATATGTTGCCTCTCCATTAGAGAGAAAAAACAAGCTTTCAACTTTCAGAAAACATCGATAGATGATATGTTCAGCTCAGATATGTACTGAGAAACTGATATCAGCAGTATTATATTCCACGAAGTACATCCCTGGCGAAACTGTGCATGCATTTGTGTTAAAAAAGTACCAGATTCAATTGGATTGGACAGCAACCTGGAATTATGCCAGGGATGTTAGTAAGGCTTGTATTGAGTTTATGCAAGAATAGCAAATTAAATATTTTTAGGCTTCTTCTACTCAAGTAAGTTACATTTTGGCACATCTGCAACTAGGATGACCTGAAATGGAGGCAAATTCTGGAGAGGACTGTAAAAAAATCAGGACAAAGTGTCAAAATTCAGGACAAAATTTGCGGTCAAAGGGTCATAATTCAGGACAAAATGCCAGGGCAAAAGGTAAATTTTACAGACACACCCAAAGAGAGGCCATACCCCACGACTTTATCAGTGTAGTTATTTACCAAGTTCTACATAGCACTATTTATTCACTATGGTCTTTTTGTGATTGCGTCTAGGTATGCTACATTCAGGTGGCACATTATATCCTTGTTCAATAGTAAATTAATGGCCTGGAGCAGGGTGTCAAGGCCATCACCCCTACCCAAATTTGGCCAATCTTTCTTGAAGAGAAAGCAACAGCGAACTTTTGAATATGTTTCTAAACATTTTAAAATCCATGGCAAACAGCTGGGAGACATTAAGGTAAGTGATCTTCTGCTAGATCAAACAAGTTGAACAAAAATATGTGGATCAACTTCCAATAGACTTTAAACCTAAAAAATTAATGAGGCTGGGCAGATGTTGTGGGTGACAGTCTCACACATACAGTCAGGATGTTAGGTACCCTCAACTTGTCTGTAGGCTCACAGCACTAGAGTTGTGGTTTGGGACTCTACATTTATCTCAGAACTGGGGCCCGGTCTACCATTCAAATGAAATCAATGAAGAGGATGAAATTGAGATCAGATGGGAGATCTACAGCAATTCAATTAAAGGGCTGTTGCTAACAACTGGATAAATAAGGAAGAGAATAATAAGGTGGGAAAATTGCTAAAATCAGACAAGATGGGTTCACCTTGCATATTGTAAAATATTGCTACCCTGGGGACTATTCTCAGCAGAGAGGAGAGAAACAGAAGAGGCACTGTCAAGTAGTTGAACAAGCAGCACACACCCACCCTGGCAAACTTTTCTGATGCAATGGTCAGCTTCTTGTGCTTGTGAAGTGTGAGCAGGGTCAAGACCCCTTGGAAGGTTGTGCTGAGCAATTGCCCACTCTGTCCCTGTCTTAAAATGGTTTTGCGGTCAAGCCAAGGCTGTCAGGAATAAGACTGTGCGCGGTCCAGGTCCCGGCCTGACTTCCAATTTGTGCATTGGCAGCATTTCCAGTGTGCTGCTATTTATCCCCTCTTGCTCCAGGCATCGCTTTCCCTGTGGTAAAGCTCTTTTAGCTGCAGGGTCAGGGCATTGGTGGACACGATGTACTTATCAGTGGCATTCTGTGAATGGACTACAACTCCCAGGATTTTAGGGGCAGCGGCCATCTTGGGGTGTGGCAGGCCTATAAAGCCCAGCCACACCCAAGCACATTGCTCACTATTTTGGAGACTTCGGTTCTGCCTAATCTCGTAGAGTCTTCTCTTCAGGAAACGAGCTGAGTTGCAGCAGTGCAAAGAGTTTGTGTTTCTAGTTGGATCCATAATAACGAGTAGGTCGTACTCGTGGCGGTAAGGTCAATCGGAGGGCTTTGTTTTGCCAGCCTTGAAAGGCGTTTCAGCTAAAAAGGGCGTTTCAGTTATAAGAGAGACAAGCGCAGCAATGTGCGGTACCCCTCAAATAATATTAGTATACAATATTAGCACATACAAATATACAGGACAATCCATTTTTGGTATAATTTCAATTTGTCCAATCCAGTTCAAACATTTATTGTAGTCCAACAATGGTGATATAGTTCAAACCAATTTTGGTATAATTTCAATTTGTTAGATCCAATTCAAGCATTTATTGTAGCCCGTCCATGATATTATAATTCAAGCCTGTAGCCCGTTCATGATATTACAATTCAAGCCAACACGTGTTTCGTCAAGGGAAATTGTTTTCTCACATCCCAAACGACTTCTTCAGGGCTAAAAATTGTAAACAAATTAAATGTGATTGAAAAAACCAAAATGCTCCAACTTGAAAATTGAAAAGTTTATAAAAGATCCCAGAAAAGACTTTAAGATTATAAAGGCACCGAGTACCCAAGAGGAAAGCAATAATAGATAAATGGATATCTAAATCATATTACAAAGGTGAAAAAGGGTGGAATCAAACTCCATTGGGGCATCAATCCCATATGTCTACAATACACCAAAAGGGACTTGTGTCATGCCCAACTACCATCATATGTTAATATATCAAAGTGATGAACCCCAAAAAATACACACCTCAAATTAATAAACAACACCCCTTCCGTGTCAACACACTAAACACCAACGTGTTGCATATATACTACGAATTTACTGCATTGAAGTGGATTATCATAAAATAAAATACCAACCAGTGTCCAATTTAATCACATAATTCATGCCAGTGTCTTATGGTTAGAATCTAAAAATACAGTAATGATTAACCAAGCCTACCAAGGTCACTTGAATACTCACCACTTCAATCCAATTATCCATCTCTAGTATCAAAGACAAAAATCAAATCTAAATGAAATAACCTCGTATGGCGAGAGAAATCATGCCCCTATCAAATGCAAATAGTCTCACATGAAATACCTCGAATGTATGGTAATAGTAATGAAGATTTGAGACTCCCATGAAATTCATCCGTGTGATGTGGCACAAAAAACCCGATGCGGATCTATATACAAAATATTATACCATTAATTGCCTCTCAAAAACAAATATATCATATTAGTAGGGCTACCCTTTATTAATTGCTCACCTGGTTTTAACAAGCGGTTTCCGAAACGGCGTTTAATAGTGAGAAACGCCGTGTTGCGAGTACGCACAATGCGTCGCTCAACACGGAAGTTAAATATGCTTCCGAGGTCAACTCGAGGCTACTATCATAAAAACAAAAAACGGACTAGCGTCCCCTACTGTTGCAAATAGCACAGAGCGAAACTTTATTAAATAAACAAGCCCGCAGAGAACAGACGGAAATAATTAGCCAACCTTTACGGTTACAAGAAAGTATTGCATTGTAGATTACATGTACATACTAGCCATCTGTACCATACCTCTTAATTTCTTCCGCTTCACTCCCATCAATTCAAGCGTTTGTAATAAACAAGGATACACATGACACCCCTCCTACTCGCTAATCACTCAACACCGTGGTAACATTGTAAACTGCGCTTATAGCATCAGAATGTCAACTATAACTGAAATCATACACCAGTCCATAATAAAATTAATTCAAATGGTTCACCACCCATATAACAAGTAGTGGTTAACATCCATATAGCAAGTACTGAAAAGTACTGATTAGTGTTGAGGTTTACTTGAACCTTTTGAGGGTTGGGTGATTTCCCTCGTGTAGGCACCACATCTTTGTTGAGATCTTTTGCCTATTTGAATCCCTAGCGCCTACTGAACCCTAAACATTTCACCCCATTAGTAAGTTTATAAGAGAGACAAGCGCTCTAATTACAAAAGAGAAAAGCGCTTCAATTACGAAAGAGAAAAACATGAGAAAAGTGCTTCACTTAAGAAAGAGAGAGGTTTAAGGAAAGCGCTTTAATCACAAAAGAGAAAAACATTTCAGTTACAAAAAAGAAAAGCGCTTTAGGTATAAAAGAGAAAAGGCATGAAAAAAGAGGCGGTCCAGTTACAAAAGAGAAAAGTATGAATAAAGTGATTCAGTTACAAAGGAGAAAAGCGCTTCAGTTACAAAAGAGAAAAGCATGACAAAAGCGCTTCAGTTACAAAAGAGAAAAGCATGTTGATAAGTTTATTTCTTTTTTTTGGAAGCAAAGTATGTGAGATACATGTTTTAGTCTTTGTGGAATCCTATGCCGAGGTTTTGACATACATTTAATGAAAGTATATTTGTATTCGGTTCTGATACAGAGGACGCTGTTTTGAAAGCGCGATCAATTCCTAAAGCTCACGCCATCCTCAGGTATCGTGATTGCAGTTTGTTTTTGTCCCACAGCTCAAGAGGAGCCACGCCCAGTTCATAATGGTCTCGTCTTGCTATCATGGAGACACTTTGTCCAGGAGTATGATAATTGTGATTTAATAACAGTTATGAAACATTCATTAACCCTCCCTCTTGACAACATGACGAGGGAACAAATTGAAGCAATTGTCTGGTGTCTCTTAGATCATGGCCAATATTATTGTTATGGATGGTGGAAAATTACAGTCTTCTAAAACATACAACTGAGTTGTTTGTAAACAGTTCATCTTAAATTGAATTACTTGAAAGTGCTCTCAAGTGTCACTTTCAAGTAAATTAGTCACATCAAGTAAATTGGTTTGACTTAGATCACACAATTTAGTCATGCAGGAAATCCAGGATTTGAGCCCAGGCTTTCT
Source organism: Pleurodeles waltl (assembly GCF_031143425.1). Classification (NCBI taxonomy): domain Eukaryota; kingdom Metazoa; phylum Chordata; class Amphibia; order Caudata; family Salamandridae; genus Pleurodeles; species Pleurodeles waltl. The sequence continues at coordinate 292,405,197 of NC_090442.1, forward strand.
GATCACACATAATGCACTTCAGACACTGACTATGTTAATTTGTTTTTCTCAATCCCCTTTAAAACTAGAACACAGTGTTTTTTCACAATTTTGTAGGATGAATAGAACACTGTGTTAAAGGAACACAGATTACAGGTTAACCCAGCACAGTATCTGAAAAACAAGAAGGTACATAATGAAAGTAAGGGAAGGCAGGAAACCATATGCTAATATCACTGACGTTTTCACCCATTACATAGCTATTCAATGCAGTGGTCAAAGTGCATTAAAAAATGAATGGATAAGGTTGTGGGACCGGGACAGTGAGTGCAGAGGTGGAATCAAAGGTGAGGATAAAAGGAACACACTATTCTGTAACCATTTTGTTGGTCTTCCACCATCAAGCAACTACATATAAAATAACACACACTTTAAATGGAAAATAAATGAAGGTTAAGCTGATTAGTGGGAAATGCAATACTTTATGCTATAAAACCTCACATTAGTTCATGTGATCACTAAAGATGTCCATGTGTGCAATCACCGGCCCATAGAATTGAATTCTGTTTGCTGCAGCAGGGAAAGTGACCTGTGTATTTTTAGTGCTATGAGGCTCCTGAAAGCACTGTGAATATGTAAGTCATTATCAGGGCACTGGAATCATGTGATTGTGTGGCTGCTCTGTTTTTCGCACAATTATGGATCTGCCGCATTTGACACACAATTCATCATCTGCTGCATAATCTGAATATTTTAACAAAAATAAATTTGTTTCTAGCTCATACTGTTCAACATTTACTAAAATTGCAGTGACAATTGTTGCTGCGCAGTCAAAGGTCCATGGTAAATGTTGACTCCTCACCATTCTTTTGCTTATTGCTGTGTTTGGGTGTTAAGCTGAGGTGCAGCCTATGCCCAGACAGTGCTAATAAGTATAAACATTACCAAATAATTAAATAATACTATAAACCAACGTGCTGCATTAAGCCATTGATTTTGCCTTTTCTTGCCACATAATTTAGTCAACCTGCTGCATAAGTTTGCCTTCTCCACATAAGACCAGTGGCCCTGGTCATTATTTTAAAAGCACATTACACACAGTATGATACACAATGCCACAAAATGTGCACATAAATTTAGAATAAAGATAAAAAGTGCTTCTAAAGTATAGATTACAATAATATGCAGATTATACCTAGTGCATACATGTTTTAAAACTGTCCATGAAAAGCAGGCATTCCACAGCTCCACTTGGGACACCCTGGCAATACCTCTCAAAAAGAAAATATCTTTGCCATCAGGAAGCTTCAAGTAACTGCATCAATTAATGCCTATATCTGCTCTCAAGCAACCTTTACATTTACAGATTTATCAGTTGCACACATTTCCCTTTCTTTCAGGAAGCAAACACTCTGGCAATAGGGATCACAGCACAGGAGACCCTCTCCCTTCCACTCCATCTGGGGAATCTGAACTGTTTGAATTAACTCTTGTCCTTTAGCTGAAAGGCTACAATTACAGACAAATGCCTTCCTTTGAGCCATGCATCACCGACAATGGAGATTGGTGTTCAATCAATCAATCAATCAATCATTTGTAAAGCGCGCTATTCACGCACTAGGGTCTCAAGGCACTGAAAGGGGGGGTGGGAACTACTGCTTGAATAACCAGGTCTTGAGGCATTTCCTGAAGGTCAGGAGATCTTGGGTCTGTCGTATGTGGGTGAGGAGGGTGTTCCAGGTCTTGGCGGCGAGGTGGGCAGAGGATCTGCCGCCGGCTGTAGTTCGATGGATGCAAGGGACGGGGCGAGGGCATGGTTGGCGGAGCGGTGTTGGCGGGTGGAAGCGTGGCAGGTGAGTCACTCGTTGAGGTAGGCAGGGCCTGTGTTGTGAAGAGCTTTGTGGGTGTGGATGAGGAGTTTGAAGGTGATCCTCTTGGTGACGGGAAGCCAGTGTAGGTCTCTGAGGTGGGCTGAGATGTGGTCGCGGCGTGGGATGTTGAGGATGAGGCGTGCTGAGGCGTTCTGAATACGTTGTAGTTTCTTCTGGAGCTTGGCTGTGGTTCCTGCATAGAGTGCGTTGCCGTAGTCCAGCCTGCTGCTGACGAGGGCATGGATGACCGTCCTTCTTGTTTCGGTGGGGATCCATCTGAGGATCTTGCGAAGCATGCAGAGGGTTTGAAGCAGGAAGATGAGACGGCATTGACTTGATGGGTCATGGTGAGCGATGAGTCTAGGATGAAACCTAGGTTGCGTACGTGGGTGGTGGGTGGTGGGTGTTGGTGCGGTTCCTAGGATGGCTGGCCACCAGGAGTCGTCCCATGGGGAGTGGTTGGAGCCAAGAATGAGGATCTCTGTCTTGTCCAAGTTAAGTTTGAGGCGGCTCTTCTCCATGCAGTTGGCAATGGCATGCAGTCCGTCGTGGAGGTTGGTTTTGGCGGCGGCGGGGTCCTTGGTGAGTGAGAGGATCAGCTGGGTGTCGTTGGCATAGGAGACGATGTTGAGGTTGTGGGATCGGACGATGTTGGCGAGCGGTGCCATGTAGATGTTAAAAAGAGTAGGGCTGAGAGAAGACCCTTGGGGAACGCCGCAGATGGTGTTGGTGGCTTCTGACATTCTGACAGGAAGGGAGGGAGGCGGACTCCCTGAGTTCTGCAGGAGATGAAGGATGTTATCCAGTCCAGGGCCTTGTGGTGGATCCCGGCGTCGTAGAGGCGAGTGCATAAGGTGTGGTGGCAGACGGTGTCAAAAGCAGCCGAGAGGTCCAGGAGGATGAGGGCCGGGGTTTCGCCTTTGTCGAGCATGGTCCTGATGTCTTTGGTTGCGGCAATGAGGGCGATCTCGGTGCTGTGGTTCCTACGGAATCCAGATTGGGAGATGTCCAGTGTGTTGTTGTCCTCCAGGAAGCAGGTCAGTTGGCCATTGTTAGACTTTTCATCCTTGGCATGGTCTCCCTTAACTTTTTGCCTCTGTTCCCCAGGTTGTTGATGTGTGCTGGACTCTGATTTTGCTGTTTTTGTTACTCTGGGCACGTTACCACTTCTAACCAGTGCTAAAGTGCAAGTGCTCCTTTACAAAATGTGTATGGAATTGGTTTATCCATGATTGGCATATTTGGTTTACTAGTAAGTCCCTAGTAAAGTGCACTAGAGGTGCCAGGGCCTGTAAATCAAATGCTACTAGTGGGTCTGCGGCACTAGTTGTGCCACCCACATAAGTAGCTCTGTAATCATGTCTCAGACCTGCCACTGCAGTGTCTGTGTGTGCAGTTTTAACTGTTAATTCGACTTAGCAAGTGTACCCACTTGCCAGACATAAACCTTCCCTTTTCCTACATGTCAGACACCCCTAAAGTAGGCCCTAGGTAGCCCCAAGGGCAGGGTGCAGTGTATGGTTAAGGTAGGACATACTGTAATTGTAATTGTAATAGTATTTATATAGCGCTTACTACCCCAGACGAGGCGTCGAATCGCTTTTCGGCGAGTAGCACGCTACTCTGGAACCCAACAAGAATTAGTGATGGATTAGTATCGGGAAATATGAGTACAGTTTTAGTATTATTATGAGTCAATTTGAGCCGCGGATATGAGAGTTTGTTAGTTAGATTGACTGGAGTAATGGCGGGGTGGAGGAGGAAAGAAATCCAGAAGTGTTAATTGGGAGTATATCCCTCATTTACTCATCCCAAAGGCTTGGGATGAATCAAGGGGGATGGAGGAGGGAAGAGCCTGTGGAAGGGTTAGGGAGATCATAGTATCAGGGTGAGATAAATGAGGGTGAATTTAGTAGGGTTGTTTGGCAGGTCATGGTAGTAGAGTGAGGTTTGGTGAGTTAGATGTGGAAGCGAAGGGAAGAGCTTAGGCAGAGTTATTTTGGAGATGAAAGTAGTAGAATGAATTTGGGATAAGTCAGAGTGGGAATGGAGGATAGATTGATAGAGACATGACATATGATGATGGGTAGACAAGTGTGATAAGATGAGAGCAGGGATTCATAGATATCTAGTATAACAACCCACCCAGGAGCTATGCAACGACCCATGACCATGGACATCAGAGAAAATTTCTGGATGTACCGTTTAAAATCACTGCATCCAGATGGACTGAACATCACTGACAATACCACTTGATTTCTGCATATCTGAAGAGTTCTCAGGACTGCATTGATTCCACATTCCAATTGGAATCTTCACTCATGATGCTTTTTGAAAATCCACCAGTGTCAGCTGTGCAGCCACTGAGCAAACCATCTTGTACTACCTGAGGAAGGCGGAAGCTGAAACATTGTAGTAGAAATATATTTTTGTTCTTTAGTGAGATCATCTGTTTGAGTCACTTCTTTCTTGGATATTACATTTTCTTGTGGCTCTTTGTATCCTTTGGGATCCAGATTTTTGCCCTGGCTGGCTGTTGTTTTCTTGTGATCCTGCATCTTCCAATATATATATATATATATATATATATATATATATATATATATATATATATATATACACACACACACACACATACACACAGGAATTCACACACATATGCACACATATATGTACATACAATACATAATTAGAACCATAGGTAAATATACTTAGTCAAACAGGTTTAAAGAGTGTGTGTGTATTTTATTGATATGACCTAGTAGCAATACATATTTTCTAAAGAACTATACATAACTAGAAATATACACATAATCAGAAAAAATATTTATCAACATAGGCATATGCAGTCCATAGTTGTTCGAATATGGTGGTTATGAAGGAAAAAGCCAACTCTTGAGTAGTTTTCTGAAGACAAGAAAGTTATCTGTGGCTCTTATAGTTGGGGGTTATGAATTCCATAGTTTGGCTGCTTGAATGGAGAAGTATGTACCACCTATAGTCTTTTTCTTGTATGGTGGTGTTCTAAGGCGGGGTGCCAATCTTGAGCGGAGGTTTCTTTGTTGGATGTATCTGGTTATTTTGTTTCTCATAAAAAGCGGTCCTGTTCCATGTATAGCTTTGTGGGTGATACAAAGCAGCTTGAAAGTGCATCTTCTGGCAATGGGTAACCAGTGTAGAGCTCTCAAGGCAGGGGAGATGTGGGCTTGAAGCTTTACATGTAATAGTAGCCTGGCTGCGGAGTTCTGAATACGTTGTAGTTTTTTCATAATAGATAGAGATGATCCATGGTTTAGGCCATTGGCATAATCCAGTTTCGATAGTACAAGCGAGATAGTAGCTTGCACCTTGTGTGGAAATCCAAGGTGGGGAAGATGCATCGTAGAGTCTTCAAGGTGATGAAGCTTGTTCGTGCTAATTTGTCCACTTGGGCATTCATAGTTAACTTGGAATCCATGGTGATTCCAAGGTTTTTAACCTCCTTGGATAATTGAGGAGGTGGTCCAAGATCGTCAGGCCAGACGCACAGAGGGTCATAACTTTTCCAGGCAACACATATGAGTCATCCACTGATCAATGGCTCTGAGGCAACTGAAGATTTCTGAGTTTTCAATGTTTTTGGGGTATTCTAATTTAAGTAGTATTTGTGTGTTATCTGCATAGTTGTAGCATGTGAGATGAAAATCATTGATCAGTTCTGGTAATGATATCATGTAGATGTTGAAAAGCAAAGGTGAGATGATTGATCCTTGGGGGAACCCTGCTTTTGTGAGGTAGGGTTTGGACGAGAAGGGAGGTGAGTAGATGATATTAGATCTTTTTTTCAGATAGGAAGTAATCCAGTGGAGAGCAGTCCCTTGTATGCCGGCTTCGTGGAGTCTTTGAATTAGGGTGTCATGGTCAACCGTATCAAAGGCAGCCGAGAGGTCCAAGAGAAGTAGTGCAGCAACTCCATTGCGGTCGACTGTGTTTTTTAGATCATCCCAGATTGCTATGAGTGCCGATTCAGTGCCTCTTCCTGGGCGGAATCCAGTTTGGAAGTCTGAAAGTATAGAATTGTCTTCAATGAATTGTGACATCTGGGCGAATGCTGCTCTTTCTATCAATTTGCCTAGAAAAGGTCCATTTGTGATTGGTCTGTAGTTGTTGGGGTCTTGCGGGTCTAGGTTTGTTTTCTTTAATAACGGTCTTATGTATTCCTTTTTTCTGGTCTACAGGAAAAGTTCCTGTAGTTAAAGAGTTGTTGATGATTCTTCTTACAGGTGTGGCAGCAGAAGTAGATAAAATAATGTTCTTGAAGATTTGTGGTGGACAAGGGTCAGAAGGGCAACCGGAAGGCCTGCTTGCTTTGACCAAATCCATATATTCACCTTGGGATATTTGTTGGAAGGACTGTAGAGGCTGGGTTGGTTTATTCTTAGAGGGTATTTTAGGAAAGTGGTTGGTGCTGATGGTTTTCTTCTGTTTTAAATAGGAGTCCAATATGTCTGCCTTGGTTGTATAGAGAGTTGCCAACTTGTTTGTGAAATCTTGAGTAGTGGGATGACTTCCTTCCATGCATGTAGGGTTTCGAAATTCATTGAGAAATTTATAAAATTCCTTGGTTGTAGATTTAGTATTTTGAATTCTGTCTGAGTAGTACCCTGTTTTAGCTTTTTTGACTGATGATTTGTATATTCTGTTAATTTTGTGTAACTGCAGTTTGTCTTGACTGTTGTTTGTTTTGAGCCAGGTCCGTTGCAACTTTCTGATTTGTTGCTTTATCTTTTTAAGTTCTGTGTTTCTCCAAGGTGTTGGTTTTCTTTTGTCGTGTTTAGTTTTTCTGGGCGGTATTAGGATATCAAAAGCTTCCTGTAGCCACTCATAAAGTTTTGGCACAGAATTAATTGTATCTAGATCTGTGTTTGCTGTTAGTTGTGTTTCTAAGTCATCAAAAGTGAGTTTGCTCCATGGTCGATGGGTGCATGTATGTAAGTAGTTGTGGGGTGTCTTGATTTGTGGAGTTTTATGTTGGAAAGTTATCACATGATTGGCGTGATGCTATGAATGGTAACTAGTTCAGGCTTAGCAAAAATGACATCTAGGATGTGTCCAGCGATGTGTGTGGGATTGTGTACAATCTGATGTAGGTTCAATGCGACTAGGCCATTGGTGATAGCTTTTGGATTGGGCATATTGGGTTTGTCAAAGCAAATGTTTAGATCCCCAAGAATGCATTGGTTGGAGTATAGTATAATAAGGTTTGAGCATGTATCTAGAAAAAGCATCTGGGAATGTGGAGTTGTTAGGTGGAGGTCTGTAAAGGAGGAGGAAGTTGGAGTAGGGTGGCATCTGGTGAGGAGGGCTTCACAACCTTTTATGGAAATGTTGTCTGTTTTACTGAGGTTTATTGCCTGTTTGAATATAATAGGTAGTCCACCTCCTCTCTTGCCTATACGGTTTTGTGTGATGGTTTGATAGCCCGGAGAAAGGCTTCGTGCAACACTGGGGCCATGTCATCTCCCAACCAGGATTCAGTTATGAATAGTAAATCCGGTTGTGTGTCTGTGAGCAGGTCGTAGATGTGGTGCTTGTTTTTTGAGAGGGATCGAGCATTTATGAGCTGGCAGTTTAGAAAAGGTGTGTTGGTGGTAGTGTTTTGTTTAGGAGAAGGGTAAGTAGTATAATATGAGCTTGAAGCAGGAGTGTTGTTAGTTGTGATAACTGTGTGAGGCTCACAATAGTCTTGCTTTTCAATATAGTGTTCCTCTTCCAGCAGGTTAAGAAGGCATTTTGTTGGGTCTGTGTGTGTGAGTGGTGGACTTGGTGGCTGAGAGAGACATGAAGAGTGTACTGTTTTTTGTATGATAGTCTTATTATGTAATAGACAAGGGGATGCGAGGTTGTTCAGAGTGGCATGTTGTTTATTTTGTTTGTGTCTGTTTAGTGTGGATGGAGTATGGGTTAGGGGCGGTGGAGGAGCATGTGGATCATGATGTAAGGCTATAAATTGTGGAATGGAGGAGAGGCGAGTGAATGAAAGTTGCTGGGTTGGGGTGCTTGTGGTTGGTGTTTGTGAAGAGTGAGAAAGTAGGGGTAAAGATAGGACGGGACTTGTATTCTTTGTGTAGTCCTGAGGGTGGGAGTGGGTGTGACGATAACAGTAATGAAAGTTTGTGTTGATTTGATGTGCTGAAGTGTGTGGTCTGTATTGTTTTTGTGGAATAGTGAGAGGGGACATGATGTTGTTTTTGGTGAGGGATTTGTATGTGAGATAGTGCTGGTGAGTGGAATTAGAGTGTTAGATGGGGTGTTGTTGTGTTTTGGAGATGAATGTCCAAGGTGTATAAGAGGCGATGGATGTGTGTCAGGGGAGTTAGTGTTAGGTGTGATGACTGGAAGAGGTAATATGTGTGGTGGAGTGAAGTGTGGGGATTGTATGGTTGTGTGTAATTGGTGAAGAGAGGCGAAGGGTGTTTGCAGATGGTGTGTTGGAAAGCTGGGTTTGGGCATTGTTATGATGAAAGGTGGTCTGTGTGGAGCAAACAGGATAGTGTTGTTGGTTAGTATGAGCAGGGAGTGTGTATCTGGAAGGCTGAGACTGAGAGAAATGTATAGTGTGGTTTTGTGTTGTGTGGGTGATGGCAGGTTGTGTTAGTGGAAGTGGACAGAGTAGTGTTTTTTGTGAGAATGCAGGTGTTTGACTGTTGTAGTTGTGGAGGATATGTGTATATGTGTGTTTTATATGTACTGACAGTGAAATATTGCTAAATTCGTTTTTCACTGATGCAACGCCAGTCCCTTTCATAGTTTAACATGGGGGCTACCTTTAAATCTGATTAAAGTGTAGATTCCCTTTTGGAGCTGATGGACATGTGGAGTTTGGGGTCTCTGAGCTCACAATTTGAAAATACTTCTTTTAGTAAAGTTGATTTTAAGATTGTGTGTTTGGAAATGCCACTTTTAGAAAGTGAGCATTTTCTTGCTTATACCATTTCTGTGACTCTGCCTGTTTGTGGATTCCCTGTCGGGGTCAGTTTGACAGTTGGGCTGGTTGCACCTCACACTAGACAGTGACACAAAGGGAGCTGGGGTGTGGCCTGCATATCCTGCGAAGCCATCTGTGCTAGGAGGGAGGGGAGGAGTGGTCACTCACACCTGAAAGGGCTGTGCCTGCCCTCACACAATGCACTGTCCAACCCCCTGGTGAGTGTCTGGGGCCTGAGAGCAATGACTTATATAAGATTTTATGGAGGCATTGGCACCTACTATTAGAGGTACCTGGTATTAGTGGCTCTATTTCTAGGAAACCACAGGTGACCTATCGTAGGGGACGTACTTTGCGGGATCACCTCTGCCCCAGTTACATCACTACCAACAAGGTTCATACGTGGTTACCTAGAGGCCCGAAGGGCTCTTTTACTTGCCATGAATGCAATGTGTGTAGCTTTGGTGTTGATAAGATCAGGAGCTTCAGCTACAATACTACCAAAAGGTATGAAATCAGGCATTTCATCAATTTCAAAACAAAATATGTTGTATACATTTTAGGATGTGGCTGCGACAAAATTTATGTAGGCAGTACCATTAGACCCCTTAAACTCCGTATACAGGAACATATTCGAGCAATCAAAAATAAATATATGAAATATCCTCTGTCGCTCCATATGATGAAACAACATCCTAATGACAGTAAAATTTGGTTCCACAAGGTTGATCAGGTATCATCTAATTGCAGAGGAGGAGATAGAGAATTGGCCCTACGACGCAAGAAGGCAGCATGGATAATGCCACCTACGTGCTGTTGATATGGGCCATAATTCTGATAATGAACTTCATTACTTTCTCTAGATATCATACTTAGTCACTCCTTTTGGTGTGACTGCTCTGACATAATCTGTGTTCCAATAAGTATTATTTTTATTTTATTCAACTCTTACACACTTTCTATTGTTTGGTTTCTCATTATTTTTTCATTTTTAAATTTTTATTCATTATTTTCACCCATTTGGGGTGCTTTGCTTTTTCATTAAAATTCTTATTTGCTGCCTTGCCTTGCTCCCATTACCCTTTTTTCCCCTATTTCTTTCTGTTGAAATTGTGTACCATATCTCCTTTTTTGGTCTGTACTTGGCCATTCCAAGATGGCCGCCTCTTTTTCTTTTGATTTAGTATAAGATGGCCGCCTTCGTTTCTTTTCTTTGCTCTCTAATCGGCACTGCTTGGGCCGATCGGTTACCCTGGCGATGCTTTCCCAGAAGTACCATCAGTAATCGTAGCGGACGGCAGATTTTAAATACAATTAAATCTGCGCGTTCGATTTATATTTATTCTATTTGGGACCGGCAGCGCGTGCGGCTACACGCTGATTTCACCATTGTATTACTCTTTGGGTAAGCGCCTTTGATGTCCGCTTTCGACTTTTTCCATATAAGAGCAAAATCATGCCGTTCTTAGGGCACTATTGTGGCTTTTCAAGGAACACTTATATTTTTTTTGTGGTTGTCTTCACTTTATTCCTATTTACCCAGTCACTTCGATTTTTCACATAGCTTTCGAACGTGGTGCAGCAAGGTACAATGGCATTTTTCTTGATACTCCCATACTGTCTGATATTCAGAGGCTTACCTGATCAATTGGTCCTTTTGAAGTAGTCCATTTGGTGCTATATATTATGCCATTTTACTCCAATAAGAATATGATTGAAAACATGAGTATTAAAGGATAATTACACTTATTATTGCTGCAGTGTTAGATGATGTTTTGTTCTATTTTTAATTTTCTTCTGTTATCAACTCTATTTGTATGTTTCTTTCAATACTTATTATTTCTTTTCTGTTTGTGTCATTTGTTTTGATTTTCTTTCTCTTTCACGTATTGTTTGCCCCTTTTTTTGTCTAGTTTACGCCTTTGGTATTGGTTGTTTGTCGACATTTATGATCAACAAATTGCCAGAATGTGAGGAGAAACTAAGCAACATTTATGCATAAGGTATGATTCCTTTTATTTTTATTACTATTAGATAATTAAGATATGGGATTATTTTTTGAAGAAACTCTGGATTGTATATAGTCTTAATGAATTATGTTGCTTTATAGTAACGTTCTTTATAATATCGCTGTTATTTCCTTTTTTTCTTCTCTGATAGCACCTATGACTATTAACATTGGTATAATCAAATCAATATTTGCAACTGAAGTTTATCATTAGTTTTTTTCTGTTAGGTGCACCATTCTTTGTTAATCGCTGCTGGTTCTGTCTGTATTGATAGTTTTGCTTGCTTGTATATAGACAATTGAGTGTATTTTGTTGTCATTGTCTCTTGCCTCTACTGTATATGAATTTATGTTGTTAGTGATGTCTTTAGTATGTTGTTTTTGATACTCGCATGTAAATTATTTTATATATATATTCTTTGTATGTATTATTTATGTATATATGTACATATACTTGAGCTATATATGTTTTTTATCATGTTTCAGCCCTGAAGAAGTCCTTTGGTAAGGACGAAACGCGTTGGCTGTTTTGTTTTTACAATCATGGAAAATCTAATAAAGAGAAGATATTCTTTGTGATGACATGGACTAAGTGGACTTAATTGCTCTACTCTCAGTGGTGCAAGTGCACAATTTCTATTATTGTATCTATTTTTGAGCTAGTACCTTGGTGGCAGGTACTGTGATCTGTGCACACATTCAATCATTAATTTTTGTTTGTCTATAAGGGCCATACATAAGTTGGTGACAGGAATAGGTGCATGTCATTTCTTTGAACCCGCTGCCAATTGTTTTAATATTTTCTTTGAGTGTCTGGGGCCTGGCCTGGGCAAGGCAGGATTTCACATCCAAAAGAGACTTTACTTTGAAGTAGGCCTACTTCAAAGGAGAAATTGGGTATAAGAAGGGCATCCAAAACCACAGACTTTAGAAACACTTCTGGAAGCAAGAGGAACCTCTGCCTGGAGAAAAGCTGAAGAGCTGAGGAAGAAGAGCTACCCTGCCTGTGGCTGTGCTTTGTGGAGCTATCCTGCAGTTGCTGCTTCTGCCAGAGTAAGAGGGCAAAAACTGGACTTTGTGTGCCTTCCATCTTGAGAAGAAATCTCCAAGGGCTTGATTTAGAGCTTGCCTCCTGTTGTTTGAAGTCTCAGTGACAGCAAAGACTTCTCTCTGCCAGCACCTGGCGTCTCTGGAGAGACTGCTACTCTGCTCTGTGGTGCCCATCCAATTCCTGGGACCCTGAAAGGAGAAGCTGGCAGCCTAAAGAAAATGAAATCCACGCTCAGAACACAGTGTGGGGAAAAGATTGACGCAACTCCGATCTGCGGCTGAAGAAACGACACTCGCCGGAAACGCGATCGAAGAATCGACACACGGAGCAGGAGAAACGACACGCAGCATCGCTGACGGAGGCTGGGAGGTCGCAACCCGCGCTGTGTGGTTTTCGGATCATCGTGCGGCTGGATTTCCGACTCAAGTACCGCTGGGCGTGTAAAAACAACGCAAGGCCTGCCCGGACCCGAGAGTGCTGGGCAGATCAACGCATCGCTCTCCTGCGGAGAGAAGAAACGACGCACCCCGACCCGGCGAAAGGAGAAACAACGTAAGGTCCTACTCGTGAGTGGAATCAACGCATCGCAAGCCCTTTTTGACGCGCACTCGCCCGTGCAGGATTATTGTTGACGCACCCAAGGTACATTTTCTCGCTAACAGTGTTAGTGTGTGCTTAAAACTACTTAAAGACTCTTTTTGCATTTTTATTAATAACTTGACTTGTGTATGGTGGATTTTGTTGTTTTGGTCTTCTTTTGTTTAGATAAATATTTCCTATTTTTCTAAACCTGCGTTGTGTCATTTTGTAGTGATTTCATTAAGTTACTGTGGCCCATATTTATACTTTCTTAGCGCTGCATTTGCGCCGCTTTTTGATGCAAAAAAAAGTTTGCGCTGTTTTGTTTTTGCATCAAAAAGCGGCGCAAATCTGGCTGTAAAAAAGTTTAAATATGGGCCTGTGTGTGTTCGTACAAATACTTTACACTTAGTACTCTGAAGTTAAGCCTATGGCTCTGCCAAGGGGGTAAACAGGGGTTAGCTGAGGGTGATTCTATTTTACCCTGACTAGAGTGATGGCCTTGTTTGAACAGGGGTTAACCTGACTGAGTGTCAACAAAAGACCCGATTTCTAACAGCCGTTGATATTCCATTATAGATAGACCATGAAAATTACAATGGCGGTCACCCTAGCTACAACCAAACCGGTAACTGTGCAGCATTTTGCTAGACACTGTATTCACCGTATTTACATTCCTGAAGTGCCGTAAAATTAATTACTTAATCTTTCTTAGAGAACTCCAAGCTAAAATTAATTTAACTAGCCCCCAGCAGATGGCGCTTATGCTTTATAAATAACATTTCAACTCTAATAGCTGCTAGAATTCTTTGCTGTTGAAATTTGGATAAACCGGTTAGCTAGAGTTGCCCGCCCTGATTCCCATTCATATATCGTTATTCCTTCAAAAAATTAGCAAACCCCTGAACAATGGAAAAACGCCTTTTTTCCTTGGGAAATATCAGCGAGTTTCGATCCGCCTGGTTCTGGGGTCTCCTCAAGAACAGGGACCTGGATTGCCGGCTTCATTTGAACATATCAGGAGGAGATGGCCTGTATTCCTGTATACATGAGTTTGATGTTGACTGCAAAGGTGGGGAAGGGGTTGGATTTGAAACTCTTTGGCGACTGAGGCAGTGCGCTAGTCTGCGCATCAAGAAAGAGGCGAAACGAAAGATCCCCGACTTCATTGATGGGTCCTTCCACTAGTCACATTTGAGCGGCGCGCTACCTCGGTGAGCGTAAACTAATTTCCCCGAGTCGCCGTCGACCAGACATCTAGTTGGAGCCTTTGGTGCGGCTTCTCACGTCCTGTTTAGCGTGCCCTCTGGATTGAAACCCAAGTACAACCTGACCGCGTCGAGAACGCGCTTATTTAAATTGGACGATGTAACTAATAGAACTAGAAATTATCCGTTAAATTGCTGAAGACCTTGGAAGTGTCACAATTCTAAAAATCTAATTTGATATTATCCATTATGATTCTTATTCCGTGGTGACGGGGTGCATGTACACCAAAATACATACGAATATATATATATTTATTTGTGGACTCTAAGGGGCATATTTATACTCTGTTTGCGCCGAATTTGCGTCGTTTTTTTCGACGCAAATTCAGCGCAAAACTAACGCCATATTTATACTTTGGCGTTAGACGCGTCTAGCGCCAAAGTATGAGGAAAGAGCGTCATTTTTTTGCGTGAACGCCTTCCTTGCGTTAATGAGATGCAAGGTAGGCGTTCCCGTCTAAAAAAATGACTGCGACGCAAATGCGTCGTATTTATACTCCCGGGCAAAAATCACGCCCGGGAGTGGGCGGGGCAAAAAAGCCCGCATTTGCGCCGGATTTTAGCGCCTGGGTCAGGGCAGGCGTTAAGGGACCTGTGGGCTCAAAATGATCCCACAGCTGCCCTCCCATGCCCCCAGGGACCCCCCCTGCCACCCTTGCCCACCCCAGGAGGACACCCAAGGATGGAGGGACCCATCCCAGGGAAATTCAGGTAAGTATAAATATTTTTTTTTTTAATATTTTTTTTTGGCATAGGGGGGCCTGATTTGTGCCCCCCTACATGCCTCAATGCCCAATGACCATGCCCAGGGGACATAAGTCCCCTGGGCATGGCCATTGGGCAAGGGGGCATGACTCCTGTCTTTACTAAGACAGGAGTCATGTAAATGGCGTCTGGGCGTCGTAACAAATGGCGCAAATCGGGTGGAGGCGATTTTTTGGCGTCAACCTGACTTGCACCATTTTTAAGACGCCCTAACGCCATTTTTCCCTACGCCGGCGCTGCCTGGTGTACGTGGTTTTTTTCCACGCACACCAGGCAGCGCCGGTCTGCTAGCGCCGGCTAACGCCATTCGATAAATACGGCGCCCGCATGGCGCTTCAGAATGGCGTTAGCCGGCGCAAAACTTTTTGACGCTAAACTGCGTTAGCGCAGTTTAGCGTCAAAAAGTATAAATACGGGCCTAAATGTATAATGATATATGTTTATTTCCTCAAATGACCATGAATTGCAAGATCTCTTATAGTTTGGTTAAGGAGCTAATTGCATTTTGCGTAACTGACATGGTAGTCCCCCGTTGTTGGCAAGCTGTCACTTTTTATAACTCATCTCCCTCTCGTTATTTCAGTGAGACTTCTACCACACCCGTAAAGGCAGCAAGAGCGCTTGCTGACGTGAAATCAATTGTCTTTGGCTCATGTCGCCGAGTCCATTAAATAGTACTTAAGTCTAGAGAATGCACGGTGAGATCACGCTGTGTTCAGCAGTTACGGCCCTTTACTCTGAGCGGCTGGACATAATTGAGAACCAATTGATTCAGTGTGCACCTTCCCGTACCCTGTGAAAGCTACGGGCCAGTACCGGCACCAGAAGGGCCAGGGCCTCGGTATCCGGACAAAGAACAGGACACAGAGGTAACTAGTGTGGGTGTGGCCTCCAGCAGTCCATAACCCGTTTATTATGAGTGAGCGCAAAGCGCTCCGTCCCATGCTGTAATCTCGCTTTGGGCTTCTAACCACGCCCGTGTCACATCAGTCACTTTCATTGGTTCGTGGGCTTGCCTTTAAAAATCTGCTTGCTTTCATTTGTGAAAGGCATGCATACCTCATGCCTTTTCGGGTGTCAAGCCCACCTACACAGCACCGGTAAACTACTGAAACCATTTGAGGCTTGATGTTTTCAACATGGTTTCCGGACTACTTTATCTTTTTATTTTCCATGCAGCGCAATCACGCACGGTTTTTCTGTTTTCAATTACAGCGCGATTGCCATGCATTTTGTATAGCGCAATCGCGCTGTGTTTTTTTTCCTTGTAATTTGTGTGGCAAGAAATGTCCGGTTAGGAGTTTACAATGCTAATAGCTCTAACTCGAGCAAAATGCGAGACCCATTGCATTGCAAATGCTTGTTTATACTATTTTGGCTGTGCCCGGCCTCCAGGGCTTGTCTCATGACGTGCATAGACACTAGATGGCCTACAATATCCCTCCCACGTTAGCCCTATGTAGGGACTCCCACTTCGGCATCCTCCACTGTATTCTTGTATTCTCCTGTACTGACCACATAGGGCCTCATTTACAAGAGGCCTGCGCCACCGGAGCGTCACTTTTTACCATGCTCTGATGGTGCATCAGTCATATCTGAGGCGATGCAAAGCCAACCTGTGTAATTTTGCATGCCTGGGGCAAGGCTAGATAGTGAAAAGCACTGCATTGTCGAACTCTTATCTACTTAAAGGAGGCACTCCATGGGCGTTGTGGTAGGTTTTCCCACGCAAAACCCATGGTTTTTGACACATTCCCAGATTTACAAAAATCGGTAAACCTGGGAATGGGTTAATAAGGCCCCCAATAGAAAATTAAAATCATAATACTAATCACTAACAGGAGAATGAATTGCTTGGCCCAAAAACTGTCATTGCTTAAACATTTAAAAGCATCCTCTGAAGTTTGTGTAATCTGTGCTGCATGATTTGCTAAATTTGCTAGGCTAGCACATATTTCTTTTAAATGTTTCTTCTATAACCTCTTCATGACTTGAAAAATGCTACAAAATTGTCTTAAAATGATAGTACTAGTATTACTTACACCCTTACCCACCTACTAAACTGCTTTGGTAGGCATTGACGTGTATTTAGAAAATAATAACTGCTTGAGTGATTGAAACATTAACATTATATGAATAATGGGAATCGAGTAGGAGTTACACTTATATATGTACAATTGTTCTTCCAGAGGTGAAGGAATGCATGAGAAAGGAAGTACATGTGTCCAATCCCTGCTGCTTGTCAAGAGAAGCATTGTTTAATTTTGCAACATCTCAAGAAAATCTATAACTTTGTTTGTAAATATATCAATCAATATAATTTTAAGAAGGTGTCGTAGTGAAAGAGTGGAAGAGAGAGAGAAGATGGAGAGTGAGAGATGACCACAGTGACCTTTGCTTTGGGACATTACTTCTTCTGCCACTGCTGCTGTCAGAGCAAAGAGCCACAGGTGATTAGAGAACATTATACAACTGAGCTATAGAAAGAGTGAAACAATATTCTAAAGTAGCCCCACTGAGTTAACTGCATAGCTAAGGAGAGTAGGTTTGAGTGTAGTTCATGAGATACAACAGAGTGATTCATTCTCCTGCAAATATTGTATTGTGCCTGAGAGAGTAAGAGAGTTGATAAATTATTTCATAGCAGTGTGATAGCCGTAAGTACTTGAGATAGCTAACCATGAGAATCTTAGTTAATGTTAAGGATTGAACATTCTTTACTAGCTTTCCCAGGCTACGACAGTATCATTCCAACTTACCACCTTTTTCATAAGACAGAGACAAATAGAGTAGGGACAGATACACAACATACTTCATGCATGTTTCCATAACCTTATGCTTGATGAATAACATTTATATTAATTCATTTAAAATAAATACTTCAAAACTACTAGAACTCTCTTTATTGATTCTAAAAAATTGATTTATTAAAACTTTATACTTTGACAATTATCTGTTTGCACCTTACTAAGGGGGTCATTCTGAACCCCGCGGGCGGCGGTCGCCGCCCGCCTGGAGGGAGCCGCCATATGGCCGCTCCGCGGTCGAAAGACCGCGGAGGCCATTCTGGCTTTCCCGCTGGGCTGGCGGGCGACCGCCAGAAGGCCGCCCGCCAGCCCAGCGGGAAACCCCTCCCCACGAGGAAGCTGGCTCCGAATGGAGCCGGCGGAGTGGCTATGTGCGACGGTTGCAGTGGCACCCGTCGCGTATTTCAGTGTCTGCAAAGCAGACACTGAAATACTAAGTGGGGCCCTCTTACGGGGGCCCCTGCAGTGCCCATGCCATTGGCATGGGCACTGCAGGGGCCCCCAGGGGCCCCACGACACCCCTCACCGCCATCCTGTTCCTGGCGGTCGGAGCCGCCAGGAACAGGATGGCGGTGAGGGGGTCGGAATCCCCCATGGCGGCGCAGCAAGCTGCGCCGCCATGGGGGATTCCCAGGGCAGCGGAAAACCGGCGGGAGACCACCGGTTTTCCTCTTCTGACCGCGGCCAAACCGCCGCGGTCAGAATGCCCTGCGGGGCACCGCCAGCCTGTTGGCGGTGCTCCCGCATCCCCGGCGGTCCTTGACCGCCGGGGTCGGAATGACCCCCTAAATGTCTTACAGTCACTCTCAGATAAAGATCTATACTGAGGGTCTAGACAAAGAGTAAGTGGTAGCAGGGAAAAGTATAACTCATCAACTGTGATTGTGTATTTGGGGTTGGAGCAGTGCACCCAGCAGCTAAACTAGTAGCAGAGGATGGTTGAGTGCTAGGGAGAAAATTAAGCAGCAAAATATTAAAAAGTCATTATGAGCTAGAAGAAAGATAGAATAAAATTAGCTAATGCTTGAAGCTCGACTGCGGTGAGTGGACGGATTGCGGTCGATGGTGGTCGCAAGTGGCAGCTGCCAAATTGAAGAACATTTTCGACAGATGTGAGTATCAATAGGGTTGTTGGATCGATTTATGTTGAGCTTATTAGATGTTTTCTTCTTTCCAACTTTATGAATAGAGGTTATCAGACTAAGAGTTAGTCCAAGATTCCGGGATAGATAATAGATTGTTTTGTCTGCTAAGGTGAAGTGTAAATCATGAGACATCATTGATTACACAAAAAAATACAGAATTAATGTCCTTGTGACTGTAATATCAGAAAATCATGTTTGGGGAACCTAATGCGCAAAGGTGACTCGTTGTTAATTGGGTGATTTCCCGCAGGTCAAGAACTCACTCAAATTAATTGTGAATTTGAAATTTGGTAACTCCTTTAAAAAGGAATCTTACTCTGGCAGGTTAAGAGACTATCTTCGGATTTTCTTAGGAGAAGCAGACAAAGATGTAGTAAACTTTGCATTTTTTAGTGTTTTTTTGTTGAGAACGGAGGCAATTGTAAAGGAGGGGAAGCTGCTGTAGAGAGTACGTTGTGACGTAACAAGGTGCTGGGCTGTTATTTGCTGGTTGGTGAAGGATTGCTCTGTGATTGTTAAAAGTTTATCAAAGGAGAAGTTTTGTTTTGATCATTATAACTGATCCCAGTTTTTGACAAAATGAAGATTTTAAAAGCAAAAGGAAGAAGGGATGTGCTGGTTCCAGTTAGAGAGGGAGAAGAGACTTCCAGAACGAACACCAACTTACCACATGGTGGAGCAAAGCATGAATTTGACTCTAAGAATGGAGTACAATTACAGAAAAGGAGGGTGATTTGAGTTTTCCAAGATGGGGAACATTTAGGGGGTCATTACAACCCTGGCGGACGGTGTTAAAGCTGCGGTAAGACCGCAAACAGGCCGGCGGAAAAAAAAAGGGAATTATGACCGTGGCGGAAACCGCCAACAAAGACAGCCACTTTAACACTCCGACCGCCACGGCGGTACAGACAAGCAGCGCGGCGGTCACCGCCAACAGACAGGCGGGAGACAAAGTACCGCCCACAGTATCACGACCTACCAATCTGCCACCTTTTCCGGGGCGGATTCACCGTGGATAAAAACATGGCGGAAACAGCCATTTCAATGGGAAAACTCTCACCTCAACACACTCCACGAGGAAGGAGGGCACCATGGAGCCGGAACTCCAAATACTCCCTGCGATAGTCTTCCTGCTCCTCTATGATCATCAGCAACGCCGGCGCCGAAGACAACGGTGAGTACTGCACCTACGACATAGGGGAGGGGGGAGGCAAAAGTCAGGGACACACACACACAAGCAACACCCCCACCCCCACCCCCACCCTCACCCTCACCCTCACCCACTACAACACACACACCAATGCATATCCAAACATCACAGTAACAACCACCAACCCCCAGGAAGAATGCAAAGACAAAAGGAAATGAGTTCAACCATTGTAATGTATCAAAATACAGTAAGCTAATATATACAGATATATATACACCTTCAACAAAATATACATCACGATTAGTAGTGCAGGCATGCACCATTCAATGTCCGTGGACCACTGGGCCCAAAATGCATGGGCGAGGCCCACATCAGATACCTGACCAGAAACGGAGAGAACACTGCTGGGGCATCAGATCGAAATACAACAGGCACCTCAGGGGGAAGGGGGGCACCTCAGCCGGATGACAGCACCAGGCCAGATCCACAACGGGGCTCCATGCCCATTGATGTATCCTGGGGGGTGCAAAGCCACAGTCTCTCAAGTCTCTACAGTGGGTGGGTTGCCCACTGTACCATCCTGGGGAGTGCAAAGCCACAGTCTCTCAAGTGTCTACAGTGGGTGGTTTGCCCTCTGTTCAATCCTGGGGAGTGCAAAGCCACAGTCTCACAAGTCTTTTCA
Organism: Pleurodeles waltl; assembly: GCF_031143425.1. Lineage (NCBI taxonomy): Eukaryota > Metazoa > Chordata > Amphibia > Caudata > Salamandridae > Pleurodeles > Pleurodeles waltl. The sequence goes on from NC_090442.1 coordinate 292,425,469, forward strand.
GTGGGTGGTTTGCCCACTGCTTTATCCTGGGGAGTGCAAAGCCACAGTCTCACAAGTCTTTTCAGTGGGTGGTTTGCCCACTGCTTTATCCTGGGGAGTGCAAAGCCACAGTCTCTAAAGTGGATGACAGTCTCCACTGGTTCTAGAGGGGGACTGGTGCCCAGAGTGCTTCATCCTGTTAAGGACTGAGGTAGTGGATGCTGTTCTCTACTGGTTCTGGAGAGGGACTTGTGCCCAGAGTGCTTCATCCTGTTAAGGACTGAGGTAGTGGATGCTGTTCTCCACTGGTTCTGGAGGGGGACTGGTGCCCAGAGTGTTTCATCCTGTTAAGGACTGAGGTAGTGGATGCTGTTCTCCACTTGTTCTGGAGGGGGACTGGTGCCCAGAGTGCATCACTCTCCCCGTGACGGTCCCAGTTCCGTCACTGCCCCTGCCACACATGGGCTACTGGTGCTTGACTTGGCGGTGCTTGCCATGTTCAGCGGTGCTTGCCATGGCGGTCTTTGCCCTGTTCAGCGGTGCTTGCCCTGTCCAGCGGTGCTTGCCATGGCAGTCTTTGCCCTGTTCAGCGGTGCTTGACTTTGCAGTTTCTAACCTGTTCAGCGGTGCTTGCCATGGCGGTCTTTGCCCTGTTCAGCGGTGCTTGCCATGGCGGTCTTTGCCCTGTTCAGCAGTCTTTGCCCTGTTCAGCGGTGCTTGACTTTGCAGTTTTTGACCTGTTCAGCGGTGCTTGCCATGGCGGTCTTTGCCCTGTTCAGCGGTGCTTGACTTTGCTGTCTCTGACTTGTGCAGCGGTCTTTGCCATGGCGGTCCCTCATTGCCCAGCGGGGCTGTGGCTGCCGGGGCCCTCCTGGGCACTGACTTTGGCGGTGGTCTCCTGACCAGTGACGATCGGACTGCTCTCCTGGGCACTGACTCTGGCGGTGGTGTCCTGACCAGTGATGATCGGACTGCCCTCCTGGGCACTGACTCTGGCGGTGGTCTCCTGACCACTGACGATGGGACTGCCCTCCTGGGCACTGACTCTGGCGGTGGTCTCCTGACCAGTGACGATCGGGCTGGCGGTGGCCTCCTGGGCAGCGGGGATGATGGCGGCCTTCTCCGGCGTGCTGCTCTTCCCAGACTTTGGCGCTTTCTTCTGCCCCTTCCCCACCTTGGGAGGAGTCACAGCTGAGTCGACACTCCCCCCGAGACCCTTGTGAGCGGCTTTGCCGGCTGGAGTCTTCCTCCTATCCCGTCGGGCACTGTACAACTTCTGGTGCTTCACGGGGGGACTGGCTGTGCTTTGGCTCCATGTCACACTGGCTGCCCTGGTGCCGGTGCACTCCACATACCTCTAACAGGCACCACTGGTACCAGAGATTTTTTGGCTGAGGTGCTAGTACGGGACCTATGAATTGGAGGGGGGGGTGTTGGGAAAGAGGGCAACGTTGCTCAGCAAAAGTTTCTGACGAACACTGGGACAGGTAGCTGGAGGGGGTCTGGGAGTGGAGGAAGAGGAGGTGGTTGTAGGAGGTGTAACTTTAGAGGATTTGGGTGCAGGTGCATGTTCTGGAGGCTGTCGAGAGGTGGATGGCTGTTGGGTGTGTGTGTGCCCACGTTTGTGTACTTTGGGAGGGGGCGTCACAGACACACTGGGAGAGGACACAGGGGACGTGTAAATGGTAGTGGGGGTGGTGAGTGCAGGTGAACGGGGTGTGGTGGTGGGTGTGCTGGTGCGAGTCCTAGTGGCTGTAGTGGTAGTGCATGCAGGTGAGAGTGTAGACAACACTGGGAGGACGGAGACGACGAGGAGGGCGACACAGTGGAGGCCTTGGATGTTGCTGTGTCTGTATGTGGGTGATGCTTGTGTGAGTGCCTATGTTTGCCAGAGCTTCCCTTGTGTGTTGACGTGTGTGCAGGCTGGTCTGATGGTGTGCTTGGGATAGGCAGAGGTACAGGGGATTGGGTCTGGGTGGAGGAAGTTGGAGGGGGGAGGCTAGACACAGGGACAATGGCTGCCATTAGTGCTGAGGCCAGAGATTGCAGGGTTCGATGATGGGCAGCCTGACCAGAATGAATGCCCTCCAGGAATGCATTAGTGTGTTGCAACTCCATTTCTACACCCTGGATGGCATTCACAATGGTAGACTGCCCAACAGTGAGTGACCTGAGGAGGTCAATGGCCTCCTCACTGAGGGCAGCAGAGGTGACAGGGGCAGGGGCTGAGGTGCCTGGGGCAAAGGTGATGCCCACCCTCCTGGGTGAGCGGGCACGGGGCGAAGGCTGAGGGGCTGCTGGGAGGGCGGTGCTGGTAGGGGGGGTGGCGGCTGTACCTGTAGAAGTGGGGGGCAGAGATGTTGCCGCCACCACAAGGGAGCTCCCATCGGAGGACGAGTCCGTGTCGCTGGTTGCTGATCCGGTGACCACCGTGAAGCTCCCCTCGCCCTCCGTCCCACTGGTGTATTCTGAGTCCGTGCTGTGGCCCTCCATGGCCATGTGGGATGCAGCCCCCTCGTGCTCCGGTGCCACTGCTCCTCCGCCTGATGATGCTGATGCACAAAAGAACAGGGAGAGCAGAAAAAGGGGGGGGACGACAGAAGAAAGACAGGTTGAGTGCATGGCTTACCGCTACCGTTGGCGGAAAATACAGACACAGCAGCCCCCTGCACTACGCCGCACTGTTGGGCTCTACTGATGCAGTTCCTGGGATATGGCCTACATGGCTATAGTGGACATCTGCACACATAGATGACACAGGGGCATGTATACCTCTACTTGGCACTCTACAGAGGTGGGGTGGAGTGCCACATGGCCTGCATTACGGAGGGGCCTAGCCTACGGAACTCGCCCTGGCCTAGGGAAACCCACAGCCCTCCTCCCCCACCCAGACCCCTCCACTGCACGCAGTCAGCTGAATGAGAGTATACTCACCCCCTTGTGTCTGCTGTGATGCCCTCAAGCGCCCATCCAACTCAGGGTAGGCCACCACCAGGATCCGGAACATCAGGGGGGTCATGGTGCGACGGCACCCCTCCCACGTTGGGAGGCCATCCCCAACTGAGCCTCCGCCGTCTTCTTGCTCCAGCGGCGAATGTCCTCCCATCTTTTACGGCAGTGGGTGCTTCGTCTCTAGTGGACCCCCAGGGTCCGGACGTCCTTGGCGATGGCACGCCAAATAGCCTTCTTCTGGTGGCCGTTGACCTACATGACATGTACAGAGGAAGAAGAGAAGTCATTACCAACTGCACCGTCGAAGTGAATGGCCCACATCCCTACCCTTGCCATGTGGCACATGCATTCACAGTCCTTCATGCTCGCAGAACTCTGCCCCCTTCCTTCTTACAACCAGCCCTCTCCACCCAGGCATAGCCCATACAACTTGCACCCTATGTACTCACCTGTTGGTCTGGAGGACCGTAGAGTAGCGTGTACTGGGGGAGGACCCCATCCACAAGCTTCTCCAACTCCTGTGCAGTGAAGGCAGGGGCCCTTTCCCCAGACACACGTGCCATTGTCTCTTCCAGACCGAGGTCACAGCAGCACTTGCAGTATAGGTCCTCTCCTGTCGAAGATCAGGTATCGAGTGATTCAACAGATAGAAAATGGCAGTCACGTCCGCGGCGGTGACGTCCGCGGTGGTGCGTATCATCACCGCCGGCGCACTTTGTCATTGGCTCCTGGGACCCATAGGGTCCAGTGTTAACCAATGCAGCATTGGCAGCGGTCTTCGACCGCCTACCGCGACGGTGTACAATTCCAGCGCAGTTACCTCACATCCCATTGTCCCAGTTTAGAGGTCAGGCAGCCGCCATTTCAGGGGCCCACATGGCTTCATTTTCAACTGCGTCACACATACCTAGGCCTGGACTCAACACACATACAGACAACTTTTTGGATTATGTTTCGTGTTCTGTGTAGCTGTGGGTACATACCTCTGAGTTGCTTGACTCTGTGGTCGCTTTTGTCCTTCCTAGGCACCGTCAGCTGGGACATGTGAGGAGATGGCGGAATCCTCGGGTGTACCGACCGCTGGTGGACCTGTTGACAATGGAGGAGCGACATTTAATCATCACCTACAGGTTTGACCGTGCCACAATCCAGGAACTGTGTACCCAATTGGAGCCAGACCTGATGTCAGCAATCCGCCATCCCACAGGAATCCCCCCTCAAGTGCAGGTGCTATCAGTGCTCCATTTCCTAGCAAGTGGGTCTTTTCAAACAACAGTGGCCATGGCATCAGGGATGTCCCAGCCTATGTTTTCCAACGTGTTGTCTGCCCTGCTGAAACACATGAGGAGCTACATCGTTTTCCCTGAGGTGGAGGATTTGGCTACTGTTAAAGGTGACTTCTATGCCCTTGGTCATATCCCCAACATCATAGGTGCCATTGAAGGGTCCCATGTAGCTCTGGTCCCCCCCTACAGGAGTGAACAGGTATATAGGAACCGGAAGAGTTATCATTCGATGAATGTACAGATGGTATGTTTGGCAGACCAGTACATCTCCCAGGTAAATGCTATGTTCCCTGGCTCTGTGCATGACGCCTACATCCTGCGGAATAGCAGCATCCCTTATGTGATGGGTCAACTCCAGAGGCACCGGGTGTGGCTATTAGGGGACTCTGGTTACCCCAACCTGTCATGGCTATTGACCCCAGTGAGGAATCCGAGGACAAGGGCAGAGGAACGCTACAATGAGGCCCATGGGCGGACTAGGAGGGTGATCGAATGCACCTTCGGCCTCCTGAAGGCCAGGTTCAGGTGCCTCCATATGACAGGTGGTTCCCTATTCTACTCACCAAGAAAGAAAGGTGTGCCAGATCATCATCGCTTGCTGTATGCTTCACAATCTTGCTTTGCGACGCCAGGTGCCTTTTCTGCAGGAGGATGGTCCAGATGATGGTGTTGTGGCAGCTGTGGAGCCTGTGGACAGTGATGAGGAGGAAGCAGAGGAAGAAGACATTGACAACAGGGACTCAGTCATACAACAATATTTCCAGTGACACACAGGGGAGAACACATTCCTTCCTACTACAAGTACTTTCACTCTTCTACCTTTATCCTGTCTGTCAATTTCAAGCAGTATTTGGTAACTGAGTTGTACATTTCCATTACGGTTTCACAGGTGTGCTTACCAACGTGTGCCATCTGCTTGCATCCTTCATGGACTTGTGATGTGTGACATAGGTATGTTGACATTAACTTTGAAAACGCATTTTGTCACTGTCATAGCTAATACACATTTTCAAAATCACAGACTGACTCCAGATTGTTTTGTGCTTCAAAGGTGTTTATTGAAGTGCTAATTATTGGAGGGGTGGTAAAATGGTGATGGGTGAATGTGGAGGAATGTCCATGGCAGAGTCCAGTCTATTAGTCTCACAGGTGCATTGCCCATATGGGCATAGGAAGTGGAGCTGGGGCAGTTCCAATATGGACAGGGTTACAAAGTGGGACAGTGGGATGACAATCAGGGTGGTCTCATTTCTTGGCGGGGTCTTGCCATCGTGCTCTGTCCTGTTCCTGGATCTCAGGGACCGCTTGCGGGGTGGTTCCCCATCTGCAGGGGGTGGGGTGCTGGTGTGGTGGTCCTGTGGTGGGGCGTCCTGTCCACAAGTGCTGGCAGTTCATTGTCCATGCTAGTGTCAGGGGCCCCTTGGAGTGCTACGGTGTCCCTCATGGTGTTCTGTATGTCCTTCAGTACCCCTACGATGGTGCCCAGGGCGAAGCTGATGGTTCTGAGTTCCTCCCTGAACCCCAAATACTGTTCCTCCTGCAGGCGCTGGGTCTCCTGAAACTTGGCCAGGACCGTAGCCATCGTCTCCTGGGAGTGGTGGTATGCTCCCATGATGGAGGAGAGGGCCTCGTGGAGAGTGGGTTCCCTTGGCCTGTCCGCCCCCTGCCGCACAGCAGCTCTCCAAGTTCCCCTGTGTTTCTGGGCCTCCGTCCCCTGGACTGTGTGCCTACTGCCACTGCCCCCAGGTCCCTGTTGTTGTTGGGGTGGTGGGTTATCCTGGGTTCCCTGTAGTGGTGGACACACAGCTGATTGACGTGTCCTGGGGACGGAGGTATGGGCCCGCTGGGTGGGTGCTGTACTGGTGTTACCAGAGGGTGGAAGTTCTGTGTTGGGCTGTGCCTGTGCGAGGGGAACCGACTGTCCCGAGGCCCACGATGGTCCGGGCTGGTCATCTGGATCCAGTTGGCCAGAGCTGCTGTCATCACTGTGGGCCTCTTCTGTGGGTGGGGTAGAGATGTCTGGACCCTCCTGTCTGGTGACGTTAGGTAGTGGTCCTGCACGGGTGTAAAAGCATGATTATTGCATCTGTGTGTGTCATGGTGTGCAATGGGTGGGTGAGCGTGTACCTCAGTGCTAGCATTCCTGTGTGGGGGCTTGTGTGATGATGGTTAGGGGGTGTTATGGGTATGTGCAGTGGGCATGCTTTAGTGAGGGGTGACCATGCTTTGTTGTGTCATGCAGGGCTTGGTGTTTTATGGGTGCTTTGTGTTAGTAGTACATATGTGAGGAGTTGGAGTGATAGGGGAGGGGGTGCGGGTGGGGGTGTGTGATAGCATGCAGGTAGGGTGGGGGATATGATAGTTAAGATTTGACTTACCAGTGTCCATTCCTCCACGACTCCTCTGAGGCCCTCAGGATGCATAATGGTCAAGACCTGCTCCTCCCACGTTGTTAGTTGTGGGGGAGGAGGTGGGGGTCCGCCGCCAGTCTGCTGAACCGCGATGTTGTGCCTGGAGACCACGGAACGCAACTTCCCCCGTAGGTCGTTCCACCTCTTCCTGATGTCCTCCGGATTTCTTGGGTGTTGTCCCACTGCGTTGACCCTGTCCACGATTCTTCGCCATAGCTCCATCTTCCTAGCTATGGAGGTGTGCTGCACCTGTGATCCAAATAGCTGTGGCTCTATCCGTACGATTTCCTCCACCATGACCCTGAGCTCCTCCTCAGAAAACCTGGGGTGTCTTTGCCGTGCCATGGGGTGGTGTATGTGATGTGTGGGGTGGTGTATGTGGTGATGAGTGTGGTGATGTGTAGAGGTGTGGGGTGTTTTGTGCGTGGATGTTGTGTGGGTGAGGGTGTCATGTGCCTCTGTGTGGTGGGGTTGTCTATGCAGTGCAGTCTCTCTCACCTTCGTCTATAATTTTTGGTTAAATCTAAAAGAACCAAAACGGCCCCCTTGCCTTCATCAACCATCCTTCGAATAGTATCAGAGGATGAGATTAGGGCAGTTTCAGTACTATGCCCTTTTCTGAACCCGTATTGGGAGATATCAAGAGCATCCGCTTTTGTTAAAAACTCGATCAATTCAGAGTTCAAATTTTTTTCTAGAATCTTTGTCAAAAATGGGAGACGTACTATTGGCCGCAAATTACTCATGTCCTGATTATCCACCTCTGTTTTTTTCTTGAGGGGTACTACTATCGTTTCTTTCCAGATAGATGGGTACTCCCCAGACATAGCTGCCTCTTGGTAAATGGGGACCAACATTCGTGCCATTAAATCCGGAACCAAGTGAAAAATGGAAGGAGGACACAGATCCAGAGGGGAGCCTGATTTAATTTCAAGAATCTTCTTTTTAATAGTATCCATGGAAGGGGGTTGGAAATATGACATTAGTGACTGGTCATCTGCTGTAGCACTCTCTGTTATCATGGGGGGTAATACTTCGGGAATAATCTGGGTATCAAAGTTGCTATTTATTTGCAATATCTTATTTTCAAAATGAAAAGCAACTTTGTCATAGAAACCCTGAGAGTTTTCTAGACCAGCCGGCTTCATGGGCACAGTTAGGGCCCTAAATAGTCTTAAAAAGATCCCTGGGGGCATTAATAGCCTCCTTTACTTTGGTAGTATAAAATTTAGATTTAGCCATAAATTGTGCTGCTTTATAAGCCTTTAGAGTGGACTTAAGGGCCACCCTTTCCTCAGGCACTGGATTAAGTTTCCACCGTCTTTCCTGCTGTCGATACTTTCTTTGAAGGAGTTTGAGGTCTTTTGTAAACCAAGGGTGACCTGGTTTCTTCTGACTATTGGGCCTTCTAATTACAGGGGGGTACCCTTTTTTCCATGGTCATTTCCACTCCTTTCAGAAAGCTGTCAATCAGGGGCAAGGCCATAGCTTTAGCCTTATCCCAACCAGCTTCTAAAGCTGGGCCTAATTACTCTACTTTAACCTGTTTCCATGACCTGGCTACCTTGTTCGTTTCCACGTTAGCAGCCCCAACATTCTTTGAGGCGAGTTTAAATTTCAGCAGATGAGGATCCGTCCAACTCAACTGTACCATGGTTACCTCCACCTGTTGAGTAGCTCGTGCAAACACCCCATCCAGAATATGCCGTGCAATATGGGTGGCCGACGAGACTCTGGAGGTCAAATCCAGGGCCTCCATGAAGTCAATGAATTCACGGATCTTAGGAGTTGACGTCTCATCAAAGTGCATGTTAAAATCGCCCAATGTCACAGCTTTTGCAGACAGAACCATAGGTTCTATCAACTTAGGCCAAGACTGTAAAAAAAGTTTAGTCGGTCCCGGTGGACGATATATCAACAGCCCCTCTAGTAGTACCCCACTGTTTTGAGAAATTGTAAATGTCATTGCCTCACATGAATCTGTCGAAGAACTAATGCATGTGCATGCCAACGTAGACCTATAGATAATGGCCAGACCCCCCCTGTTCTGAGGTCTATCAAGTCTGTGGAAGGTAAAACCTGGTGGAGAGGTGACAATAAAGTCTGGGTCCGATTCTACTTTACCCCAGGTTTCAGTAATAAATAGACAATCAATCTGCCAATTATCAATCATTTCGCAGATTTCCTGTTTATGTTTGGGAAGGGACCTAGCATTTATTAAGGCATACTGAAAGCTGTAATTATGAAATGCCTTCTGTTTCATTTTTTTCTCTCCCAACCCTGCCGGCCTAATGTCTTGGTTTCTTACCTTTATTGCCTCTATAGGGACTTGTATAGCCCAATTACAGGTTTCACAGGTCCAAATAGCTCCACCCTTCCTTAAAGGCTTAGATACTACATTATTAGTGGGATTAGGCGATAGTTTACTGTAATCTTCCTCTCCCCCAGATACTGCACAGCTATGAAAAAGGGCAGCATTTCTGGCTCTGGGGCCCGGTCGGGCGCGGACGGGCGCAGACGGGCGCAGACGGGCTTGCCTTTGGCGCGCCAGTGGCGCGCCCGCTGCACGGTCGCTCGTTCCGGCACATTTATGCCTGTAGGAACGAGGCCCAGCCCAGAATCGTCTCCCTAACACTAGACCGCTAACTTGCGGTCCCAACAGGAAGGAGGGCTCTTACTGACCCTCACTTCCTGTTTAATACAAGTAAAAACGATTTCCACTCCCTCCACAGAGTATTTTAACTAAACTCCTCTTCCCCAAACCCCCAGAACATTCAAAATACTTAGAAATGACTTTTGCACAATGTAAAAATGCTAAATTAAAAAAAACACACACATTGATTAAAAAACGATTTTCCTTATTTTTCTATTCTATTTTCCTCTTTCTATTAAAATACTGAAATTTAATACATCAAAGCCACAGTAGTTATAAAAAGCAGATGTCACCCCACAAACCTTAAAATAGCAAGAGCTAAAAAAGATGCTTTCTTCTCAAGCGCGGTCACTCGTTCTGGCACATTTATGCCTGCAGGAACGAGGCACAGCCCAGAATCGGCTCCTTAACACTAGACCGCTAACTTGCGGTCCCAACAGGAAGGAGGGCTCTTACTGACCCTCACTTCCTGTTTAATACAAGTAAAAACGATTTCCACTCCCTCCACAGGCTATTTTAACTAAACTCCTCTTCCCCAAACCCCCAGAACATTCAAAATACGTAGAAATGACTTTTGCACAATTTAAAAATGCTAAATTTTAAAAAAGCACACACATTGATTAAAAAACGATTTTCCTTATTTTTCTATTCTATTTTCCTCTTTCTATTAAAATACTGAAATGTAATACATCAAAGCCACAGTAGTTATAAAAAGCAGATGTCACCCCACAAACCTTAAAACAGCAAGAGCTAAAAAAGATGCTTTCTTCTCAAGCGCGGTCACTCGTTCTGGCACATTTATGCCTGCAGGAACGAGGCCCAGCCCAGAATCGACTCCCTAACACTAGACCGCTAACTTGCAGTCCCAACAGGAAGGAGGGCTCTTACTGACCCTTACTTCCTGTTTAATACAAGTAAAAACAATTTCCACTCCCTCCACATGCTATTTTAACTAAACTCCTCTTCCCCAAACCCCCAGAACATTCAAAATACTTAGAAATGACTTTTGCACAATTTAAAAATGCTAAATTAAAAAAAAACACACACATTGATTAAAAAACGATTTTCCTTATTTTTCTATTCAATTTTCCTCTTTCTATTAAAATACTGAAATTTAATACATCAAAGCCACAGTAGTTATAAAAAGCAGATGTCACCCCACAAACCTTAAAACAGCAAGAGCTAAAAAAGATGCTTTCTTCTCAAAATGTGGCCATCATTACAACCCTGGCAGTCGGTGATAAAGTGGCAGTAATACCGCCAACAGGCTGGTGGTAACTACTGCCAAATTATGACCATGGCGGTGAGCACTCAGATAGACAGCCACTTTACCACAACAACCGTCAGGGCGGAAGCAACAGCCACCACGGTAGCCGCCTCGAGTCAGGAGGAAGCCAATGTTCCGCCCACTGTATTAAGACAGCCCAATCCGCCACCTTTTCTGGGGCGGTACCAATGACATCAAAAGCCTGGAGGAAACACAGCACAGAAGGGAAAAGACTCACCTTTGGAGACACAGGGAAAAACCACGCCGCCATGGAGCCCGAGCTGCAGATTTTCCCAATGATCTTCTACATCCTGTTCCACCACGAACACCAAAGACTGCTAGCACACAGGGGAGGGAGGGAGGAAAAAGAGAGTGACACACACACAACTCACCCCCCAACACCATACACTCAAACAGATGCAGTAAGAAAACATATTTAGCCCGTACCCCTCAGGAACAATGCAAGGACTATAGGAATAGATGAAAGTGAGTGTAATAAATAATATAAATATAGTAGAAATACGAAAATAATGGCATATACATATGTACAGTTCAAGGGACACTGCCCAGTCCTCAATGCGCGTTGGCCACAGGGCCACATGACAAAGTCCAAGGCCCCACTTGTCTCCTGCAGCAACACGGAGAGAACACCACAGGGGCATCAGTTGGAAAATAGGCACGCACCTCAGGGGGACGGGGAACGGGGGGGGCACCTCAACCAGCAGGTGGAACAACACCACTGGTGCTGGAGGGTGCAACATGCGCTGTGCTCGGTCCTGGGGAGTGCAAGGCCACAGTCTCACAAGTGGGTGACTTGCCAACATGCTCTGGAGGGGACAACATGCCCTGTGCTCTGTCCTGGGGAGTGCAAGGCCACAATCTCTCAAGTGGGTGACTTGCCCACATGCTCTGCAGGGGCCAACATGCCCTGTGGTTGGTCCTGGGGAGTGCAAGGCCACAGTCTCTCAAGTGGGTGAGATATCCACTGGTTCAGGAGGGGGCATCATGCCCTGTGCTCTTGTTCCTGGTGAGGATGGGGTGAGTGGGTGCCATACCCACTGGTTCTGGAGGGGGCATTGTGCCCTGTGCTCTTGTACCTGATGAGGATGGGGTGAGTGGGTGCCATACTCACTGGTTCTGGAGGGGGCATTGTGCCCTGTGCTCTTGTTCCTGGTGAGGATGGGGTGAGTGGGTGCCATACTCACTGGTTCTGGAGGAGGGCATTGTGCCCTGTGCTTCTGATCCCGGGGAGGGCAAGGCCACAGTCTCTCAGCTGAGTTTCATTTCCACAGGATTTGCAGGGGGCAGACCGCACAACAGCCCATGGAGGCAGGACTACAGACTGTCCACCGACAGTGATGGCTGCTCAGTGGTGGTAGTGGTGCTTGTGGTGGTGGGGAGGCTCCAGGCCAACCCCTGCAGCCTTGGACGGCTGCCCACTGCTGGTGCTGCTACTAGTAGTGGTGGGGGGAGGCTCCAAGCCATCCCCTGCAGCCTTGGGTGGCTGCCCACAGCTGGTGGTGGTGGTGGTGGTGCTGCTGCTGCTGCTACTGGTGGTGGGGGGGGAGGCTCCGGGCAATCCCCTGCAGCCTCGGACAGCTGCACACTGCTGGTGCTGCTGGTACTGCTGCTGTTGGTGGGGGGAGGCTCCAGCCCATCTCCTGCAACCTCAGACAGCTGCACAACCATGGTTGGTGGTGGGGGATTCAACTGAGTCCCTGCACCAGGCCCCTTGTCCTTCCTGTCTGCTGGTGCAGGCACCTTGCCCTTCCCGGCAGCATTTGGGGCAGGCTCCTTGCCCTTCCGGTCAGCACTTGGGGCTGGCTCCTTGCCCTTTCTGGCAGCACTTGGGGCCGGCTCCTTGCCCTTCCTGGCAGCACCTGGGGCAGGCTCTTTGCCCTTTCGGGCAACACTTGGGGCATGCTCTTTGCTCTTCCGGGCAGCAGCTGAGGCAGGCACACTTTCTGTGCATTTATCTGTTGCATTTGGGCTGCCAGTCCCTGGATGGCATTCACAATGGTTGACTGCCCTACAAAGATGGATCACAGGAGGTCAATAGCCTCCTCACTCAGGGCAGCAGGGCTAACTGGGGCAGGGCCTGAGGTGCCTGGAGCAAAGGAGATGCCCACCCTCCTGGGTGAGCGATCATGGGCAACTTGATGAGCGTTGCTGGGAGGGCGGTGCTGGTATGGGGGGTGGCGGGTGTACCTGTATCTGGGGTGGTCACAGAGGTGTCCGCCACCACCAAGGAGCTTCCATCAGAGGAGGTATCAGAGTCTGAACTGTCAACTCGAGTCAGCGCCATGGTGCTCCCCTCGCCCTCAGTCCCAATGGTGCCCTCACCGTCGGTGGACTCTGCCTCCCTGGGTCCTGTGGGATGCAGCTCCCTCCGTCGCCGGTGCCCCTGCTCCTCTGCCAGATTATGCTAATGCACATAATGACAGGGTGACAAATCAAAAAAGGGGGGAAGAGACAAAGGATACACTTGGTCAATGGCTGCACCAACACCACCTTTGGCATACACAACACACTTACACACAGGGGACAGGCCTACGCACTATGCAATGCAATACCAATAATAATGCTAGCCACCAGGGCCTGGGCAGGGACAATAACCGCCAACTACAGCACACCTCCGACCCACACAGCCCTGCCCAGTACTGGATGCCTACAAGCTAGGTAGCAGGCATATCACTTCAGAACCCTGGCCAACATGGGACCTACTCTGCAATGTCAGGCCTGGCCCAAGGGCACCCACTGACATACATCCCCCACCCAGGTACCCCCCTACGATGCGTAAGTTGTAATGATGGGAATTGTACTCACCCCCCTTGTGGCTGCTGTGCTGCCCTCAAGCGCCCATCCAGCTCCGGATAGGCCACCGCCAATATGCAGGCCATCAGGGGGGTCAGGGTTCAACGGGCACCCCTTCCTCGTTGGGAGGCCATCCCCAACTGGGCCTCCGCTGTCTTCCATACCCAGCGTTTCAGGTCCTCACACGTTTCCAACAGTGGGTGCACCACCTGCCGTAGACCCTCAGGGTCCGCACGTTCTTGGTGATGGCATGCCATATACCCTTTTTTTGATGGGCGCTGACCTGCAGGGAAATACACACAGGGAAAGGTATTAGTCAGACCGTCCTTCCTGTTACACGCATGGCCCACCATACCCCTTCACATCGCCATTTGCATGCACAGGGCCCAGCACAGAAGCTGTCCACCACCCAGGGGCCATCCACCCCCCCACACGAGGCCTTCACACACACCACTCCATGCATTTATGCCCCATGGATCGTGCTCACAGTGTACTCACCTGTTGGTCTGGAGGCCCATACAGCAGTCGGTTTTGGGGTAGGACCCCATCCACCAATCGCTCCAACTCCGCCGAGGTGAAGACAGGGGCCCTTTCCCTAGTCACACGAGCCATGGTAGATTCCAGACACAGGTCACAGCAGCACATGTAGTGTAGGTCCTCTCCTGTTGAAGGTCAGGTAACAAGTGAGTGATCATATAGAAAATGGCGGACACGTCCGCTGCAGTGCATACCGTCACCGACAGTGTACATCACCATTGGCCACTGTACCCCATAGGGGCCAAAATTATCCAATGAAGAGTTGCACGGCGGATCCCGACCTCATAATGTTGGCCATGTCTGCCAGCACCCATGCAATGGAGACCAGGGTGGTGTTAATGGCCTGCAAGTCCTCCCTGATCTCCTGGCACTGTCCCTTCTGCAGCTGCCTGTTCTCCTGCACGTTGGCCAGCATCTGCCCCCAGCGTATCCTAGGAATGTTGGTATGCTCCCAGGATCTCGGTGAGTGCCTCCTGGAGAGTCGGTTCCCTGGGCCTGCCCTCCACGTAGCGGACCGGAGTCCTCCCAGTGTCCCTGTCGTCCTGTGCCTCTGTCCCCTGAACCGTGTGTCCACTGCCACTGACCCCAGGTCCCTGATTGTCTTGGGTATGAGGTGTGTCCAGGGGTCCCTGTAGTGGTGGACACACTGCTGTTTGACGTGTCCTGGGGACAGAGGTATGGGTATGCTGGGTGGGTGCCGTGGTTTCGTTTCCTGAGGGGGGAGGCTCTGTGGTGGTGTGTTGCTGTGCCTGGGTAACCGACTGTCCGGAGGTACCTGATGGGCCAAGTTGGTCATCCAGATCCAGGCGACCAGAGTCGCTGTCATCACTGTGGGCCTCTTCTGTGGGGAGACTGGAAATTGCTGGCACCTCTTCTCCAGTGACATTGACTGGTATACCTGTGGGGATGTAAATGCAGTGTTATTGTTTCTGTGTCTGACATATTATGCATCAGTGGGTTTCCCTCTATGGTTGTATTTGCCCTGGCAGCTTTAACTTGCGTGAGTTGGTATTTGGTGGGCTAGCTGATTCTCTCTAGTGTGCTTGTTTTAGTGATAGGTGTCCATGCAGGGCTGTGAGTGTTGTCCATGCATTTGTGGTGCATGCAGGGCTTGGCATTGGGATGGGTGATATGTGATGGTAGGGTGTGTGGGAGGAGGTGGAGTGATGGGAGTGAGGGTGGGGTGGGGCTATGTGATGGCATGCAGGTAGGGGGGTGATCGTAATAGAGAGTTGACTTACTAGATTCCAGTCCTCCTCCTACTCCTGCCAGGCCATTAGGATGCATGATTGCCAAGACTTGCTCCTCCCATGTTGTCAGTTGTGGGGGAGGAGGTGGGGGTCCACCGCCAGTCCTCTGTACAGCGAGTTGGTGTCTTGCTGCTATGGAACGTACCTTCCCCCGTAGGTCATTCCACCTCTTCCTGATATCATCCCTTGTTCTGGGGTGCTGTCCCACGGCGTTGACCCTGCCCACGATCCTCCGCCATAGTTCCATCTTCCTAGCAATGGAAATCTGCTGCACCTGTGCTCCAAAAGCTGAGGCTGTACCCTGATGATTTCCTCCACCATGACCCTTAGCTCCTCCTCAGAGAATCAGGGGTGTCTTTGTGGTGCCATGGGTGTTGTGTGAGTAGTGTGGGTGAGTGTGTGTGGGGTGATATGTTGGGGTGTGCGTTGTAAGGTGCGTGGGTGGTTTATAGGTGATGGTGGTGTGTGGCTCTGGTCTTGGCTGTGGTTGTGGTGTCTGTCTCCTGACAATTATTTGTAGTCGTAAGGGGTTGTGGGTACTGTGGGTGTGTGTTTTATAGGGGTGTGTGGGTGTGGTGTGTGTATGGGTGTCAGGTGTGTGTTGTTTGAATTGTCCAATGTGGTGCTATTTTGTTTGTGTGTGTGTATTTTGAGCGCAGCAGTATGTACCACCAATGGTTTACCACCATTGAATGTCCGCTGTGGTGATTTGTGGGTCATAATGTCTTGGGCGTTGTTCTGTTGGTGTAACGGTGTGGGTTTTGATACTGCCATTTTATTACTGACCTTTGGTGTGGTGGATTTGTGTATGTGGCTGAATAGTGACGGATTGGTGTGTGTGTGTGATAATATGATGAATGGATATCTGCCATGACGGCGGTATGTTGGCAGCAGTCAGCATGGTGGTAAGTGGGATTTACCACCAATGTCATAATGAGGGCCAGTGTGTTTAATAATTAAAAGAAGAAAACAGGTACAGCGACAAGAAGTGGGAAAGGTGTGCCCACTACTGGAGTCGCTAATTTCTATTTTCGGAAGCCTCAGGGCTTTTGGGGATTGGACTCAGGAAGTGCCTAAAATATAAGGTAGCAGAAATCTAGCACAGCAAACCCCAGCTCCGTATCTGTGTTTAGGGATCTCCCGGGGAGCAGGCACAAGGGACAGCCCGCACTTTTATCCCTCTTCACCTGCTGTCATACTAGGTCCAATAATCACTATGGAATATGCTGAGGAGCACACCATGGGGGTTATTACAACTTTGGAGGAGGTGTTAATCTGTCCCAAAAGTGACGGTAAAGTGACGGATATACCACCAGCCGTATTACGAGTTCCATAGGATATAATGGACTCGTGATACGGCTGGTGGTATATCCGTCACTTTACCGTCACTTTTGGGACGGATTAACACCTCCTCCAAAGTTGTAATAACCCCCTATATGTTCCATACCACTTACTCCCACGATGTGAGAGAAAGTCCCTTGTGCTTTACAGACTCAAGTGCCAGCTTGTGTGTGCATTGTGGAGAATCCCTCAAGACTTTGTTTACGTGTCAGGATGTGTGCTGTCCTATTGGGCTGTGTGGTATTGTGCACAAACCACATAATATGGGTCCATAGAGAAGCAAGTTTAAAAGTATGCCTGTGCAGCGATGACTGCATGTCACATTACCGCAGTGGCAGAACCTGGCTCTTTAAAAGCCATGGACGCTTAGCTGAGCAGCAGCAGACAGTGCAGACTGAAAAGGTCACAGTGACACACTCAAGACACCACAGCCTTCGCACAGTGCGGCACTGATTGCCTTGCATCCTTGAGATGCTGCTCTCGTGCAATTTAGCAAGTTACATAGATGCAATTATTGGGGGGATCTGTGTACCTTCAGACCTCACCCTGGGGGTTTCTTTGTATGCTCCAAGGCACGTAGGTATTAGCATCTTGTTTGAAACAAATGGAGTGTTCTGGTTTCCGAGGGCATCTTTTAATATATATAACGGGAACTGGACCCAACGATTTTGGAATGGTTTACATGACCAGCAGCTACATTGCACAAGAACACAGTGCTTCTTTAAATAGAAAATACTCGTGCTACTTACAGCGACCCCTGCTCCCTTAAAGAGCACGCCTGCTGGAGTGAGATAAGAGCATCTCATATAGTGGTGCAGAAAGTGAAACACAAGTACTTACAGTTCCTCCCTTTCCTCCCTTTCACGTACCTTTCAACTGGCTGGGTGGGCTGGCAGAGGAGAAAACAAAGAGTAACAAGTGCCGGCCTCCACAACAAAAGGGAGCACTAGACTGGGGGGGTCATTACAACCCTGGCGGACGGTGTTAAAGCTGTGGTAATACCGCAAACAGTGCGGCGGATAAAAAAATGGAATTATGACCCTGGCGGAAACCGCCAAAAAAGACAGCCACTTTAACACACCGCCCGCCACGGCGGTACAGACAAGCAGCACGGCGGTCACCGCCAACAGACAGGCAGAACCCAATGTACCGCCCATAGTATTACAACCCGCCAATCTGCCACCTTTTCCGGGGCGGATTCACCGAGGATAAAAACACGGCGGAAACAGCTTTTGCAATGGGAAAACGCTCACCTGAACACATCCCACGAGGAAAGAGGACTCCTTGGACCCGGAACTCCAAATATTCCCTGCCCTTGTGTTTCTGCTCCTCTACGACCAACATCTAGACAATGGTGAGTACTGCACCTACGACATGGGGGAGGGGGAGGCAAAAGTTAGGGGGACACCCACCAAACACCCCCACCCCCAACCTCGCATAATACAACATACACACCAATGCATTCACAAAAATCACAGTAACAACCCACAACCCCCCCGGAAGAATGAAAAGACAAAGCGAAATTCGGTCAAACATTGTAATGTGGCATAATATATGTCATACAAAAATATACAGAGATATATATGAAAATCAGTCATAAATATATACATTACGAGAAGTAGTACAGATATGTACATAACAATGTCCGTGCACCAACAGTCCAAAAATGCATGGGCGAGGCCCACAAAGGATACCTGACCACAATCGGAGAGAACACTGCCGGGTCATCAGATAGAAATACTACAGGCACCTCAGGGGGAAGGGAAGGGGGGGCACCTCAGCCGGATGACTGCAAAGCCAGATCCACGACGGGGCTCCATGCCCATTGATGTATCCTGGGGAGTGCAAAGCCACAGTCTCTCAAGTCTATACAGTGGGTGGGGTGCCCACCGTGCCATCCTGGGGAGTGCAAAGCCACAGTCTCTCAAGTCTCTACAGTGGGTGGCTTGCCCACTGTGCCATTCTGGGGAGTGCAAAGCCACAGTCTCTCAAGTAGATGCAGGTCTCCACTGGTTCTGGAGGGGGACTGGTGCCCAGACTGGATGAGTCTTCCCAAGAAAGTACCTGTCCTGTCACTGTCCCAGCTGCACATGGGATAAGGACGCCTGATGTGGCGGTCTATTCATTCCTACCCGGTGCTTGCCCTGTTCAGCGGTCTTCACCATGGCGGTCTTTGCCCTGTTCAGCGGTGCTTTGCCATGGCGGTCATTGCCCTGTTCAGCGGTGCTTTGCCATGGCGGTCATTGCCCTGTTCAGCGGTGCTTTGCCATGTCGGTTCTGGACTGTTCAGTGGTGCTTTGCCATTGCGGTCTTTGCCCTGTTCAGCGGTGCTTTTCCATGGCGGTCGTTGCCCTGTTCAGCGGTGCTTTGCCATGGCAGTTCTGGACTGTTCAGCGGTGCTTTGCCATGGCGGTCGTTGCCCTGTTCAGCGGTGCTTTGCCATGGCGGTCTTTGCCCTGTTCAGCGGTGCTTTGCCATGGCTGTTCTGGACTGTTCAGCGGTGCTTTGCCATGGCGGTCTTTGCCCTGTTCAGCGGTGCTTTGCCATGGCGGTTCTGGACTGTTCAGCGGTGCTTTGCCATGGTGGTCGTTGCCCTGTTCAGCGGTGCTTTGCCATGGCGGTCTTTGCCCTGTTCAGCGGTGCTTTGCCATGGCAGTTCTGGACTGTTCAGCGGTGCTTTGCCATGGCGGTCGTTGCCCTGTTCAGCGGTGCTTTGACATGGCGGTTCTGGTACGGACATTGGTGTGTGGCATGACGTTCCCTAGACTGGGCATTGGTGTGTGGCATGACGTTCCCTACACTGGGCATTGGTGTGTGGCATGACGTTCCATCATAGCCCACCTGGGCTGTGGCAGCCGGGGCCCTCCTGGGCAATGACTCCGGCGGTGGCCTCCTGACTAGTGACGATACTTGGGCCCTCCTGGGCTGTGACTCCGGCGGTGGTCTCCTGACCATTGACGATACTTGGGCCCTCCTGGGCTGTGACTCCGGCGGTGGTCTCCTGACCAGTGACGGTACTTGGGCCCTCCTGGGCTGTGACTCTGGCGGTGGTCTCCTGACCAGTGACGATACGTGTGCCCTCCTGGGCAATGACTCCGGCGGTGGTCTCTGGACCAGTGACAACGGTGCTGGCTGTTGAGTCTCGACCGCCGGAAATGATGGCGCACTTCTCCGCAGTGACACTCACTACAGGCTGGGCAGACTTCCTCTGGCCCTTCACCACCTTTGGGGGCGTCACAGCTGACTCTCCAATCCCCTTGGAACCCATGTGAGTCGTTTTCCCACCAGGAGTCTTCACACGCTCCTGTCGTCCACTCTCCAATTTTAGAGCCTTTACAGGGGGTGGGCTGCCAGTGCCTTGGCTCCGGGTCATACTGCCTACCCTGGTGGCCGGTGCACTCCACAAACCTTGAACAGGCACCACTGGTATTGGAGGCATTTTGGCTGAGGCGCTACGACGGGACTGATGAATTGGAGGGGGGGTGGGGGCAAAAAGGTCAACTTTACAGAGGGACAGTTTCTGACGAACACTGGGATGAGTAGTAGGAGGGGGCCTGGGAGTGGAGGAAGAGGAGGTGGTTGTCGGAGGTGTCACTTTAGGTGTTTTGGGTGCAGGTGCAAATACTGGAGGCTGTCGTGAGGTGGATGGATGTTGGGTGAGTGATTGCCGGCGTTTTTGTACTTTGGGAGGGGGCGTCACAGACACACTGGGAGAGGACACAGGGGATGTGTGAATGGCAGTGGAGGTGGTGAGTGCAGGTGAGCGGCTTGTGGTGCTGGGTGTCGTTGTGCGATTCATGGTGCCTGTAGATGTGGTGCATGCAGGTGTGTGTGTAGACGAGATTGGGAGGGAGGAGGGAGAAGAGGAGGAGGGGGACACAGTGGAGGCAGTGAATGTTGCTGTGTCTGTACGTGGGTGAGGCTTGCGTGAGTGCCTGTGGGTTGTGTGGTGCCTATGTTTGCTTGAGCTACCTGTGTGTGCTGACTTGTGTGCATGCTGGTCTGTAGGTGTACTTGGAATGGGCTGGGGTACAGGAGATTGGGTCTGGGTGGAGGAGGTTGGAGGGGGGAGGCTAGACACAGGGACAATAGCTTCCATCAGTGCTGAGGCCAGAGATTGCAGGGTTCGCTGAAGGACAGCCTGACCAGAATGAATGCCCTCCAGGAATGCATTACCGTGTTGCAACTCTCGTTCTACACCCTGGATGGCATTCACAATGGTAGACTGCCCAACAGTGAGTGACCTGAGGAGGTCAATGGCCTCCTCAAAGAGGGCAGCAGGGGTGACTGGGGCAGGGCCTGAGGTTCCTGGGGCGAAGGTGATGCCCACCCTCCTGGGTGAGCGGGCACGGGGCGAACACTGAAGGGCTGCTGGGAGGGCGGTGCTGGTAGGGGAGGTGGCGGCTGTACCTGTAGAAGTGGGGCGCACAAATGGTGCCGCCACCACAAGGGAGCCCCCATTGGCGGACGAGTCCGTGTCGCTGCTTGGTGATCCGGTGGCCGACGTGAAGCTCCCCTCGCCCTCCGTCCCACTGGTGCATTCTGAGTCCGTGGTAGTGGCCCTCCATGGCCATGTGGGATGCAGCTCCCTCGTGCTCCGGTGCCACTGTACCTCCGCCTGATGATGCTGATATACAAAAGGACAGGGAGAGCAGAAAAAGGGGGGAGACAGTAGAAATAGAGTTTTAGTGCATGGCATACCGCTACCGTTGGCGGACAAGACAGACACAGCAGCCCCCTGCATTACGCCGTGCTCCTGCCCTCTGCACATGCAATTTCTGGGATATGGCCTACATGGCAATGGTGGACATCTGCGCACATGGATGCCACAGGGGCAACTATAACTCGACTTGGCACTCTGCTGAGGTGGGGTAGAGTGCCACATGGGCTACATTACGGAGGGGCCTTGCCTACCGAACTCCCCCTGGCCTAGGGACACCCACAGCCCACCTCCCCCACCCACACCCCTCTACTGCGCGCAAAGTCTGCAGAATGAGGTTGTACTCATCCCCTTGTGTCTGCTGTGATGCCCTCAAGCGCCCATCCAACTCCAGGTAGGCCACCGCCAGGATCCGGAACATCAGGGGGGTCATGGTGCGACAGGCACCCCTCCCACGTTGGGAGGCCATCCCCAGCTGAGCCTCCGCCGTCTTCTTGCTGCAGCGGCGAATGTCCTCCCATCTCTTACGGCAGTGGGTGCCCCGTCTCTGGTGGGCCCCCAGGGTCCGGACCTCCTTGGCGATGGCACGCCAAATGTCCCTCTTCTGGTGGGTGCTGACCTACATGACATGCACAAGGAAAGAGGAACAGTCATTACCAACTGCACCGTCGTTGTGAGTGGCCCCCTCCCTACTCTGGCCATGTGGCCCATTCATTCCCATGCATTAATGTCCTATGAACTCTGCCCCCTTCCCTCTTCCAACCAGCCCTCTCACCCCCAGGCCTAGCCCATACAGCGTGCTCCCTGTGTACTAACCTGTTGGTCTGGAGGACCGTAGAGTAGAGTGAACTGGGGGAGGACCCCGTCTACCAGTTTCTCCAAATCCTGAGCAGTGAAGGCAGGGGCCCTTTCCCCAGACGCAGCAGCCATCGTCGCTTCCAGACCGAGGTCACAGCAGCACTTGCAGTGTAGGTCCTCTCCTGTCGAAGGTCAGGTATCTAGTGATTGAACAGATAGAAAATGGCGGTGACGTCCGCGGCGGTGACGTCCGTGGCGGTGCGCATCATCACCGCCGGCGCACCTGTTCATTGGCTCCTGGGACCCATAGGGTCCAATGTTAACCAATGCAGCATTGCGCTGCGGTCTACGACAATCTACCGCGACGGTGTGCAACGCCAGCGCAGTTACCCCACAATCCCATTGTCCCAGTTTAGAGGTCAGGCAGCCGCCATTTCAGGGGCCCACATGGCTTAATTTACCTCTGCGTCACACATAGCTAGGCCTACACTCAACACACATAAAGGAAGGGTTTCGTGAGTGGTGTAGTCTTGTGTGTAACTGTGGGTACATACCTGGAGGAATTATGACTGATTCATCGCTGTTGTCCTTCGTAGGCACCATCAGCTGGGACAGTTGAGAAGATGGCGGAATCCTCCGGTGTACCGACCGCTGGTGGACCTGTTGACAATGGAAGAGCGACATGTTATCGGCACCTACCGGTTTGACCGTGCCACAATCCAGGAACTATGTACCCAGTTGGAGCCAAACCTGATGTCACCAATCCGCCATCCGACTGGAATCCCCCCTGACGTGCAGGTGCTGTCAGTGCTCCATTTCCTTGCTAGTGGGTCTTTTCAGACAACAGTGGCCATGGCATCAGGGATGTCCCAGCCTATGTTTTCCAACGTGTTGTCCAGAGTGCTGTCTGCCCTGCTGAAACACGTAAGGAGATACAACCTTTTCCCTGAGGTGGCAGATTTGCCTACAGTGAAAGGTGACTTCTATGCCCTTGGACATATCCCCAATGTCATAGGTGCCATTGATGGGACCCATGTAGCTCTGGTCCCCCCCACAGGAGTGAACAGGTGTACAGGAACAGGAAGAGTTATCATTCAATGAATGTCCAGATGGTCTGTTTGGCAGACCAGTACATCTCCCAGGTAAATGCTATGTTCCCTGGCTCTGTGCATGACGCCTACATCCTGCGGAATAGCAGCATCCCTGATCTGATGGGTCAACTCATAAGGCACCGTGTATGGCTATTAGGAGACTCTGGTTACCCCAACCTGTCCTGGCTATTGACCCCAGTGAGGAATCCCAGGACCAGGGCAGAGGAACGCTACAATGAGGCCCATGGGCAGACTAGGAGGGTGATCGAGCGCACCTTCGGCCTCCTGAATGCCAGGTTCAGGTGACTCCATATGACAGGTGGATCCCTATTCTACTCACCGAAGAAGGTGTGCAACATCATCATTGCTGCTCGATGCTTCACAATCTTGCATTGCGACGCCAGGTGCCTTTTCTGCAGGAGGATGATCCAGATGACGGTGTTATAGCAGCTGTGGAGCCTGTGGAGCCTGTGGACAGTGATGAGGAGGAAGCTGAGGAAGAAGACAACGACAACAGGGAGTCAGTCATACAGCAATATTTCCAGTGTCACTCAGGTGAGAACATTTTCATGTTTGACATTACATTAACTTTCACAGGTCTACCTCTATCCTGTCTGTCGGTTTCAACTACTATTTGGTAACTGAGTTGTACCTTTCGATTACTGTTTCACAGGTGTGGTTACCAACGTGTCATCTGCTTGCATCCTTCAAGTACTTGTGATGTGTGACATAGGTATGTTAGCTTTACAATGGGAAATGCATTATAACACTGTCATTGATAATACACATTTTCAAA
Source organism: Pleurodeles waltl (assembly GCF_031143425.1). NCBI lineage: Eukaryota > Metazoa > Chordata > Amphibia > Caudata > Salamandridae > Pleurodeles > Pleurodeles waltl. The sequence goes on from NC_090442.1 coordinate 292,449,304, forward strand.
ATCACAGACTGACTCCAGATTGTTTTGTGTTTCAAGGGGGTTTATTGAAGTGCTAATTATTGGTGGGGGTGGTAAAATGGTGATGGGTGATGGTGGAGGAATGTCCATGGCAGAGTCCAGTCTATTAGTCTCACAGGTGCACTGCCCATCTGGGCATAGGAAGTGGAGCTGGGGCTGTTTAAGTATGGACAGGGTAACAAGGTGGGACAGTGGGATGACAATCAGGGTGATCTCATTTCCTGGCGGGGGTCTTGCCATCTTGCTCTGTCCTGTTCCTGGATCTCAGGGACCGCTTGCGTGTTGGTTGTCCGTCTGCAGGGGGTGGGGTGCTGGTGTGGTGTTCCTGTGTAGGGGCGTCCTGTCCACTAGCGCCGGCAGAGGTGGTGGGCAGTTCATCGTCCTGGCTAGTGTCAGGGGCCCCTTGGAGTGCCACGGTGTCCCTCAAGGTCTGCTGTATGTTCTTCAGCACTCCTACGATGGTGCCCAGGGCGGAGCTGATGGTCCTGAGCTCCTCCCTGAACCCCAAATACTGTTTCTCCTGCAGGCACAGGGTCTCCTGCAACTTGTCCAGGACCGCCGCCATCGTCTCCTGGGAGTGGTGGTATGCTCCCATGATAGAGGAGAGGGCCTCGTGGAGAGTGGGTTCCCTTGGCCTGTCCGCCCCCTGTCGCACAGCAGCCCTCCCAGTTCCCCTGTGTTCCTGTGCCTCCGTCCCCTGGACCGTGTGCCCACTACCACTGCCCCCAGGTCCCTGTTGTTGTTGGGGTGGTGATTTATCCTGGGTTCCCTGTAGTGGTGGACACACAGCTGATTGACCTGTCCTGGGTAGGGAGGTTTGGGCCCGCTGGGTGGGTGCTGTGCTGGTGTTACCAGAGGGTGGAAGGTCGGTGTTGGGCTGTGCCTGTGCAAGGGGAACCGACTGTCCCGAGGCCCACGATGGTCCGGGCTGGTCATCAGGATCCAGTAGGGCAGAGCTGCTATCGTCACTGTGGGCCTCTTCTGGGGGTGGAGTGGTGTTGTCTGGACCCTCTGGTGTGCTGACGGTCCTTCGGGTTCCTGCAGGGGCATAAGAGCATGATTATTGCATGTGTGTGTGTAATGGTGTGCAATGGGTGGGTGAGCGTGTACCCCAGTGCAAGCATTCCTGTGTGGGAGCTTGTGTGATGGTGGTTTAGGGGGTTGTATAGGTGTGTGCAGTGGGCATGCTTTAGTGCTGGGTGTCCATGCTTAGTTCTGTCATGCAGGGCTTGGTGTTGGGATGTGTGGTTTGTGTTATTAGTACATTAGTGAGGAGTTGGAGTGATAGGGGAGGGTGTGAGGGTGGGGGGTTGTGATAGCATGCAGGTATGGTGGGGGATGTGATAGTTACGATTTGACTTACCAGTGTCCCATCCTCCACCGACTCCTGCGAGGCCCTCAGGATGCATGATGGTCAAGACTTGCTCCTCCCATGTTGTTAGTTGTGGAGGAGGAGGTGGGGGTCCGCCGCCAGTCCGCTGAACCATGATGTTGTGCCTGGAGACCGTTGAACGCATCTTCCCCCGTAGGTCGTTCCACCTCTTCCTGATGTCCTCCCTATTTCTTGGGTGCTGTCCCACTGCGTTGACCCTGTCCATGATTCTTCGCCATAGCTCCATCTTCCTGGCTATTGATGTGTGCTGTACCTTTGATCCAAATATCTGTGGCTCTACCCGTACGATTTCCTCCACCATGACCCTGAGCTCCTCCTCGGAGAAGCGGGGGTGTCTTTGGCGTGACATGGGGTGGTGTGTGTGATATGTGGGGCAGTGTGAGTGTTGATGTGTGTGGTGATGTGTAGTGGTGTGTGGTGTTTTGTGCGTGGATGTTGTATGGGTGATGGTGTTGTGTGCCTCTGTATGGTGGTGTTGTCTTGGCTGTGCAGTCTCTCTGGCCTTCGTCTCTAATTTGTGGTCGTAGGGGTTTGTGGGTGATGTGGGTGTCTGTTTTATATTGTGTTGGGTGTGTGGGAGTGGTGTTTGTATGTGTGTCAGGTGTGTGTATTTTGAATTGTCCAATGTGGCGGTGTTTTGGAGATGTGTGTGTATTTTGAGCGCAGCGGTGTGTACCGCCAATGGAATACCGCGGTTGAAAGACCGCCGCGTGCATTTGTGGGTCGTAATAGCATGGGCATGTTTCTGTTGGCGTGGAGGTGGAGCTTTTGTTTTCGCCAGTTTAGCACTGACCTTTGGTGTGGCGGACTTGTGTGGGTGTCTGAATTTCGGCGGATTCCGAGATGTGGGTCATAATAGCTGTGGCGGTATCCCGCGGCGGTGTATTGGCGGTCTTCTGCACGGCGGTAAGCGTCTTTTACCGCCAATGTTGTAATGACCCCCTGGGTGCCTGCTTCGTCCCTGGGGGGGCTGGTGAGTGCACATTGCCCTGGGGAGACTGGTGAGTGCGAGGTTTCAGTCTTGGTGTGAAGCACTCTGTGCAAATCACTTAGGCCCTCATTACAACCCTGGCGGTCGGAGTAAAAGTGGTGGTAATACCGCAAACAGGCCGTCGGGAAAAAAAATAGTATTACGGCCATGGCGGTTACCGCCATGCCAAGCCGTCACGTCTACACTCCGACCACCAGGGTGGTAACCAGCCCGGCGGCTGTCACTAGACCGCCGGCGGTATCAGGACCCTGCATTCCGCCATGGATTTCATGGGGTTTTGTACCGCCACGAAATCCATGGCGGTAGGCACTATCAGTGCCAGGGAATACGTTCCCTGGCAATGATTGGGGTCTCCACCTCCCCTGAGTCCTCCCCCAACACCCACGACCCCCCTACCACTCCCCAAAGGTGGTAGGACCCCGTCCCCCCACCCTCCCACCAGACATACACCTACACGCACGCTCACACCACTCATACACATACACGCACACATACATGCACACATGCACACAGACATATTCGTCACATTTCCCATACACACAATATTCCCACCCATGCATACACGCACTCACACAACCCCTCTACACACTCACACGCACACCCCCATGCACGCACACACCACACAACACCCCCCCACCCCCCTCCCCTAACGGACGATCACCTTACCTGTTCCGGTGATCCTCCGGGAGGGAACAGGATCCACTGGGGGCTGCTCCGCCGCCAGCACCCCATCACCAGAACACTGCCATGCCGATTCCTGGGTTGTGATTCGGTGGGCGGTGTTCTGATGACGTGGTGGTGGTCACCGCCGACCGCCAGTATGGCTGCTGGCGGCTCTCCGTCCGAAAAAGGGAGGAGGGCTGCTAGCAGTCATAATACAGTTGGCAGGAGAGCACCTGCACTGGCGGTCTTTGGCCCGGCGGAACCTCGGCTGTCTTGCAAAAAGACCGCTGAGGTCCAAATGAGGGCCTTAATCTCTCTCTGTCTGTGAGGTACTCCGATACTTTCTTTGGGGTTTGTGCTATGTGTAAAGTAGTAAATCAATTAAGAAAAAGAAGTTCCAGAACCAAAGTGAAAGAACACAGTACTTGGCCATTGGGACACTCATAAGAGCAAACACACGAGGAGCAAGCATTGGTAAATGCAGGAAAAAGTGCTAAAGCCAATAGAAACAGAGGAAAAGTAAGTGGCAAGCACAGGAACAATGAAAAGCAAGGAACGCAAGGGGGCAGGATATGAGCCCCTTTTAACATTTATATTAAATATAATAGATTTCACAAGCACAGTGCAAGCGCTGTGCAGGAGAAACCTAAAAAGAGCAGCAATGAATTATGCAGATGCGATTTGGGATCAAAAGGCACAAGTGTGGAGAGAAAGCATAGTTGAAGGGACTAGGGGCCAGATGTAGGTAGCGTTTTGCATGGCGCAAACTGCGAAAATCGCAGTTTGCGCCATGCAAAACGCACATTGCGATGCTCATTCCCATTTTGCGAGTCGGTACCTACTCGCAAAATGGGACTGCGACTCGCAAATAGGAAGGGATGTCCCCTTCCTATTTGCGACTCGCACCACGCAATTTGCAGTTACCACCAGTGTTACACTGGTGGTAACTCATTCGCAAAAGGAAAGGGGTACCCATGAGACACCTTCCCCTTTGTGAATGTTGCCAGAAATGTTTTTTCAGAGCAGGCAGTGGTGAAAAAATGAAACCAAATGGTTTCGTTATTTTTTTGTATTGTATTATATTTTTGTATTGCAACTCGTTTTCCTTTACTAACTGACAAAAGACAGCTACTGACACTGATTCAGGGGATTACATATTGGAGGAAATGCTATCAACGTGTCCTCCACCTTATGTTGAATCCTTTTTGGAGAATGCTGGAAATAATTTGACAAATGCTACTGCCCCTATAGATTGTGCAGTCTTACAGCTTACTAGCCAGATGCAAATGTTGATGCCCGCAAACATACCACCTGTAATGAAACAGCCAATGCCGTCACAAATAATAATAGCCCAACTGATTTCTGCACGGCCTGTTATCACGCAACCCTTGACACAGCAAGCTATTGTTAGTATTCCTTCTCAAGTTAGGACTTTCCAATTGACACTTTCAGATGAGGTACTGGTTGTCAGGTTACAGTTACTCAGACTTCTGAATTAGTTAGACCGAAGACAGGATATACACAGGTTATACCGACTTAAGAAACTCAACAAGCTTCATGGGACACTCCAGTGAACAGGTTTGTCCTGACTTCACAGAATTCTCAAATTGTGGTTTGGACACCACTGCAAAACGGTACGGCTTTGGAAGAGGGAACTCGGTTTGTCTTTATGACACAACCTGTCCAGAGAGAAGAGTCAGAATGGGAAACATGGGCCCCAGAATGAATACAGGAAGTCATCAAAAAGTGTGGGCAGATAGAAGAGGTAGAGAAACCAAGCACTAGCCTTGTAATAGCCAGTGCTGAGACTATCCACAGACTCAAAATGAAAGACCAATAAATATTCCACAATTGAATGTAGAATTGGAAGAAATCTTAAGAAGGTGCTTAAATATTGAGCACATTGAACAATATCAAGAAAAATAATTGGTCTATTCACGTAACGAAATTACCAGAAGAGCAGCAATGGTGCATGACCAGTTAACTGAATTAGTAAATAAATATGATATTGACATTTCAAAGAGCGTACCTCTTCAGAGAAGGTTTAGGGTGCAGCTAGATGACAAATCCTTTAAAAACATGCACACACCCAGATTGCAAATACATCTTACTGAATTGGTGAAATGTGTGCGCAAATGGAGTGAGATGGAGAAGTACTGAAATAAGTGGGCACAACAACAGGAAAGAAAAAGGAAGCTAGCTGAGGAGAAAAAGAAAAAGAAACAGCAGTCCGTAAAGAAGGGAACCGCTACTGCATATCCCTTGAGAGAAACATGAAACAAGACATACAGTCATGTGCCATGGAGCAGAGGGGATCTTTTGCCATTTACTAACAATTTCCACAAATTAAGACAGTCCAATGCAATGGTATACCAAAGTTAAAAGATTTGTAAAATTGTCAAAAGTTTTGTGGGTAGATTAATATACCTTTTTTTACATTGTTGTGCCCAGTGATTTGTGGGCTGAATGCAAGGCAGCGGTTCTATGACCAGCCCCTGAACCTCAAAGGGAAGTTGACACAAATGCACCGTCACCTGTAGTGATGACTAAATATAATGAAGCGATCGAGTTCTTAAAAAGAAGAAATCCTCCCAAGGACCTGAATTACTTAAGATTAAACAGAATGCAGCAAGAGGTTAAAGAAACAGTGCATGAGTTTTAGGAACGACTGATAAAGGCTGTTCAGCTGCATACAGGACAGACACACAGGAGACATGGGTTTCTTTATTACAATTTTTGTGCTCGGACTGTGACCTGAGATTTGTCAGCATATACAACAGAATGCGATTTGTTGGCAGACAAAGGGCCTCATTACAATTCTGGTGGTCTAATGACCGTGAGGGTCACGGTGGCGGTCCGAGTGCCATATTACGACCGTGCTGGTAGCAATGCAGTCGGACCACCAGATTTTGTCTACACAACGGTCTGGCAGTGCTGGCGGTCCTAATCTGCCAGGGAAGCGCTGCCCTGGGGATTACAATCCCCGTCTCTGCCAGCGATTTCATGGTGGTAACCCCACCATAAAAAGGCTTGTGGAGACGGCGTGCAGCGAGCCGCATCGGGCCCCTGCACTTGGCATGGGCAGTGCAGGCCCCCCGTCCAGCCCCATTGTAATGTTTACTGTCTGCTTTGCAGACAGTGAATGTTGCGACGGGTGCTGGTGCACCTTACGCAATACAGCATTGCCACTGGCTCTATTATGAGCTGGAGACAATGCTGTAGGCCGTTTCCCGCTGGGATAGTGGGAAACTCAGAATGGGCCCGGCGGGGAGGCTGCCACACTGGCGGCAACCTACCCATCAGGACTTTGGCAGATGGTCTTTTCCGTCTACCGGAGTCATAATAAGCCCCAAAGTCTTCAGATGAGATTTTGAAGTATGCCCAGTATTGTAGTGATGAACCAGAAATGAAACATAGAAAGATTAAGAAGTTCATGCAAGCCCAGACTAAGTTGGCACAGCAAGGTTTTCAAAACCCTATAGGTGTTGACAATGTGACAGCTATTCAGGGGATGAGAGGAGTGATGCAAATGGGATGTAGACAGGAATTCAGACTTTACCAGGAAGAGGGAATCCTATTGATTCTACTACAGGTGTTGATATTGTAGCGTTAAAGTAAACAAATGCTTGTCATGTGTGCAATATGGTAGGGCAATGAAGCAGGAATGTAGATTTAATCCTGATAAGAACCAAGGTAATCAAATGCAAGAGATGAATAAGGTTCAATGAGCAAATGTTCCCATGAGACAGATGCAAACCCCTATACAGAATCAGAATCAAACTATACCCATGCCACAAACCCCTGTAATTCAGCGTGTTGTGAATGGAGCCAGATTTATTCAAAATCAATTGCCCAGGATGACCCGAAATATGACTCAAAATTCTGAGTTATTATCGCAATTCCCGACAATTGATGAAAATGAGGCATGGAATTTTGGCATGTTGCAATGACAGTGTCTGTGAGGAGAGGCAGACTGCATGCTTAGTGCAATCTTAGCGATAGACCAGAGTGGACCATATTTAGATGGGAATGTAAATGCCCACTCTGTAGTGTTTTTCATAGACACTGAGGCTACCTGTTACTCTGTGAGAACAGTGGAAATACCAGACTTACCCCTCTCGGGAAAAATAATGAAAGTAGTAGGTGTTGCGAATAAGCTGGTTACTAATCCAATTTCAGAAGAGGTTCCGATAAGGATAGGATCTTTCAGAGACAAACATCAGTTTATGGTTTGCGATTCAAGTCCTGTTAACCTCTTGGTAAAGGATATATTGTGCAAGTTAAATCAGTTATTCTCTGGACGGAGTTATTTTTCATATCCATGATGATAAAGATATGAGAATCAAACCAGGCTTGAGAGATACTGTAGAATTCTTCGAAATGTTGGTATTAAACCCTTCGCTGCCAGGCCTTTTCCTCCTCAGGTGCCAGGCCTTTTTTTGCCTATTTGGAGCAGTTCGCACTTAGGCCCTTATAACATTTTGTCCACATAAGCTACCCACTCCAAATTTGCATCCTTTTTTCCAACATTCTAGGGATTCTTCGGTACCCAAAGTTTGTGGGTTACCCTGAAGGAGACCAAGAAATTAGCCAAAAGACAGAAGAAGGCTTGTGTTTTTTTCACTGAAAATGGCATCAACAATGGGTTTGCGGTGCTAAAATCACCAGCTTCCCAGCTTTCAGGAACAGGCAGACTTGAATCAGAAAACCACACTTTCCAACACAATTTTGGCATTTTACTGGGACATACCCCATTTTTACTATTTTTTGTGCTTTTAGCCTCCTTCCAGTTAGTGACAGAAATAGGTATGAAACCAATGCTGGATCCCAGAAAACTAAACAGTTCTGAAAAGTAGACACAATTTTGAATTCAGCAAGGGGCCATTTGTGTGGATCCTACAAGGTTTTCCTACAGAAAATAACAGCTGAAATAAAAAAATATTGAAATTGAGGTGAAAAAAACCAGCCATTTTTCTTCACATTTTACTCTGTAACTTTCGACTGCGATGTCAGATTTTTGAAAGCAACATACCATTACGTCTGCTGGACTCTTCTGGTTGTGGGACTATATAAGACTTGTAGTTTCATCAAGAACCCTACATACCCAGAGCCAATAAATGAGCTGCACCTTGCAATAGGTTTTCATTCTATACCGGGTATACAGCAATTCATTTGGTGAAATATAAAGAGCAAAAAATAGGTATCAAGAAAACCTTTGTATTTCCAAAATAGGCACAAGATAAGGTGTTGAGAAGCAGTGGTTATTTGCACATCTCTGAATTCTGGGGTCCCCATACTAGCATGTGATTTACAGGGCATTTCTCAAATAGATGTTTTTTTTACACACAGTCTTACATTTGGAAGGAAAAAATGTAGCGAAACACAAGGGGCAACAATCAATCAATCAATCAATCAATCAATGCATTTATAGAGGGCGCTACTCACCCGAGAGGGTCTCAAGGCGCTGGGGGGGGTGGAGGGGGTGTTACTGCTGCTCGAAAAGCCATGTCTTGAGGTGCTTCCTGATGGCGAGATGGTCCTGGGTAGTTCTTAGGCGTGCGGGGAGGGAGTTCCATGCTTTGGCTGCCAGGTAGGTGAAGGATTTTTCTTCTGCGGTTGTTCTGCGGATACGTGGGACGGTGGCGAGGGCGAGGCTGGCTGAGCGAAGCTGACGGGTTGGCGTGTAGAACGAGAGGCGGCTGTTGAGGTATTCGGGGCCCATGTTGTGGAGAGCTTTGTGTGCATGGGTGAGGAGCCTGAAGGTGATCCTCTTGTTGATGGGGAGCCAGTGCAGGTGTTTCAGGTGGGCGGATATGTGGCTGTGGCGGTGGATGTAGAGAATGAGGCTTGCGGAGGCGTTCTGTATGCGTTGAAGACGTTTCTGTAGCTTTGCGGTGGTCCCTGCGTATAGGGTGTTTCCGTAGTCCAGACGGCTTGTGATGAGGGCATGGGTAACTGTCTTTCTGGTTTCGGCGGGGATCCATCAGAAGATTTTTCGGAGCATGCGTAGGGTGTTGAAGCATGATGATGAGACGGCGTTGACTTGCTTGGTCATAGTGAGAAGGGGGTCCAGGATGAATCCGAGGTTGCGTGCGTGGTCTGAGGGGATTGGTGCGGTGCCCAGATCCGTGGGCCACCAGGAGTTGTCCCAGGTGGAAGGGGATTGTCCGAGGATGAGGACCTCCGTCCTGTCTGAGTTCAGCTTTAGGCGGCTGAACTTCATCCATTCCGCGACGTCTTTCATTCCTTCCTGTAGGTTGATTTTGGCAGTGGTTGGGTCTTTGGTGAGGGAGAGTATCAGCTGGGTGTCGTCGGCGTAGGAGATGATGTTGATGTTGTGTTTGCGTGCGATGTCGGCGAGGGGGCTCATGTAGATATTGAAGAGGGTTGGCTGAGCGAGGAACCTTGGGGTACGCCGCAGATGATCTCGGTGGGTTCTGAGCGTAAGGGCGGGAGGTAGACTCTTTGGGTTCTGTCGGAGAGGAACGAGATGATCCAGTCAAGGGCCTGTCCTAGGATTCCAGTGGAGCGGAGGCAGGTTATTAGGGTGCGATGGCACACGGTGTCGAAAGCAGCCGAGAGGTCCAGGAGGATGAGGGCGGTTGTTTCTCCGTTGTCCATCAGAGTTCTGATGTCGTCGGTGACTGCGATGAGGGCGGTTTCTGTGCTGTGGTTGGCCCGAAATCCTGATTGGGAAGGGTCGAGCTTCAAGAAAATTGGTCAGCTGCTTGTTGACGGTCTTCTCGATGACCTTGGCTGGAAAGGGGAGAAGAGAGATGGGGCGGAAGTTCTTCAGGTCATTGGGGTCAGCCGTGGGTTTTTTCAGGAGGGCGTTGACTTCCGCGTGTTTCCAGCTCTCGGGGAAGGTGGCAGATGAGAACGAGCTGTTGATGATGCTCCGGAGATAGGGGCGATGATGGAGTCGGCTTTGTTGAAGATGTGATGGGGGCACGGGTCCGAGAGGGAGCCGGAGTGGATGGTGTTCATGGTGATTCTGGTCTCCTCAGAGCTGATGGGGGTCCAGGCGTTGAGTGTAGTGGTGGGGGCTGTTGGTTCGGTGGTGGGCGGCGGTGTCTGGGGTCCGAAGCTGTTGTGTAGGTCTGCGATCTTTCGGTGGAAGAACGTAGCGAGGGAGTTGCAGAGTTCTTGTGAGGGCGTGATGACGTTGGAGCTGGAGAAGGGGTTGGGGAGCTCTTTGACGATGTTGAAGAGTTCTTTGCTGTTGTGGGTGTTGTTGTCTAGTTGCTCTTTGAATGATGTCCTTTTGGTGGAGCGGATCAGCTGTTGGTGTTCACGGGTGGCGATCTTGAGGGCTGACATGTTTTCTGTGGTGCGTTCTCTGCACCAGGTTTTTTTGAGGGTACGGCAGGATTCCTTGGATTCTTTGAGGGCGTCCGTGAACCACGGGGTTTCCTGATGCTGGTCCTGCTTGGGTGGCTTTTAAGTGGAGCGAGGTTTTCGGCACAGTTGGTGATCCACTATGTGAGGCTGAGGGCTGCGTTGTTGGCGTCAGTGGTGATGGCTGGTGGGTTTTGGTTCAGGGTTGAGAGGAGCTGCTCTGTGGAGATTTTGCTCCAGTGTCTGTGGGGGATTTGTTGTGTGCAATGGTGGTGGGTCACCCGTTTGAAGGTGAAGTGGATGCATCTGTGGTCGGTCCAGTGTAGTTCAGAGGAGTGGCTGAAGGATATGTGGTTGCTGGCGGAGAAGATGGGGTGGAGCGTGTGGCCAGCGGTGTGGGTGGGGGTGTTCACCAGTTGCTTGAGTCCGAGGTTGGCGAGGTTGGCGAGCAGAGTGGCGGTGTTGTTGTTGTTTTTCTCCAGGTGGAAGTTCAGGTCCCCGAGGAGGATGTAGTCTGGTGAGGCTAGGGCGTGCGGGCTGATGAAATCTGTGATGGTTTTGCTGAATTGGGTGCGTGGGTCCGGGGGCCTGTAGACGAGAGTTCCTCTGAGGGTGATTCTGGGGTCGATGTGGATCTGGAAGTGTAAGTGTTCGGCGGCGAGGGGGGTGTCTTCGGTGGTGGTCGTGATGTTGATGGAGTTCCTGTAGATGATGGCGATTCCTCCACCGGTTTGGTTGATGCGGTCCTTCCGGGCGATCTTGTAGCCGTCGGGGATGGCTATGGTGATGTCAGGAGCCTAGGAGGCGTTCATCCAGGTTTCTGTGATGAAGGCGACGTCTGGTGCTGTTGTGTCCAGGAGGTCCCATAGTTTGATGGCGTGCTTGTGGACGGAGCGTGTGTTGAGGAGGATGCACTTGAGGTGGTTGTTGGTGCAAGGGCCGGTGGGAGGTCTGCAGGCTCGGTGGAATGTGTACTTGCAGGCTTGACAGGTGAAGGGTCCATGAGTATGTTTAGAGCTGGCTTGGTAGCAGGTGGCTGTTCGTCCGGGGTTGAGGGCGTTGAGGGAGGTGTCGTCGTATCTTAGTCGGGTGTTTTAAGGCGCGGTGGGGGCCAGGGGTTCTGGCGCTGGGCGTGGTCCAAGCGCAGACGGGCGCAGACGGGCTTGCCTTTGGCAGGCCAGCTGTGCAGCTGCACAGCGGCTGCCATAAGAGGGAAGGGGGGGAGGAGGGCTCAGCTGGGAGGTGGGAGGCGGGAGGGAGGACAGCGAATGGGAGTGGTGGGGGCGGGGCCGCAACGGGTGGCAGCGCCGGGAAAAGCGGGAAAAAGAGGGAAGGCGCACAGCAAGAGAAAAAGAAACAGTGGAAAGCAAAGAGCAAAAGAGAAATGGCAGGAAAAAGTGGAAAGCAAAGAGCAAAAGAGAAAAGGCAGGAAACAGTCGAAGGTCAAAAGAAGAACCTGAAATACCTGAAACACCTGAACACCCTAGCAAGGCGTGGCAGGGGCCTGGGCAGGCGGAGCTGCAACAGCGGGAAGCGACCTACCCGAGGGTCAAGGGTCGCTGTCTCTGCCGCACAGCGGCCGCCATAAGAGGGAAGGGGGAGGAGGGGTCAGCTGGGAGGCGGGAGGCGGGAGGGAGGACAGCAAATGGGAGCGGTGGGGGCGGGGCTGCACGTGTAGCAGCGGCGGGAAAATCGGGAAAAGCGGGAAAAAGTGGGAAAAAGCGGGAAAAAGCGGGAAAGCGCATAGCAAGAGAAAAAGAAACAGTGGAAAGCAAAGAGCAAAAGAGAAATGGCAAGAAACAGTCGAAGGTCAAGAGAAGAACCTGAAATACCTGAAATACCTGAACACCCTAGCAAGGCGTGGCAGGGGCCTGGGCAGGCGGAGCTGCAGCGGCGGGGAAGCGACCTACCCGAGGTTCAAGGGTCGCTGTCACTGCCGCGCAGCGGCTGCCATAAGAGGGAAGGGGGGAGGAGGGGTCAGCTGGGAGGTGGGAGGGAGGACAGCGAATGGGAGCGGGGGCGGGGCCGCACGGGTGGCAGCAGTGGGAAAAGCAGGAAAAGCGGGAAAAAGCGGGAAAAAGCGGGAAAGCGCAGAGGAAGAGAAAAAGAAACAGTGGAAAGCAAAGAGCAAAAGAGAAATGGCAGGAAACAGTGGAAAGCAAAGAGCAAAAGAGAAATGGCAAGAAACAGTGGAAAGCAAAGAGCAAAAGAGAAATGGCAGGAAACAGTGGAAAGCAAAGAGCAAAAGAGAAAAGGCAAGAAACAGTCGAAGGTCAAGAGAAGAACCTGAAATACCTGAAATAGCTCAACACCCTAGCAAGGCGTGGCAGGGGCCTGGGCAGGCGGAGCTGCAGCAGCGCGGAAGCGACCTACCCGAGGGTCAAGGGTCGCTGTCTCTGCCGCGCAGCAGCCGCCATAAGAGGGAAGGGGGAGGAGGGGTCAGCTGGGAGGTGGGAGGGAAGACAGCAAATGGGAGCGGTGGGGGCGGGGCTGCACGGGTGGCAGCGGCGGGAAAATCGGGAAAAGCGGGAAAAAGTGGGAAAAAGTGGGAAAAAGCGGGAAAGCGCATAGCAAGAGAAAAAGAAACAGTGGAAAGCAAAGAGCAAAAGAGAAATGGCAGGAAACAGTGGAAGCAAAGAGCAAAAGAGAAAAGGCAAGAAACAGTCGAAGGTCAAGAGAAGAACCTGAAATACCTGAAATACCTGAACACCCTAGCAAGGCGTGGCAGGGGCCTGGGCAGGCGGAGCTGCAGCGGCGGGGAAGCAACCTACCCGAAGGTCAAGGGTCGCTGTCTCTGCCGCGCGGCGGCCGCCATAAGAGGGAAGGGGGGGGAGGGGTCAGCTGGGAGGCGGGAGGGAGGACAGCGAATGGGAGCGGGGGCGGGGCCGCACGGGTGGCAGCAGCGGGAAAAGCAGGTAAAGCGGGAAAAAGCGGGAAAAAGCGGGAAAGCGCACAGCAAGAGAAAAAGAAGCAGTGGAAAGCAAAGAGCAAAAGAGAAATGGCAGGAAACAATGGAAAGCAAAGAGCAAAAGAGAAATGGCAGGAAACAGTGGAAAGCAAAGAGCAAAAAAGAAAAGGCAAGAAACAGTCGAAGGTCAAGAGAAGAACCTGAAATACCTGAAATACCTGAATACCCTAGCAAGGCGTGGCAGGGGCCTGGGCAGGAGGAGCTGCAGCGGTGGGGAAGTGACCTACCCGAGGGTCAAGGGTCGCTGTCTCTGCCGCGCAGCGGCCGCCATAAGAGGGAAGGGGGGGAGGAGGGGTCAGCTGGGAGGCGGAGGGAGGACAGCAAATGGGAGCGGGGGGGCGGGGCCGCACGGGTGGCAGCGGCAGGAAAAGCGGGAAAAGTGGGAAAAAGCGGGAAAAAGCAGGAAAACGCACAGCAAGAGAAAAAGAAACAGTGGAAAGCAAAGAGCAAAAGAGAAATGGCAGGAAACAATGGAAAGCAAAGAGCAAAAGAGAAATGTCAAGAAACAGTGGAAAGCAAAGAGCAAAAGAGAAATGGCAGGAAACAGTGGAAAGCAAAGAGCAAAAGAGAAAAGGCAAGAAACAGTCGAAGGTCAAGAGAAGAACCTGAAATACCTGAACACCCTAGCAAGGCGTGGCAGGGGCCTGGGCAGGCGGAGCTGCAGCGGCGGGGAAGCGACAATACTTGTTCTGCTATTCTGCGTTCCCCCAAGTCTCCCAATAAAAATGGTACCTCACTTGCGTGGGTAGGCCTAATGCCAGTGACAGAAATGCAACATAGACACATCACATTTTCCCAAAGAAAACGGACGTGCTTTTTGGAAAGTGCCTAACTGTGGATTTTGGCCTGTAGCTCAGCTGGCACTTAGGAAAACCTACCAAACCTGTGCATTTGTGAAAACTAGACACCTAGGGGAATCCAAGATGGGGTGACTTGTGGAGCTTTCACCAGGTTCTATTACCCAGAATCCTTTGCAAACCTCAAAATTTGGCCCCAAAAACACTTTTTCATCACATTTCGGTGACAGAAAGTTCTCGAATCTGAGAGGAGCCACAAATTTCCTTCCACCCAGTGTTCCCCGAAGTCTTTCGATAAAAATTATACCTCACTTGTGTGGGTAGGCGTAGCGCCTGTGACAGGAAATGCCCCAAGACACAACGTGGACACATTACATTTTCCCAAAGAAAACAGAGCTGTTTTTTACAAAGTGACTAGCTTTGGATTTTGGCCTCTAGCTCAGCTGATACCTAGGGAAATCTACCAGACCTGCACATCTTTGAAAACTAGACACCTAGGGGAATCCAATATGGGGTGACTTGTGGGGCTCACACTAGGTTCTATTACCCAGAATACTTTGCAAACCTCAAAATGTGGCCAAAAAAACACTTTTTCCTCACATTTTGGTGACAGAAAGTTCTGGAATCTGAGAGGAGCTATAAATTTCCTTCCACCCAGTGTTCCCCAAAGTCTCCCGATAAAAATGGTACCTCATTTGTGTGGGTAGGCCTAGTGGCCGTGAAAGGAAATGCCCCAAAACATTATGGCCCTGATTACGACCCGGGCCGTCGGTGATAAAGTGGCGGTAATACCGCCAACAGGCTGGCGGTACCTACCGCCAAATTATGACCATGGCGGTGATATCTCTGAAAGACAGCCAATATACTACACTGACCGCCAGTGCGGAAACAACAGGCACCACAGCGGTAGCCGCCTACAGCCAGGCTGAATTCAAAGTTCCGCTCACCATATTACAACAACACAATCCGCCACCTTTTCTGGAGCGGTACCAATGACATCAAAAGGCTGGCGGAAACAGACCTCATAAGTGAAAGGACTCACCTTTGAAGACACAGGGAAGAACCACGCCACCATGGAACCCGAAGTGCATGTTTTTCTGATAATATTCTATGTTCTGCTCCACCACGAACACCAATGCCGGTGAAGACGACAACGGTGAGTACAGCCGCCTAGCACACAAGGGAGGGGGGAAGGAAAACGAGAGTGACACGCACCATACACACCCCAGTCACACACACCATACACACAACCAGCTGCCCAAGAAAACAAGTTAATCCCCGTAAATCGGCTGAATAATGCGAGGACAAAAATAATTTTCCAAAGTGATTGTAATAAGATCAACACAGTATAAATAATAATTTAAGCAATGTAACAGATATATTCAAATGTACAGAACAAGGGGCACAGCCCAGTCCTCATTTTGCGTGGGCCACATGGCCACAGGCCAAAGTCCAAGGCCCCACTTGTCACCTGCATCAACACAGAGAGAACACTGCAGGGGCATCAGTTGGTAAATAGGCATGCACCTCAGGGCGACAGGGGGGGCACCTCAGTCGGGAGCTGAAACGAGACCACTGGTTCTGGAGGGGGCAACATGCCCTGTGCTTGGTCCTGGGGAGTGCAGGGCCACAGTCTCTCGAGTGGGTGTCTTGCCCACTGGTTCTGGAGGGGGCAACATGCCCTGTGCTTGGTCCTGGGGAGTGATGGGCCACAGTCGCTCGAGTGGGTGTCTTGCCCACTGGTTCTGGAGGGGGGGGCATGCCCTGTGCTTTGTCCTGGGGAGTGCAGGACCACAATCTCTCGAGTGGGCGTCTTGCCCACTGGTTCTAGAGGGGATAACATGCCCTGTGCTTGGTCTTGGGGAGTGATGGGCCACAGTCTCTCGAGTGGGTGTCTTACCCACTGGTTCTGGAGGGGGCAACATGCCCTGCGCTTGGTCCTGGGGAGTGATGGGCCACAGTCTCTCGAGTGGGTGTCTTACCCACTGGTACTGGAGCGGGCAGCATGCCCTGTGTTTGGTCCTGGGGAGTGATGGGTCACAGTCTCTCGAGTGGGTGTCTTGCCACTGCTTCTGGATGGGGCAACATGCCCTGTGTTTGGTCCTGGGGAGTGATGGGCCACAGTCTCTTGAGGGGCCACAGTCTCTCGAGTGAGTGTCTTGCCCACTGGTTCTGGAGGGGGCAACATGACCTGTGCTTGGTCCTGGGGAGTGCAAGGCCACAGTCTCTCAAGTGGGTGACTTGCCCACTGGTTCTGGAGTGGACAGGCCGCACAGCAGCCCATGGACGCAGGAATATATTGCGTC
Organism: Pleurodeles waltl; assembly: GCF_031143425.1. Classification (NCBI taxonomy): domain Eukaryota; kingdom Metazoa; phylum Chordata; class Amphibia; order Caudata; family Salamandridae; genus Pleurodeles; species Pleurodeles waltl. The sequence goes on from NC_090442.1 coordinate 292,465,778, forward strand.
CGCCGGCAGTAACAGCTGCACTGTGTTGGTGGTGGTGGGAGGCTCCTGCACATCCCCTGCACCCTTGGACGGATGCACTGTGGTGGTGCTGCTGGTGGTGGGAGGCTCCTACACATCCCCTGCACCCTCTGACGGATGCACTGTGGTGGTGCTGCTGGTGGTGGGATGTTCCTGCACATCCTCTGCACCCTCAGACAGATGCACTATAGTGGTGCTGCTGGTGGTGGGAGGCTCCTGCACATCCCCTGCACCCTTGAATGGATGCACAGCCATGGTTGGTGGTAGGGGCTCCGTCACAGCTGCTGGCCCAGGTTCCTTGCCCTGCCTGCCTGCTGGTGCAGGCTCCATACCCTTCTTGCCTGCTGGTGCAGGCTCCTTGCCCTTCTTGCCTGCTAGTGCAGGCTCCTTCCTCTTTATGCTGGGTGGTGCAGGCTCCTTCCCTTCAGTAAATGTGGCCTGGATTCCTTTCCACCACGAGTGGGTGCGGATGGAACTGGGCCCGTGGACGGTGTGGCTGAGGTGCTTGGCTGGGTTCATGATTCCCTGGCCATATGTGCAGGACAGGGGCAGGGGTAGGGAAGAGGTCAATGGTGGATAGGAATAGTTTTTTAGGGACATTGGGGTGGGAAGAGGGAGAAGGAATGGGAGTGGAGGATAAGGGAGTGGTTGTTGGAGGTGTCTGTCTGCTGGATTTGGGTGCAGGTGCATGGGCTGTATGCTGTTTTGAGGTGGATGACTGTTGGGTGTCTGAATGTTTGCGTTTGTGTACTTTAGGAGGGGGGACAGACACAGTAGGAGAGGACACAGGGGACATGTCCATGGATGTTGTGGAGATGTCTGCCAGTGAGGAGTGTGTTCTGCTTGGTGCGGTGATGATGCTGGTAGTGGATGTTGATGTAGTACATGCAGGTGTGAGTGTCGACTTAACTAGATGGGAGGTGGAAGAGGAGGAAGAGGGGGAGACAATGGAAATAGTGGATGTTGTTGTGGCTACAACTGGATGGTGTTTGTGTGAGTGCCTGTGGGATGAAGTTGTTGTTTAGCTATTTTAGTTATAGCTCCATGCACGTTATTTTAGCATACTAGGCCTGCCGCTGTGCACTTTAACCCAGATATATTCTATTTGCCTCATTTTATTATTGTTACAATAGCCACTTTTATGGTCTTGTTTTATTTCTTTCTCTCTAACTGTTTTTGCCCAGGCCAGCACTCTGTTCTCAAACAAGACAGTCTTGCTCACTCTGTGCTTCTTCCAAGGCTGCAGTAAGATAGGCTGCCAGTGAACGTGGTACAAGTTTTGTCTCTGACATTCAAATAAAAAACACATTCTTACATAGGGGCATTTTCTCAGAACATCAGCTGTTTTATTATAAAAACACTTCCCTGTCCCTTACACGTTAGAGGGAGATTCCAGCCAGAGAATTACAACTGTATGCTGATTGCTGAACGCTTCCCTACAGCTGCTTATGCAGACTTCAGGCCTTTGCTCAGGTATGGGGGATGATGTCTTCCCAGGGGAACCTGAAGGGCTCTATGATAGCATAGGTAGGAGTTAGTCTATTGACTCTAGTGACAATATAGTAGCGTTATTTCTATGCTTTACTCTCCTCGTCACAATTTTAATCTTGTCATGCTGTATCGTCCTGGTTATTGCAGCACATGCTTTGCTATCTAAGGTGCAGTTGCTTCATTAAAACCTTATTTAAACCTATACTGCCTCTGTTTGTTATTGTGTATGTGAGACTAATGTAACTGGGAGAAATGGATGAGACCTGAGTGACCACGGTTTCCCTGAGAAATCAATTATGTCTTGCGCTCGGCTGCCCAATCATTTCTGCCCTTGGGTAGAGATGAGGCACTGCTAGTTAGCCGGAGCAAAACCCAGATTGGGGCGACAGGTGTCACCTGTAGTGGGTCAGACTCAGTCTCCCACACCGCAGGTAATTCCGCAGCTCAAAATCCAGTAGTCTCATTAGAATAATGAGAGCCTACGCGACAAAGAGTGGTGCTTGTGTTTGCTTGTGACACTCTTGGGTGTTGTCTTGTGTGCATGTTCATCTGTATGTGTGCCTGGGATGGGTTGGAGTTGAGGAGAATTGGACTGGGCAGTGGAAGTTGGAGGGGGCTCTCAGGATCTCAGCGAGTGCCTCCTGGAGAGTCGGTTCCCTGGGCCTGTCCCCCCGATGCGCAGCAGTCCTCCCATTGTCCCTGGTGGCCTGTGCCTCTGTCCCCTTGTAGTGTGGTCAGTTTTACGTATCCTTTCCGCATTAGCTTCAGGCTTTAGGCCTTTGTGCATTTTGCCCTGGATGTATTTTATTCCTTTGCTCGCAGCTTAGAGCCTCTGTGCACTTTGCCCTAAATGCTTTTATTCGGCTTCGTACTGTTATTTTTCAAATAGCCAGTTCTACGGTCTTGTTTTATTTTTTATTTCACACTGTTTAGCCTACTTCAGCACTGGAGTTCTCCATAACACATTCCTGTTCACTCTGTGCTTCAGTCAAGGATACAGTCTGGTACATTGCCGATAGACGTGGTAGGAGTTTAGTCTTTGGCATTCCTGCGTAGGGACATTTTGTGATCACGCTGACATGTTAGTTATAAAAACACTTCCTTGTCCCAATACACGCAAGAGGGAGAATCCCACCAGGGAACCACAACTAGACGCTGACTGCCTCGTTGCAGATGCTGAACCAGATCACAGGCCTTTGCTCAGGTATGAGGGCTGATGTCTCCCAAGGGATTTAGAAAGGCAAGTTAGAAGCTTAACATGCTGTGCTCGAAATAGAACTAGCTGAGGGAGAGTAGAAATTGTTAAACATCATGATAGCATTGTTCTTATGTTTCACTCTCCTCGTGACTATTTCAATCCTACTGTGTTGTATGGTTCTGGTTATTGCGCCTCACGCCTTAATATCTAAAATGCAGTCGTTTTATTAAAACATTATATAAAACTTACACTGCCTTTGTCATTTGTATATGAGATCATACTGTAAATGAGAGAGTTGGTTTGGATCTGAGTGACCACGACTTCCCTGAGAAGTTCCAAAGATGTCATGCGCTCGGCTGCCCAATCATCTCTTCCCTTTTGGAGAAATGAGGCACTGCTAGTTAGCTGGAGCAAAACTGGGTTTAGGGTGACAGAGGTCCTTCTAAGTGGGTCCGACTCAGTCCCCCACACCGTGAACGATCCTGCTGCCTAGAAATCCAGTAGTCTCATTTAGGATAATGAGAGCCCACGCGACATGGCGCCGACAACGTTTGGTCTGGCTCTAATTTTTGGATCTGGCTGACTCTCTCGGTCTCATATATTTATTGACTCCTCGGTTCCGTAAGCGGAGATGTCTGTGGGGCTGAGGATTTCCGCCGCCACGGGATAGGTGACTCCTATTACTTAGTGGTCGGTTGTTCAAGCTTGAACTTTGAAAGGAAAACCCCGATATTGGTGTGCCTTCTCTGCCCTAGTGCTATTTGTATAATGGCGAATCCTCAAGTAGTGAACATAGCGCTTAATATGCGCCAACCGCTCACGGGACATCTGTTAGCACATGGTTTGACGAACCAGGGGGTCCGGTCACTTTTGTGGTGGACGCCCATGCAGCCTATAGGACAGAACTTTTTTATTCTTGGGTAGTATTTCCAGCAGTTGATGGGGGTACTAACACTTTTCACGAATACACTGTTGCGAATGTCCCTGGACAGTACAGGGCTTATGCATTCTTAGAGATACCTTTATCTTATCAAGAACACCATAATTGGCTTGATGGCGCCCTCCCACATACAGTAGCACAGGTTAGGTTAGGTCCACTGAGTAATGATGGTCCGACCTGGCCTTTATTGGCTACATATACACCATACCCTGCGGTTGCTAACTTGGCGGTGGCTGACGTTCGTCGTTTATATATAGACTTAGCAACTACATACAGAAGACTGGTTCAGTTTGTAATGCAGACCTTAAACACTAATGCAGCGCGTGCTGCTCCGGCGCACCCACAGGCAGTGTTTCCGGGTATCAATCCGGCCACTCTACACTCAGTTATGGGTAAGGTACCGGCTAAATGTGAGGAAACTCCATTTTGGCTGGCGCAAAAAATTAATACGCTGGAAGCAGTATTTCCCCATACGGGACCTCAGGATAAACATAGAATATTGACGATGTGTTTGCCATATGGAATGGTTCCCACTGTGGACCATTGTAATACCTGGGGCACGGTGTTTGCCGCGCTCTAGACTACAGCACAAGGTTCACCAACATTGGCTAATGTACCAGAAGTGCTTAAACAAATTCAAGATGAATATGGAGCTGCCCCAGCCTTAAATTTAGGCATGCAGCTGATGGGCAATTTTGCAGCAGTTTCTTCTATTATTTTGAGTAATCTCAAGGGAGAGGCAGTGGCGCTAGCCGTGCGTTTGCGTCTTCGAGACGTCCCGCAACTTAATCAGGACCGGGAACTCCCGAGAATAATAGCAGAAACATATTCCAGTATCGGTCGTGATAGCCTAGGAGCTAGACCGCAAAAACCCCAATTACAGGGTAAAAATTGTAAAGATAATGCTAAACAACAGCAGCCTGAGGGTACTAAGAAGTGCTGGGAGAAAAAACAACAGACACCTAAGAAAGATGGGGGACAATCTCCGCAACCGGAGACCCCGCAGAATAGGTATAATCTCAGGAATAGGGACAATTTGAAAACGCCTGATAGATATCAATACACTGATACACGCCAATCTCGTTCCTTTCAGGACTCCTCGGACAAGATAAGTGAGAGAGGTGGGCGGTCAGAGCGGAGAACTGAGTATGTGAAACCGAGACAGGAATCACAACGCTCAACGGAGGTTTCTGTTAAACAGGAAGAGAAACCGCTCCAACAAAAGCAACAATTTAAAAAAAAAAAAGTGGCGGCAGTTTCAGTTCAACATGCCGCTCAAGAAGAGAGTTCTCTTGAAGAACAAGACATGGGCGTTAGCACTGTTAGACAGCGCAGCAGAGGTCACAATAGTTCGCCGGAGTCTCCTAGAGCATTTGGAGGTGAAAGCAACTGATGACTTCATACAAGTCGAAACAGCAGATATGCGTGTCTCTGATCCCGATAGAGTATATAAAGTAACTTTGCAATTAGAAGGGGACGTTGACCGCATAGTACATGCCATCTTTTGGGACCATGTGGTAAAATCGTATGACGTTCTGCTGGCCGAACAAGATTGGCCACCTGACTTTGTTCGCGACTGTCCAGTTGGGGAGGAGGTTATTACACCTTCATTCTCACCACTTGTTCCGAGAGAACTAGCGGAGTCCTATTGTAAATCATGGGCTCTGGCACAGGCCCCCGCCCTATATAGAAATCACGTGGGGTGGGATAGACAATCACCTTATCATGTAATTCCGATAAAGGGCGAACCTCAGCCGCAGCCGCAGTATCCTATAAAATTTGAGGCAAGGGCATCGGTTAGGAAAATTCTTACACAATTGGAGTACCAGGGAGTAATTGAACCCTGTGTCTCACCGATGAATAATCCCTTATTTCCAGTTGCTAAACCGGACCATTCATATAGGATAGTGGTGGATTACAGACACTTAAATGGACATACACGCACATATGCAATACAGAATTCACACAGCGCAGCGCTTATGAATAATATTGTGCGTAAAAAATACAAAACAACGTTAGATATCTCGAATGGATTTTTCTGCCAAAATATAGCGCCCGAAAGTCGGGACTATACCAGTTTCAGTGCGTTTGGCTCTCAAAAAAAGTTTTGTCGTCTACCTCAGGGGTATAAGAATAGCCCAGGACTATTTTCGGCTTGTGTAACTGAAATTTTGCACGAGTTGGACCCTGAAGCTTTATCATATGTTGATGACATATATTTGACGGACGATGAAATACTGCAGCATCTAAGGCGTGTAGCATGCATTGTTGTGGGGTTTGCTGATATTGGGGTTACTGAATTTTGGCAGAACTTACATTCCTGATTATGCTACACGTATAAAACCCTTTTACGAGTTGATTCGCCCAAATTTTTCGAGTAGATTTTGGACGATTGAGCATACACATATTCTTCGAGATCTACAAACTGATCTCTTAGCAGTTAAACATTTACACACTCGGGACAATAAAACGCATCTGGTCATCAGGGTAATACCTGGTGCCATTGGGTTTACATATGTCACCTTTAATGAGGGTGAGACTGTCCCGATAGCATACAAGTCACACTTGTATTCTGCTGCAGAACAACGATTTGCACACACTGAGAAAATACTCACTGCTGTACAGATGGCTGTGATTAAAGAAAGACCTCTTGCCCAGGGCCAACGCATTATTGTCGTTTCCCTGGTTCCAGCCTTAGAGGCTGTTACTAAAGCGAGTGTTCCTAATTCAAAAGCTTTACACCCGCGATGGATACAATGGGCTACGTCTTTGACGGCCACTGATGTAGATTACATATTTGACCCTAAACTGCAGACTCAAGAATTTCTTCAATATGAAATGGAATTCCCAGTTCCTGCTGGCACGTTGCCTATTGACCAATATCAGGTGGTCATGTATACAGATGGCTCTGCGCAGCCAGCGGTTGGGACTAAACAACAGTATTCTGCTGCATGTGCGGTGGTGAGTGGCACTATGGAGGGGGAAGTGTTCTGCCCCCGACATACTTATACGCAGACCTTGGAAGATTGTACGGCACAGTTTGCTGAGCTCAAGGCTCTATTGTTAACCTTAGAACACGCGGATCCGGTGATACTTACCTTGCTGGTCTGTGACTCCTACTACTGTGTTCAGTCTTTCAATGAATATTTGCACTACTGGAGGTTGAATGGGTTCAGAGATTCCAAAGGCAACACCATTAAACACAAGTTGCTGTGGGGGAAGATTGCGAATCTGAAAGAAACGCTTCCTAATGTCCATGTTGTGTATACACTTGGACACCAGCGCGTTGGAATACACGTTGCTTGAAATACTTTGGCTGATGAAGCCGCAAAATCGGCAGTGGCGGTTGCCACTGTGGCCGCAGTGACTCGTTCGAGTTCCAAACCAGACACAGAGATTTCGGCTGCCATAAAGACTACGGCTGATGGCACGCCATTTCCTAAAGGATTCCCTTCTAAATATAGTTACTGCCTGGGTAGTATGCTAAACGCTGTTGTTAAAATTCCAGGTGTTGGTGTACGTGAAATGCCCAATAAAGTTGAGAGACCTCGATTGATATCTGCAGCACATGAGGGGGCGGCATCTACACATGCTGGTGTGGCTGCCACGATTTCACTTTTACAGGCTTGTTACTGGTGGCCTGGTCTCTATAAAGAGACAAAGCAGTATGTCCTTTGTTGTGACGTCTGTCAACAAATTAAAGCTTCGACGGCTAGACGCCCGCAGCAGACGCCCCTTCTGATTTCAAGTAAACCTTTACAGTGTGTGTACTTGGATCATTGTGGTCCGCTGACACCAGATAGTGCCTACAAATATATATTGGTTGCTGTAGATTCGTGCTCCAGATTTGTGTGGGTCTGACCACAGCGCTCGGCTGACGCTCGGACTGTTATTAAAGATTTGCGCATCTTTGTCGATACATTTGCAGTTGCGGCTTTTCATTCGGACCAGGGCCCTGCTTTTGCCTCTAAGGCATTCAGGGACACCATGGCTTTGTTGGGGGTCCAACTCCAGTTCTCGTCTCCATTTCATCCCGAGGGAAATTCTATCATGGAGCGTTTAAATCGTGATTTAAAGCAATCCTTAACAGCCAGAGTTATATGTACGGGTCGTAGTTGGCTAGCCCACCTGTATGGAGTACAAAGAGCACTTAATAACTTGCCTAGAAGGTCCCTGGGGGGTCGTACTTCATATGAGTGCCTGTTTGGAACACGTATGTATGTTCCTGATCTAGATGGTCCTGGTGTGGAGACGGCAGATACGCCCTTTGACATAAATGATCGAGTCACTGTTTTGCAGGATTTACAACAATTCCGTGAAGATAACTCTTCTGCAAGTGCTGCCTCCACAGGAATTAAGGATGAGCCAGTAACACCTACTGGTTGGATACCCAGGATTGGGGATCTTTGTGTGAAAAGGTCGCAGTAAAGAAAGAATTTTGTCCTTCTTATCGGGTGCCTGTCCCTGTGTTAGGGATTGGCGGCACGAGAACTGTAATTTTACCGCCGCTGCATGGGGCCAAAGGAAATCGCTTTGTTTCCATTGATAATGTCAAGTTACAACATGTGGCCGATTCTGCACAGCAGACCAAGAGGGACACCCAGTAGTTCCGGAATCTCTCTCACTACTGGGGAAGAAGTCCCGCTGCAGGTGATTTGCACCGATGCTGTTTCCTCTCCGAGCTTGGGGAGGGTGGAAGCTGATCTTGCGATTGTTCCACAGACGACGATTGATTTGGAATCTTTTGATCAAGTTGCTGTACGTTCTAATAATATTTCTGAACATGTGGTTTATAGCGTGCCTAGGCGAGAACCACCATCTGCTTCTTTGTTCACGGTTGCACCTTTTGCAAGAACTGCCTCTGGCTGCTTCAACGACACTGATGATACTGTGTCAGACTCCACTTCCTCTCTATCTTCAGCCCGCGGACCACGTAAGCGCTGTGTTGGCTTAAACACACATATTTTGTTTTTCCTTGGAACTATTTGTGGCTTTTTATGACTGTACTGACTCTTTTCTTGTGGTTGGGATTTGTAGTTACTTTTTTTTTGGTAATACATGGTCATTTTCTTCCTGAACGATCTGACATTGAGCACGTGGAGACGGTGTTGAAACCACATTTTTCGTCTCATATGGTTCGAAGAGACTTGTCCAATGTGAACATTTCTGCAATACCGATTCCTGATGGGATTGTCTGGGATAAAGTAATGTTTGACATATATGGTCCCACTGAATTCATTCAAATACCGTATGTTCTCAAGTTATCAATGAATGATATCGTTATACCAGGCATTGTTTCTGATGATTGGGATGTGAAGACAGTAGATTCCATGCTGACAGAATTGCAATATTTTACTGTCTATAACGATGAAGATGCTTACCTATTTAGAGATAATCATGGTGACATGTTTTGCTACAATTATTATGGACACCACTTTATTCATAAAGCGAGTAGCCCTAAGTCGATATTTGAATATGTGCAATGGGAACATTGCCCGTCTCCTCCTCAGGGGAGTTCTAAAACGTATTATGATAAATTTGCATATTTTTCTGGGCATAATCAACAGAATGCTAAGTCTTACTATTTTAAAGTTACTCTGTATGCTAATAAGCAAATGTTATTGACCGATACTAAATTACTGTATTCAAATTTGTTTGTATCTAAACTTTCAGTTGAGGGGTATGAATATTGGTCCAAGACTGTTGACTTGAAAAGTGTCTGGGGAACGAAAAATTGGCAAATGCGAGGCAGGGACACTTCATTTAGGGCATGTATTATTCCTGTCCAAATGATTTTCCTCAATGACATTGTGCAACATACTAGCTGTTTGGGCTTAGCAACGATTGGGAATTTGAATTTGCCTGGTATACCTGTCCCTTCCAAATTGAACAATTGGCAGCGATATGTTAATGCTACGTTTAGTGAGTTTACACACTGGGTCCAGAATGGTACGCTTAACACTTCATTGATACATCCGGGCGGGTGGTTATTATGGCCCATAGACACTAATGGGTGTCATCAGCGTTTTGTCACCTCTTCAGGGGGGTTCAGGACTAGTAGGGCAGACCCTCGCTACATATCACCAGAGCATGCTGATATCATTACTACATACAGCGTGTGGAAGCTTTGTCAGCAATGGTTGAAGTCATCCACGCTGGATGCAGTTAAGTCACATCTTACGTTACTGTCTAATGATACTGACTTACAAGATTTTTTGTCAGGACCAAGAATGCCACGGAAGAAGCGTTTTTTGTATGAAGTATATAATGAGATTTGGAAGCTTTCACAACAAGAGGCAGCGGCCCGGTTGAGACAAATTGATCAGGAAAATTTGATACAGGCTTTGTCTGTTGTGGATAATGGGATGCATACCCTTTCGGACCGTGTTTACACAATTGACAACATAGTTTCCTCTGCTATAGACATTATTAAATCGGATATGTCTTCTTTATATCATGGGCAGAGTCAGATGCGGTCCATCATGCAGCTGGGTTGGACTCTACAGACCTTGAAGGCAGGTCGCGTCCCGTGGCAGCACATTCGTGCCAGGGAGATATTTATTTCCTTTAATTTGACTCGTCAACAACAGCTGATGGTTAAAAAGGAAGCAACATATGTTATGTTAAATATTGAAAAATTGGAGAAACTGCCTTTTACGGTTGCTGAGATTCCGTCAGCTGAGTGGTTGATTCATGGGGTTATTAATCTGCCTATCTCCACTCTGCAATTTACTTCTTGTTTAAAGCACATTCCGGTGGGTAGATATGAACGGTTGGGAGACAGTTACATACACGAGGTGTGGGAGCTTCCCTTTCTATACAGATGTATTAATGGTTTGAGGGAGGTTTTTCTTAGCGGTAGCGAATGCAAAACTTCTGTCAGCCATTCCATGGTTTGTAAACAGCTGTCCTTGCACGGGGCATGTAATGCCTCGATTGCTAACTTAGCTTGTTATCTGAAGGGAGTTCCAGTCCCAGTAATTAAAAACACTTTCCAGGTGCTTTCAAACGGCAGTTACGTCCTTCTTAACAGTGAACCCTGTTGTGGCATGCGTGCCGGAATAGTTTATTTAGTCGTTGTCACCAAGGCCGTTACGTGCTGCGGGAATGTGTTGTTTCCCCCCACTCAGATTAGGGAGGTAGCGGACATCTGGCCTCATATTGCTACTTCCAAGGTAAATTTCGTTGAGTCGACTAATGGCTCTATTGTTTCAAAAGCATGTGGCCCTTACATCTGCTAGCGAGACCTACGCACTTCAGGTGGCAAGGTCATCGGCGGAAATACAGTCCCTTTTGAATACTAACTTTCCGAGTCACTTTGGTGAACTCGTGGGACGTATATTTAATGCGTCCAGCACTGCTGGAATTGCACATTTTTTCAAAGCTGTTGGTGTTGGTTTTGCACACACCTTCTCTTCTATATTCGGTTTAATACCTTCGGCTATTCACTCTATTTTTGGAAGCATTTTTGGGGGTTTCCCGATTACTTTGGCTTTATTGGCTGGGGTTTTGCTGTTGCTGCTGTTCTTCCGCAATGGCTGTCCCACCACGACGAGATCCCATATTGGCGCTCCCGTCAGCTCAGCTGTGTCGTGAACGCATGATGCAGCATTTTGGAGCAACACTCCTGGGACAATTGGAGTGTGACTGGTCTCTGACATTCCGGCCGGTTTTGGATTGTGTGCAACCTGTGTTTCAGTGCCTCTGGTGCTCGTTTGAACATGCACTGGCTCTCTGTCTCTCACTGCAGCGTCCCCCAGTGGTCAATGCTGATCTGTTGATGTTCCCGATTAGGGCTCATTCCCAGACTTGTGCACTACGGTTGCGTCTGCTTCGTGAGGCAGTTTATGAGATTCCCTTCCTGGAGGAAGATGGTATTGTCTCATTCATAGGCCCTGCACGAGGTGCTGCCCTGAATGGTTTTGGGGCTTTGGAACACACCTGCTCCATGGTACTTTTTGGCGTGGATCTTCCGATATTGACATATATCGAAGTGGAGGAACTCCTGCTTTCTATTGCTTCTGTCTGACATTTGGATTTTTTTTTTTTTAATAAAACAAAAATTTACATTATATTGAATTTGGCTTTATCGTCACATGCTTCCCAAATTTATGACTTTGTTGTCCTCTGACCTTGTCGAAATATATATTTTTATGTATTGTTTATATCCGGGGCATACTTTTATATTATTGGAACCACTTGCTACCGACAAGGGGAGGGTGTAGTGTGGTCAGTTTTACGTATCCTTTGCGCATTAGCTTCAGGCTTTAGGCCTTTGTGCATTTTGCCCTGGATGTATTTTATTCCTTTGCTCGCAGCTTAGAGCCTCTGTGCACTTTGCTCTACATGCTTTTATTCGGCTTCGTACTGTTATTTTTCAAATAGCCAGTTCTACAGTCTTGTTTTATTTTTTATATCACACTGTTTAGCCTACTTCAGCACTGGAGTTCTCCATAACACATTCCTGTTCACTCTGTGCTTCAGTCAAGGATACAGTCTGGTACATTGCCGATAGACGTGGTAGGAGTTTAGTCTTTGGCATTCCTGCGTAGGGACATTTTGTGATCACGCTGACATGTTAGTTATAAAAACACTTCCTTGTCCCAATACACGCAAGAGGGAGATTCCGACCAGGGAACCACAACTAGACGCTGACTGCCTCGTTGCAGATGCTGAACCAGATCACAGGCCTTTGCTCAGGTATGAGGGCTGATGTCTCCCAAGGGATTTAGAAAGGCAAGTTAGAAGCTTAACATGCTGTGCTCGAAATAGAACTAGTGAGGGAGAGTAGAAATTGTTAAACATCATGATAGCGTTGTTCTTATGTTTCACTCTCCTCGTGACTATTTCAATCCTACTGTGTTGTATGGTTCTGGTTATTGCGGCTCACGCCTTAATATCTAAAATGCAGTCGTTTTATTAAAACATTATATAAAACTTGCACTGCCTTTGTCATTTGTATATGAGATCATACTGTAAATGAGAGAGTTGGTTTGGATCTGAGTGACCACAACTTCCCTGAGAAGTTCCAAAGATGTCATGCGCTCGGCTGTTAGGGTGACAGAGGTCCTTCCAAGTGGATCCGACTCAGTCCCCCACACCGTGAACGATCCTGCTGCCTAGAAATCCAGTAGTCTCATTTAGGATAATGAGAGCCCACACGACACCCTGAACCATGTGCCCACTGCCACTGACCCCAGGTCCCTGTCTTGGAGGCGAGGTGTGGCCTGGGGTCCCTGAAGAGGTTGACACACTGCTGATTGACGTGTCCTGGGGACAGAGGTGTGGGTATGCTGGGTGGGTGCTGTGGTGGTGTTTCCTGATGGGGAGGCTCTGTGGTGGTGTGAGATTGGGCCTTGCGAACCAGCTGTCCAGTGGTCCCTGATGGGCCAGGTAGGTCATCCAGATCCTGAAGACAAAAGTTGCTGTCATCACTGTGGGCCTCTTCAGTTAAGGGGACTGGATAGTGCTGGCACCTCCTCTCCGCTGACATTGGCTGGAGTACCTGTGGGAATGTAAACGATGTGTTATGGTTTATGTGTCTGACATATTGTACAGCCGTGGCTTCCCCTCTATGGTTGGATTTGCCCTGCCAGCTTTCACCTTTGTATGTTACTGTATGGTAGGATTGTTAGTTTTCTATGGTGTGCATGCTTTAGTGATGAGTGTCCATGCAGGGCTGTGAGGGGTGTTCCATGCATTAATACAGCATGCAGGGCTTGGCATTGGGATGAGTGAGATGTGATGGTGGGGTGTGTGGGATGTAGTGGAGTGATGGGAGGGAGGGTGAGGGTATGTGATGGCATGCAGGTAGGGGGTGATAATAGTAGAGAGTAGACTTACCAGAGTCCAGTCCTGCTCCTCCTCTGGCCAGGCCCTCAGGATGCAGTATTGCCAAGACTTGCTCCTCCAATGCTGTGAGTTGTGGGGGATGAGGTGGGGGTCCACCGCCAGTCCTCTGGATAGCGAGCTGGTGTCTTGCTGCCATGGAACGTGCCTTCCCCCGTAGGTTCTTCCACCTCTTCCTGATGTCATCCCTAGTTCTGGGGTGCTATCCCACAGCATTGACCCTGTCCACGATTCGCCGCCATAGCTCCATCTTCCTGGCTATTGATATCTGCTGCACCTGTGCTCCAAATAGCTGTGGCTCTACCCTGATGATTTCCTGCACCATGACCCTTAGCTCCTCCTCTGTGAAACAGGGGTGTCTTTGTGGTGCCATGGGTGCTCTGTGAGGTGTGTTGGTGAGGGTGTGTTGGGTAATGTGTTGGAGTATGTGATGTGAAGTGCGTGAGTGGTGCATAGGTGTGAGTAGTGTGTGGCTCTGGTTGTGTCAGTGGTCTTGGTGTCTCTGTGGTGGCAACGGTTTGTAGTCGTAAAGGGTTGTGGGTAATGCGGGTGTGTGTTTTATAGTGGTGTGGGTGTGGTGTGTATATGGGTGTCAGGTGTGTGTTGTTTGAACTGCACAATGTGGTGTTGTTTTGTATGTGGGTGTCCATTGTGAGTGTGGCGGTATGTACCGCCAATGGTTTACCGCCATTGCATGTCCGCCGTGGTGATTTCTGGGTCATAATGTGGTGGGCGTTGTTTTGTTGTCGTAACGGTGTGGGTTTTGATACCGTCACTTTATCACTGACCTTTGGGCTGGCGGATTTGTGTGTATGGCTGTATTCTGTCGGATTGTTGTGTGTGTCACAATATGGTGAAGGGATTTCTGCCTCGGCGGCAGTAAATTGGCGGCCATCAGCGTGGCCGTAAGTAGGATTTACCGCCAATGTCATAATGAGGGCACATGTGGACACATCAAAATTATCAAATACTAAACTACCTGTTTTCACGGAGGGGGAGGGGAGACCTGCATTTTTTGTCCTGGGCTCAGCAGCCATACATGGCAACCTACCAAACCCAAACATTTCTGAAAACTAGACACTCAAGGGAATCCAGGGAGGTGTGACTTGTGTGGATCCCCCAATGTTTTCGTACCCAGAACCCTCAGCAAACCTCAAATTTAGCTAAAAAAAATCACATTTTTCCCTCATTACTGTGTAGGATCACCGTACTGGGACAAAGTTCCTACCACCCAACGTTCCCCTCAGTCTCCCGGTAAAAATGATACCTCACTTTTGTAGGTGGGCCAAGTGCCTGTGACAGGGAAGAGCCAAAAACATGTCAAAATTGAGGGAGAACCTAAGTGGGTCCAAAAGGGCAGTTTGGAAAAAAAACATTTTTAGGCTGACAAGTGGGGCAGAATTGTTATCGGTATAGAGGAGACAATGCTGGGTGGTAGGGATTTTGTGGATTCCTCCAGATTCCAGAAGGTTCCATCACAAAAATGTGTAAAAAAATGTGTGATTTCCAGCAAAGTTGTAGGCTTGCAGGGCATTGTGGGTAAGAAAATGGTGCGGGTGCATTTGAAGCACACCACCCTGGAATCACCCAGATGTTTAGTTTTCAGATTTGTCTTTCTTTTACATGGCAGTGTCCCAAAGTCCAAAAAGTGCAGCCCTCACCATTCCAAGTGGTATGATTTTGAGAGTTAGCCAAGCTCTCATGGCCCAAATGTAAAACCAAAACCCAAAATAATCAAATGTACTCTTTCTTCCCGTGGGATAAGATGTTTTAATGAGTGGGGAGAGAGCTGAAAGACCATTACCCCCTTCAGTTGGGTTGGGGGCAAAACCAGGCCAATACTGGGTGGTAGCCATCACCACCCCACTATTTATTTTATTTTTTTATTCCCTGGCATCTAGTAGACTTTCTGCCCTCTCCCCAGGGTGTGGATCAGAGGTAATTGCCTCATCTGCCCACTTGTGGGCAGAACAATTTGGCCCCATTTATTTGGGGTGGGGGTACATGGGTGTGGAATTTATTAATATATCTACTTGTCCATGGGACAGGTTGCTTCTCAAATCTACTTTTCCTGTAATAAAATCTACTTGTCCTTTTGGTCCCATGTAGTGCAATGACAAATTATGTCAATGTAATTATGTAAGACTTCTGATAATAGCCTATCTGATTATGCCAGGGCCACTACTATAGTAGGGCTTGCATACTTGCAATTTAAATCCCTACTATAGCAATTTCTTATTTTGCTACCTTTCCACAAATCTACATACTGGGGCTGGAGGAAGCAGAGTCTGCAAACCTACTAACTTGCATGTTTTAAGAATTTTCATAAGCTCTTCTTTAACCTTTTCCCATAATGAGAAAGGTTGGAAATTTACTCCTGACAATGGTAGAAGTAGAAGTTCTTCCAGGGTTGGGAAAAAAGTGATAGGAGGGAAAGTGAACTTGTAAACACTCAATATATTTTCACATGAGCAAATCTACACATGCATAGTTGCTCGTGCTAAAATACAGTTCAAAAATATTTCCTAGAAGTACGATTTCCTGGTCTACTTCTGTAAGTGCTTGTGAATTCATAAAAGCCACTAATTCAAAGACATATACCATGGGTGCACTTTTGTGACTTTCGTTAAGATTTGGTTCCCTAATTAGGTCTGGCGTCAACAAAGGCATTTTGTTTTTTATTAACATTTCTATTTCTCTCTCTATCGTCTGGCTTTTCTGTGAGTGATCGCATTCTGCTCTTCCACAAGGATCATATTGGCACACAAAGTAGTTTTGTTCAGTGCGAGGAACTACTGTGGCAATCAGTGGTGTAACATAACTGGAGGGGGCTCCCCTGGAAAGAACATGGAGGCTCCCTACTGACTCACTCAGGCCAGGTGCTGTGCTGAGGGGGGCTGCGTTGGCCTTTGTTATGCCACTGCTGGCAATGTGTTCTTTTTGAGACCAACAACTTTTTTTGTCTTTGCCAGTGTTTGTTACAGTGGTGAGGGCCTGGCAGCTCCCACAACAATAAAGTGTTACAAAAACGATGTCAAAACAAGACACGCATTGACGAAACCAAAAGACTCACAAAAAATGTCGGATCACTTGGCTTCCCAGTGCTTGTTTATTTTTATGCTTCCCATAATCTTGTTCAAAATGGACAAACTGAGAGCCTCCTGACTCTCAGTTTGAGGCCCTCCTCCACCTGCAGGCAGGATTGTCCCTGTGCTAAATCCTTGGTGGTCTAGTGGCCATCACAAGTAAGTATTTTCTCTCTGTTGCTCTTTCACTCTTGCTTTTTCTGCCTTTTCTCACTTGTTTTTCCTTTTCTTTTTCATCTCTCCTCTTTTCCTCTGCCCTATTTCACTCTTGCTTTTCTGCCTTTTTTTCACTCAGTTTTCCTTTTCTTTTCCTTCTCCCCTCCTCTCCTCTGCCCCCTCCTCTGCAGAGCACCTTTCTCGCCCTCCCGCCTCCCAGCTGACCACTCCCCCACCCCTTTCCCTTCTTAATGGCGGCTACAGCGCTGTGAGAGGGCAACTGCACTGACCTCCTGGTCAGCATCTGCTGCCCTCCCCACCTCCTATGGCTGCTGCTGCCTCTGCCTTTTGCCTGGGACGAACTGAGAGCCTCCTGACTCTCAGTTTGAGGCCCTCCTGCGCCTCATTACTGGTGGTCTACTGGTCATCACAAGTCAGTATTTTCTCTCTGTCGCTCTTTCACTCTTGCTCTTCTGCCTTTCCTCACTTGTTTTTCCTTCTCCCCTCCTTTCCTCTGCCCCCTCCCCTTCCCGCAAAGCACCTTTCCTGTCCTCCCACCGCCTCCCAGCTGATCTCTCCCCCTGCCCCCTCTCCTTCTTAATGGTGGCCGCAGAGCGGCTGCACGTAGGGGGTGCGCCGCTGGCGTGCCAAAGGCAAGCCTTTCTGCGCCCGGACCAAGCCCAGCACCAGGAACCCCGGATCTCCGTTAAACCACCCCCTGGCCTGCCTCAGTTACGCCACGTGACCCTCCTCCTCCTCAACACCGGATGTCTCGGCAACTGCTGTATTATCTCTCCCAAGGACACCTACAGACCTTTCCCCTGAAGGAACCGCAACTTCAGCGCCAGCCTCAACAAGCTGAAGGTACTCTCCACACACAGAGATACCAACACCCTCCTCAATCCCATCAACTGGCTGCTCCTGAACATCCGCTCCCTCCACAAACATGCCACCGAACTCTGGGATTTGATCGATATCGTCCGACCAGACATCGCCTTCCTTACCAAGAGCTGGGCCACCCTTACCTCCGGACCTGACATTGCCATCGCCATTCCTGATGGATACAGCATCCTAAGGAGGGACAGGCCTGCCCGTCCGGGTGGAGGACTTGCCATCGTACAGAAGTCCTCACTATGTTTCAAGGCCATCCCAGAAGAACAATGCACCACCATTGAACACCTTCACTTCCTAGTCCACTCCAACCACAACTCCTCCATTCGCAGAACCTTGGTGTACAGGCCACCCGGCCACCGCCTAGCTTTTATAGATGAGATTGTAGACATCACTACTCCCCAGGGCCTGGTGTCAGACAACTACCTCCTCCTCAGCGACCTGAATTTCCACCTCGAGGACCGTGCTGAACCAAACACCACCGCTCTACTCGACAACCTTGCCACTCTCAGCCTCAGACAGGTGTCCCACACACATTGCAGGACACACACTGGACTCCATCTTCACCTCAAGCAACCAGATCACCTTAGAGACCATCTCCACCCCAGACTGGACCGACCACCGCTGCACACACTTCACAATCACAGCACCCAGCAGTCGCACCCACACCCCCAGGACCCTCCCCCCCAGGAAAATGGAATGAAATCACAAACGAGCAACTTACCTCATCTCTCGCCAAATCCCTCCCTCCGATGACACCAACACAGCAGCGTGCAATCTTAACGCATGGATCACCGAATGTGCCGACACTAGCCCACCTCCGGGTGATATCGGCCAGACACGTATCTAAAAAGCCAGCTGGTTCACCACCGAACTCCAAGAATCAAAGCGTACCCGCAGGCGGTTAGGGGAAAAATGGAGGAACAGCCAAACCAGCGAAGACCTCGCCTCTTTCAGAGCCGCAACCGCCGAAAAATCGAGAATGCAAGGAAGGACGCACTCTACGGAACTCTTCTCAGTCATTAACGAGTTCACAGATCTCCCCTCCGAAGCCACCAGCATCCTCCTGTCACAGGACCTCTGCAACAAACTTGCCACCTTTTTCCACTGCCAGATCCAGGACATCTACAGCAGCTTTCCCCCGGAAAATCCAAAGCTGGTCCATGCTCACCACGGAGGAAACAGTCAGCATCATGAACAGCACCCACTCCAGAGCCCCCACTGATCCATGCCCACACCACATATACATCAGAGTCAGAGCATCCATCGCCCCAAGCTCTGCAATACAATCAACTGCTCCATTAACACTGGCACCTTCCCCGAGGACTGGAAACACACCAAAATATGCCCTGTCCTGAAGAAACCTTCGGCCGACCCATCAGAACTAAAGAATTTCTGGCCCATCTCGCTGTTACCCTACCCTGCCAAAGTACCAGAGAAAACAATCAACGTAAACTACGGAATTTCATCGAGGCCAACAACTCCCTGGACACCTCCCAGTCCGGCTTCCGCAGCAACCCCAGCCCGGAGACAGCCCTCCTGGCAGCCACCTGGAATCGGTGGAAGAGCCCTGGAATGGATCCACTCCTTCTTCTCTGGGAGGACGCAGATAGTCAGACTTCTGCCCTACACATCCAGACCCACAGGAGCCAACTGCGGATTTCCCCAAGGATCCTCACTGAGTTCCACACTGTTCAATGTATACATAGCCCCTCTCACAGCCATCATCAGAAGCCACTGTATGAACATCGTGTCACATGCCGATGACACACAAACTCATCATTATCCTCACTGAAGACCCGGACACAACCAAAAAGAACTTCCTCTCAGGAATCGAAGCTGTCGCCACCTGGATGAGAGAAGCTGCCTCAAGCTCAACTCCGACAAGACTGAGCTCATCATCTTCGGAAACGCCACCTCAGCTTGGGACGACTCCTGGTGGCCCACATCCTCAGCGCCTCCCCTGCACCGATTGAGCACATCTGCAACCTAGGCATCCTCCCTAACCATGACCCAACAGGTAAACTCAGTTGCCTCCTCCTGCTGGCACACACTCCGCAAACTTCAGAAGATCTTCAGATAGATTCCAGCAGACTGTTGCAGGACAGTCACCCCGCCTTAGTCACTAGCAAGCTCGACTATGGCAACACCCTCTATGCCGGCACCTCAACTAGAAACATAAAAAAATTACAACTCACCCAGAACGC